>NW_027094095.1:23737378-24430674 GCF_029207755.1 Chamaea fasciata
AAAAGCAAACTACGAAAGACCAGAAAGGTAAGGAATGGGAGTTTGGGCACAGAACACTAGACATTACAACAAGAGCCCCTACTACAGGTGGGAGTTTTTCCTTTCCCTCAATAGGCAGATATCAGTTCTCACTATCAGGGATTGCCTACAGAACTTCATTCTTCATGAGAAAACTGGAAGGAAATTCTTTCAGGGACAAGAATAAGGCTTGGACCAGTTCCTGTAAAACCTGACTCATGGAAGCCAGTCCTTTACACAATAGACTTTTGAAAAATGCTTTTTAATAGCTTGCACATTTCAAAAATACAAAACTATTTGCAAGGGTGGATCCTGTTTCCAGAGAGCTATGTATCTAATTCTTTACTTTCAACGCTTTGAGCTCTTTGAGTCATAATAGATTTTCCCCTGTACTGGATACAGAACCAGGCCCTTGCTCTGGCTTTAATCCATAGGCCAACATGCCCATCCAATTCAGCATTTCTTGGCTACCCTCTCGGCCCTTAGACTTTAGTCTGTACAAATGGAGAACACCCACAAACGTAGCTTAAAAACCTCACAGCCCAGCCCCTGTGATAACAAAGGGGAATATTTTGTAATAGCATATCTACTGCAACAGAACAGCATCCACCACACTGCTGCTCTCAAAACACTGGCCAATAGGTTGCTAGGAGAGGCATCCTAAAGAAGCTTTTGCTTAGTACTTAGATGGTACTAACAACCCTGCCAGGAGAAAACCTGTGCTATTTCTATGAGAAGCTACAGAGAGCCTCAAAGAGGCCACAGATTTTGATTTTAAATTCAAAATAATCCAGTTTTATATACTTTACTCAATGAATATTAGAGCGCTAAAATCCTAGAGTAAAGTAAAATAAGACTGGCTTGAAGACAACAGAAATGCTTTCAAGAGCAGCTGTGTTTCTTTCCACGTCACTGAGTCCAATTCTGATCTAGCCACAGGCACAATTTTACTTTATCTCAAAACCAGCTCTGATTAAAGTGAATGATCCTGATGGTTTCTTGCCTCCTTTTTCCTGGGAGAGAAACACTGATCACAAGTGATTAACAGCACAACAGATCTATCCATTCTAATAAAGAACTTTCTCTTTGCACCAGATACATAAGCCTCCTTCCCCTACTATGTCTCCAGGACACCTTTAGAGCGCACATCTTTCCAAACCCCAAAAGGTGACAGCTCAGTTGTACGCTTCACTCCCTCATGAGAACATTCCAAAGATCAGGTTCAGCCTTCAGTGACCGCCTGGCAACGAGAGCAGACTGGCTCTCCCTCATGCATTCACGGGCAGATCTGGTTTTAATTTCTCTAGCAACTCTAGTTCCCTTTTTCTAGCTTTCCCAGGCAGACTAGCTTGAGCTAAATCCCAATCCCAGCTCAGTGTCACTTAGAAGGGGGAAGTAAAAACGAGCTGGTGATGGAGCAGAGGGCTGGCAGCCAATGCGTGCCGGGCGCGGGATCGGATGTTGCTGACGCCAGCCCTGGAGGCCGCTGTGCCATCTCCAGCAGGCACCTTCAGCTGAGCTGCTCCCACAGCTGCTGTGCGGGGCCTCGGAGGGAAAAGCCCATGGATTGTGCTCTGCCAAAGGTAGCCTTGGGATGCTTTGACTGAGCAGAATTGTTTTTGAAGAGGCAACTCGTGACTTTAACTGAGCTGACTCTCTGAAATCCAAAGCGCCTCCAAGACCGAGGCAAAGCTGGCAAGTGTCTGAAGTCCAACACCGCGGTGTTTCTTTTAAAGTCTCTCGTAAAAAATCGTGGGCTATATTAATCCTGAATTTAACTGCAGTGAAGTAGGCTGTGACTTCACGGAGATACACACATTCCGCCAGTCAGGTTTTGAATAAAAAATTTTACAAGTTTACATGATCTAAGAGCCACCGAACCCTGTGTGTGAGAGTTTTCAATGGCATTGATTCAGGAGTAAAACAGGAAGAATGCCTCGGTTATCCAAGTGCTATATCCCATGCAGCATCCAGTCAAGCAGGCTGTTTCTTCTCTGGCTGCAGTATTTGCATACAAAATCAACCTGTCAGTTTATTAAACTCTAATTTTCAGTTTTAAGGCAGATGCCACTTAGCCTAACAATGGCTCCACAGCTTATTTCTTCCCATATTTTCCAAGAGCTTCAAGCCAGATACTTAAAAGCATAGCAGGTTTAAATGCAGCATTAAATCTACCTTACTGTTACAAATAATCACAACTACCAAGTACTGATAAAGTCAATTTTAAGTCCCTCAGCACTTCCACAGCCTTGTTTACTAGCCTTCTTTCTGATGCTCTCAATCGAATCTCTCTCCACATTGTGACAAGCAGAAAACAGATCAGAGGATTTCCAAGACAGTTACTCAGCTTCAAAAAGGCTGATGTACAGTAGATACCCTGCAAAGTGTAATATAGAGCTCTACAAAGTGTCATTGCTATGGAAACATGCAAGTAATCTGTGGTTAGGCCAGCTAACATTTTAATGACATAGTCCTTGAGGACAGAAGGGTTTTCCCTTTGGAGATAGAGATGAAGACTTGGAATGAAAATGTAGGCTAGCTTTGTTGAAGAGAAAAATTCTCCCCAATCTTTAACTGCTTTCAAACACTCTTCCCAATTCCTCTAACACATTTCAGGCAAAGCCTCAAAATCTTTCCCTCCCTCAGGAGTCCTGCACTCATCCCTGTTGCATGAGAACCCCTCAAAGATATCTGTGAAAAAAAGCACAGGCTTCTACAGAGGTTTTCCAGCTGACAAAGAGGAGGGTCAGGCGCACCTGCTGACAGCAGCTCATTCCCCACCACTGGCAGGTAAATGATCTTGGCAGCTCCCCATCTCAGTTCTCCTGCCAAGACCCCTTTTGCAGAGCGTTGAGCACCGATGCCCTTCGAAGCCGCCCTTCCTCAAAGGGCAGCAAATGTGCACAGAGAACTGCTCTGGGAACAGGGAAGGAAGCTCCTTGATGGAATTATTGCTGGCCACAGAACCTCAGGCATGCTCACATTTTCACCCTCCTCCCCCAAAATAGGCAAGATGCCAAGGAGTAAGACATATTCAAAGAATTGAAGCCTTTCAATATCTCATTACAGAAAACAGCAGACAAGTTGGCAGAAAGCCAGGCAGGCTTCCAGTGAAAACACTCCCATTATAGCTTTGCTTGTGTTTCTATGAACTTTTATAAAAAGCAACACCTTTAAGAAATATTTCAGTTTTTATTAATTGGCTTTTTTGATAAAGATCTGTTTAGTTTGAAAACTCCCCAGCTATCCAGCCCTCTCCCACACCTCCCAATCACTGTTCCACCTCCTACAGCCTGACAGGCTTCTGCTGCACTCTGTTCCTCATGAGCATCCACAGCTACTGCACAGGTAAAAATATTATCTGCTCTGGGACACCTGCAGAACAGAGGACAACAGTGTGTGAAGAGACTGGATCAAATTCAGCATTCCTTCGGGCATTTCAAAAGCATCTCTCACTACTTTTCAAGCCCTATTACTTCACAGGCTGAGACGTAAGAAATGGAAGATGTTCAGTCAGACAAATGACACGGGGATCTTTGACTTCGGTACCAAACCACAGCTCCTCCCCTTCGTTCCAGCCTTTCCATGAAGGTGCAAAGCCAAAAAACCCTCAGCATCCCCATTATTTTCCAACCCAGAGCCCAGTGTAACTGGGACAAAGCTACAGCAGTGCCAGAGGTTCCATGACCAACAGGATTGAGGTGACTGTCCTAAAATTAACATGAGGAGGATAAAAGGGATAAGTTCTCTTTCACTTACCACGCATAATTAGCATACTCTTAATGAACTGGAGAGGTTTTAGAACTTTTGCCATGTTTCATCACTCAAAGATTATCACTACCCAGAATCACATACCTGGCTCACACAAGGAAGGAATAATTTTATCATGTAGACAGCAGGCCCAGGCTTTTGCCAACTCGGGATGAAAGTCCATGACAGACATTTTATTGCTATGAAAATTTCAGATATTCAACAAGAATATTGTACTTTACAGTGTCAAATGTCAGGTCTAGAATACTATAAAGCAAAAGTAAATGTAAAGTGCAAGGAGAGAAGAGTTTCCCTTTTTGCTTTCTAATTAAAGCAGCTCCTCATCTGCCTTCACAGAAGAAACACCACAGCATGTTTTCTACTCCTCCACAGGCAGAGTCCTCAAAACACTATTAAAAGAACTCTTTGGTCAATATGTAGGAATGGATTTTTTTGACAAGAGGAAGGAAAAAACACAAAATTCAGAATAAGCAAAGAAGTACAGTGATTGAGAACGACGAACTGGCTTTTCATTGCAGAAGACAGGGAATGAAGTCAGGCCCAAGCAGCGATAGCTATGGCTAAGAGACATACCAAAGCCAAAAGAAAAACATCTTTTAAATAATAACTAATTTTAAATAATAAATAATTTAGATGAAAACAGCTCAAGGCTGTTTTCCCCAGGTATTTCAAAGACTAAACATCCATCCAGATGTCAGGTACAAACCTCACAGGGGATCCAATTCACGGAAATAATTGGTGCTACTGAGAAGTTTCCTGCACAAGAGGCTATTTAAAAATAATAATACAGCTGCAAATGCATATGATTCTTGCTGCTCTAAGCAGCATTTTATTTCAGCTTACCACTAGCTCCAATCTTTCAGAGCAGTATGTAAAACTGTTCCTCATACAGGACCTGTCCTTGTGCTATGTCAAACCATTCTCCAGTTACCAAAGTACAAATATTTCAACACTGCCTAAATTGCTAAGAGTGAGCCATCTAAATCAAGATCAAAAGGTGCATTTCTAAATCAAGATCAAAAGTCTAAATCAAGACTCCAGAAGAAATCTGAAGGTAAAAAAGTATTCAGAGGGAATCTGTTGTACACTTTGTCATGAGTCATCTTTTTTAAGAACTTTGATCTTGAAGGAAGCTCCACTGAGGCAGAAGTCCCAATCCATGGGATCCCATGCAGTGCCTGCAGCAGAAGGGGAGATTCAGAGCAGACATGGAAGAGTCAAGCCTGGCCATTGTTCATGCTCAGATTCAATCTCCTTACTCAGTACATGGTGATCCTCAAAGTATTTTAATGAAATCCATTTCAGAGCAGCATCTCTACTTCTCTCACTGCCCCAAAACTTATCAGTGAGACTGTACTGTACCCTTCAAAACTGAAAGGATCTTAAACACCCATCTCATTGATCTAAGCTGCCTTGTATCCTTCAAGAGGCACTCTTGGAGACAGGAGATGAATCAGGGTAATGAAGCCAAAACCACCAAAGACTTCTAATTTGACACTTGGGAGCAGTTCCTTGAGGGCCAAGGATGTAGATTCTGACAATGGCCCCAGGAAAACTACATAGGGCAGAGCAGCAGGAGAACTGACAGCCTGGGAAATTCAACTACAATGTACAAATTCAGGTTGTAACAGACAACAGAACTTACAGGCATGGTATTATCAATGACCTTCTCATCCATTTTACCTCTAAGATACTTTCCTGGGACAGGTGCTGAGTGCAAGCCTTACTGTCCACATTCAAAAAGCCCACACATCAACAGTGAGCCAAGTTCCCCCCATTACTGCAATTTTTCTTGGACTCCATTGCAGCAGCTGTGCCTCCAGGGGTTTTATTTGGGTTTTTTAAAGGGAGGCATGCAAGGAAGGAAAGAATTCCTCCAAAAGAAAAGATGACTGTGCAGCATCAGATTTTTAGGGACTCCAGAGGCAAAGCTAGGATGAGGCTACAGAAGGTAAAAACCTAAAAAAAAAAATGGCTACCGTATTCTTCTATCAAGGGTTAGAGGAAGAAACTAACAGAGAGTAAGAAGTAGTTAATAAAAGGAAAGGATTATGTTGGGAAGGAGAAAACTGACCTGAAGTAGAAGAGCACAAAGTGACACTGAACCAAAAGTCAAGTTATTCTGTGGCAAATGAACAAACATTAAGAACTAGATTGGTATTTTTATAATTCTTCCAAAGACACCAATTTTGTGCAGAGAAATAAGAGGTTTTTGAAGCCATTTCTAGGTAACTATGTGTCATCTTCAGGGATATCTGCTTTTAGAAGTAACATTCCTATGAACTACCACTAAAATCACAAAAACTGGTAGAGTCTGGGTGAATGCTGGAAGCAGACACAGGCTGAAGCAGCTGAAGTATTTCATCTTCTTTTTCAAAGTGCTCTGGATGGAAGGCATCCATCTTGAGTGTGCTGCTGCACTCAAAGCCAGCGAAGATCCTGGATCCTGTTCAGCCACAGGAAAGCTTCAGAGCTCATTGTGCTTCAGCATCAGGATTCACCAGGCAGCTGGCTGGTGTTCAGCAGGGCAGCTGGAGTCCTTTTTGGAAAGGGCTACAAGAGGCATCACCTGCACTTTGCCTCTTTTTTCGTACCGTATGAATCCTTGTAAAGCTCCCCATATATAGACACTTTTCTTCAGAATTAGAAAAAACTTAAGATACTGGAATATATTCACTGGAACATTGCAGAATCTTTGTCTGTTGAGTGGAGGACACAGCAAACATGAAGGACAATGAAAATATCTTCTAAAGAAGTAACATCCACTCACACTCTTTGGGGACCCAGCACCAGCTCATTGCTGTAGTATATATTATGTGGAGAAGTGAATTCTTGCTTACTTAGCTATTGTGCAGACTTTAACCTGTCAGAAGAAATGAGATAAAAAGCTGAAGAAAAGACGACAATCTGACTCATTTCCATAGGGGCACTTAGTACATGAGCAGAGATTGCTCCTTAAGCATTACTCAGCAACCTACTTTACAAAAATGAGTTTTCCAAAAAATCCAACTAGAACACACCTATTGCTTTAATGGGACTGAAGTTTTACAGCAACCTGTTTCAACACAGTTAACAGTCTTTCTGACAATAATAAAGCCTAAGCTTTAAAACACACAGGGCATGCTGATAAAAGTATTCTTTATTCTTCTCTAGCTCTCTGCCCAAAAAGTGACTCACTAAACAACCAACATGAGGTGATGTAAGGCACCCAACTGTGTTCAGTCCTGGGCGCAGATGTGTATGACCAGCTATGCCTCTGTTTTCCCAAGCTGTAGAGCAAAGATAAGCACAAATAGCTTCAGTCTGGAATAAGATAATAATGCAGGCAATGGCAAAGACACAACTCCACTCTGCTGCTTGGGAAAGCAATAGGCCCCACAGAAAACTCCAGGAAGAGTTTTCTCCTTTTAAACACATGAGACAGAAGGAACACCACGATTATTAACTCCTGTCAGATACAGGAATTATGCAAGACACAAAACCGTTTGGAACAACAACTGCAGAAATAACATTTGCTGCAGAAACACATATTGAAGAGCTTGGTTTCTTCTCAGAATGTCCCCTCGTGTTTCAGTTTGCATAAGCCTATACCTTTAAGGACAAGAGCTGAAAAATTCCTTTTAGCATGTTTTGCCTCCCCCAACCATTTCCACATAATCTGAAAAACTAGTGATAAACACAAATGTCAGCCTTTTAAGGCAGGCTCTCTCAACTCAAGCAAAACAGCATTTCACTTTCTATTAATGATGCTATTTTTTGTGGTCATGTATTTAATTGAAAGCTGATGAGTGATATTCTTTAACAGTTAGAGCCATCAAAATGAAAACGACATGCAAGGAATACAAAAGCAAGCCTAAAAATGCAATCAGAAATAAAAGAATGGTTACAGAAGTTATTAAATAAAAAGATCAGTAGAGAACTTTAGGTGAAACAAGAACAGAATATAAGCATTTCACACCACTGTTCTCACAGAAGCTGAGACTTCAATCCATACAATTTTCCCAGAGATGCAGAACACAGTGACTGAGCCTTATTTATTCCCTGATCTACCCCAAATCAGCCTGCACAAACTTCCCTTCTGGGAAGGGAAATGCTCAATCCCAAGCATCTACTTTTTTAGAAATATGATTTCCAACTAGTTTAAATTTGCAAAAAAGACAGTTGAAGCTACAGTGCTGTTGTTTTGAATATATGCCCTAATACAACTACTTTTTTGAACAGAACTTTTCTTTGATAAGCTTCTGGAGTCAGATAAGCTGAAGGACAACACTGACAATGCTATTCAAATTTGCATCTGTTCTCCCACTGGAAAACTACTCAGGCATAGACAGGCGATGTTCACCTACATCTGGCTACTGTGTACCACAAACCCAATTTGAGAAGCCACATTCAGCTTCCACTATAACACTGATAATGATACAGCACGCCTGGTATCCCAGTAAACACTGCCCCTGAGCTCGGAACCCTGTGTTTTCCAAATTACAATTACAGTATCGCTCCCCTAAAATAAGGGTTGTCAAATTATATATGAGAAGAAAATAGAAACTGTAATGAATAAATATGGTCTTTCCTTTGAATACTTGTCTCACTCATACACTGGCAGTGCTGCTTCTACAAAGCAGACTAAACTAAGTAGCCCACAGATTATTGCTCCCCCCACTTAATTATTAGAAGATTTTGTAGCAACAGCATTGTTACAGCATATGAGGCAAGGCAAAGTACTGTTCTTGAAAAAGACAGCTGGATCAAGTTATAAATGCAGTTGGTCATATTTCAGGGTTCAAACAGGTAGCTTCCATATAGCTTAAGGTCAAAGCGTTATTGTACTATCTGTTCATAGACAGAGCCCATTCTGCATTAGGAAGCCTACCCTAAACTTGTGGTTTTCTTCATAACCCACACAAAGGAAACTAACCTCTAATTTGTAGTTGAGCCAAATATCTTTGCTGACATCTGTATCAGAAATCCCAGTGGAACACTCTTACTGATTTTCATCCAACTGTGACAGAATGTATTCAGTGATTACACATTTTATCACCAATACAACTGATAATGTATCCCAGATCTACAGAGGGAAAGACATTACTCAGCCCTTCTAAATGGAAGTGAGGCAATACATAGGTAGGTAGTGGTGCTTTAGATACTCTGGTAACTTTTGCAGTCAATTTGAAGTCCTCTGTTCAAAAATTTCTGGCAGTAAGAACTTTTTTGCAGACCTGAACTGGTATTGTCAAATAAACTAAATTCAACCCAGAACCTATTTTCTTGTCTTTTCACACAGCAAGACCCACAGCAACAACAAACATATGAGTGAACCCCTGACAGTTTCCCAATGCCAGAGCCAGCACATGATGCTGCTACAGCCACAATACTCTAATCCATCATTAGAAAGTAGAGAAGCTGCTATGTTAGTGATGCAAGTGATGGCCCCAGTTGTGTCTTTAGATACTGAAAGTTACTGGTTGCATGCATTGTTATTTGCCATAAAGAGATCCTCCCTTATCCCAGTGATACATGTTTAAATGTGAAATAAAATGCAAGCAGAAAGAAAAAGCATGAGGTAACAGGAGTCATCCCTCCGGTTGTCACCACTGTAGCTCCTGTGTTAGTTGTACTGCTCTAAATTATGCTTTGTGAGGCTGGCAGAGCTGCATCCCTAGTTCCACCACTCTGTTTGGGAAAACTGTCCCAACTCCTGTGTTTAGGATGGATTAAAGCCTAGCAGAAAGCTTGCAGTTCCTTGTTGCCTGACTGCCTCTGCTCAAGTTGAGAAAAACTCAAGTGAGAGAGAGGCGTTATTACTTTTATTTGTGAACTTTGGAGCAAACCTTGTAGCAGAGAGGCTGGAGGACCTGGTCTGAACATCCATTTACACCTACAGCCCCGAAGAGCAAACACAAGCACACTGATAAGCTGGTGCAGGTGCACTGAGGCCTGACAGAAGCTCCGGCTGCGCTGCAGGCTGCCTGCCATCACCAGATTTTATTTCTGCATTATTATTGGGCAAGGCTAAGGTGGGTATTAAGACGGCCTGCCAAGATAAATTAAAGGTCTACTGGCCCTTAACGAGAAACAGTATCCCCACCCTCGGCACGGAGGTTACGGGTGACACCGCACATTACGTTCACCTTGCTTTTGTCTTCTGCCTCAAGTTTAGACGCAGTAAAATGTAATCACGGGCAGTCATGCGTGAGCCCAGACACTTGGCTCCCGGGATCGGCCGGTGCCCGGTGCTGCGGCACAAAACCCAAGCGGGGATCTCGGGGCTCAAGTTGCGGGAACAAAAGAGCGCTCGGGCAGCAGGCTCGGCAGCCGGCGGGGCCGCACAGCGCTGCCCGGGGCGCTGCCGAGGGAACGCCGCCGCCGCTCAGCCCCGCAGCGGCTCCGGCCGCCGCGCTGCACCCAAAACCTCCGCTGATTTTTGTTGGGAGCGGGCCAAATGGAGCTGTGGTTGTTACCGGGTGCAAACGCAGTGACTTTGTCCCAAGGCATGCCGAGTGTTTAAGCCTTCCAAATGAATTCCTCCGCACTCCCCTTAGGGATGACCTATCATCCCAGGCCAGAAAATGCTTTCCCACCCTGCCTCTGGACGGGGAGAAAGCAGACCCCCTCTGCCACACTCTCCCTTCCCTCCCCCTGCAATTTAAAAGTTACGGTTCCACAAAATCAGGACATACACATGGGGGTTCTCCCATGCATCATTTCCAGCTCTGGCTCATCTAGTTTTAAAATATGAAAGATAAAGTTACTGAACACTTCAGGGATCAGCCTGTAACACGAAGTTCTTTTGTGAACTAGTGTTTGGACTGAACAGATCCTTGATCCCTGACAAGAGGGCTCCAGTGATGGAAGCATTGGCATTATTAATGATAGAAGAGCTGCTTCTTAATGTAAACTTTGAAAGGCTTCCTAAGAATTTGACATGGCCAAATTCCTGCAGAAACCCTGCAAAGTTGTTTTCTGACCAGTTCAGTTCATCCAGCCCCTTTTGGCAGCCTCCTTGCACTAAGCCATTCAAGGGGCTTTATTTTTTTTTGAAACAAAAGCCCCACACTAATTGCTTTAAGTCATCTACAATGGGACTTGGGTTTTTGTTCATTTGATACAAGCACACACAAATACTTACCTCGTGAATAGTTAAAAATCAAAAGCATTTACAAGAAAGATACCCTTTAAAATTCACAGAAGCAAAGTTATTTGATTGAACTTTAGGCTTTCAGGAGTAACATCTAAAAATAGGTAGTGTCAGCTATGCAAGAATTTAATGAGCAGTGGCCAGTGCTGTGTGTCTGAGAGATCTGTCCAATTTTTAAAGCATCAGAATTACAAAAAGAAGCAAGTACAGGTCCTTGAGATCCAAAAATCTCAGGATGATCACCTCCTCCTGTTTTAATTAAAGTACCACACACCTCCAGAGTGAAAAAAAATACAGCTTGCTGTGCTGAAACAAAGAGAATAAACCACACTTGCAGATACATGCCACAATTCAGGCACAGGTTGAAAAGCACATTCTGAAAGTACGTGCCTCATAAAAGATAGCATTTAGAAGTACTTATTTGCTATCAATTTCTCTGCAGGCCAAGACTTTTGGTGTATATTTTATTCTGTCTTCTGGCTGTACAGATCAGAGACCTGAGAAGATAAAGGCCCTTCAATTACCTTACTGCTTCAGCCTGTTTGACTCTTACAGGTACAGATACAGTTTCACCAGTACCCATTTATGCTTAGTTTAATTCATTAACCAAAGAAAGACTCATCCTCTCTGCCCCACAAGCCTTCCCTCCCTCTTCAGACACAAAAGAAACTTTCTGCCCCATCTAAAAACTTCAGGAAAGCAAAGAATAATACGTTTCCCCATTTTCAGCACTAGCAATCCATGGAAGGGGGAGGGAAGAAAAAGTGCATCAAATCCTTTTGAACAAGGTTATTACGTGTTATCAAAGGAACTGTGCCTCCAGGGATGGATTCCATCCAGCCTGTTCCCAAGCATTATCCCCCCATCACCAAAGCCCAGCGACAACACACACCTCATCTGTCACTGCTGGAAGAGAAGTGGGGAGAAAAGGGTCTTGGAGACTGTAAAAGCGATTAAAGTGGAACTGAATGGAGGTGGGTAAATCACCACCATCAAAGTGTTACAGGCACATAAAGGCACACAGGTGAAGAGGATAATAAAAGTGCTCCTCTAGGAGCGAATACGGCCGAAATATACGCTTTTCAATAAAGGTTTTCAAAAAAGGAGACACGGGAGAGGGGCTGAGAGCAGCTCTCCTGCCCCTGCCTCCTTCCATCTCCCAAAAGGCACCATAAATTACTCTTATCCTCCCACCTCCCCCACAAAAACCCCCAGTATGAAAATACTTTTGCCCAGGAGACAGCGAGCTCAAGTCCCTGGGAAGTTTACACGAAGTTAAACTCCAGATATTAATTTTCACCCCTTCCCTCCCCCTCGCCTTTTATTTTAAAAGGGGAAAGTCTGCAGGAGGAGGAAGGGCAGGGATGGACGGCAGTCCCCGACCCGCTGCCAGGGGTGCGGGGGCAGCTCGCAGGCTTCGGCTCCCTACCTGGAGGGTCCATTTCAATGTAAAATATCAGCTCAGTGGAATAGGGCATCATCACTTCCCTCCAGTCCGTGTCATCGCGGTCCATATCCCACACCGTGTTGTACATCGCGACAGCGAAGTCCCGGCAGGGTCAGAAATAAGAGGTTGGATAGCTCGGCTTTTAACCGAGAGGTGAAAAAATAAAGGGATAAAAAAAGGGAAAACAAAGCCGAGAAGAATTCACCTCGGTCTAAAAAAATACTTCTAGCAAAAAGAAAAAAATACATAAATCGCGAAATTGAACTTAAAAAAAAAAAGCCTCCACGCAAGTCACCTCAGCAGCTGCCCTGCAGGAACTAAAGATAGGTAGTTATATATATAATATATAAAGAGAGAGTGCTTCTTTTTGTTTAAAAAGACACCTTTCCACAGAAAAGCCACTTTCCTGAATTCTCTCTAAAAAACGGCGTTTTCGGGGTATTTTTAAAACAAGCCCCCCACAGGAAAGCCGGGGGATGGTAGGAAGCGGCGGATAAAGAGGGGCGATTTCAGTCTCTGGATGAATTCTTTCCGCCGGCGGAGGACGAGAAAGGAGGCAGCGGCGGCGGGCAACAATACGGGCAGGCGCGGAGCCCGAGCGGGGCGGGCGGCGCTGTGCCCGCGGTGCGGTGCGCGCCGGCGGGGCTGGCTGCGCGGGGCTCAGCGGCGGGCGGGCGGCCCGCGGCGGGGCCCGCCGTGCCCTGCTGGCGGCGCGGGGCGGCGGGCGGCGGCGGCGGCGGGCGGCGGGACCAGGCTCGGGGCGGCCGCGCTCGGTGACATTTTAAGCGGCTCTGAGGGGCCCGGCCGCCGCCACCCGCCTCTTGCCGGGGACCGGGCCACGCCCCCCCGGCGCCAGGGGGCGGGGCTTCGCGCCGGCTTTTTAACCCCTTGGAGGTGAACGGGGGTGTGTGTGAGCGGGCGCTTCCACGAGGCGGAGAGAGGGGTGGGTAAAAAATAACACATAAAGGAGGATCATCCCTCTTCGCGCCGGCGAGGCAGACCCACACAGAAAGCTTCGCGTTGAAAAACAAGTCTGCTTCCCCCCTTTTTTAACTTTTATCCGCCTCGCTTTTACCACTTTTCTCGACGCTTTTTCGTAGTGTACCCCCGCGCTGAGGCGGGCAGTGGACGTGGTAGGTCCCCTGGCTGGCCGGCCGCCAAGGGGCCGCTGCCGCGGAGCACGCGCGGGGGGCGGGGGGAGCGGAGCGCAGTTACCAGAGCTGCTGCCTTTGTCTGAGGGAGCAGCGAGCGCCGGGATTGGCAGAGGGCTGCGGGCGGTCCAGCCAATCAGCGCGCGGCAGGGCTGGCCGGCTCGATGGCGATTGGCCGGGAGCGCCGGTTACTAAGCGGGACAAAGGAAGGCGAGCGCTGAGGCGAGAGCGGGGCTCGGGGGGCGCGGGGTGACCCGGCCCCGCATCCCGGCCCCGCATCCCGGCCGGGCAGCTCCCCGACAGCGCCGGCCCCAGTGCTGGCCCTGGGGGAACGCCTCCTGCCCGCGCCGCCGGCGGGGCTGCCCCCGCCCCGAGTCGGTGCGCTGCAGCGCCGGGGCTACCTGCCACCTCCAGTCCAGGCCGGCCGCCGTGTGGGGATGGGGCCTGCGGGAGACCCGGGCACTGGGGGCCCTGTACAGGTAGAGCCGCTGGCACATCCCCGGTGGGAGCCTGTCCTGGCTGACCCCTCAGCCGCTGCACTGGCCACAAACACGGGCTCTCCTCCCTCCTCTGCAGGGCCGTGGCAGCTGCCTGCTGTGTGAGCCACGTAATCCACGTAATAACCTCCCCATCTCAGAGGGCACTATAACGATGTGACCCTCGAGAAAAACCCAACGCGCTTTCTAGTGACATGACCGGGGGGGGGAACAACAAACAACAAACCAACCAACCAACCAAAAAAAACCAACCAAAAAAAAACAAGCCACAGGAAAAGGCACCAAACTCCATGTCTGTCTCTCACCAGGTTTGGGATAAGCCTGAGCTGCAAACACACCCTAAATGGAATCTCAGCCTGCCTAGCAGCCACATCCTGATGGGCAGCCACAGCCCGCAGGCACCGGCGGGAGGCAGAAGTGCAGCCAGCTCGGCACTCAGCCTCGCTTTTGGCGCGGCAAAGCATCCATAGAGAAAGACTGCTGCGGAGAAATTAAGGAAAAGTCCTTTCCTGAGACTCCCAACCAGTGTCAGAGGCACAGGGATGGACAACACCTTGTTCTGCTGTGGAAATGTTAGGGAATGTTGGAAAACCCAGCACTGAAGTTGCTGCTTTATTTGCACTTCAAAGCATAGAAGAGCAAGTGACAAATAATTTGTCCTGCTCTGATGCTAGGTAGCAGCTCCTGAAAACCCTCCTGGCTTGGCTGAACCTTAGGTGACTACGACACTGAATAACTGAAAGGCTGTACCCGATGGAAGAGTATGAGGGAAGATCTGAAGTTTGCTGATGTATCACAACTTCTACAGCAAGCAATTTAGAGCAGCCTGCTCCAGGAACAGAGCTCCTTGAGGGATGGACGGCTGCAGAAGAGCACAGGGCTTTGATTCAAGTCACTCACTGTATATAAATTAATTTTATAAAGCCTTCTGCAAACTCTGATTAATCCACGATAACCAGATATGATTCCTTTTTCTAATTTTTAAATTAAATTATTGAGCTGATACCATGTATCAGCTCCAGCTTCTTCAAAGGGAAATGCCCTCCTTGGAAGCATAGCTAGCACCCCCAGTGAAATTTAACTTGGTGCTTTGGGCCCAAGCCACCAGCTGCCCATTGGCAGGGTGTGGGGCATCCCACAAGGGTTGGGCATGGGTGGAGGTGCAGAAGTGGATGCTGCTTTGCAGGCCCTGCAGAGCTAAAAACTGGGGCTGTGGTCCCTATGGCAGCCCCCAAACTTAGATTAGCAGCTCTGGCAGAGAGGGGGGAGGTGGCAGACTCAGGTTGAAATTCATTTTCCCCCTTCCTGCACCTCATTATAAGTTCCACCCACATAAGACCTAATTACTTGGCTTTTATGCTGGCAAAGTGGATTTCATCCTTGCTGTTTCCCATGGTGGTTGCCTTCATTTTCATGGCGGCACTGATGGTTACAGCTTATTGATGTTTTCACTTTAGTGATTTAAAGCAGAATACATTTTGTTATTAGCACTGGTTTCTCTCATTGCTGCTTTAATCAAAGATGCAATTTAAGGCAGAGGATTGTGTGTAATGGTAAACAGTAGGATAATGCCTTGAGAGAACAGAATATTAATGTGTTTTTATTTCTCAAAACTGTGCTTATAATTTACCCAAGATTGCTTGGCTCCCAAAACACACAAATGGGGTGCTCCCTTTCCTACCACACTGCCTGCCTTTCACCAGGGATGAGCATGGTGTGCATGTGTGTGCCCAGGGGGGAGAAGGAGGCACATGTGGTGCCTTACACACTGCTAAACCCCCTCTGCCTGTGCCTCTCCTCCACAGGCACAAGGTCTGAGCATGGGAGAGCAGAGACAAAACCAGGAGCACACCGAGGGCTCGGGGATGCTCAAGTTCTGGGAGCGCTCCCACTGCCAAAACCTGGCCGTACAAACCCAATACATCACCCCAAGACAGGAAAAGCTACATTCAAACACTGAAACAAAATAATGGTGATTTGGAAGTGCCTGAGCAGGGGTCAAGGTGCTGGAGGAGGGGACCTGGTGCCCCACGCTACGGCTGAAAGACAAGAAGTGAGCCCAGTGCCTGCTGCCTTCCCAACATCCCGTGTTGATGTCTGTGCATTTGCTCACTTTCCTTTCCTTGGATCTGACAATTTGCATTTCAAGGCAAGATTAAATATTGAAGTTTTGAGCGCTTCCATGTGCTTCAGGAGGAGCTGAACAGACCTGCGCTGGAACAGAGTGAACACAGAAAAGCCATTTGTGCCAAACTGCTTGGTTTCCTCTTTGCCGAGCCATGATAATGTGATATCCGACAGCTGAATGTAGGCCACAACAGGCTTTTATACTTGGACGGCTGGAAGAGGGAGGGGGGCTGAATCCACAGTGCTGCCAGCCAAATGCACGAAAATGATGAGAGACTTTTGGGGCAGCCTGGAGACTCCTGGCCACTCCAGAGCAGATATTAGCTGCACTGTTAGCACAAGCTCAGGGCCTGCTGGAGGGGAGCTTGGAGAAAGTAGAATTGCATCCACATCAGCAAAGACAACTCCCTGGCCATTAGTAGATGCTACATGAAATTACTGGCCTTTTGCTGCACAGACACAAGGATTTTTGGAGAATGTGCTGTGACTGGTGGCCAACTTCCCATGGGGGCAGCCACGCCTTGCAAGGAACAGCACAAGAACAACCAGTTACGTCGGTTTGGTTTAGTTAACGGATTCTTCCTGCCTGTTCCTCAGCTCCTGGTGATGAGGAGACGAGGGAAGGTGGGAGGGTTTGTCTGCTTTGGCTCAGATGCTGCCGCTGGGGTCTCAGTGTGGCTCAGTACACTGTGAACCAACCCTGGGGCTTGCTGGCAGGAGAAGAGGTGTTGGGAATGGCAGAGGTTCATCTGCCTTCCTGAATCACGAGGGCAATGCAAGCACTATCTTCCCCTTCAGTTGCACAGTCTGAGCCCCAAAAGTACCACAGAGACCACAAAGCCTTTGCCACAAGATTAAGATTATTAATCCCTGCAGGGGTGAAGCAGCAGCGGTTTGCTCCCCTGCATCCTCCAGAACCGTCATGTGAAATGTAATGGGCGTTTTTAACAAGGACTGTGCTTCCTCTCTCTGCTTTATAGTCATTCTATGTCCTAACAGGCTGCTAAACAGTTGCCTCACTCCACCCCAGATGCGGCCACATTTCTGTGGTGAGGAAAAACTCTGGCAAGTGTGCCAAAGTCGGGTGCTTCGGTTTGAAAATTATATATTGCATTAAAAACCTGTATTAAAGAATAATATGTGGTCTGTAAAAAACATTCAAATGAAACACTTCAGTGTTAGGAAGTGTCTTATTTACAGCAGTGAGAGCAGCTTGTGCCCTTTTTCCTCCCCTGTCCACTGGGTAAGGAAAGAGTTTGAAATAGGGGCTCAAATGTCCATAAAGGTCGGAACACAAGGCATGCACATAGAGCTGAGCTTGCGAGGAATCATACATTAGGCATTTCCTAACTTGAAAGCACTTGGCTTTGCATTGTAAACAACATTCTTTTAACATAGGAAATAACTTTAAAAAAATAAAGAAAAAGACCTTTTAAATAAATGTCTACAATGTAGGTTGTTGCAGCTGGACCTGAGGTATTTCTCAGCAAGGCTTGGACTGGCCTTTCCTCACTGCTCCAGAGGCTTCTGCCCAAAAGGTGCAGGAGTAACGGTCTGGGATGGAAGCAGAAAGCTGCTCTTCTGCAAGGGGAGAGGTGTGTGTGGCTTTTGCAGCTGTACAGTGGATGCCACCCCGGGCCCTGCACACGGGTGTCTGGGGTGGACACATCTGCACCTGGAGGGTGCTTGGGGATGGACGAGGGGGTGGGCATGGGGGGGTGAGGGAAAGGACACGCTGCACTGAGCTGTGCTGAATTGCTGCTTTGGCAGACAGCACCGGGCCGGCTCTTTAGAAAGTTCACGTTCAGTTATTGTTTTGACAGGCTGCCAAAGTTTTCCTGAGGAATGCAGGCAGCAGAAGGGAAATGGTGATTTTCAAACTTTTTTTTTATAACTCAGCCAAACCAGAATGGAATTTCATGGGAAAAGTGAAAGGTACATCTCTAGCCTCGGGGCATCGTTGCTGCCAAGTTTCAGGGTCTGGCTGCAAACAATGGAGGTGTCGGAGCATCTCCAAAGCGGTGCACCCTTGCACGCACTCACATGTGCTCACGCACACTCATACACACCCTGGAAGCATCTTCTCTAATGGTGACTGCTCCCAGAAAGCCGACATTAACGTGCAGCGCTCTAAAAAAGAATATCCGTGGTGTAAAAGCAGGAGACAAAGCAGTTGATGAAAGATTTGCGACTTGGGAGGACACTTGGGTGCTCTCCCCACCCCAGTTCTGGCATGCAGCCAGCCATGGGGGCACCGCTTCTCTCTACATGCTCTTCACTCGGTCAGTCCCGGAGCCACGGGGTGTTTTTGCAGGTCCTCCTACCCCTAGGAAGGGCAGGAGGTTGAAAGCTCCCCTCCTCCTCCTTTTCCACAGAGGGAGGAGAGCAGCCGGTGAGCCGGGCTCTAGCGCTGCAGCACTCCGGGGTCTGCGGGGCTGTAGAACCGGGCTGGGGAACTGCCAGTTACCTTATATTTTCCAGTACACTAATTTCTCTTGTCATCTTGCCAGTGACAAACAGAGAGAGTTAAACAGAGCAATCCATTAAAGAAGCAGCCTGACAGACCGATTGTTAAGGGTTTCAGCGATCCCCATTTACACTGGCTTGAAAAAAATTTTGCCTCGAGCAGCTCCAATTACAGAATTATCGGACCACACTCTGGTCCCTTTGTGCACTTCGCATCTCTGTCATCGTTCCAGGCCTCTCTCTATTTTGTTGCTTGGAAATGGTGAGCAAAATGGAAGGAGACTTGTAACAAGTTCAGAGAAATTAGAGGAGGGAAAAAAGAAAGAGAAGAGCCTTCCCTGGTTCTAATGTACTAAATCAGGACACTTTTAAAATGTAACACTGTATAGGAATTTAAAATATGTTTCACTTCCTCTATTCATTGCTTTAATGCACTGGAACTACTTGCTTAGATTTCTCCCCCCCACTTCCCCCCTGCCAAGGAATGTACAATAACCCCTCTGTAAATTCCTCAGGTCTGATTTTAAGAGGTACTGTAGAACTTTATTCATGGAGGAAAGAAATAATCCCAATACCTTCCTGCAGTAACTCCTTTTTATAAACATGGCAGTGTATATTTTGATCCCAGCCAGTGATGTAAGCAGCAGGAAGAGGAAATCAACAGCACCTCTAGGAAAAGCAAGGTCTGAGCCCTGCTCTGCTGACATCCCACTTGGTGACCTTCAGGCTGGGTTGCCAGCATGGGTTTGAAGGTGGCACCATTCCCGGTAAGAGGAATTTTGAAAAGCCCAGAGGACTTTTCACTTCCGCAAAAGCAAAGCTTGAACTCTGAAGATTTGTTATTATTATGAAAAAAACCCCCAGCACAATCGTTTCCCTACCCTAGGATGCAAAGCTGAAGGGTTTCCCAACCCTCACCTTAGGCTGAGTGAAACATGGTCCCTCATGATGCAGCAGCTACCTGACATGGACATTATGCCCCCAACCCAGTGTGGTGATTTATCTTCCAGCAAACTCTCCCATTCCTGGCCTCCCAGACAGTTTTACCATCCCTCTACCAGTATTATCCCTGTAGCAGTACCCTTGTAAGTCCCCAACATGTAAGACCCTTCCCACTTTCCTTGCAGTGGAGATCATCTGGTTTTGCAGGGAGGGAAAGTGAGCAAAGCCATCCCTGAGCAACGCTGGAGGAGGCTGAGATCAAACTTCAGTCCTAATGAACCAGGGAATGTTGGCTTCTCTCTGGCCCAAAACAGAAGGAAGTTTCTCATGGCTGAGTCTCCAGTCCTGCCATGCAACTCCTTTGCCCCATCCCTTTCCCTGGGATTTGATGGAACTGACCAATCAATTTCTCCGTGTCCAGGGAACCTCACTGCAGCACATCCATACTTGGACCTCTGCCCAGCTGCAGGAACAGAGACTTCCCACCCCAGATTTTGGGTGGAGATCGAATGCAGAAAAACCCCCATAACAACTCAGGGAACTCTCAAAGGTATTGAAAAGTCCTCTCATTTCTTGTTAATCACTTAGGCCAAGAACTCAAGTGTCGGCAGTGTGTTGGCCAGGGTTGTTTTCCTTGCAGTTATCCACATGCAATTCATGCCTTGGAAAATGACCCATTTGCCATCATGCATTGTTGCTTAGCTACACGCGCTTTCCCTCTAAGTTTTCCCAAATGGAAACATGGCTCTATTTGCTTTGGAGATCATTTTCTCTGGCTGTCTCTGCTTTACAGTAAATAAGCATAAGAAGAAGAGCCTCTGAATGCTGAGTGGAGAAATAAAACAAACAGCATGGTGTAGGGTGAGCATTTAAAATCCAGCATATGAATGCAATTCCTTCCTTGTCCAGCCAAGATGATGGGCACGGAGGGTTTGGGCAAAGGCAACTTGCAGGTCAGGTTCATTAAGACCTTTTTTTGTCTGTTCTTTCTTTGCATAAAGGTTCTTTCCTTACTGAAGATTTCCAAACAAATTGGTTGAATAATTCTGTGTTCCCAAGAGAAGAGTATTATTTCCCTGGAGGACAGGTGGGACTTAGGGGCACTGAGAACCCACTCTGTGTCTCTGCTGCCATGCCTGCCTTGTGAAATCCTAGGTATCCTCTAGAAACATGCAGGAAAACCCCTCCCTTTTACCTGCAAACCAGCATACTACTTTGTGCCACTAGACAAGACTTTATCCACCAAACTCCAAAATTTCTCATGTTCACTAAGTGTTGACTACACTGTCACAGTGCATGGTGGGCATAGGCTGGCAGATCAGCCACTGCAGCCTGAAGTTCAGTGTCCGAGCACACCAGGTAAATCTTTGGGCCATTTTCTAGAATCCTGAGCCCACCAGTGTCTATGCTGCACAGATGTCCTCAAAATATGCAACAAATCCAGAGTTTTTGGAAAGCACGAGCTTTACAGCCCATGCACAGAGGGACTGTGGAGCACATGTTCAGCTGTGTCCCTGGGATCACTGGTCTTGCTCAGCATGTGCCTTAGGGCTGAGTTGTGCCGGCCATGGTGCTTGTGTCCAGGATTTCCAGATGTCCAGCAGTTCATCTGTTCCTCAAGGATCAGACAAAACTTACAACATCTTCAGATTTTACTAAGGACAAAGCTTTTGGGTAAAAAGGCAGCCAAGTCTCTCTGACAACATATAGGTTAGTAGAGAACTCAGTGGAAAACCTTTTGTTTCCCGGTGCCATTAATGTGCTGGACATGAGCTCTTTGTGGAGAGTAGACACAGCCGTCAGCTGCCGGAGCTCCCAGGAGTGGGATGCTCTGCAGGGTGAGCTCTGCCCTGCCTTCTGCTGACAAAGCATAAAATGCATATTGTCTCTGAACAGAAAAAGAGGAGAAACAAAGTAAATCATGTCATGCTGATTTACCAGGCCAAAACATCGAACTAAGGTTTAATACAACAGTTTTCCAGGGTGCCAGAAAGTGAAGAGGGATATTGTACCTATGCAAATCCGGGCCGGTGGGTTGACACATCCCAAACACTGCGCTCTGTGAGAGCTGCCAGCACCTGAAGAAGCACCTTTACTCCCCTGTCGCTGGGAAGCTCTTATCTTGCTTTGACCAAGCATGCACAATAGAGCTTTGTTTTGGGCGATACCTCCCAGATGAACGGCCTCTTGGAAGTGCTTTGAGGAATTAAATGAGTGAAAACAGTAGGAGAGGGAGAGGGAGGGGAAGGGGAGAAAAACTTGCTGCTGCACTACAGGAGAAGAACTCGGCTGGATACTAAACCCACTAAATAAGGAGCTGTGATCAATGTCAGACTGAAAGAAGCGAATGTGTGACCCGGCTCCCTGCCACCAGAGGCATCTCATGACAATGTTTCAGTCCCAAAGCGGGAATCCACTTCACTGTCCCCTGTGTCCCTGCAGCAAGGGTGGGGATGCTGTTGCTTGCAGATACTGCTCAGGTCTGTGGTGCTCCAGCCCCCAGCTCCCCACACACCGAGCTCAGACACCTCATCCTCATGGTATGGCCTCCTGGCCCCATCTCTCTGCAGTGGGTG
Source organism: Chamaea fasciata (assembly GCF_029207755.1). Taxonomy (NCBI): domain Eukaryota; kingdom Metazoa; phylum Chordata; class Aves; order Passeriformes; family Sylviidae; genus Chamaea; species Chamaea fasciata. The sequence goes on from NW_027094095.1 coordinate 23,759,509, forward strand.
TGTTTCAGCATTTTGGGGACACATTTTGGGGAGCCCAGCAGGGGATGGTATCAGACAGTGTGTCCTCTCCTTCCCTTTGCTATTGCATTTCTGTAGCTGAGGCCAAATCCTGCTTCTTGCAATCCCCTCTGGTCTCTTTGGTTGATGGGATGCCAGGTCTTTCTTGCCCTGGGCAAAGGATCACTCTGGCTCAGTGCAGGTTGGGCACCTGCCTTAGGTCCGGGAGCTGAATCAGGCCAGGGGCAGTTTTCACAAATGGAAATCCCCCTGGTTTTATTGTCTTTGAAGCCTGGAAACACCTGCCTGTTGCTCAGGGAAACAAGGCAGGCAGGATAAGGGTCTGGCAGCACCTCCCCTTTGTTCTGTGTCCTTCCTGGGCACCCTTTGGAGCCCAACCCTGCCAGCACCCTATGCCCCCCATCGTTGGTTAGGAGTTGGCCGTGTGAAAATCCAACATCAAAGGGCTCTTCCAGCAAGGGCTATTTCCACATCAAATGCCTACCTCCAGTCCTGAGCCATTGGGGAGAGGACGCTTCATAAAAAGAGAGGGAAGATTAATATTATTTTTCAAAAGTATAATGGGAGGTTTCCACTCCCCAAGCACTTCAGAGTTGGTTTTTGTACAAAGCCAGAATAATTTCAACCCCAAAGGGAAAAAAAAAAAAAACCATAGGAGGAGGTTAAAAATGCCTGAAAAATAGTTGGTCTGAATAGAAATGTTCAGGTCACTGTCACTTTAGGGGCTGGAAGAGGCTGCTGCTGGGAGAGCCTGTCTTTCCATAGGAATGCATGTCCTCCATCCTCACACAGAGCAGCAGGCTTCTTCTGGATGCTTGCTGGAGCACGGCAACGCAGGGAGAGCCAAGGATGGGCTGTCAGAACTGCAAACTGGTGAGAAGAGGAAGGAGAGGACAAGGGGTAGAGAAGATGCTGGAAGCACTCTGTTGGGCAAGTGGAACAGGAAAAGCCCGCTGTGAAGTACAGCCCTCCCTGAGACTCTCTGAGAGAAAGGCAGCACGAATCCACCGAGCGACAGGCTGGCAGCGTGCCTGGAGCGTGGCATAGCTCTGCCTTGGAAAGGCACCTGCAGCCTCAGCATCTTCCTCTTACAAACATGCCACAGCATCACGGGGGAACCACAGTCCTGCAGCCTGACAGCCAGTTTCTGCTCTGTGAGCATGAGCCATTGGGCCAGACGGGTGTATGAACAATTATTTGATCATTTCCACTGCAGGAACCAACTTGACAAATACCTCCGATTCACAAGCTTGCAGTCTGCTTCTGAAAAACTAGACCAGGAGCAAGCTTCCACCATGGAAAATCCCTTGCCTGTGTCTGCTGTGCATCCTTTCCCATGCTGAGAAATGTTGGGCCAAATGCAGAAAGCACCATGGAGCTGGCAAAGCTGCGCTGGGTCAATGTCCCCAGGCTGGGTCAGGGGGGACAGGGCTTAGCCACCCTGGGAGGTGGCCTGTCCTTGGGTGACTTAGTGCCTTGCTTGTTTTCTACTTCTTGGTCATTCAACAGAATGAAATTTTGCTAGTGTGTATCTCACCTTCCTCTGGACTTGGGGTACAGATGTGAAGCAAAGTGTGGGGCGGTCCTTGCAGCCCCAAGCCTCACAGTCTCAGGTGACATGTACCCCTCAGTGATTCTCACTTAAAAGGTGGGTAGGGAGTAAATACTTGTGGGTAAGGAAATGCAACATAGGATCCTAAGGGCTCAGGGAAACTGTTGGTTAAGCCAATTCTTGCCTTTTCCCAATGCTTGAAGTTACCCATCCATGAAGAGGGCTGGAGCAGGCATCTTCACCCCATAAATCCCACTTAAGCCCTAAAAAAAATGCTTCAGTGGTGCTTCAGGTTCATCTGCTGGCCACCACAAAGGCTTCACGCTGTCCCCAGCAAGCAGAAAAATCCCCCAGTCCCTCTGCTGGAGATTGGAACTGATGGCCAGAGGGCAGTGATGGGAGAAAGCAGCAGCAAGGGGTGTGGTAGGGCAGCAGTTTGTGGGACTGTGTGTCCCAGCATCCTTCCACAGCATCTTTCCTGTGCACCTGGAGCCAAAGCAGGGGGGTGATGGCAGATGCTTCTCCCCTCTCCCGGACGCTGCCTGTTACCAGGAAGGTGGGGGAGCCCTGGGACAGAGGCTCGGTGCTGATGCCGGGGTGTGACACACGGGTCAGTGCTGGGAAAGCCAAGGGCTGCACTGGGAACAGGAGACGCCTGCGGGAGGCGACGGTGCCAGTAGGACACGGACGCTTTGCTGCCGGCGGGACTGCGAATGCCCTGCCCAAAACAACTCGCTGAGATTTACTGTAAGCGGCAGCCTGGCCGTCCATAGCTTGTGGTGAACATACCAGCCCTGCCTGCAGAAAGGGCTGCGGAAGCCAAGCTGGCCCCTTGCCCAGCAGGCTGGAGGAGGGGAGCGGGGGTGCTCTGCAGCCCTGCCCCGGCACGGCACCCTCAGCCCCGCACCCTCTGCCTGCTGCAGGCCCCAGAGCCTCCTTCGGGAACACATGAGGTGGATTTTCTCTTGCCAGGTGCTTTCTGCACCCAGCATACGGAGGGGGTGATGCTGTGGATAGAGCCCCTCGTATGATTCCACTGCCGCGGCACCGGGGCAGCTGGAGGAAAGGCAGGGGACTCCTGACTGTGGCAGAAGCCCCTTAGGAGCGGCACTGCAAAGGGACTCCGAGGCCGGGCTGGGTGCCGCTGGCTGGCAGCCAGCTCATCCCTGGGCCACTCGAGGCCACGGCGGAGCCGGGAAACCCCCCGGCTGCGCCCAGCTTCCGGCCTTTGTGAGGGCGCCGGTAGCGGGGCGGTGGCAGTGGGATGGCTGCCATCGTGTCATCCTGGCCCGGGCCGCCGTGGAGGCTGGCGTGTCCCTGCAGCCCGAGAGGTGCTGCCGGATGGCGGGACACTGTGCAAGGTCTGGCTGAGGGGACTCGCCGTTCCCTCCCACTCGGCTCTGCTGGGAGGGAAATTTCCGACACTGCCGGCTTCCCAGAAGTCAGGGGAAGTTTCATCCCTGGCTCTGCTGTCTCAGCTCACGCGTCTTTCCCAGCTCAGCCTGTGACCCTGGCATGCGAGGCTTAGTGCCAGCGGTGTGGGGCGAGACCGAGGGTGGGCCGCCCGTCAGGCCAGGCTGTGTGGAGCCGGCCGCAGAGCTCCAGCCCTTCTCCTGGCCGCTCTCCCAGCCAGGCCATCTTTGCTGCTGGATCTCCCGCAGCGCCACGTGCTGCCCAATGCCAGCCAGCTCAGTGACATCAGCACGTGCTGTGTCCCTGTCCCCTTGCCCCAAAGCCTCACACCAAAATCCCCCATTGAGGCACCGCGGCCCCCAGCAGTGTCGGGGTCGCTGTGCTGGGGGTACTGTAGGGGTGTGCTGCAGGGCCAAGGGCCAGGAGTTTTGTCTCTCCCCTTCCTGGCATGGATCCTGTGAGGGAATGCCCATAAAGAGAGGGATTCTTTGGGAATGAGCCACAGGGCTGGTGCCCACCAGTGGACGTAGGTGTTCTGGGCTCTGAGGACCGATGGGCCTGGCCCTGTGCAGGCAGTGGGGATTGTGGCAGCTCCAGGGTGAGATGGAGGTGTCAGGGGACACCAGCCCTGTGTCAGCTCACACTGGGTGTCAGAAGCATGACCATATCCTTATCCTACAGCAGCCATCCCAACCTTGCCAGCACTGGCTATGGATGTTTTCTGTTCTTACAAGAAATCCAGCTAAAAACAAGGGACTGTTCTAACCAGGTGGCTCCTCCCGAGCTTTTGCCTCTCCTCTGTGTTTAAGCAGTAGTGATTTTTGCTCAAGAATGTCCAAATCTTTGCTCTGTATAGGCTCTGAGTCTGAGCTCCCAAGGACTGAAGGGCTCCTGGCACCTTCCCATCCCCTGTCTATCCTCACTGCAGGGCCTGTTGCCAGAAAAAAAAAACCAACTGAGCCTGGGACTTAAATGTCTGGCCCAAACCTGATGTGCCTGAGAATGAGGAGCGCTGACCCTGACCCTTGCAGTCCTCCAGCACCAGCTCGGGCTTAACTCTCTCCTGGGCAGGAAGATTTGAAGCCTTCCAGTTAAATCCGGGAAGGAGTTAGCAAGTCTTTGTGGCAGGCGGATTAGAGGTAGAGGTAAATGCTCCTGCTAAATGTAATCTGGCTGGTTAAAAGCTCAGCTCAGCCTCTATCCCAGCATTGTCCTTGCTTCTTATAAATACAAGAGACAATTCTGCAAACACAGACTTTTCTTATTGCCACGCAAGGGAGTGGTGAGAACCTGTTGTTCTACCCCTCTCCCCAGGATATCATTAGGATTTATTACCAACCCCCAGTGCCCTCCTTTCTTTGGGATGAGTTGGACACTGGCAGCCTCTGATCCTGTGGGTGCAGCAGGAGGGGGATTACAGCTCGTGGGGCCACAGGTCAGGGCAGGTAAAGGCAGCAGAAGCTCCTGACGTTGGGGAAATGGGACTGGAGGCAGGGCCAGAGCCCTCTTTCACCTCACAAGCCAGGGGTTCCTCCAATCCCATGCCCTGGGGAGCCCTCTGGATAGGATGGAACAGGAGTTGTGAGGGGATAGGGACTGGGAAACTAGGAGTTCTGCTCACTGTGGAGTATATAGCAACTTCAAAATAGAAATGTAAAATGATCATAACTATGTTAAAATAGTTTACAGTTACTTGGTTCTCTCTGAAAACTTCTGGAGCTGGTGATCCTAAGGGGGCACAAGAGGGTGACAGGAGCTACTGGCCATGTGGGAGGAGATCTGCAGGTGACAGGACTCCCTGTGCACTACTAGCCAGGACCCTATGTGCCAACTCCAGGATCTTGTGGGTTCCCTGGAGAGAGTCTCTTGCTCCCACAAATGGAGGGTGCACAGATGACCTCTCCCAGGGGATTATGACTGAAGCGGGGGGCTTTCACGGGAAGTATGAGCAGGCAGGGATCAGGGTCTTACCAGGATTAAGGTATTTTCCATGCATTTAAACTAGTTGTCACGAACCCAGAGCTGACCCAGAACACAGCACCTGGTGGACAGGGAAGAAGAGGGGGGAGAAGCTCATGCCCACCACAAAACCCACCCCAGGGCTTTCAGGGAGCAGGGGGAAGTTGGTCACAGAGGCTTGGAAGCCCCCAAAACTCCAGACATGATCTCTTGCCCCCAGTTCGCAGAGGTGAACAGGTGCTGCACAACCCCAGTGAGGTGCCTGCCAATGGAGGAGAGCTTGGGGGGCTAGCGGGGTGGGGGAGGACAGCAACAAGTCCCAGGGAGACAGCAGAGCCCTGTGTCCTCTCTGGAGCCGGGACAGAGGGGTCCATTGTGGGAGACGTGAGAGCTGGGTGGCTCCAGGAGCTTGGTAACCTTAATCCTCCCTTGGATTAATGCTTAGGGGAGCTGGGGACAGTGTTTAAACCTGCCAGAGTGAGTCCTCGTGTTGAGCGCAGCCCTGTAGAGGGGTCAGAGGGGGACAGAGGGCACAGGTTGAGGACAGGAAGAGGTGCAGGCAGTCCTGTGGCCTAGTCTGACATGCAGCCTCAGATTTTGTGGGCATGTTCCTGGGCCCTGCCCTCCCTGGGAGCAAAGGGATGGGCAGTGTGAGGACCAGCTCTGTGACAGGGTCACTTCTGGCTATGCTGCCTGGCTCTGAGAGGCTGCTGCTGCTCTGGCTCCACAGGGCCACTGCAGGCTGAACCCTTTGAGCCTGCCCAAGGTGAAAACCATCTGCCCTTGGAAGGATACTCTTCTGGGGGAATATCTGCCCGTAATGAAATCTCTGGGATGAAATCCCTCTCTCAGGATAAATTGGCTTCCCTGGGGCTGAGCTTTCAGCCTGGCTTAGAGGAGCAGTGCAAGGATGCTCAGGGATGCTTAGAGAGCCCATATTCCTACTCACATAGATCCCAGACTGAGCCCAGACCCCAGCAGAGGACCCCCTAGCTTGTGGCATTAGGAGCCACCCTCCTCTGTAGCCACGGCCGTGCTGGGGGGCTTGCAAGGCCATGCAAAGGCAGAGCAGCCCCTGCTCTTCCCCTGAAGCACCTGGTCCCAGCCTACCAGGACCCCACACCAGGTCTCTGTCCCCAGCCCCAGCTGAGCAGGAAATGCCACAAGGATACCCTTAGAGGAGGTTCCTACTCCCTGGCAGTATGGGTACAGCTCTCTCCTGAGCATCCCCTGGTCCCAGCTCTTTACCAGGCACCTGTCTTCAACATGAAGGTAGCCCTGGACCCTAAGCACGTTACACCTCCTCCACCATTCCAAAGGCTTGGCCCCTCTTGGGAATCCCCTGTTCTGTGCCTAACCATGGTCCCCAGACCATGGCTCTATGCTGCCCAAACCTGCTGCTAGTCCCAGGGAGCTGCCACAGGAGATTGTCACCCATCCTGATGTGGCCAGTGTCACCTTGGGTGCCTCCCTGGTGGGATGGGAGTGGCCTTGCAGGGGCTGCAGGTGCTGTGTGCCTGTCCCCTGAGGCAGTGAGGCAGGATGGGATGTACTGTCCTAAGTGGCATCTTAACTAGATCTGATCCAGTCTTGCAAAGCCACAGCGCCTCCAATTCCCTTAGCACTCCAAATCTGCTACTGTGCATCTAAGCGGATTATTTTAAATACCCCATGATGGACTGCTCCTTTGTAATATAAACCAGCCTCATGTGTCCCATTCCCCTCCTATTTGCTGTAATTTAGCTGCAGTTGTGACAGCTAGAAGTCTCCCCAGCTTCCCCTGCTCCCTAGGAAACATCCCTTGTATCAGCCCCTTCCCCAAATCCTGTCTCCCCTGTCCTGCTGGATCCTGGGGATGCTCCCCTCCACACAGCCTTTGAACTCTTGGGGTGAGTGATAGCTGTAGGATGTGCTGCCCCAGAACTGCTTCATCTCTACCCGGAGCTGGGCCCTGCACCAGCATCACTCCCATCTGCACCTTGGGGCCGGGTCGTACCTCAGCTGCCTTTATCCAGAGAGGGGCTATGCAGGAGCCCTTTTGGGTGGGTTTTGCCAGTTTTCAGGTTTTTGCTCAAGCTGACTGGCTCTGACATCTCAGTTCTGCCTTGAAGTCAGCCAAGAGAGAATATCCTGCCTCCCATTCCCACTGGAGCGGGGGTATGGGGAGCACCGGTGCTGTCCTGGAGCCCACCCAGCCCCACTCTCAGCCACAGCAAAGAAGCTGCCACTTTTCCAAGTGCTTCCCTTTGGGGCTTGTCTGATTAATGAGGGCTTGTTCTTTCCAAACTGTTTGAAATCGTGTTTATTTTATCTGCCGCTGGATTCCTCTGACTCAGGGCTCATCGTTAACTGCCAAAGATGAGTGACAGATCCGGCTAATTACAGCTAATGATGGCCTTAAAGGATCTCTGCGCACACACGTGTGTTTGTATGCACACATGCCAAGGGCCATTTATAATTTAAAGTGGGGAGAGTCGTTAGCATAAACCATGCCCGGATTAATTGCAGAGAGCAGCCTCTCCAGGGAGGATGCTCACCATGAGGTTGTGGTTTCAAGCACTGGATGCTGAGGACAGCACAGACTGCCTGGGCAGTGGCAGCATGGTCCTGAGCTGAGTGTCAGCCTTGGAGACACAAAATCAAATCCACCACATAGGAAGTTTGGCAAAGAGCTGTTGGGAGGGACCAAAGGACACCAATATGTGGCATGGACATGATTGGCTTGGAGCCATGCAGGGCCAGTGGGAGCTGGTGTCCAGCTCCTGGAAGAGCTCTGTGGTGTGTTTTCCAACTGTGAGGAGGATCATGCCCAAGAGACCTAGTTCTGCCCCAGTTTCTGTAGAACAGGCAATTGGATGAATGGGAGACATTTTTTATGTCTTTACTGAGGATAAAGCTGCAGGAGCACCAGCCCCTTACTAGACACCAGAAACCTCACCCAGGGGGCTGAGCTTGGCAGTGCCCACTGCCTTGGAAATGCTTTTCCCTCTTCAGTCCCTGAGTAATCCAGCCCTGATGTGATTACTTTACTTTTACGTTTTTCCCCAGGAAGAAAAGAGGGAGACCATGAGGCTTTCTCCACCCCTGGGCTGGAGAATGCAGAACAAGAAGTAGTGGCTGCAGGACCTCATGGTCCCCACCCTGCCAAGGGGATGGGCAGAGTGGGCACATGCCGTGGGCAGGCTGACTGGGGACTTCCACAACCTTCCACAGTGAGGTTTGTTCCAAGCACTTCCCTAAACCAGCTCTCCACTTGCCTGGGCTGACTTTCACCCACCCCTGTGACAGACCCATGTGTCCCCTGATGCCATTTCCTCATCCTTCCCCTCCTTGGGCGTTCTAGTGATGCCTTTGCCCCTCTCCCTGTTCTGTCATCTCATGGAAGAGGTATCCAGAAGGAATCCAAAAGCTGTTCCAGATGGCAGAAAGGCTCAACAGAGCAACTGTTCCCCAGTACTTATCTTTCCAAATCCACCTTTCTTGGAAAAAAGTAATTTAAGCTCCTCAGTCTTCCTTGGAGCTGGTGAGCAGCAAGAGCGAAGTGCCAGCATTGGCTCCCTGGGGAGGGGAAGTGCCATCCTGCAAAGTGCTTCTATATTGGTCTCTGCCATGAGCAGGTCTAAATTGGAAGTGATGGCAGCAGCAAGCGCCAGGATGCCGAGATGGACTCTGGGGCCCACGCAAAGTGATTTCAGGGGCTGGCTGTGCTTGGCCCGGGGGATGCCTGCCAGCACAGGGCACTGCAGCTCTAATCGCACTAAAAGCTTGGTGGAAACGACTTGGACAAAGGCTTTTGTCTTTCTTGCTGAAAAGACCAGATTCCTGTTGAGACTGATGGCTTGTGAATTTGTCTAGGATCTTTCGAATCGTTCTGGTCCCCAAAACACTCAGATTTCTCTTTCTGAAACACCCCCAGTGTTCAATTTAAGGCTCTTGCAGAAGGAGCTGTCAGAAGCTGAGGAGCAGAGCTTCCTTCAGACCTGAGCAGCCACTCAGTGGTTGTGACTGTTCCTGAAACTGCGCAGGGAGGCTGTTTGGTCAGGGCCAGCTCTTGCTTGGGCATTTTACATTACCAAACTCCCATCACTGTCCTGACAGTGAACACAATCCCTGTTCACACTGGGATCCTGGGGGCTTGTGCTTTCCTGACCCCATTCTCCCCCTAGCATGGTTTTCTTTGCTGTGGTTCCCCACTGGCATTTTACAAAGCCAGTGTAAAATGGCTTCTTCAGGCCACCTTCCTTATAGCTTTAAACCCCACTGTAGCAGGGTCAGGAGGCTGGGAATACAGGAAAGACTATCATGGAGGCAAGAGCAGTGTCAGCCATGCTGGGCACCCACTTTGCCACAGACACAGAGCTCTGGTAGCATTGGTGACCTTGGGGACATCAGTCTGCAGAGTCCAGGTCTGTGGTACATGGAGCTGTACGGCCCATGGGAAATGGGTAGCTTTGAGGTCCCAGGGCAACTTTGGGGTGTGCAGAGCCAAGCAATCACTCCCAAGGCCCAGTGATGTTTTTCCCTCTATTCCCTGTGGCCAGGGAGGGTCAGAGCCATGCGAGGTGTGGGGCACATGGCAGGGCAGGCCACCATGGGGCACCACGTTACAAGCTGCTTCTCAGCAGCATGCTGAACCCTGCCCAAATAGCCCCTGTGATCACCATCACCCAGTGAGAGAGCCCAATTGCAAAGAAAATAGGGAAGCAGCTGAAAAAATAAAGTGTTGCCATGGCACTGTGCACGCCAGGTCGGAAATTTGGGATGGTGCCGAAGCACAGCCTCGGATGCTCCTCCTGCCCCAGGGTATGAAGAGCCAACACAGAATGGAGAAAGAAGTGCCAGAAGCCAGAGGGAAGACACTCTCCTGATGGCACCAGGGATGGGCAGTCAGGGCCTGTGGGTCCTCCAAGTACTTGGGAAGAGCTAGGGATGCTGCAGTCACATCTGTGTGGTGTGAGGTGAAATGATCTAGCCCTTGCTCCCTGTCTCCTGAGCATGGCACGGTGCCAAGCTGCTCAGTGAGGTGCCAGCCTCTGTGGGTACACCAACCCCTTCACTACTTGCAACCCTCCCCAAATCCCAGAAGTATCCAAAAAGGGGAGAAATCTGCTTAACCAAAGAACAGCCACGAGTTCCCAGAGACAGTCCCATAGGGCAGTAACTTTTTTGAGTTGAAAGATGAATAGAGATGAACTGGGCAGGCACAGCTTTGCTGGGAGAGCTGGAAGGTGATGCAGCCTCGAAATCAGGATCAGAGGCAATGCCAGTGCCTGCCTCATAGCCCTGCATGTACTGCTGCCAGACTGAGACCACCAAACTCCTTGCACCTCTGCCCCCTGCCTCTGGTTATCTCCAGCATCAGCTGGCCTGGGGCAGGACAGGTCATGGCCCAACTCCTTGCCCCTGGCCCTGCAGGCGTGGGCAGGGTGTGGGTGGAGGCAGCGGTCCCTGCTCTATCTGCCAGCCTGTGGGATTAGCTGTGCGCCTTGGGAGCAGCTCTAGCAGTGCCTGGGTAAGAACAGATAGACACAGATAAGGCAACCTGAATCCTGGGGAAGGCGAGCCAGCTTCATTAATCCCCGTGCATCCAGGCGCTGACGAAGATGCTATCATCCCCTTTCTCTCCCCGGCAGCTTATGTGTGGCTGTCAGTCCTGTCTCATGCAAGGACAAAACCCAGAGCTTGCATGGGTGGCCCCTCTCTCCCAGAGCTGCTATGTGGCTCCCATGGGGACACTGCTGGTACAGGGGGACAGCCAGTGCAGGGATGCACAACCTGGGCAGGGATAGAGCTGGTGCAGGCATCCACAGCCAGTGTGGGACCCCACAGCCACTACAGAGAGCTATGGATGGGGCAGGGGTGCACAGCCAGGATGGAGACTGCCAACAGTATGAGGAACACAGCCAGGATGGGGACCCAGCTGGCATGGGGACACATGCAGGGGGACTCTCTAGAGCCCTGGGACACAGTGATGCTGCAGGACAAAGGATGATGACCTGCAGTGTCATCCACTCCTGTGATGGCTTGGGGTCATTCCCACACCCACCCCCAGGCTCTGGCTCTCCAGCTGCAGCGAGCAGGAGGGTTCAGCACTGTGCAGGCACATGGAGGGAGGGAAGCCCTGCCAAGTCCCTGCTGTGCCCCCGTCGTTGTCATGCTGCAGGCTGCGCGGGGTCGGGTGCAGCACGGCACTCCCCATCCCGTTAGCGCTGGCATGAAAGTGCCGCCACTGCGGCAGCTGGGTCTGGCCACGATCTCCACTTCCAGGTAAACAGATGAAACAAGCGGCTCAGCTTCCCTCCCTCCCCCGGCATTCCCAGCCACACAGACCTGCCATTCAGCTCCGCCACCCCGCACAAACCTCCAGTGTTTGGGAGAGGGCTCCTGCTCCCGGCGGAGCCCCGGGGGGGACACGCTGCGGCCGGGCAGTTGACACCTGGCCAGGCTGGCGCGGGGCCAGTGGGCACAGAAAGAGACGCTGTGTTTTGGCCAGATCCTGCCGTGCTGGGGCAGGGGCAGAAAGGACCCCTTGTGTGCATGGGACCAGGGATGCCTCCATGGCTTGGTTGCAAACAGGGTCCCATTAGGCCGTGGCAGGGGGCACCAGTGGCTCCTTGGAGTGGGAGCCCAAAGGGGTGAAGGAATCAGAGGTGGGGATGCCCTGTTGCCATCCAAAAGATTTGCAAAAAGTCACAAAAGCAGTGGGGACGATTGACCAGGAACATATGTGAGTGGTGGCAGAGGCAGGGGCAGGAGGCAGCTTTCCCTGTGCATTGCCTTGCCATTTGAATGGATGAGAGAGAGGAGTGCCAGCTCCTGCCCCTTGGGCTCTTCTCCTCCAACCTCCCAACCCTCTCCCCAGATTTTCCTTGGCATATCCTGGAATGCTCTGGCCACGGACAGGGCTCAGAGGGATGCTCCCATCCCTCCAGGGAGCCTGACACTGAGCTCAGCACATCCTTGCCTCACCCATGACAGTCACTGTGGGGCCAGGCTGAAATGGAGAGGGGAAAGCAGGAGGCAGAGTCTTGATGCATCAGCATCCCAGCTGTTCCTTCTGCTGCCTCCATCATCCAAAACCAGCCATCAGTGCTGTTGCTGGGGACATTGTCCCCTCCTCCATGCCTGGCACCTTCCTCCCTTGCTGTCCCTGAGAAGGTGGTTTTCCTCCCCAAGGAGTGCAGGGAAAACATTTTCCACCCCAGCAGATGAAAATGGATTCCAATCCAATTTTACCCTAGTACCACTTCAGTGATTTTGATGGAGCTGCTCTGGATGGGTGCCGGTTGGAGCCAGAGGACAGCTGTCGCGGCTCCATAGACCAGGGGTTTCTTATCTGTGTCACCTTTGATTACTGTAATTGAAATCCTGCTCTGATCTGAGCCATGCCCGAACGTTTCTGCTGCCTGTGCCGCTCTCGGCTCCAACAGCAAAATGACGTTAATAGATTTTAAAGCCAGGCAAGGCCTGTAAGAGCATTTCTGCCTGACCTCCTGGATAGCAGCCGACAGCCACCGCTTACCCCAGTCCTGCGCTCCGCCGCTGGCACAGCCCTGTCATCCCCCTGTGACTCATTTTCCCTCCTGGAAACACAAATCCTGCCTTTCCCCGGAGCTGCTCATGTGTCTGTGTTGGGTAGCCTGCCTCCTCCTACCCCTTTGGAGCAGAGCCGGCGTGCTCTCGAGGGAGGCAGGGTCCAGGGGTGCTGGTGGGATCACGGGATCAGCTTCCCTCCTCCAGCATGAAATTCCCCACGGGAAGCATTGCCCTTTTCTGGCATCTTCTGGCTGAAAGGGCAGCAGGAGGACCCGCTGCCAGGCAGGAAGCAGGGGATGGAAATGCCACTGCACAGTAGAAGATGCTCCTGGCTCTGGTGCCAAGCTGGACAATCAGCTGTGGCTGGCCGTGTGGCCGGCGCTTTGTCACCCTTCCCATCTTCTTTTGTGAAGCTGCCCGTGGTGTTTAGCCAGAGCCACTGCAGCAGAAAGGGTGACGCCAGCCCAGACAGCGTCTGAGGGCAGGAGCCGGGAGGACACGCGCACTGGCACACACATTCCCGCAGTCTGGGTTGGCCAGCAGCCGGCACAGGGAGCGAGCCAGCCCTGACCACTGTGGGACAGCAAAGCTGGTGCCTCCCTCTGGGTTGACGAGGTTTTGCTCAGCCGATCTGGGAGCTGCCCTCTGGAACAGGCAGAGGTGTCCCAAGTTCAGAGCTCCATCCCAAGAGGATGGAATGCAAATGCCGAGGGTCAAACCCTGTCCATGCCAGACAATCCCCATGAACCCCCAGGTTTTTCACACTGGCAGCTTTCTTTGATGACCGTATAGCTGAGAGCTGGCCAGTGTGTGCTGACACAGCAACCTGGGCTGGCACCAATGACAATCTGACAGAGCCATCCCAAAACTTCATATGCTGGCCAAAGGGAAAGCAGGCTGGCCAGACAGCAGGGCACTCCAGCACCCCACCACCGGCACACAGACTCCCCCTGGATCCTGGCTGGCTGAGCAGCAGCGTTTCCTCTCACGCTGGCGGGTCATGGGCCGGCAGAACACACAATGCTTGGGGTTATCCAGGCCTTATCAGCTCTGGCCATGCAGTGCAGGCAGGAAAAGGGTTTCAATCCCAGCCGAGCCCTGTTTCCGTCAGGAGCCATTCCCTCTGTCATGGGGGAGGGCTGGACCATGCTGTGCTTTTGACACGGGGACCAGTGAAACTGGGCTGTGGGGAGAGCAGAACCACAGGGCTCTCATGCTGCACCCCAAAAGCATTGCCAGGCTCTCTCCTTTGTGCTAGGAATGCTGCCTGTCTCTGAGCAATGCAGCTGTTCCTGCCCCAGCTTTACACAGCAGAGCTGGTGAGTCCCAGGAAAGGGGCTGCCATTAGGGCATGCAGCAGGGGTCTGGGCTGGCTGAGACATCCTTTGCTGGGGGTCACTTCTCCCTATCCCAGGGAGGCATTCCAGAGCTCCGGCATGCCGTGAAAATGCCTGCTCAGAGCTGTACAGGCAACCTCAGAAATTCCACAGCAAAGGTCACCAATGCCCGCTACAGGGGGGGAAACTGAGGCAGGAGGAGATAACAAACTGAGGCAGGAGGAGATAACATCCTTCCCACGGCTGCCCCAGCCTCTTAAAGCTGACTGGAAGAAGAGGACTGTGGCACAGGATCTCTCCTAGTTGCTCAGCCCAAACACACAGGATCAGGGACTGCCTGGCCCCTGCTCCTCCAAACCCTGCAGCAGCGCACACTCGGGGTGGAGAGGGGAGCTGGCAAAGGCTGGGCTTGCTGCTATCCCCTCCCGTTCCATGATTAATTGAACACAGCCTAAAATTAGCTGCGGAGGCAGCACCCCTGGGGTCTCCCAGCAGCATCCCACTGCCCGCTGGCTGCCTGCAAGTGGGTCAGGCAGCAGTTCCCTCTCAGCTGGGCACCCTGGGTGCTTGGGGGACCCCCGTGCTGTGCTGAAGGTGGGAGCACCGCTCCTGGCTCCATGGCACAGCTCTGCACCCCTCACCTCCCCGCTGCCTCCCTTCTCAGAGGCTTTTCCCTCTCTGGATTAGCGGGCAGGGCTGCATTATGAGGAGCAGCTGGGAAGGAGCAAGGCTGCCTTTTGGGATGGCGGGAGCGTGGATCCCCGTCATGTTCCTCCCCATGCCTTCAGGGATCTGTTATTTTTAGCCACTCTCCCTACCTCATGTTGCTAGCTCAGCTCTGGCTTTTTTCCCTCCTCTTCCCCAGCGTTAATTTGTTTTCTCTGTATTATTTGCAGATTTGGGGAAGCAGAACGAGGTGTTTTGGCACAGGGGACCACTCAACCATGGCTTCTTCATGCTGCCCTCCACCCAGGTTTTTGGTTGGGTTTTCTCATGGCTATTTTTAATCCACACCAGCAGCTTTGAGGGGATGAAACACCAAGGGGTAATGCAAATTTGAGGTTCCCTGTGGCCGATGTGCCAGGCCAGGGATGCTCCCGTGGAGGCAGGGCAGCACCTGGACACAGCCTCCAGCTGCAGACTCTGTGCTGGATTATATACAATGCCTCCAGCTCCCTCCTGCACATCCGAGTCTGCAACCTCCCCCGTGCCACAGAAGCTGGGGAGAGCAGGAGGCTGGGCTTTTCCCTTGGATCCAGAAGAAAGCAAACAGGGAAAAAGTTAATTAAAATCTTCAAAGACAGATCTTTCTAATGTGGCTTAACACGGCAGTCCTGCTTAGCGTCGATGCTGCCCCAGAGGTGCCTGCGTGGGGCTTGGGCTGGGAAGTGCCCAGAGCGTCACATCATAGGATGTTCATGGGATTGTCACCCACCACTGCAGCCCTGCTGAGTACTGGGGATGGGGTGCCACAGAGCTTAGCTTGGGACTGGGCACCTGGGCACCAACCTTCCCAGGGCCTGGATTTTGAAGCCACTGGAAGGGTGATTCCTTGGGGAGGCTGTACCTCAGTTTCCCTACGGCCTAGGGCTGCTAAACCTGCTTGTTGGGAAGGTGTTTTCAAGGCACCTGGGGTGGTGCTGATCCCCATCTCCTGGCATGATACCACTGCCCCACGTGAAGCAGGGCAGGGCTGGGGCTCCTGGGGGAAGCAGGGGGTGTCTGCCTCAGCAGGGTCCAGCAAAAGAGAGGCCATCATCCCAGGGTGAGGAGGGAATCCTGGCACCACTGGTCCTGTCCCATCCAGCCACTGCTCTGAAGGAGCAAGGGGACATCTTCCTTGCCCAGTTCTTCACTTCTCCAAAAGGAGCCAAAAATCCTCTCGTTTTTTCCAGAAAGCTACGTCACAGGACAGCGATGCTCCTGCCCAAGCACTCTGCCGCCTTACTCTGCCTCCTGCCCCCAC
Source organism: Chamaea fasciata (assembly GCF_029207755.1). Lineage (NCBI taxonomy): Eukaryota > Metazoa > Chordata > Aves > Passeriformes > Sylviidae > Chamaea > Chamaea fasciata. Next base: position 23,775,290 of record NW_027094095.1, read on the forward strand.
TTTCGGGTTTTTTTGGTGGTGGGTTGAGGGTTTTTTTCAGAACTTTTGGCTGCATGGTGAGTAAAGGCATCCTGCTGTCTGAGGGCTAACGGCTTGTTGGAGAGATAATAAAGCAAAGGGGAGTAAATTAAAGTGACTATAAATAGCACCAGGAGAGGAAAAGGAGATGAAGTCATCTTCCTTCAGCTGAGCTGGTATTTGCATCACTCCTTCCCTTTGCCTTCCCCTGCCCCCTCACCCTGCTCGGGAAACAGTCATTCCCAGACACAGGGATCCTGCCGTGAGCTCTGTATGCCTCCCTGGGCCCCCATGGGGCTGGGAAATGTCCCCTGGGGTGACACTGGGGTGTCTTCCCAGTGCTGGGGACTTGCTGGAGAGCACATCGAGGTGGTCTGAATGCAGTCACTTGGCCCCAGGCTCCATCGCAGCTTCCCCACGGATCTGTGGCATTGCCCTATGCAAACCAGAGCACGGCCCTGTGCAAACCAGTGCCTTCAGCACGACCCCAGCACTGCGTCCTAGGAATAGCTTTCAGGAGCCATCAGAAACTCATTTTCCCTTTTGCAGCTCATAAAACAGGCAGCTAAAGAGATCCCCCAGGAGCAGCACCTGGAGGAAGGGACATTGCAAACCCAACAACAGCGAGTTCATCCAGAGAAGCCCCTCCTGGAACCAAATTCTGTAATTTACATTTTTATTCTATAAGATTTTAACATCCAAGATTTAAAAACTCCCCCGTCAGTCCCAGGACACACGGGAGAGGAAGGATCCTGGCCCTGCAGGAGCTCCCCTGGAATTAGCAGACAGCTTCAAATCTCTCCCCAAACCTCTCCCTGCTGAGGAGGCCACTGTCCCTGCAGCCCCAAGCAGCCCCAAGCCCCCCAGCTGCCCCCTCACATGAGGTATATTTACATCTGAGTCAGAATGAGGTCACACCACCGTTTCCTTATGTCAGCTACCGACTCCTATTCCTGTGCTATGCGCACATACCCGCCGTGTTATTGCAGGGTATTTATAGCTATTTTACATGTATAATTATAAAACCACAACTCCACACACGCACAAAAATAATCCCGGTGCCGGGATGCAGGGGAGTGGGGCCAGGGTGAAGGGACCAGGACCAGGGCATGGGCTGCACCGCTAATAATAATTCTTTGCACTTTATATATAGCCCCTTTCATCCACAGCTCTCAAAATCGCTTTGCAGGCATTTAATTAAGCTTCCCAACATCCTAATGTGATGACAGCCAAGTAATAATATCCTCGCTTTTAGGTACAAAGAGAGGGGAGGTAGCAGGACTTGCCTGAAGTCCCACAGCGAGTCCAGGTGTCTGGTGTCCTGCCCCACACTTGTGGGATGACCACAGGGGAGATTTTGACTCAGAAAGGGGGTGAGGAGCTCAAGATCCTACCCAATGCCTCTCCTCAGTTTGGGGAGGTGATGACCGATGACCCAACTAACTCTGGGGACTGCAGCAGTGACCCCAGGGACTGCTGGGCTGCAGCTGCCCATCAGCTGGACCAGCAGGTGGAAGAGACAGATGCATCCTGACAAACTCATGGGTGAGAGCTTGGGGGAGAGCAATAAAGGAGATGACAGGTCTGAAAGGGCTGATTTATGAGGAATATTAAGAGTCGTAATCCTGCCTGGCCTGGCCATCCCCCAGGGAGGCAGGGTGGTGACAAGGACCCAGAGACATCACAAACCAACAGGATTCACTGGGGCCAGTGCCAACATATCTTCAAGCAGGAGGGCTGGAAGCAATTGTGCCTCTCAGGCATCTGGGCAGCTCAGTGTGGGGGAATAGATGGATCTCCAGTGACAGCCTGGATATGGGATCACACAAGGATGGGTCTCTGTGGTCCTCAGCGTCTGAGGTTTGTGCTCCCCTGAGCACCCTCTCTCCCTCCCCTGTACATCCCTACTTGGATGGATCAGTTGCCCCCCATCCTTGGAGTGCTGCAAAGGGCACAGGGAGCACGTGCTTCAGTTTTGGACACTGATGGGATCCCATCCAGCAGGAAGGACATGGCAAGAGAAGGTGGCCAGCAAAGCAAAAGAGTGAGGAGGTGCTGGAAACAAACACTGGTGTTGGCAATGAAAGGGGCAGGACTGCAGCCCTGGGGGTGAGGGTTACTAACATCTGCAGAAAAAAACACTCTCCTGGCTGCTGTCCATGCATGGAGAGGTGGGGGGCAAGTGCCTGTCCTCATCCCCACTCTGGAGATGCCCTGTGGGGGAAGCAGCAGTGGATGCAGGGTGATTCTGCACACATGGGGAGTAAATGCAAGTAAAAAATCATAAACCCTGACTGGATCCTGTAGCAAGTCCCATCCATTTTGTGGTCATGCTACTTTTTTCCTCCCAGATTATATCCCGATTCCTGCTCTCCGAAACAAGCTGTGCACAAGCCCCCCACCAAGAGCTCCCTACTCATACCAAGCCCCCAAGATGGGGGAGCAGAACCTGTTTACATCACAAACCCAGGGACCAGAGAGCAATGACACAGACATGAAGCCAGGAAACAGCTGCAAACCTTCTGAGGGGCTTCAAAGAAATGCCCCCAAATCAGTGTCTCTGAGGAGAAAGGAGGGAGGGAAATGGGACAGGAAGCCAGCACTGCCACAGGGACACAAGCACCATCTCACCACTGCAACAGCCACGAAACTGCCCCATGACTACTCTGAATGTCACACCCACTGTCCCCCCTCTGCCACCAGTCAGACATCTCTTACCGGGAGCTGTTGGAAGCTCTGCCACCTCACTGGCCATGATGAAGGACTCGAGGATCCTTGCACGGAGCTCAGGGCCTGCCTCAGTGCTGAGAGGAGAAGGAGAGGTGTGTGAGGACACCAGCCATTCAACCTCCCTGGAGACCCCCAAATCCCTGGAAGAGCAGCCAGCTACCCCAGTGGATCTGCTGTGGGACTGAGGCAATGCTGTGAATCCCAGTCTCGTGTGTGTATCGTGCCTGGTCACTTTGGGAATGGGTGTGATGTCTGAGCATCACAGCTGGAATGGCAGCTTCCAGATATGGCCTCCCCCTTCCAAGAACCCTGTGCCTGGGGCACTGGTGGGGCTGTCCTATAGCAAAACCAGCTTGCTTGGGAATGCCTGTCCATGGACACGCTCCTTTCACCCACCCTGTCCCGTGCATGCAGGGAACCTCACCTGGCCGCCGCAGGGCGCAGGAGCAGCTCCCCAAAGAGCTCCCCAAGGAGCCGGGGCGAGAGGCGGCTGCGGTGGCTGCCCTGGCACAGGTGACAGAAGTGGCGGGCCAGCTGGCGCAGGAGCAGTGCCTGTGGCTGTGGCAGGGCTGGGGGGGCCAGCAGGGCTCTGGCTCGCTGGCCACACTCCTCCAGGCCTGGGGTCTCTGTAGCAGAGGGGACACAGGAGAGAAATGGTCAGTTTGGGAGGTCAGGGGCATCCCCATACTGCTCATGGGAGCCCAGCACCTAGCAGCACATAGGGCATGAGCTGTGGCAGTTCTCCACTCTCCCCAGAGACCCAAGAAACCCTGACCTCAGCCTCTCCCACCACTATTTCTTTGCAGCCCATCCCTTCCCAGACAGGCCATGGGACTCATGGATATCCCAGGGTCCGCAGAGATGATTTCCTCAGGGTCTTGGCCACTTCTTTCTGGGGTTTGCCTGCCCCATTTACCCAGTCACACCACCCAAGATCAGGTTGTCAGGTGCCTTTAGCACATTCCCCCTGTCATCACACCCAGGGAGGGAGCTCAGAGGGCTGAGCTGCTCACCTGGTGGGGGTTGCACCTCAAAATCCCTCACTGCTGCTTGAATGGAGAACAGTGAGAGCCCTGCACTGGTGCACAGCAAAGCCATAGTAAAGGCAGAGCAAAGCAGAGGTGGGAAAATGGGCACCAGCTTGAAGATCTGCTGAATTTAAAGGCTCAGCCCTCCCCTGCAGAAACAGTGAGCTGGGAGGGAAAAGGCTTTTTAGAAAGAAAAAATGTGCACTTGGGCTGCAGTGAGGCTCCTGCAGCCCCCTGCATCATTGTCTCACACCCCATGAAACACAGCACAGGGAGGGCTGACTGGGGTGCAGCTGCTTCCAGTGATACTCGAATTGCCCATATGAATAAAACCAGGCATTTAATGGCGTTGCACATCACAGAGGGGCTGCCAAAACCGCTGTCACGGGTGCCCTGAGCAGCCCGTAGCCCATGAGTTCCCACCATGTCTCCGATGCCCTCTGGCAGCTTTGGCCGGGGCTCTCTGGTCTTGTGAGCTGTGAGCTCAGTGCCCTGGGACTGCGATGCTGCCCCAGGCACAGGAAACAGCCACTCACCAGCCATCCTCCATTCCTGCCTTGTCCCAGCCCTTTTATCTGCTGGGGACAGGGAAGTCCCCAGGGCTGGGTTCCTCTCAGCCGGCTTCAAAGCCCGCCTCGGCCGGGGCTGACTCAGCTCCCCGCGCTCTTTGCACCAGGACTGAGGCTTGGCCAATGCCCAGCCAGCTCCCGACATCCATCCTTGGAGCCAGAGCACACCAGAGCTGGAGGGGCAGGGGTCTGGGATCCCCTCCAAAGCAGGTCTGCAACCCCACCCTGTTGGCGATGGGGTGTTCGTGAGCCACAAGCTGCTCCTGAGGGATGTTTAGCTTTGCTCCAGGCCTCCCCTTGCCGCAATTCCTGCGCTTTTTGCACCTTTCTGCACCTAGAGGATCCTGCAGGAGAAGGCTCACAACCAAAGGGGGAATTTGGGGGTATTTTTCCTTTCCTTTTGAAGGTGGTCCTCTTGCTGCTTTCCCAGCTCTCAACCGCAAGCAGGGCAGAGGAGCCTTGCAGGGCAGGCTGCCAAAACTCAGAACTGTCTCCTCAAAGACTTATATTTTAATTTTTTCTTTTAAGCCCCAGAGAAATCCTCTTCCCATTGGTTTATCCACCGTTCTGCCCCCTCCTCCTCCTGCCCCTGTTGTGCCAGGAGCAGAGCCCACTGCAGCACAGGCTGCAGGGAAAGGCGCTTCCCTTTGAAGTTGCTTAACGAGGCAACCCAGCTAATTGCTTCCTAATTGCGTTTTTATCCTTGGAAAGGAGGCAGCCTTTGATTTCTCCTCTGACGGGTGAGGGGAAGGCAGCTTCTCTGTGCCACCAGCCCCAGGGGTATTTCTTCTGGCTCTGTGTCTCAGTGCAGGGCAGGGAGGATGGGGTGTGAGTTATCCCTCACCTTCTCTTTGCTGGAGGCCACAAAGAACCCTTGGCCATTTCCCATCAGGGCATGGTAGGAAAAGGCCACGCTGATCTGGCCACGGGTGATCTTTTGGTGCCTCCTAAGGCAGCCAAGAATATGATCTGCCCAAGCACTAATCTGGCTTAGCATGGGGAGGTGATGCTCAGGGATGGAGGGTACTGCAGCAGCTGGCAGCGAGATGAGAGCTGCTGTGGGAGGGGAAGAAATCCTGGTTTAACAAGCAGCAAGAGGTTCAAGTCCTATCGAGCACAGTGGGCAAGGATTTCCTGTGTGCCTGGAGATGCCCACAGGCCCTCAGGCTCGGAGGGGTTGAGCAGCTCCATGAGGACTCACCTGAAATGGGTTTTGGTCCAGGCTCACTGTTGGGATGGACTGTGGGCTCTGCTGGGTATGAGCCCTGCTCTGTTTATTTGAAAAGAAATCAAATAAAACCAAAACCCTGATGGTCTCATACATTTGCACAGAGCCTCAAAAGCTTGCAGGGATCTAAAGGCACTTCCTAATGGCACTAAGCTGAAAAAGCTGAGAATTTTTTGTGCCCATATAAAGCCAGGAGTTAATGAGATTACAGGAAAAAGAATCCCAGGCAGCAGAGCCAAAATATTATAATAACGCTTTCTTCTGGGGCCAGCATCACCCAGCCTTGGCAGCTGCCCATCCTAGCAGGCAGCACCTCCTCCTCTGGGCACTGCAGAGGGAGAAGACCATGCTGTGGTGGGGGCAAAACAGGCCCCTGGATCTCCCTTCTTTCCCAGAGCGTCTCCCAAATGCTGCCATGCTGCTCCAGCACAGGTGATGTTTCCAATCGCCCTTCTTGGAATCTGCTCTTAATGCAGCATTGGGCAGAGGATGGAGTCAGAGCCACCCTGGAGATGCTGGGAAACTTTTCTAGGGGTTTTCCAAAGTTTCTCCAGCCCCACAGAGGTTCCCAGGTGTGGGGGGAGCCCATGTGTTCTTACCTTGAGCCATGTGGACCAAGTCACTGTAGAGAGCTGGAGGGATGAGGGGTGTGGGGAGCTCCTGCAGGTACCACTTCAGGGCATCTGCCAGTGTCTGGGCCTCGTACAGGTCCATGTCCACAGCTGAGGCATCTGGAGGGAGAGAGACAGAGGGAGCCCTGAGCCTGTGGTTCTTCCCCTCTGGCACAGAGCTCAGAGCTCTTCCATCCCTGAGCGCCTTCCTCCAGACATGGGGGCTGATTTCTTTGCCTGTGCCTCCATCTCCCCAGTGGAGCAGTGCATGATTTCACTGCCACCACTCCCCCAGCAAATATTCCTGTCCCAATTTCCACTGACCCTGAGTTCCACGTGCCCAAGGAGAGCACGAGGCAGCATCTCTGCTTTGAGTAAACTGTACATGCAGTACATGGGACAGAGAGTCTCACCTTTCCACTGGGCTAGGACCCATGGGAAGAACTGAGCAACTGCCCCAGGAACCTTCCAGTTTTCAGGGCCAGGTGCCATATGCCAACCCCAGCCCAGCAGGAACTGCTTGGAAAATGCATCCTTGGAATGGGGTTATGGTTCCCAGGCAATTCAAGTTGCTAAAGGCCCATGTGACCCCCAGTGATCCTGAAATGCTGTGAATGTGCCCCAATTGGCATCACTTCTCCTGCCCTGAAAGGTGGCTGCCCTGGGGAGGTGGTGAAGGATGCTCCAGGCATGGAGGAAAGCACACAGCAGGTCTGAGGCCACACAGCCTGGGCTCAGGGGCTCAGGGGTCCTGGGCTCGGGACGGAGGCAGTGCTAGGAGCAGAAATGTCCCATGGTCTATCAGGAGACAGAGGGTGGGATGTGTCTGTCTGAGCCCCATGGCCAGGCCAGCACAGGGGCATTGCTTCACCATGGTCCAGGGGGAAGAAGCCTTTCAGCATCCTTTGGTATTGCCTCATGTGTTTGTCTTGGAGGTCTCCCATCCTGGCTGGGCAGGGTGGTGGCTGTCTGGAGGGTGATGGTGCCTTTTGCAAAGATCTGAAGGTTTCAAAATCTGGCTTTGATTCAAACTGGACCCAAATGCAATGTTTTGAAATTCTCCTTGTTGGAGAATTTGGAGAGTGAGGGGTACGGGAGGTTGGGAATAATAAAAAAGAGGAACATATTTGCGATGGTTTGAAATGGTTAATTAAAAAAAAAAAGAAAATCAAATTTGTCATTTTCTTAAAGATGCTGTATCAGGCCCCAAATGGGCTGGAATGACAGAGAAGACTGTGGGCTTGCCCTGCTCTGAGCCCCTTTCCACTCCCCTCGCTGGCTTTTTACCCCCAGATGCAGCTTCCCTGGAATCGGTGCCATTTTGGGAGATGCTCCATCTCCCAGCCCAGCATTTTCCAGCAGAAAATGTTGCGAGTCTCCAACCACTCCAGCTGTGCTTCCTTCTGGGGCAACAAACCCAACAGAGGCGAGAAACGCTCTTTGCTAGGACAAGGCTTTAGAGGCACACATTCAGCAGGACTGGGATGGGGAACAGCTGGGAAAAGCTTTTTTTAAACACCTTGACCTTGATCTCCTCTGGCTGGAGTGTCTCTGCTGCGGACCAGGCAGCCTGGGAGCCTGCCTGCCTGCGTGGGAACACCAGGCTGCAGTGGGTCCCTTATGGCCAGAGCCTTCCCAGACAGAGAGAAAACAGATTGGCCAATGCCTGAAGTGAAGCCTTTAACCCAGCCATTGGAGACGCTACCTCATTGTCAGGAGCAAGCACCCGGCTGAGAACTGTGTCCTGGGGCAGTGTGGGGACAGCTGGGACAGATGCCACCACACTGGGGTAGGCAGCCATCCAGCGTGGCCAAACGTGACCTAAGGCAAATGGGGTGCTGCCTTTCTGGCACACCACAACTTTTGTCCCCACAAGGTCACAGCATTGTCCCATGGACCACTCTGCCCTTGGCATCCTCGAGGTGGGCAGGGCTGTGCCAGCTGCACCCTGGCCCCATTCTTGTTCATGCTCCCATGTCTCAGCCATACTTCTGGAGCTTCTTGGCTGGCCAGAAGGGTTATTTCTGCCAGGCTTTGTGGGGGCATGACAGTCAGTTCTCCATTTTTACTAGCACTTGCTCTGGAGATGTGAGCTAGCAGGTTTTTTCGAGCTGGGCAGGTGGAGGAGAGTGGGATCAGGGATCCCACAGGATGCTCCAACACCTGGTTTTGGCTGAATACTCACAGTGCATGGCTAAACCCCAGGGATGCCGCTGGTGGGTCCCAGGGTCTCATTGCATTGCAGAGAGCTTTTCCCATCAGTGGAATGCACTGAACAAACCCCAAAGCCCTTCCTACTCACCACAAGGGTTTCTGCAGAGACCTGTCACTCGCCTTAAGGATGCTGGCACGGATTGAGGAGAGCAGCCACAAGCTGTTCCTGCACAGGGAAGGGGCCGCTGCCGGTCGCTGGCCCCAGGCGATCAGCCCGGGGCTCCACCGTGGCCTAATTAGCTTGTTTGCCTCGTTAGGCATGAGCCTGGGGGGGTGTTCAAAGGGAAGGTTCAGACGGTTTCAAAGCGAGATTCAAAAACATATTTACACCCCGAGAGAGGCATGATGGGGAGACCAGGGGGATTCACACCGTGCTGACGGACTGATTGGCATCGTTCTCCATGGCACGTCGGCTAGAAGTGGCCATTAGCCTGTTGTCCCCATCCTCCTGAAAATGCAGCAGCATCCTCCTGCCCCGGGAGCAGCTCTCCTGCTGCCCCAGGAGCTGCCCTGGTGAGCTGAGCTCCCCATCAGGCTGAGAGCACAACTGGGGGCTGCTCCGAGCTGTTCCCCAGCACTGGCTGTGCCCTGGCAGCTCGGGGAGGCTCAGCCGGCAGCTGGGGAAGGGTTAACCCTGGAGCCTTCCCAGACAATTACCACCGGCCTGACCCCACGGATGCTGCTCTCTTCTTATCTGAGGGAGATGATAACCAGCTATAAGAAGTTAATGAAGCTGCAGGATGAGTCAGTGCTCTCCTGCTGCTCTCCAGATGTTCCCATCCTTTCCCCAGGGGAATGATGGAGGAATGACGGAGGGATTCCATCTGCCTGCCATAATTAGAAGGAAAACACCCCAAAACCCCAACCTCGACCCCATACCAACCCCCTCCAACACACGACCTGCTTGCTGACCTGCTGGCAGAGCAAGAATCTGGGGACGGAGGTGAGCATGCCTTGACCATGGAGGGGTGAAAAGCAGGAATAAATTTGGGACTGGGGACAGGGTGCGTGGGATGACCACTGGCCCAGAGGGAAAGACTCCCAGCCTCCTCCCACTGGGATTCCAGAGCCCAGGTCCCAGCGGAGGCGGAAAGGTGCTGGAGCTTTGGGCTGAGTCAGGCCAGGCAGGAAACTCCAGGACCTCTCCCGCAGCTGCAGCCGGCCGGGGAGGCGTGAGTAAGCCCCGAGTTTCGGTAAAGGCGGAGGATGTTTAGCCAGGAGGGGTTGCGGGGGAGGTGGGGGTTGTTTTGAAGGACAGGCTCGAGCCGATCCTGGTAACCAGCTGTCCCCTGCATGTGGCCACAGGTGACGGCTGCTCCCACACCGCTGAGCAGCTCGTGGGTGACGGGGCACAGACCCTGCCCAGCACCCAGGGCCCCCTCCCAGCAGGGAGTCCAGCAGGCTCAGCTGGACCTTGGCCACCGAGTGCTGCTGCAGTGAGATGCTCTCAGGTGTGTGGTCCCTGTGACAGAGGGGCACCCAAACCACCCTGGGGCTGACTGAAATACCGACTTGGGACTTTCCCTACCCCTTCCAGACTTTTTCCTTTTAGTTGTCAGTGGGTGCTAGGGAGATGTCCTTGCTGTTCAGTTGTGGGGGCTGTGTGCTGTGGGTGCTGACCAGGCATTCAGGCTCCAGGGCATCTCACAGTGAGGTTTTACTGGGAAACTGGGCACCAAATCAGACAATATTTCCCAGCTTTGACTCAGCATCATTGTAGGGTCTCCCAGCCAGCCCGCTGGTACCTTGTGCTGGGGGCTTGGCAGCTGCCAGGACACCCCCTGCTCATGCACAGGAGCTCCTGCCAGCCCCAAACACTGTTTCAGCTGGGTTTCACCCCACTGTACCCTTGGCCTGCACTCAGCCAGGGTAGGGGTGCAGGGATCCCCTTGAAGGGTGACCACTGAGACTGCCTTCCCCCGGCTCACCTTCCCTAAGGCAATCCCCTTCCTCAGTTTTCCCAGAGCTATGGGAGGGGATGGCAAAAACTCACCCCCAGTTCTCCCTGATGGGTCTGGCAGGGATGGGTCTCTGCTGCTGCCGTTTATTTACCCTTCTTTCATCACCACCAAATATAAGAGATGAGCTCATGCCTCTCGCCAGGCTCTGACGACACGGGGTTTATTTCCACTGCAGGTATAAATAAAAAGCAGTGCCGCAGGCACCGGGACGCCTCACGCTCGGGAGGAAAGTCATCCTGGTGGAATGAGCTTGCCCGGGGGAAACCAGAGCCCTTGGGGGCCTCCGATCCCCTGTAGCATCCCAGGGATGAGGATGGGGATGCGCTCCCTCCCTGTGCATCCACACCGTGGTGATGGGGGGGGAGCGGTGTGAGGGCCCCCAAACCTCTCCTCACTCCCCGACCCTTTCTGCCTAGCAGCAGCTCCTGGCAGCCCCAGTGAAGCCCCGGGACCCACCATCGCTCGCTAATCCCCACCGAGACCTGACCTAATTCCCGGGCACGTGAGCGTGTCTCCAGGCAGACTGCTCCGCGCCCGGGCCGCAGATCAAAGCGCGCAGGATGGCAGCGCAGCCCCGGCACGCCCGGAGACACCGGCTCCAATCCGCCTCGCTCTGCCGACGCGTTCTCCCTGGCACCCGAGCCGCAGCCGGCTCCTGCCCGGCCCTGACAACAGCGGAGCCTCTTCCCATTGCTGCGCTTGTATCTGGGCAGGGGTCTCGGTGTTGACGTCTGCAGCTGGACTCCAGAGCCCCGATCAGAGCAGGGGTTTGCCAAAGTGCGCGGGAGATTTCTGCCATCCCGGAAGGGTTCCGTCCCGTCTGAGCCATCGGGAGCACCCACGCACCTCTGGGGTGAGGACCCTGCAAGATCTCTGTGCACTGTCCCCCACCAGGGAGGAGGGATAAGGATGCAGACCTTCCCTGCTCAGCGGTGGCAAAGAACTGCCCGGACATTAACCGCAGGACTTTGCAGCTATTCCCTAGCCAAACATCCCCCAGCTCGGGTCCCTCAGCTCTGAAGGGCTCCAGTACCCACCAGCCCACCCATAGCTCTGCTGCTATCACCCAGAGAATGTCCCAAGTTCCCAGCAGTAGCTGTGAGAAGGCTGCCTGCCACGTCCCAGGAGGAGAGGACTGTGGACAGAACCCTAAGCAAGCTTGGGCGGGAGAGAAGACATCAGGTCCGGGCACTGAAGGGGCTCATACACCTCATGTCCCCAGGCACCGTGGACTCAGTGGGTGATTTGCCCCATCCCTTGTGCTCCAAACAGCCCCTGAGCTGCACACGGGGTCAGCAGGAGTGCTGGGAACTGGAAAATTTGGGGTCAGTGTGTGGCCTCACACCACAGAAATACCTCAGGGCGTGAAGCAGCCCCCATCCAGGCACTGCAGGGAGTGTTGGGGGCAGCAGGGTGAAATTCTGCTTTATTCCTCTTTTTCAGCCCATAATCTTTCCCTGACACTGCAGCAGGGCTCCTGGCTGGCTGATCACTTCCCACCCTGTGGTGAGCTTCCCCCAGCCCCCTGTGAAGCTGCAGCTTTTCTTTAAATCCCTTTTTGGTGCCACCATGTGACTCTGATTCTCATGTTCAGTGATGCTGCATGCACCCCTTGCCTCTCTTAACTGTTCTTGCACCATCCATCATGGAAATACCAATTTTGGTGCACAGGCTCTAGACAGCCGTCAGATGCCACTGACCTACAGAATGTCACCATTGGCAGGATGGGGACAGGCTCAGCTCAAGCTGTGGAGCCATGTGGAGCCACTCTGTGCAATGCTGCCATGAGGACAGGAAACCATCCCAAACCTGGCTGATGTTTGGCTCAGGAACCGCCCACAGGTAAGATTCCACACAGTAGGGATTCTAAAAGGGCCAGGGATGAGGAAAGGGTTCAATCAGCACAATTCAGATGAGTGTCTGTGCTGCCACTGCCGGGAACACAGTGCCCATGGGCTCCTAGGGACAGCCAGGGCTGCTCTGACTTGCACAGCTCCTTGTCTCCCAGGGTCCTCCTCTTTCTTCCCACTGGAAGTTCAGATGCTCTTTCAGTGCAGAAAACATTCTGAGTTCTCCGACACGCTGAGACATGGGAGTTAGAAAACCAACATCTGAACTTTTTCAGCCCTTGCTCCTTTCCCCTTGCACTCTCTAGCACTTTTCCTGCCACCACTGCCAAACACCAGCACGATTTGGGTATTCACAGGGAAGCTGAAACCCCCAGTGGGAACCCGGTTTTCTCCCCAGCTGAGATGTGGTTTGGTTCCAGCGGCCACCAACCCTGGCTCTGATTTCTCCCCACTCCCCAAGATGAAGCTCGACTTTTGCAGGCAGGCTGCCGGCAGAGATGGGATGCTGGAGGGGTGAACCAGCAGGAGCTCAGGAGGACGGGAAATGTGACTCTCACCTCTGTCTTCTCACCCACGGGGCAAGCAAACTCCAATTATCCAGCAGGGCTGTTTTATTCCATCAAATGCAATGAGAGAGCTTGTATGAGAGAAAAAGCAAAGATGCTCTCCTGCCCTCCCCAGCCCAGTATGGGCTCCAGCAGGGTTCTGGGGAAGCACCACTGGGTCTGTGGTCTGCAGGAGACTGCAGCAGGAGCGGGCTGCCAAGCTTGGCCTCTGCTGGGATGCTTGACTCTGGCAGGAATGTCATTCCCATCCCTCTGGCATGACTGATCAACAGCCCCTTCAGCTAAGAGCTAATAAGTGTGAGACTTGTCCAACCCCCTCCAGCTCTGGGGAGCTCTGACTTTGCCCAGCTCAGTGTTGCTGAGCACATGGGGCAGTCCCCTGAAGTGCCCAATTAAAGATTTTGGTCCCAGAGGAGATGTAGGCTTGGGAGGATCAAGTCTCCCAGGGTTGCTGGTGATTTTTAAGGACTTTCAAATGTTTTGAAAACCACAGTGGCATTTCTCTGACCGAGGCTGGGCCCTGCCATGGGAGATGGACAGACCTGGACAGACCCACCAAGTGCCCAGAGCTCTGGCCAAGCCAGTAGGGGTTGTCCCTGGGCTGGGAGAATCTCCTAAGGCTGAGCAGGATTTTGGCAGTAAATGCTGTGCTGCTGCTCTGTGGGGAACCCTGGACCTGCCTGGGATGCTGCCCCAGCTGCATGGGAAGAATGGAGGACCTGGAACTCCTGTGTGTTTGGAACACAAAACATTCTTCTCGTGCTGGTATTGCTGCCCATGCCCGGCCTAGACACCAGTGCCCTGGGCAGTCCAGGGGATTGCTCTCAGCTGTCTTCACCTCCTCCAGAGTTCAGCCAGTAAATCTGGCCCAGGATACGAGGCTGTGAAGATCACCCACTGCTCCAGGCTTCCTCAGCCCACAACTTGGGGAGAAGAGTGGGGTGGTGGGGTGCCCCCAGCCCCCATCACCTCCGCGGGGAGCGCAGCCCTCTTCGGGCAGTGGGGAAGGAGCATCCCTGAGAGCTCCAGCTCTCCTCTCCTGCATCCCTCCTTCCCCGCCCGGCGGGACTCGGCTCCCGGTGCGCGGGAAGCGATGAGGTCATGGTGCTTAATATAGCGATTTCATCACAGCCCTTCTCCCCAGCAACACCGCCCGGCTCCCGCCGCCCCCCGGCCGGCAGCGCCCGGGATGCGGTGGGATGCGGGGCCAGCCCGGGGCTCTGTGGGGCCGCCCGTGCCTGGTGTCACAGTGCCGCCCTCTGGGCACCGCGGCCGGAGGATAGGGGTGCTCGATGCACCCCACAACCCCCAAAAACCCCCAGATCTGAGCGGCTCGCTGGATCCATCGCGTCCCCCCCGCCTCCCGCCGGTGCCATCCCATCCCAGCCGTGGATTTAGAAGCAGGTATGGGGAGAACGGTTTTCCCCTTACCCCCCACCCTGCTCGTGCCCCTAAGTCTTGCAAACAGCTTCCCATTCTTGTAAATAATAAGCTTTCCCTTTCCTCTTTCTTTTTCCCTGTCCGCAAGAGACTTTCTCCCTGCCTTGCTTTTCAGATATAAACCCTAGAGATTTAAAAATCCAAGTGTTTTTCTCCCCCCTACCCCCACCCCCCCCAAAAAAAAACCCCGATTCTACTGAAGCGCCCCTGCCCTGCACCTGCATCACTTTGAGCTGCATCACACGGGAACAAGAGGGGGGTCCGCATGCAGGCGGGGCCTCACAGAGCCGGGATTGGGGCTGTGATGATGTTGGTGCTGTAACCCCTCCCTGCCAGGGCAGCATCACCTCCACAGCCCCCTTCCCTCCGGGAACGCGGGGAGGGATGCGGCTGCGGGACTCACCAGCCAGGAGCGCCTGCTTCAGCTCAGCATCCCCCAGCACGCCGGGCCCGGACCTGTAGAGCACCTCGCTGTCGAGCCCTGGGACACAGACGGGAGAGGGGGGTTAATGCTGAGCCCACCTCCTCCTTCCCCGCACAGGGGGAGCGCGCAGGGACCGAGAGCACCGCGCTCCCTCGCCCTGCCCGCGGGGACTGGGGACAGGTTTGGCTCTAGCGATGCTCTTGGGGCGCTCTGAGCCGGGCAGAGCGGGGGGCTGTGTGTGCCCCCGGGTGTGCCCTGCGCCTGGGGGCTGTGCTTCTCCCTACCTTGTTTTTCCAGCGCCTCGATGAGCCTGGCCACGGTCGGCAGCGCCTGCTCGGGCAGGGCGGGGTGCTCGGTGAGCTCTGCCTGCCCGGGGAGTCCTGTGGTGGAAAGAAGGGGAGAAGGGGTTTGGAAATTCCTGCCCATAGGAATTCCACTTTGCTCAGCTGCCCCAGGACAGGATCAAGCTGCTGCTTTGGCATAGCCACAAACAACACTTTGGCTCATGCATGTCTAATTTTGAAGCACTTCTCCCATTATTTTATCCTCTTTTTGCAATAAGAGTCACCGTTGGGGGCTCAGCTGCTTGCTGGGATCCAAAGACCTGCTCAGGCAGGTGCCCTGCAGGTGGGGAGCATCCCATCCTGGGCATGGAGATCCTCCAAGCCAAAACCCCTGCCCTACCTCTCTTCCCACGGCACTGAGACTGCCCCCCTCATCACCCACGGTCCACAGTGACACCAGGCAGGAGCTGGGGTCCATGCCCACCACAGACACGTCTCTCTGCAGCTCTCATCTGCACAACAGGGTTGGGCACAGGCCCAGGGAGGGTTCAGTCTCCCCTTGGCTGGTGCAGACCTCCCTCAACCCCTGAAGAGCCCTTCAGCCAAACAGGGGTCAGACTTCCCACACCACAAATCCCTATGTGTTGCTGACTCCTGGGTTTTAGATCAAGGACACCTCACTCCAGACCATGGCAGAGAGGAGCAAACCCGTTGGCAGGCAGGAGAGCAGCTGTCCCTACCCCAGGGCACGTTGTATCCATCCATCCCTCTTTATCACCCCAGCTGATAAACCCTTCCTGTGTGGGTTAAACCCAATGGAGACCTTGGCAGGGCAGTGCTGGGATTTCTCTCTGCTCTCTAGTGGCCTTGAGACCCCCAGAAAGGCAGGGGGCTGGCAGGGTCTGCCCCTGGCTGCAGCACACCAGGGCCACGTGTGACTGCTGCAGCACGGACAGCATGTGGAAAAGCTGAAAAAAAATTTGAGGGACTTTGGGCAGGGCCACGCTGCTTTCAGTCTTTTCCAAAAAACACAACCTGGCTGCAACAGGTAGATCCAGGCCCTGATCCTCACCGTGGTGGTGCCCTGGTGCTCCCTGGAGAACAGATAATGATGCAAACCTGCCACTCGTGGGTGGCTGATGCAGTCCCCAGGCATGGCCACGACCCCCAAGCACAGCAAGGGGGTCCCCTCTGCCACCCAGTGAGGGTGTGTTGGTGCCTTGGGTGGGAACAAGGAAGATTTCAGGATTAAAAGCAAAGCTCATCGTTGGAAGCTCATGCAAAAATATCCCCACTGCATGAGTGGTTTTGTCATTAGGGAAACTGGGCTTTTCCTCCAAATCAATGGCTTGGGGAAAGATGGTGACTGCAAAAACACCCCAACTTTCTCCTGGCTGGGAATGGCAGGAATGGCCCCAGCTGTGTCAGGCTGCACCCCAGCATCCTGATGCCCCACTCGGCTCCAGCCCCAGGGGAAGTGGAGGTGGATGCCTCGCGGCAGTGGTGCTGCCCAGGACACCAAGTCAGGGACAAAAGAGTCAGCAAGATCTTGGAAGTGCCCTGGGACTCGGATCTGCTGCAGAGCCATTTTCGGCATGTTATTTAATTAAAGAAAGGACCATTCCTCCCTGCAGAGCCAGCCCTGGCTCGAAGGCATGGCTGGGACATGCAGTGTCTGTCATTCAGGGCTTCCTCCGTGGCCTGAGCCAGCTCAGGGTCCCTGTGTGGCACCAGGGCGCGGTGGGAACTGAGGGCGCTCAGGGGTGGGGCGGGGGCGAATGCTGCTGTTGTAGAAATATAAATTAGGGCTTTTTTTGCCATAAAAGCATCCCTCAAACCTCCATCTGGAAATGGAATCAGTATGGGAAGAATTAAAAAAAAAAACCCAAAAAACAAAAAACAAACAAACCAACAAAAAAAAACCAAACCAAAAAAACCCCATACCAAACCAAAAGTACCTTCTCTTCCAAGAGGATGTTGAAGATTTTTACACTAAAGGGAGCCCTGTGAGCCAGGAAGTTTAGGTTTAAACTGACATAAAATGGCACACACTGTTCCCATGCCGCAGAAAGACGTGGCTGTGGGACAGAACGTCCCCTACTGAGGTGCCTGCACACCCTGGCATTGCCCCAGGAAAGGCACCCCATGGAGGGGCACCCCATGGCACAGCACTGGGAAGGCAGCAGCCAGTGTCCCCCTGGACAACAGGGCTGGACACCTGGCTATAGCCAGAGCACGTCCTGCAGATGGCAGTGCCCTCCCCAACCCACCCCAAAACCTGGCTTTAGAGCTTTTTTTCCCTACTAAAAACAACTGATTTTACGTTTTTTAAAATTTTGTTGTCCTTTCACCTGAGTGCATGCAGGGCTGACACCTTGCAGGTGGGCCAGGCTCTCTGGCCAGGATGTGCTTCCTGCTGTAGACATTCCTTGGTTTTTAGGGAATCTCCACATCCCCAGCACCTGTGGGCAGGGGTCCCCAGGCACATCTCCTTTGTAGAGGAGCCCGTGGCACCCCCTGCATGAGGGGCAGCAAAGGCAGAAACAAGAAGGTGGCTTCACCTTTGCTGGGGAGCAGGGCTGGAGAGCCCTGGGCTCTGCTCCTGTCTGACCCAAAATCTCCACACAGCACTGAGTTTTCCAGGGCTCTGCCCGTGAAAGAGTCAGAAGGCTCACCACTGAGCTGGACTGGGCAGGGGGCTCAAACCCCTCATCTGGCAGCATAAACTCGCCCAAAAAGTGGCCTCCACCCTCCTGCAAATCCAGCACGTAGCTGCTCACGGCGCCTCACCAGTGCTGCTGGGACTGCAGCTGCCTTGGCGCACTGGTCGGGGAGGAGCTCCTGCATTTTGGTGAGGGGAGGTGTGAGGGGGCCCAGAATCCTTCCCATGGGGTTGTGGGGCTGCATGTCAGGAACTGCATGGCACACATGGACATGGATGGTCCTGTGCTCAGCCCAGGAGTCAGGTGGTCCCCACCTCAAACCACGGTGATGAGGGGGTCCTGAGCCGTATTTTGAAGGGAGGCAGACTCCTCATCAGCCTGCCCCTCCAAACCCAGACCAAGGCACATCCAGTGCCCAGCCAGCACAGGGGCTGCTCCTTTGGTCACCACACTGGTCCCAAACTGGGCGAGGAGGGTGTCTGAGGTGCCAGACCAGCAGCTGGGCAGCTTTTCCTGCCACGGCTGAAGGCGACGCTGCTCTCCCAGCCCCAGGCCAGCACGGACAGCCATTTCTGCTCCGTACATCCCGGGGCAGGAGAGCACCATGGCTTTGCCTGGGGTCAACCGGGATGTGCCTGGCTGGAAGGGGGGGGTCCTTACTTTGGTTTTATGTTTTTTAGCTCGTGTACATTGTGCAAATGCTGTGAAATCCCTCCCGGCCCCAACACACTTGGCCATGGTGAGTGGCGAGGGCAGAGCCGGCTTCACAAGCTCAGCAGATCCAGGCAGAGAAATGGCTGGAGGCCCCAGTGCCAGGAAGGGTCCTGCCAAATGTCCCCCCAGTGCTCTGCTGCAGCCCCCAGGGACAGAGGAGCCCCCAGGCACTGACCACACCGCTTGCCAAGACTGTCCCCTGTCCCAGCTTGCACAAAGTGACAGTGAGGCTGGAAGCTGGCCGAGGGCCAGCACTCGCCCGGGCACTGAGAGCAGGCTGAATCAGGTGCCGCAGTGGTGGGGAGAGGAGCAGTTGGAAAAAAGGTCCCCAGGGACCACCATGGGGCTTTCTGCTCCTCTCTGAGGGGCCTAAGGGACCTTGCATCTTCTGTGCTCTCATGGATGTGGATCCCCTCGGACACCCCATGCCAGCACAGCAGCCAGCCTGGGATGCTGGTGAAGAGCAATCCCTGCAGCATGTTTGCCTGGGGCGTAGCGACACTCTGGGCATCCCCTGCTCCTCCTGAGGCTGCCTTGATACCCCAGAGCAGACAATTCCCAGGACAACTTCTTTTTCTGGGGCTGGATCCCCATCCCAAGCGTGGTTTCCCACCAAGCCACCTCAGCTGCCAGCATCCACCCCGGCTCCACACCACCCTCGCCATCTTGCAGGGGACACCTGCCCGTGGGCTCCCACCTTCCTGCTCCCCTCACACTCACCCCAGGGCGTGGGGGTCCCGGCAGGTGGCAGGGGCAGGGGCCGTGGCCTGGCCTTGGTGGCGGTGGCGGCGATGCGGGCGGGCCCCAGGTACTCCACGTAGGTGCCGGGGAAGTCCCCGCGCTCCTTGGTGCGCTCGTTGACGCCGTGCAGCCAGCCCTGGGGGTTGCGCTCGTCCCCGTCCTTGTAGTTGGGGCTGCTGAGCAGCCCGGCCCTGCTGACCGTCAGCACATCCCCGGGGCACAGCGCCAGGTCCTCCTCCCGGTCCTTCTGATACTCGTAGAGAGCCCGGTACTGCAGCCCGTCCGAGGAGGCCATGGTGGTGGTGGTGGCAGTGTGGCGTGGGTCACACGGCCCTCGGCCAGCCAGGCATGGGGGCCTGGGGTGGCCGCACGGGGCAGCTGGGGCTGGGTTGGGCAGTGAGGGTTTGGGAGCACTCCCTTCCCTGCACACAGACGATGAAAACCTCAGCGTTGGAAAATCTGCGAGATGGAGAGCGGCTCCTGACCCCTCCAAGCCCAGGAGTGCTGTGGAGCCACACCGACGCCTGGGACTCGTTGGCTCAGGTGTGGGTGAGGAGCTGTTTCTTCATCGGGGCAAACGGAGGGGAGCGAATGAGGCTAATGGGGGTAGAGGGGACAATCGTGGCTCCTCGTTAGCCTGGCCTCATCCGCACCGTGCTGGGGACATCCCTTCTCTGCCGGAGAGAAAGGCAGCGCGTTAGTGACCAAACCTCTGCCTTGACCTCAACCTCGGCCCGTCCCCCATCCCAGCCTCCGGCACCAGGGAGAGCCCAGCGCCTCGCTCGGCTCCTGCTTCCCGGGGAGCTCCCGCCAGCAGGGCTCGGCCACTGCACGCAAGGAAAGTACCGGCAAGAGTCTGGAAAGTAGGGCAAGAGATCACGCCACGGGTTTTTAAAATAGACATATGTGCTGAGAAACCTCCTGCCGCACGCAGCTCCCCTCCGGCAGCTCCAGCCTGGCATTGCTGCGCGGAGCTGGCAGATGAAGATGTAGGTTTTTCATGTGGGTTTGGTTGGGTTTTTTTTTTCCTTTTTTAAATTTTTTTTTTAATTTTTTGGTGCATTTTTATGTATTCCTCCAAGAGTGACATCATCCCTAGGGGGAAAGACTGTGTGCTGCTGCCGACCGACCCACTGTCCCCCAGCTTCCAGCAGGACCCCGTGAAAGAGGGATGGAGGGAGGCTGAGCAGCAGGCGTCTGTCTGTCCATCCATCCACCCGCCTCCCAGAGCCCTCCCGCCGCCCCTCCAGCCTTACCGGGCGCGGTGGCTCCACCGGCGGGAGCGGAGAACGGGAGCGGAGCGGAGCCGGCTCCCGGCCCCGCCGAGCCGCGCTCCGGCGGTGATGTCAGCGTCCCTCCTCCTCCTCCTCCTCCTCCCGCTCGGTAGCCGGGCGGCCCCCCCGCCGCAGCGCGTCGGGGGGCGGGGGGCACCCGGCTACCGAGCAGGAGGAGGGAGAATTGTAGGAGTAGGTGGATGACTTCATTCCCAGATGCAGCATCTCTGCTCCCAAATTACATCCTCTGTAGGATGGAGATTTCTCATCTGTGGGTCTCCATCCATCCTTAGGGGTGCTAAAAGACAGGAGAGGACCAGCACCCCATGGACACCCCCCTTATGCCAGCCAGCTCTCCCTGTGCACCCACATAGAATTCCATCCCTTAACCAGGCTAAAAAACATGCACAGGACAGGCAGGAGACGTCATGGAGAATCCCAGCTCAGGGATGCTCTGGTTCCTTGCTCTCCTCCTGAGCTTGGACTAGCTATCCCAGTATTTGTCTGTCTGTGAGGCACAGAGAGGTGGATGTGATGTTCCCAAAGGCTTGCTTTGGTTTTTGGTTTTGTTGTTTTGTTGTTTTTGTGTTTTGTTTTGTTTTTTGTTTTTTTTTTTTTTTTTTTTTTTTTGTTTTTTGTTTTTTTTTCCATAAATCCTTACTTCTCATGCTGACTTCTCTGAAATGGTCGTGGCTCCTTGTCTTTGCTGCAGGTTGGACATCCTAAAAATAGATGGTACCTAAAACACGGACTCTGGGAAATGCATGCTGGCTGAATCCAAGCCACTGCAGGCAGCAGTGCAGGGGTGGCACGAAGTCCAAGAAGGAATTCCAAGTTCTGGGAAAACTGAGAAAACAGACACAAAGGCCAGCAGAACAATGCAGGAGATGTATGACCCTTCTCATCCATAATTTCAGCAAACCCCACCTCCTTTCCCTGTAGTGCACGGCCTGGTGGTGCAGGGCAGCAGCATCCTGGGGCATTCCTGCCCAGCTGCACTTTCCTGGGCAGCACACAGCCCCCATTACCCCACTGCCCAGCTGGATCCAGCCCAGCTGCTGGCCCTTGGGGATTAAAAGGGATTTTTCTCTCCCTTATCCTGTTTCTGCTGGCACCATGCTGCTGTTGCTGCTGGTGGGACAGAGTCAGATTTGGCTGTGAACAGCCAGGTGCTGCCCTGCCCACACTCATGCTTCCCCAGTCATGTTCCCTGTGCCCCACCAAGGGGGAAGAGGTTTTGCTGAGTGTCTGAAGCTCTGCCTGGTCTCCCCAGTGTGTCCCACAGGGCTGTGAAGTCAAGGCTGAGTGTCGGTGCTCTGGGGGCTGCCCGGGGAAAGGCAAGGAGGTGTTTCCCTCCTGGGACAGGATCAGAGCTGGGGAGGCTGGTGGGTACATCACCATCCATGTTACCACCCATCCTATCCTATGATCAATCCAATACACAGGCCAGGAATCAACACAGTCCTGAGGCTCAGGGGCAGGGGGACGTCCTGGTGTGACATCCATTATCTCCCATTCCCGGGATGCTGAGTGGGTTCCCTCCTTCCCAGAGCAGTTCTTTCCCTCCCGATGCACCCTTGAGATCCTCAAACAGAAAGGCACCATTTCCTGCTGGAGCCAAGTTCCACTGCCCCCAACCTTGCAGTGGTTGAATGGGGCTGATCATCACCCCAGCTCTCACTGGCTGACTCCTGTCCCAGGAACCCCCAGAGCACCCCTTACACCCCATTCCAGCTGCACTGCACCAGGATCGTTCCCAAAACTCTGCATCCTGGGCTGCCCCTCACCCTGTGTCACCCCTACCTGGTTAATTTAAACCCCCACACCACTCCAGCACAGAGTTGGGCACATCCCCCAAGGTGGGGGCCCTCAGAGAGCACCCAGTGAAGGCTGCAAGAGGTGCTTCAGGCCTTTACTGCTATTGATTGAGCCGGAGGAGCTGCTTGTCAGGCCTTGATTAATCCATCCTCGCTGGATTAATGAGCAGCACTCATGGCAATGAGAGCTTTGCCTTAGCTTGCCTGGCCTTGACTGTTCTGTGGAGAGAGCAGGAGGAGCTGTCCTTGCTGCCTGTACCCCACAGCTCCCTTCAGGCTGCCCTTTGCTCCCTGTCTGGGCAGCCCAGGATTTCTCGGTGGGGAGGAGAGTGATGTCTCCTCGCTGGGGTCCCCATGCTCTTCTGCAGCTTCTCTCCACCCCTTGGTGGGACCATCTCCAGGGAATGCTCAGCAGCCACCTTGGCTGTCCATCCTGGCCTTTCCAAAGTGACAGGGGTCCCACTTCTCCCCTCTTTGCTTTTGGGGGATGCCATGCTCACATCCAGGGAAGTTGGCCACATGGCTGTGAATAAATAGAGCATAAATAGAGCTGTTAACATGCCCGGCTGGAGAAAGCAGGGCTGCAGAACTGGGCTGAGCCCTTCCCAGCCAGAAAAAGCATAGAGAAAAGGTTTTTGATTTCATTTGGCATTTCAGAGTTGGCTTTTTTGGTATCACCACTGTTTCCTCAATTCGGAATGGGCCCTGCTTTGCTTTCTCTTTTGGAGCAGGAAAACTCCTTGTCTCTTGGTTTTCTTCTAGAGTGCCCAGGATGGAGCTCTGTGGCTTCTGTGGATTTTGGTTTAGGGAGAGCCAAGTGCCTCTTCAAACAACCTCCCAGTGTGGCACCCATGGGCAACCTCTCACCACTCGCTCCCACAGCCGAGCTCTGCCACCAGCACCGAGCTGCCTGCTGGGCTGGGGCTGCCCGGGCCTGGGGAGGAGAACACCCGAGGAACACAAGGAAAGGCTGGAGGTGCTGCTGGGGCTCCTTCCTGTGCCTCTCTGCAGGGCTGAAGCCTCACAGCACGGCAGCTGCCCGGAGCCGCTGGAGCGGGTGCTGGCAGGGCACCCCAGCGTGGCACTGGGGACCCAGGGCCCCTCAGTGCCACCTCTCTGGGCAGCGGGCACAGCCCAGCCCAGGAGCAGAGCTGGGCCGGGTCCCACAGCCCGAGCTGGGGTGAAATCTCCAGCACCCACCCAGCCCTGGCCATCCCCGCTGGCCAGACAGCGGCGGAGGACGCTGAGCCCGGCTCTCGCCTGCAGCAGCCCCCGGAGCGCTCAGGCACGGAGGTGTCCCGATGTGACCCCGCAGCGCAGCCCTTCGCATCCCCGAGCCCGCCCGGCTCGGCTTTGCGGCAGCTGCCGCCAAGGGGGCCCTTGGTAATTAATGCAGGAGGGATTTGCCCGCCCGGACACGCGTGAGGAACGAGGGGATGTGACCCGGAGGGGTGGGCAGGCAGCGGCACGGCAGGCTCGGGGCTGGCTCTGAGGGGACACGCACGGTGGGGAGCTCAGACAGGTACAAAGGAGGGACGTTGCCTTCGAGCCCCGCGTTGGTTGCGTTATTAGCACACAGCCGGGACAGCACCGTGATTAATAACAACGGGTGCGTGAGGCACAGGGGCGGATCCTCCCCCTGAGGGGCACACACAGGGCGATGCTCTGCTGGGACACACTGGCAGCCCCCCTTTGCTGTGACACACTGGCAGCCCCCCTCATCCACCCCTGGATTTACACCCCGGGCCCCCCATGGCAGAGATCGCAGCATCAGATGGGGCAGCTCCTCCTTTTGGGATCCAAGTCGTGGTTCTGCACATAGCCACAGAAATGGGGAGGATTCCCCCGGAAACGGGAGCTGCAGCCACAGGGAAATCGGTGTGGTCCCACTGCCTGGTCCCTTCCAAGGTGGGGGAATCGGATTTCCCCAGCTCTCCAGCCAAAATGCTTTGAGTCCTTTCGAAGCTGTGAAATATTTCAAGACATCAAAAACTTTTGGCTGATGTAGATATTTATTTCTCCGCAGCAGGAGGTGGGAAGTGATGAATTCAGCACAAATTTGCAACATACAGTAACTTCCATCTGCAAATCCAAATTCGGGTTCATTGCTGGCACATTGCAGTGTGTCCATCCATCCTGACTGCCAGGTCTGGATGTCAGACAGACAGCTGGGTAGATGCTGCCAGCCCAAAGCAGACATGTGTAAGCCCTTTGCAAGGGACTCACCTGGCTGGGGATATCCCAAAATCCTGTCAGTCACAGACCTGGCTGGTCTCCATGGCTGGTGAAGCCTGGGGTTTCTTACCCAGTGCTTTACCAGGAGGGAAACGGAGGCCACTTCCCTGCTCAGTCTCCCAGGGACGGGCTGCTTGGAGGAGCTTTGCTGCCCCTGCCCTGGTGAGAGGCATCCCCACACTCCAGGGAAGGGGATGCTCAGCATCCAGCTGGCCTGTGTGAGAGGATGGGGACAGCAGGGAGATGGCGTGGCCTTGCTGGGCAGGAAGGACATGGGAATGTCACTGGACTTGTCCTTCTGTGGTCAGGCCAGGCTTTCCCAGAGAACCAGAAAATCCAGCCCTGGCTCTGTAATGGGGCTCAGGTGGGTGATGCTGGGGAGCACCAGACCCCCAGGCTGTGGCACCAGGCGCTGGAGGAGGAGAAGGGGAACAGTCCATAGCTTGTCCTCGTTTTTTCCCTGTGGCTGGCAATGACTGGGAAGGAGAGCGAGTATTCTCGTATTTCCCAAAAATTATTTTTGGGTGAGGAATTGTGTGCAGCAAACAAGGTCAGGCTGGGATGTGGCAACTTTTGGGAGAGGGGCAGTATGAGAGGGGGTTTTGGAGCAGCTCTTCCCCTCTGGGAGAGGAACGAAGGCTTGGCCCTGACTCTGAGCAGCTTCCTGCCAGCTGCTGCAGAAAAGGGCTGAGGCTACCGGCAGTGAGGGGACGAGGGCTACAGCCCCCAGCTGCAGCACGGGTTGTGTCCATACCCAGGGTGCCTGGGAGGGTTAGAGGCTTCCCCCAAATACCACTGGGATTTGGCTGGAGCCCAATGGGGCTGACTTCATCCTGCTGAAATGTATCATTACAGCCAGGCAGGGAATGTGCTGTGGGGTTTTGGGGGAGCCGGGTGTGGGGTGTGGGGTGTGCTGAGCACACAGAGCCTGGTTTCCTGCAGGATGAGGTCTCCCCTGCCTCCTGCATCACTTTGTGGTTTGATGACAGGTTGAAGGGACACACTGTGGGTACTGGTGAGGGGACCAGCACAAGCTCCTGCCCCAAAGGTGCACTGGATGAGCAGGGACCACTGCCATGGTCAGGCCTGGGGAGTAGACATCTTCCCGTGTGCGGTGTGGCTCTCTTGCAGTCCTCCTCTGTGGGAAACCAGCACTATTTCAAAGCGCCTTTCCAAAGAAAATCACTTTTGGCAGCCCTTAGGCAATGGCAGGTCTCCGCTGGCTGCTCCAGCGCTGGCATCCGTCGTGGCTGTCACTGTCCTCTCCCGCCGTCACCCTGTTGTCTCCCCTCCAGCAAAACTCCACCTCCCTGTGCAGCATTTGGGGACGGCCCGTGCAGCTTTGGCTTTTTCTTTGTAAACCGGCTCGTTCGTCCGTTCCCCAGCGCCCTCCTTTGCCAGCTTCTCTTTCGGCCCAGGGTATTGGAAATTTGGGTTTTCGGAGAGGTCCCGGGCCAGGGAGTGCCGAGAAGGGGGACCAGCAGGTCACCCACAGAACCAGCCGGCGAAGATGGGGTGCCTCAGCCTTGGCTGGCCGAGGGGAGGCTGTGACCGGGGGCTGGGAGTGCCGGGAGTACCCACAGCTGGAAAACCCCAAGCGCAGCATGCCGAGGAGGGCGGCGGAGTGGGAGCCCAGAGCTGCAGCCTCCGGCACGGGCTGAAACACCGGCGGGGCTGATGCCTCTGCCTCCCAATGTCCCCGTGGCAGGAGGGGACTCCGCGGGGACACGGGCAGGAGTACGTCCCACGGAGGCTGCCAGCAGCAGAGGGCAGCAGGGCTGCGGGCTCCCCGCGACACCGAGGGGTGGCCCCGGCGGGCCGGGCGGGGCGGGGGGCTCCGGCGGCGGGGGCGGCCCCGGGACGCGCCCCATAAAGGGCGGTACCGGCGGGGCGGTGGAGGCAGAGCGGGCTGGGGCAGGACGGGCTGAGGTGTTGGGAGCTGCTCTCTGTACAGGTAAGTCGGGTCTGTCCCTCCCCTCCCCTCCCGTGGGGACCCGCTGGTCTCCCCTGGGCTCTCGGAACAGTAGCAGCTGTGCTGGGTGGGGGTTCCCCCGGTAACCTTTCTACTCTCCCCAGGTGCAAAGATGGGGTGCTTCACCTTTATCAAGGTCATGATGATCCTCTTCAACCTGGCCATCTTCGTAAGTGCGCCCCGGGGGCTGGGGTCTGCGGGAGGGGGTCCTGGGGAGTCCCTGGAGTCGGGTGTGGGGTGGGTCGGGTCTGGCTGGGCTCTACTGCCCCTCCGGGCTCCTTTGTGCGGGCAGGTGGGTGTAGGTGGGACTTACAAAGCCCAGAGGGCTGTGCCGTGCTCTGGGGACAGTGGCTGTTGCATCAGCTGTCCCTCGCTGTGCTGGAGCTTGGGAAGGCGCTGAGTACCCCAGAACAGGGGGTTTGCTGCGTCCCTGCCTGCGGGTTCTATCTCTGTAGGGGAGCTGCCCCTGTGTGTGACTGTGGCTTTGGGGTTCCTGGATGTCGGGAATTCAGAGCACATGCAGCCTTTACTCCCACCCAAGGCAGAGTAGGGGAGCTCGCAAGAACTGCCCTGGCTCTGCAGGAGCCACCTGGAAGGGGGTGTGCGGTAGGATACAGCCTTGAGAAGGAGGGGGTGCAGAGCCTCCCGGCTCGCACTGCTGGAACACTCCCTCTGTAAAGCTCCTGCTAGGATTTGAATGTGGTGGGGAAGGTTGAGCGGGCAGAGGGGAGGCCTGGCACAGAGTTGACCTTGCCCAGGAGTACATGCCTGTCTGGGGTCAGGGGCTGCTCAGCTTCTCCTCTGGGTGGGCAGGCAGGCAGCTGCCCTGCATGGAGGAACTTGTGGCAGCCTGATGGTGGCCAGTGTCTGGACTGGCCATGTGGGATCATGGGGAAGCTGGTGGCACTGCTGGCTTGCCTTGCTCCACTGCTGGCACTGGAACCCCTCGGGCTGGGGAGGGGGGGCAGCTGTGACACTGCCCTGGGGACGTGTGTTTCAGGGTGCTGACCTGTCTGAGCTGCTCACAGTGCCACAAAGTCGTGCTTTGGTGTGGTGAAAAACTGCCAAGGGGAGAAACACCCGTGCCTGTGCCTTCCCCAAATATCAAATCTTGTGCCTATCTGGAAGCTGACATTGTCTTTTTCCTCCCAGCTCAGTGGCGGGACCCTCCTGGGAGTTGGCATCTGGGTCAGAGTGGATGGAGAGTCATTCCTGAATATATTTGGGGCGCTCTCCTCCAGCATCCTGCAGGTTGTGAATGTGGGCTATCTCCTCATTGCCATCGGTGCCATCCTGCTGGTGATCGGCTTCCTTGGGTGCTATGGTGCCCAGAAGGAGAGCAAATGTCTCCTGATGATGGTATGGACCTGACTGACCTCCTTATCAAGCCTTGTTTGAGCTGGGTCTGTGGTGGGGGAGACCTGATGGGCAGATTTCTCTGTGGACTTTTCCATATGGTAGCAGTCTGGGTGACCCAGGAGAAGGTGAGATGAGGTGGGGGGGTGGTGCTAAGCTGAGGTTTCTCTTGGAGCCTGTCCAGAGAGCTCAGCCCATGCAGGTGAAGGGCTGGAGGACCCCAAGGTTGTGCTGCTCCTGCCCAGGAGCAGAGCTGAAGGCAGTGAGGCAGGGGGGCTAGAGCCCTGGGGAAGCAGATGAGCTCCAGGGATTCCTGGGGATTCTGACTGTCAGTTTGACCTCTCTCCCCTTGCTGTGTCCTAGTTCTTCTCAGTGGTGCTGATCATCTTCATTGCTGAAGTTGCTGCTGCCGTGCTGGCTCTGGTCTTCACAGGTCTTGTGAGTGCAATACTTGTGTCTTGGGTTGGGCTGATCTGGGAGCTGTCCTACCCCTTGGGGAAACAGGAGACATGAGCTGGCAGTGCTGCCCATGGGTGTGGTTGTTGTGTAGTGGTCAGTGCTTCATGAGAAGGGATGTTGGTCCCTGTTGGCACCAGCTACGTGGGCAGCCTGAGGGTGGTGGAAACAGGGGTTCCTGTTATATCATAGCCCTCATTTTTTTAGGACAAGTTTTGCCCACTTCTTTCTGTCAAGCCCCTCCGTCCCTCACCAGCTTAGGCTTGATACCTCCCCACCTCTGAGGGTAGGAGCCACTGGGGGAGGAAGTCCCTATTGCCTCATGCTGAGCAAACTCACCCCCTTATTAGGCACCTGAGAAACCACCTGGGGAGAAAGGAGAGTGCCTCATTAGGCACTGGAGAAGTCAACCGCAGGGCAAACTCATTCCTGGCTCCCTCACTTAACGCCGCTTATCAGATGATTCACTGGGCATAAATGACCTTGGTGCCATAAAGCACTTCGTATGTGGGGAAGAGAAAAACTCTCTGGGTCAAATGGACACGGTGTGACTTCTGGCCGTGCTGGGTCTTTTTGGTCTCCTTTTCATAGGCTGAGACCAGTATGGGGGTGCTCAGCTCTGTGGTGTTCCCCAAGACCTTCTCTGATGGTGTTTTTCTGCCCTTTCTTCCAGGCAGAGACGTTGCTGACAGGTCTGGTGACCCCGCTCCTGAAGGAGAAGTATGGGGCAGATACAGAATTCACAAACATCTGGAACATCACCATGACACAGGTGTGCTGAGCCCTGTGGGTTGGGATCCTCCCAACATGGGCTAGGTGGTGCACATCGGGGTGGGACAGTGACATGGAAATGGGCACGCATCACAGTCCTGGATGTGCCACGCTGTCACCACCTCCTCAATTTCCTGGGTTCCTGGGAACTACCTGCTTGGGACCTAGTGGGGTGAGAGCTGTTTGCAATGGTGTGTGGGGCAAAATCCTGGTCCCAGGGTGACTACTGAGCAGCCCACTGAACCAGGGTTGAGCTGGGTGACACCCTCTACGAGCAGTGGGGTCCAGATGGTGTCGGAGCTTGGAGTGAGACATGAAGGATGTTCTTCCCATCCCTTCCTCTCTCTCCTTCTTAGGTTCACTGCTGTGGCCTGAATAACTACACAGACTTCAACAACTCCTACTTTTATGAGGCACATGGCAGCTACCCCATGCAGTGCTGTGACATGCAGGAGCCCTGCAACAGCACGCTGGCTGCACAATCAGCTGTTCAGGTACGGATGTGACTCTTTCCTGCTGGCAGAGCCTGACTTGGGGTGTGCCTGGGCACCAGGAGGGAGACCTCTCCTGTAGCTCCAGCCCCAGCTCTGCACGCGGTGGTCCCTTGGGCTTTAAGTTCTGGGGGGATGCTGTGGTGGCCTTTGCTTGTCCCTGGTGGAAGCAGCTAAAGCTGTTATGTTGCTCTGGTCCTAAAGGAAATAGAGTGGCATGTCTGGTGCTGGGCACGAACCCAGGCACCACTCTGCCTTTTTGGGGAATTTCCTTGCTTCTTCCCTTCCTTTCCTTACTCCCCACCCAATATTTGGTCTGAGTTGCCCCTGGAGCCTCAGACCTTCTCCATGGCTGTGTGCTCTGGGTTACAGAAGCAGTAACTCCCTTTCTGGGGGATGCTGTGCCCTGGCAGTTGGGATATCACCACCTCTTGCCATCCTCACCCACATGGTTGCCTCCTGCAGGGCTGTTTCAACCAGATCTTAGAAGAAATCAGGACCAACGCAGGAGTGGCTGGTGGGGTGGCAGCCGGCATCGCTGCCTTGGAGGTGAGTGCCTGAGCACTGCAGTGCTGCCTTCTCCCTGGAAGTGGGGCTGGGACCAGCCTGGGGAGGCCCTGGGGGCTGCTGCAGCTCCAGGCTAGTGAGCTTTCCTCCCTGGGCACATCCAGCCCTCCCCCCGGAGCACTGGGGGTGGTGGGCTGGGACCCAAACCCCTGCTGGGAAGCGAGGGAGGGTGCACATTGAAGGGGGCTGATTTGCACCTTGCCACCCCCAGATTGCATCCATGGCAGTTTCCATGTACCTGTACTGTCGACTGGATGAGAAGTGACCCCCCGAGGCAGGAGGATGACCTGCCACCCACCCCCTCATGCTGGGGTGCACTCGTGGCGTGCCATGCTCTCGGGGGGACCCCATCCCTCCCTGGGTCTGATGCTCTCCTGTGCACTGTGATTTGTAGTTGTATTTTGATCTACTGAGCTGGGATCTGTAGAGTTTGTGTATATTTTTGTACTGATATGGCATATGGAGCCTGTACATAGAGATTTGGGGTGTTTTTTGATTGGGGGGATGTTGGGAGAAGCTGTTTGGTCTGTTTGGCTGATGCCAGCAGGAGATAAAGCAGCACAGGGACTGTTCAGGGCTGCTGATCTGGCAATGGCACAGGGATGTCTTGATAAACTCCTGCAGGTGGGTGCTGTACCACTCTCACACTGTCCCTGCTGTGTCCCCCTGTATCAGTTTGAGGTGGTAACTACACCCCCACTGGGGATGCATCTACTCCTGCACCCATTGCATTGTCAGCCCTGGCCTTGTTGCTATATGGTCCCCTGAAAGAGGGGCTGGCTAGGTGCTGACTGGTCTCTGCCCCTTCCCTGGCATGAAGAGAGCCCTGGTGGTCCCTGGCTCTGCAGGGGCTGAGGCTGCCCCATACCCCCTGTTTTTCTGTGCCTGAGCCCCTCTCCATGCTGTAAAGAAATGCAAATAAATTTTTCATCTTGGATACAAATTATTTTCTGGAGTTGATCTTGGGGCTGCCTTTAATAAACACCCTCTGCCTGGGGCTGGTGCAGGGGTGGGGGCTGCCTTGCTCCCCTCCCACTTTGCCTTCTTTGTCCTTGCAGGGAGCACATCCCTGCCCACAGCCTCCCTGCCCTCCTTGCCTGTGGCTCCTCACCTGTTCGGGTGCTTGGAAACAGATCAGCCCTGTGTTTGCACAACAGACAGAGTCCAGGGTGGTGGCACCACCCTTACATCCTGTGTCCTCTGTAACAGCCACTGCTCACAACACCCAGTCGGGGGCTGAGCAACAGCTTGCCTTGAAAGGCAGGCCTGGCTAGGGGGTTCCTGTGTCCCCATCAGCTGCAGGAACCTAGAATGGAGTGGTGAGGAGGGGATGGATCCTGCCACCCCCACCTCTGAACATCTCCACCCCAGCATTGTCCCACACTGCCTGTGTGTGATGCAGCTGCCCTCCCGCTGTGTGTGGGGATGTGGAAGGTATGGCTGGGCTTGGGAGGTTTCCAGACACCCTCTTTCCCCCCTGCTACTCCCTCTCTGCCCTCGAGGATACACTCGCTCTGCCTCAGTTTCTCCATTTCAAAAGCACAGCCAGGGTCGCTGCTCCCAAGGGCTCCTTCACCCTGTTTTTGCCATGGCTGTGGGGCAGGGGCAGTGAAGGACAGGGGGGTGGCAGGAGCCCAGTGTGCAAACAGCCTCCCCGGGCACTGCCTTGCTCCGTGCCTCCTGTGGCACCCCATTATCAGCTCCTGCCTGGGTACGAGGCTGCACTGGAGCACTGCCGTGGTCTGGCATCTCCCTGGTGCCATCCAGTACCTGTCACACTGGCAGAAGCAGGCAGGGAACAGTGAAACAGGCATGGGCACCCACTTCCCACACAGGGTTACTCAGCCCTGGGAACATGAGAATTGGCCCTGCCCCATGGCAGGGTGTGGGGGGAAGCTGCCAGAAAATAGCCTTGTCTTTCCTGGACAAGTGATTAGGACCCAGTTCTACCATAAACTGGTGTCACCTCATGGGTGATGTCAGGACTTTTATGCCTCTTTTCCCTCCCCAAGGCTGCAGGAGCTTGCCAGGAAAGGTGTTATGGTGCCCAGGAGCCAGCTGGCACAGACCTGGGCACACCTGGCCTTGACCTCTTCTGCCCTATTTTTGGGACGCCTTGCAGAGCTGGCTCCTGGCACACACCCTCTCACTATCACCCCTGTGGGGTGCAGCAGGCTCAGGCGTGATGCCTGGCCAGTTGCTGGCTTCCACCTTTGCAACTCCTCCTAGCCATGGGGTTTCTGTGGGGCAGAACAGGCTGTTTCTGTGGCACTGAGTTTTGTAAATAACCCTGCAACCACTGGCTTATTTCCTCCCCTCCACCCGCTGGGAAAACTTGAAGGACCAGTTTCTCCTCGCGGATGCGATTCCTCCCAATTGCCCTTTGCGGCTCTTGGCTGCCCTGGCAGCCAAACAGAGCAGTGGGGGGTAAACTTGACTGGCACAGCCTCCCTGTGCTCCCACTGTGTCCCTGCCCTCCCCTTCCACTGCCCAAGCACTGCCACAGCTTTTGGGCTTTCCAAGGAGATCCTGTTCTAGCTGCTTCCCCACAAGCCCTGTGGCACATCCCGGCCCACCACGCACACCCACAGCTTATGTGGGTGCCACCAGGCACCTCTGCAGCTTATATCTCTTAAACTTGCAGCTTACATCTCTTAGGCTTGCCTGGTTCTCCCAGACTGGCACTCCAGGGCAATCAGAAACTGACAGCACAAGGCCGAAAGGGCTTGTGGTGGCAAACAGAAACTTCCTTATTGCCCCCGTGGAAGATGGCAGGAGATGGCTCGAGCACCTGTCACATCTGGGTATGTGCCAAGGTGGGGGTTCTTCTATTCCACCTGGGATTCAGGGTGAGGGAAGGCAGGAGGGCAAAGTCTCCCTGCAGGGACGTTGGGCAAGCAGTCAGTGCCATTATGGGAGCCGCACACAGACCAGAATTCCTGGAGATCGGTAGAGTGCACTCTCCACCGGCATCACTTGCCCCGGGGCACAGCAGGCGAAACCCCGTGTGGTGCAGGAGTCTGTGCTGGCAGGGAGTGGGCAGTGATCGGCACTTTAGGAAAGGAGCCGCCCCCTCCTTCCTGGGAATTAGCATTGATGGGAACAGGTACATGAAAAGAAGGAGGAACTGCACCTCTGGGTTTGTGCTGATAAACGGGGTAAATAAGAAGCAAAAGCAAACTGATCCAGCATCAGCTGCCCAAGGAGTGCCTGCTGTGGGGTGTTTTCCCTGCCTGCCGTAACAGCTGGGCCAAGATGTTCCCAGACTGGGGAGGGGAGGATATCGTTGAAGGGCACAGGCTGGTCCAGGGGAAGAAGGGAGGCAATGCACACTTTCCCTGGCATAGACTGCCTGCTTGACTTCCCTTCTCCTCCTCCTCAGAGATAAACTATCCTGAGTGCCAGCCTAACCCCAACAGTGCTTTCTAGGCAGCTCCCTGCCCTCATTATTTTGTCGGGATACCAGAGGAGGCGACACAAGGGCTATTCAAGAGGCAGCAGGCAGGAGCTGACATTGAACCTGGCGTGTTAATCATTAATGCTGCACTGGGCAGGAATGGCACAATAACCGTCACAGCAATCCTGGATACCCAGTTGAAGATTAATTTGCCACCTACCTTAGATATGGGCACAGGAGGTGGCAGCCCTGTGTCTGCAAGGCACAGCAGGGAACAGGGACAGGAATGGGCTGGGTGCAGGGAAAGGACTCTCCTCACAGCTGGGAACAAGGGGAGAAGCCAAGCAGAGCCCCTTCCTGGGAGCACTCTGGGCACCTTGGCATTTATGACTTTTTATTCATAAATGCTTTTGGGCTTTACAACTTTTTATGAAGCAGAGGGTGCTGCAAATTTAGGATCAGTTCCCTGGGCTGGGATGCAAGTGGCTGGACACAGCACTGTTGACTCCCTCCCATGCAGGCAAGGAGATGGGGCCAGCACACAGAGCATCCTTCTAGTGCTGAGATCTCTCCATTCAAGAGGACTGGGTGTGTTATCCCAGAGGACTCTGGCTAGAAGAAGCTTCTTTCCATCTGTGGGGCACAGAGGAGCCCATGTGCCATGGGAAGGGGCAACCTGGACCTTGTCTCCCCAGCCCATCATCAGAGCACAGGGACTTCCTGCTTCCCCGGCACAGAGATCTCCAACAAAAAACTATAACTCATAAAAATAAACACCACCGGAAATTATGCAAAATTCCCCACCCCCCACAAGCTCTGGAAAGGTCAAGTTTCATGCCAACGCTATTTTGCCTTTGTTTAATTATCAGCCAGCTCCTGTGAGGTGGAGCAGCCCGGACAGGTTCTCCTTTGTAGGGCTGCACAAAGCCAGGGAGGCCGGGCTGGGGGGGCTGCAGGGGCTGGGTGAGAACTGCAGCTCGGGCAGCACGTGCTACAGCTGCTGCCACATGGGCCTGAGCTGTGGCGGCCACTGCATCGGACTGCCAGGGCGGGCAGGCAGGGGGACAGTTGCCCGGCCAGCTCCTGGGACAGCCGGGAATGCTGCAGCACCAGCAGGATGCACCAGGAAGTGAGCGAGACCCCCCCAAAAAGGGCAGGATGATGAGCGACCTGGCTTATTTAACAAGGGTCCCGGGGACTGAGTTCCTTGGGTAATGAACCCTGTCACTACCAGCACCTGGGGCCGATGAGCCGAGGCTCTCCATCAGCCTGGCACAGGTCCTCCCCTTCAAGGGGTTAACCGGCTCCTACAGTCATCCCTCTTTTACAGGAGGGGAGGCTCCTATAAACGCAGCAGTTTGCACACGCTGGCTCCCTGAGGTGGCCACGACACGGAGGGTGTCAGAGCTGAGCCCACGTCACTCTGCAGGGCTCTGCCCCGGGGCACTCAGATGCAGCAGGTGGATCCTCCTGTCACCCACGGTGCCCTGGCAGAGGCTTGGTGCCGCGGGGTTTGGCTCGGCAGGAGGCGGACGTGGAGGCTGTCAGGAGGTGAGAGCCCTCACCAAACCCCTGGGACTACGTAAAAAACTTCTGCCAAGGGGTTGCCCTGCCAGAAAGCTGTGCTTGGTCCTGGGGAGGGGCTGTCAGCCCAGCCTGGCTGCAGGGATCAGGCAGGGGAGCAGGAGGCAGCAGGTTGGGGGTGCAGATTGCAGCTGGTCCATGCCGGTGGCTGACACTCTCCCACTACCACTTTATTTCAGCCCTGTGTCTCTGCCCCAGAAATGGGTGCATCCCCTGCCCTCCCAGGGTTTCCTGCCCCATAGGGGGAGGAATTTGGAATGGTCAAGAGGGTGACAAGGCTGTAGTTCTCAGGACACAGCAGCTGGAGGTGTCAGGAGGAAGACAGGGGAGTCACCAGGCAGCTCGTCAGAGTTTCCACCAGTTGCTGGACTGAAGATTAAAGCGATAAAACTTGAGGAGGAAACAGCTTGCAAACCTGTGCCAGCCCTGCTGGCACTGCATGGCACCACACAGAGACCTCTGCTGGCACAGGCCTGGGGCCAGCATTAGCCCATGGCCAGGTCTGTGCAGCTCTGGGCAGAGTAAGACACCAGAGGACAGGGGTCTGTCCTTTCCAGGCAGGACCCCAGAGCCAGGGATCCGGCCCCTGTACCCTGCACAGGGCCAGCTATGAAACACACGAGGCTCAACAGCTTTGCAATGTTTACTCTTGAAAAAATAATTCAATTCAGAAAGCATCTAACCCTGGTGATGCCACACCCAGCCCTGCCACGGCTGCCACTCCGGAGCCTTGCTGGGGTAACAGGGAGGGATGGAGACCAGTACCCCGTGGGCCTGGCATGGTGTGTGGAGAAGGGGGAGCCTAAAGCCCACCAGTTGAGTCCTGCTGTCACTGAGAGCAGGGAGCCACAGAGCCCTGGCTGGCAGAGGAGGAGAGGGGAACTCATGTTTAGCCACCTCCTATCCCTAGGACCACCTTCCTCAGCCCCAAGAGGAGTGGGAAAAAGCCAAGCCTGAGCTCTACCCGCGAAGTGAAAGAGAATGCATTTAGTTTCAAGGGGAAGAGAAACTAAGCCTTGGGAACAGAGGTGCCAAGGAAGGGCAATGAAGAGCCTTTTGGAAGTTCTTCCAAAGCAAGGCATGGAGAGCAAGCTACTTTTTCTCAGAAAGAAGTCAAGTCCCTTTTCCATCCTCGTAAAAGACCTGCCTTACCCTGAGGGCCAGCACAGGGGCCACTTGCCAGAGCAGAGTCCCACAGAAGGGCAGCACTGGGGG
This sequence comes from Chamaea fasciata, assembly GCF_029207755.1. Classification (NCBI taxonomy): domain Eukaryota; kingdom Metazoa; phylum Chordata; class Aves; order Passeriformes; family Sylviidae; genus Chamaea; species Chamaea fasciata. The sequence goes on from NW_027094095.1 coordinate 23,811,466, forward strand.
TGGCTGGGGAGGGCAGGGCTGAGCCCCAGACTGGTACTGCAGCCTCCAGGGTGCCACTCTACACACTCTTGTTCCCCTCCTGCATCCATCCCATCCCATCCCATCCCTGCTGCTGAGCAGGCACGCAAGGGACTGTGAGGGTCAGAGTCCCTGCAGCCATGCTAGAGAACTGTGCTGCATCCACACATCTTGGCCAAGAGGAGTTTCCTGGTTCACAAGTTTTCATTCCTATTCTGGGCAAGGGAAGAAAGCAGGGAACCCTGGTGGAGCCAGGGGGACAAGAGACAAACCTCCCATGACTGCCCCTGTGCAGGCTGGGGGCTGCCAGCTCTCCATGCTGCTTCCTGTAATCCACCCCTTCCCAGGAGCAATAAATAAATAAGTTAGTGTAGTGTAGACCCCGATGCTCAGTTCACAGTGAGAAAATGAAGGGGAAGAGACCTTGTTACCTCAGGGAAAGGGCTGATCAGCAACTCCTTCTCCCAAAGGCAAGCCAGAGCACTGCATCCCTGCTCGAGGCCAGGGGATGTACAGAGAATGCACCTCTTGTTGCACAGATGAGGAGGAGCTGTACTGAGCAAGAGGACCAGGACTGCTCCCCCCGGCGTGCAGGGACATTAGTACCAAATGGCTGGGGATGGGAGGGGGGCCCTGGGATCCTTCCTAAGGCACGGAACCGCCTCCCTCTCCCTCTGCACGAGGGGTGTACCACAGTGGGAGGGTCAGGCTGCCCATCCCAGACCAGCTAATAGCTTCCCTGCCAGCAATTTACTGCAGTAAGGGTGGGAATTGAGGAGAAGAAACTCCCTCTGCCTTCAGCAAAAGCAGGGGATACCAGGGCAGGGAAGATGGAGAGACAAGGGTACAGTACCACAGGCAAGGATCATAGTGCAGCATCTCTCACTCCAGATGCCCCTGGCCCACCCTGCCCCTGCAGCCAGGGGATGATGCCTGCCGGCTGCTCCCATCTCACCCTGCAAGGCACTTTCACCCTCTCTCCCACGACGCAGGGGAAGAGCTCCCCACAGAGGAGGTGGGTGAGGACAGTCTGAGCCAGAGCACACAGCCTGGTCCACTACCACCTACAATCACCTCCATCTTCCAGAACTGACCGTGCTGGGTGTGGGGCATCCCCTCTGTGTCTGCACCAAGTCCAGCTCCTCTCCAGCATTCCCTTTTCTGTGAGCTGGGCTGCACCAGCACCTGCAGCCCACGGAGCAAAACCAGTGTGCAGGAAGATGCCCAACCCAGCACAGAGTCTTCAAGGTGCATCCATCGTGCAAGTACCAGGAGAGATGCTGGAATATCTCTTCTTCAGCACTGTGTTCACCATGGGGCACAACGCCAGCAGGCAAGAGTTAATAAATAACACCCAGCTGGCAGGCTGCAGCATTCACACCATGCTGCTTTCTCAGGACTTCAGGGCCAAAAAGGAGAGCAGAGGTGTTTTTTGAGGCCCCCTCCAGTTGAGCATCTCCCTCCTCCAGCCTTGCCCAGCCAGGGGGCAAAAGGAGCAGCGTTAGTAGAGTGTCTGTGTTAAAAAAAACCAAGTTCCTGGGATGGGGGTGGCATATCTACAGGGAAGGACCCTGTCCTGTGCAAGGGAAAGGGAGACCACAACAGGAGGCTGGAGGGAGCTCAACATCTGCTTTTGCAGCCCAAGACAGGAGCCTGTATCCAGTCACCAGCCTCTGAGAGCTGCTGCCAACTCTGTCTCTGCACCGTGGGGGTCTCTGTGCTCCCCAGGTCCCCTTTGCTTCCAGCTGCCAGCCTCACGTCTGCTCTGCTGCTGCCACTGCTGGCACTGCCACCGCCCCCTCCTCCTTGGCAGGGGGCTCCATGTAGATTGGTGTCACTGACGAGGGCTTCTTGGACCTGCAGGAGAGGGGGCTGGATGGGAGCAGGCACAGCTGATGGTTCCCCTCAGGACCCCAGTTTTCAACAGCACTGCCTGGCATGATCTCCTTCCCACTGGGACATCCCCCAACCCTGGGAATGTATCCCGTCTGCCCTTCCACCACACTGATTAAGGAGTGAAGGTGGTGTCCCCCAAGGACAGAAGTGGATGATGGTGTGTCCCAGGCAGGGGACAGCGCCCTAGGGATGTGGCATTACTCAGCCCTTCGTGTCCCTGATACTCACGAGTAGGGGGAGGCAGGGACCCCCACCACAAGGAAGTGGTTTTTCTTGCGGAAGAGCCGCCACAGCCCCTTGTGGTTCCCGCGGACGTCCAGGTCCCAGATGTGGAGGCACTAGGATGGTGAGGAGAGAGGAAAAGGCATCAGAGCCTGGGGATGAACACCGGAGCCCTGGCATGTGAAGGACCACAACCCCTGTCCTCAGTGAGACACAGCCGAGAGGGCTGCACCCCAAGGCTGGTGTGGCACAGGCCTGCATCCCTGCAGCCACACCAAGAGCTTCAACACCACCCAGGGACAGCCATAACCCCATTGGTGAGCTGTGTCAGTGCCATGGGAAAACACAACAACAGCTAGGTGTTTCCCAGTGACACAGAGACCAGTGCAGGGCTGAGGACAGGCCATGTCAGGGCCCTCACCTTGGCAAGTTGAGTCCAGGTGGTGAAATCTGCTTCCTGCTCCATCCTCATGAACATGACATAGACCTTGCCCTCTGTGTCAGGCACGAAGGAGTCCTCACAGGGGTTCTTGCTGTGGTCCAAGACCTCAGCCTCACTGTGGAAACAGAACAAGGAATTAGAGGGGACCCCCTCCTTCTCCTTATTCCCACTGCAGAGTACTTCAGACATGCAAGATGTGGCTGGGGCCACCAGGGCCACCTCCACCCTTCCTTCTGTTCTGGTTGGTTCACCCAGTGTGTCCTGTGGTCTCCCCACCTTCCAGCAGGCACTCACCCCAGGAGCCGATGAATTTCAGTCTCATAGTTATCCTTCCTCAAGCTGTTGGAAGAGGAGGGAACACAGAGATCAGAGCAGAGTCAGATAGTTTGATCCAAATTTAAGACTGCCCCAGTGTAAGACTAAAGGTAGCTGGAACCAATAAATGGAGAGCAGGGACTGCTATAGATTCTTGAGATGTGGCAGCAAAACCGTGACCCTTCAACATGTCCACCTGGAGTGCAGGGTAGCCAAACCCAACCTTGCAAAAAACACTGCCAGGACTCCCCAGCAGAGGCCAGTGTGCTGATGTAGGAGATTATGGCTGCTGCAGATAGGAGATGACTCCAGCACAAGCAGACAAGGGTCCGACCAAGCAACTCTTTCATCAAGGTCTCATTGTGACCAGCACTCACCTCTCCACATTTTTAAGCTGGACATTTGGAACTGTGTTGAACTTGTGCTTCTTGAAATAGGCTTCCTGGGAGAAACAGAGGGGGCAGAGAAGGAAAACCAGGTTTGATCCTGGGTTAGCAATACCTGGAGATGATCTCAAGCATCCCCACTGCTTGGGGAGGTGTCTGAGTCTGAGCTCAGCACCAGGACAGGGCTTGGGAGGTCACTCACATGGAAGTAGCCGTTCATGTTGAGCCCCACGATGCCGAAGTGGTAGGAGCGCGAGATGTCCGGGATGATGCACTCCCGGCCCTTCCGCTGCTCAGGCATCCGCATCCACATGTCCCAGTCCCAGAGCTGGGGAGGGGAAACTGCTACTCACATTCAACTCTGGGGACAGGCTTTGGTGCTGTGGCCATCCAGGGACCTTTCTGGGTGCCCACACCAGGTCCAGCCCCTTTGGCCCCAGCTCTGTGGATGGTTATGTGCCTCCTCAAGTCACTGCCTGTCCCAAATCCATTCTACTTCCCAGGATCTGGGCATCCTTCCCAGTAAAAGCACAGGGATAGCCCCTCCAGGAGCTGTACACCCAAGGGACTGGGTGAAGATCAGGGACTGCTGATGGGCAGAGGTGGGGGTGAAGAAGAAAGGGTCCTTCCAAGGTACTCACCTTCTCAGGGGTTGGCCACTTTGGCTCCAGCTCATCCTTGTAGAGGCTCTTCCGGAGCACCCATCCCAGGCCTGGCATGGTTTCCACACGGTACAGGAGTGAGGGGTCCTCAGCCGTGTGCTCATAGCCCTGCAATGTTATGGGGAGTGTTCAGCACCCTGAATGCACCCATCCTCCACCAAAAACAGGGAGGCATCGTGCTCCACTGAGTTTCTCATCATAGGAAGAAAGGAACAGCTGCTGGGAAGCACATGGCAGGGACAGGAGAGTGGTTTGCAGGGGCACTTCTGAAGAGTCCAGGGCTGGGGAGACAGACCCACATAAGATGACAGTGGGGACACACCCCTGCTTTGAAGATGTAACCTGGACTCCAGTCTGACATGGAAACAACACAGGGCAGAGGTGGCCCTGCTCCACCATCCTTCCCTGACCCACCTGGTCATTCCAAGCAGAGATGCAGTACAGGCTCTCATCCTCCTCCAGAAGGTGTATTGACTGGCTCAGAAAGCTGAAGAAAGAGTTGACCCTAGTCAAACACCCTTCTACCATGCAAACCAAGGCAAACCCTCCACCAAGAGATGAGCCACCCCCAACCACTGGAACCATTTATCCCTATTTTTGGCCTGAGATAGCTGATGCTGGTGGGAGACCAGGGGAGGAGCACCCAAACAAGCTATGCGGCACCTCACTGTGGGGAAAGGACAGCATTGTCTACTGCCCATCAGTCTCTTCTCCTTAAGAAGAAACAGGAGACACTGTCCCTGTCCTCTGGCTATGGGGCAGCACCAAGCATGGAATGGATCAGTGTCCCAGAAAAGCCAACCAGGAACAGATCCCCAATCCTGAAGTCACCCTGCACTGACTGACAGGACAGTGGCCTCAGATGCTGAAGGCAGAGCTCAGTTATGGCTTTTGCCTGGGGTCTGCTCAGCCTCAGATAAGTGAGCTACAGCAGGCAAGGACCTGGCCTCTCCTGAGCATCCGGAGAGCTTCCAGGAAATGATCCCACACGGGAACCCACAACTTTACCTGAAGAAGTCAACGGAAATGTCAAGATCTTCCTCCAGAACCACGGCAAATTTAGCATCCTGTAGGGCAAGGAGAACATCAGAAGGATGGAGATGAACAGGATGGAGCAGAGACACAAGCGGTGTGCTGTGTCTGTGTGGTTCCTTGCCCTGGAAGACTGATCCCAGCTCCTGTGGGACAGGGATCACAAATGCCAGGGGAAGGCTGTGCTGTAGCAGTCTCACTCACCGGGAACAGGTTGAACGTTGCAGTCAGACTGGCTTTGTAGTGCTACAAGAGAAGACAATCATTGCCTGTATTAGTATCAACCTGGCACAGATCTGGGGCTAAGCCTGCCTCCCTCAAATGCAAACCCAGGTCCCTGGAAATAACTGTCTCAGGGTTTGGAAAACTCTCTCACCTGGGAAACTCTGGCATTTTTAATGCTGATGGGAGTGTGCTGTATTCCTGAGAGGCCAAACAGCTCCACAACATCCATTGGCTCCTGCAATGGAAAAGTACAAAGTTCATCAAATGTGTGGGTCATTCTCCCCTCCCCTGCCAGTGTCAGCTCCCCAGGACAACAGGAACACCCCCTGCATGTGGCTGTCTTCTTGGAGACTAGTGGGGCTCAATACAGACCCTGCAGCTCTGAACTTGCCAAACCCTCATGGCCCTTCAGCCCTTCAGTATCACCATGACTTTCTCAGTCCTTTTTGCAGACCCAAAGTTGTATCCAAGAATATGTGAGAAGTTCCAGATTCCCAGCCCCTCACAGACAGTGCAGAAAGAAAACAGGTAAAGCCAAGACCACCTAGCAGCTGCTTAATGGCAAGACCACAATCAACTCAATTTTCTCCCACAGTTGCCAAGAAAAGGACCTTTCTGACCAAGCACAGGGGTCAGAAGTAATCCAAATTTGGGCTGACATATCTCTGCCCCAAGAAGGAGCCACCAAGGCCTTCTCCACTCCCTTACTGTGCATCCCACCTCCTAGCCACAAAAGAGAGAAGGAGCTCCCATTGTACCAACCCTTCTCCCTTTCCCTGGTATCCACCATGGCAGCTCGAGCATCCAGGCTGCCCCCTCGTAGCTAAGGGATGCTGCTCCAGTTGCCATGGCAATGGATGCTGCTATCTTTAACTGCTCTGATGTGGTGCAGCAAGAACCTGCATAAACAAGCCAGCTCCCCCAGCCCCACAGTGTGGCAGTGGTGGGAGAGACCTGCAAGGGGGCAATTGTCTCCATCACGGGACAATCAGGCAGTACCTCACTGGATGCTGCAGAGATGTGGCCTAGCAAGCTCCTGAGATCTACTGAGATCCCACATGCCTGTCCCAGAGTACATTCCACTGCCAGAAAGACAGGGCTTTCAGTGGGACTCTCCAGGGTTATACAGCGTTGAGTGAGAGGAAGGTCTTTGCCTCTGAAGGGCCAGTTCTCCTCCACCTGACCCCAGCTTTCATGAACTTCAAGAACCTCTGAGCCTTGGGAAAACACAGTTTTGTGTCTCTTCACCTCTTATTGAGAATGGAGCTGGACATGGCTGGACTGGTTTGTTCCTCTCCATGTGAAGCAGCTGGGCAGGTGGTGTTACACCCAGAGCCTGCTCAAGGGACTGGCGATGCTCATCAAGTGAGAAAAGGGGACAGGGAGAGCCCAGCATGAGCACCATGTGCCATTCCTGCACACTAACCCCCTCCTGACATGGGGATGTCAGTCCTGGGCTTTGGGAAAGGCCAAGGCAGCTTTACCCACACCCATGGCTTGGGTGACTTTGGCTGACTTTGTGTAGGAGCAGGTGAGGAGCAGTGTGACACACAGCATGAGGAAGGTGACAAGGCTCTCAACTTGCCACCCTCCAAGGGGACTGGGCCAGCACTGGGCTGGGGGAGCACAGAGCTGGCCACAGGGATCCCTGGCAATGCTCTCACCTCGTAGTAGCCATCAATGAAGACTGTGATCATCTGTGGGTTGACGCCCTGAGCCGACAGCAAGGAACGCAGCATCCTGAGGACAGACAGAGAGGCCTGAGCACAGCGCAGCCCCAGTGGGCACAGGCCCTTCAGCACAGGGGTATGGATCCCTTGGGATGGGGGAAAGTGTCCATGATTAGGGAACAAAACCTATGTATGCCTTCCCTTCCCCTCCCCAAAGGTCTGCCCTTGGTGCTCATGCAACCCCAGGAGGAGGCTGGATCCTGCCAGCAGGAGGAGAAAGGGAAGGGCCTGGGCCATGCCTGGTCTTGTGGCACATAGCAGAGGAGCTGTGCCCTCTGGGAGTGCTTACCTGTACAGGTAGTTGGGGCGGTTCCCTGCAATGACAGCTACTGGCACATCAAAGACTTTATTGTCTTTGAGCTGGAAGAGAACAATGTGTGTGAGTGGGAGTGGGAGAGGCCATGCAAACCAAAACGATGCTATGATTCTACACCACTGAGAGTGGGATTCAAGGGGTAGGGACCCACTGTTAAGACAGCAGAACTGCATAGTCCTACCTCTTGTTTCAGGGCTAAACCAACCAACCAGGATGCCCTCAGCACTACTGGAGACCCTGCCAGCTTCCCTTCCTCACCTCACCTCTATCCTAGCTCCAAAATCCCAGTTTGCATCCACTCAGAGACCTGTGCCTGAACCCTTCAGCACGGTGCCAAGGACAGCCCAAAAGTCACAATACCTGCTTTGTCCCTAGATGTTCAGTTTCTGCTGCTTACACTGATATCCCTAGAACAGGGCCACTACTCCTGGCAACTCAGAGCAAAGGAATTCCCTGCCCCAGCATGACCTGCCCCAGGCTTGCCCAGGGGCAGTTTGCATCACTCAGCTGGTGATTAAGGACAGTGCTCTGCATCAGCTGCAAAACACACCTGGTGCAGCCCAGCCCTCCCTCCTGGAGCCTTCCTGAACACTCTGCCCCTGCACTCACGGGATCAGGGTTGAACTCGATGGGTGTGGGGTCTTTGCAGCTGCAGACACTGCCATAACCTTCCACTTTGCTGCAGAACCTCTTGCGGCGCCGGTTCAGCTCTGTGTCGGGCCAGTGGCACTCAGCATCTGGAGGAGAAACAGACCTGTCACCCCCACTGTGTGTGCTCCAGGCTGGGATACCACACACACGGCTCTCCCTGGGCTCAGCCAGCAAGCCAGTCCTTGGCAGTGAACAAGATACAACCCCAGGAGCCATCCACAGCCCAACCCCACCTCTGGCCTCTCTGAGCAGCAACAGGTTATTCAAGGTCAACAGTCAGAAAAGACCAGACCAGGTCTGGTTTGGAGAGCTGACAACTGGCCAGACTTCATTCCCACTTCTCCATTCTCACCCTTCTCAACAACCATGCCTGGAACTGCCATGGAAACAGGAAGAAAGGGAGCTAAACCCATTTTAAAAGTTATCATCATCATCATCATGATCTCAAAAAGCCTTAAATCCAGACTGATGGCTTTGACTTAAAACCAGGCAGCAGGGAGATGTCTCCCAGAGACAGCACAGAGCAGAGTGTACTTCTTACCTTCCACAGATGTCAGGTGAACTTCTGTCTTCAGCAGAACAGGGTCACCCCACGTTGAGAGGGCGGGTGACTTGGCGTGCTTCTCCCCATACACTTCTCCTGGAGCAGGAGCACAGGGTCAGGACTGCCTGCAAGGGCCCATCCCTGCTGTGTCAAGGCATGACCAGGGGCTGTCAGCCTGGGGGACAGCTTGGCACCTTTTCCCATTGGCCTCTGGCAAACTGCTGAAGGAACATGCTCTGCCTCCATACTCTCTCTCATCCCCAGGAAAGGAGCTGCCACTCTCTGGGACTTGTTCCTTGCTTATAGAGCCTGTTGGGGATGGGCTGGGTTTCTCTTCACCTGGTTTCTCCCAACGAAAGGAGCAACAAACCCTCTCCTAGCCTGTGCAAGACTCACCCCCCTTCTTCCCCACAAACGTCCACATGTCTCTCCAGCTCAGGAATGGTGCAACTTGGCTCCCCAGGCTTTTCAGGACGTTCTTGGCTGTCTCCTTGAGGTGAAAGGAGCCTTCATCCTGGAATAAAACACAACCCTGCAGCTGAGGTCTGGCTCCTGACAGGGAAAAGTCTCCCATCCATACCAAAGGGGTACAGGGCCCACTCCTACCCTTGAACCAGCTGAGCCAGAAACCTTCAGGGTCTCCGTGCCACTAAAGCTGTTGGTGGCTTCATGATGACCCACAAGGAGGTCAGAGGAATCATGAACTCCTGTTTCCTTGAGATCAAATTGTTTTCAAGCAGGGTCACGTGTTAAGCAGCACTTCACACAGCTAAACGTGAAGCCTTGAAGCAGCACAGTGCTGCTTGCACAGCAGCCCAGACCTAGCACAGTCCACAGGGCCCCTACAAAGCCAGAAGGATCCCACCACATCCTTATATTTCCTCCTGTCCATTCTCCACCTAACCCCTTGTCTACTGCTGTGGGCTTTGACACATCTGCTTTTTGCTCTCCTGCTTTGCTGGGCACAGCAGTACCTGCAGCAAGAAGGGAGAGCAAGAGGACACGGGAGGTGATCCAGACAGGGAGTCACAGCCCCATGGGGATGTGACATTTAGTCCTATGTATGCTTGATGACATTCAGAAGGCTACTGCCCAGATGAGTTTCAGGACATCCTGACTCAAGACAACCTTTTTTTTTTTTTATATTAGAGTCACATACCTTAATGGTGAATATCAGGATCCGGCCCCGGGCAACCATGTTGAGGAAAAGTACCATGGCTTCATCTTCATGGGGGGAATAGGTGTCAAAGACTCTCTTGGCCATCACGTGACCCTGTTGGTATTCATACGTCAGATGGATCTTAAATACTACATGGTATGGACACACAGAATTATGGAAATCAGCCCTGGAAGCCTCATTCCCTGAGCAACACAGGGAGTGGCTTTTCCGGTATGCCAGGGAGTTAGTGCCCAGAGTCAGCCCTCAGGCCTTCCTGCACAGAGGTCCATGAGAAGCATCACCCAACCTGACAACTCCTACCCTGCCCGCTCCCCAAGGACAGCAGGCAGCACAAGGAAACCCTGCAGGGACTCTCTGGGTGACTGTGCCATGCTCTGCAAACTGCACACAAAAAGCATTCAGGGAGTTCCCTCCTGGATGCCCCTGCCCTCAGGCACCCAACACCTCAAGAGCAAGGACAAACTGCCCGGTAAAAAGGACACAGGGATGTTTTACCGTGGCCTGATTTAAGACGATGACATGGATCCCTCTTCCCTGCTCCCGGGCCTCATCTTCCAGGACCTGCAAGTGGATAAATGATGAGAATCACATGCCAAGACCTCTTCTTATTCCCTACACATTCTGCACAGCAGAGCCCCCAAACTAGAAGCAAATCTCTTTGGCTTTGTTCACCGCAGTGATGGGTGCCAAAGTAGAAGTCCTGGAAACAGAACAGATGAAGCAGTTTGTGGCTTCACCCGCTCAGCCCTGCCCACCTTCTGCTCACAGGACAGCCAGCACCTGTCACTCACCGTTGTCCCATCCACGGCCACATAGACCTTCGATCTGCTGGAGTACACCTCGACATCCAGGACCTTCTTGTTGTTGACAGGGTGCCTGGGGGCCTCCACATTTAGCATCTCGTCATCTACAGCAGAGAAATTCCCAGTTTCAACCAGTCAAGGCACCTCTAGCTTGTCCCTGCTCTGTGCTAACCCTGTCAAACCTTCAGAAGGCACCCCAGCCCAAGGAGTCATGGGTTGGAATTTACAGGGATGGTAGGTAGGGGGAAAAACCAAATGACAGCAGCTCTGGCCTCAGCTGACCCCACAGAGATCTCTGTAGCCAAACGTGCTAAAGCCTTCAGTAGACAGATCAGGAAGGGAGCAGCATTTTCTATTAATTTTTGTCAAACCCACATGCACAGACCTGTTTTTCATGATGTAGCTGGTCACAAGTTAGCCCTGACTTGAAGAAACCCTCCAGTTTCCTTGCTTTTGAAGCACAAGACGATGCTGCCCCCTCACCATAGTCCTGTGCAGACTCCTCTTCCTCCTCATAAGCAGCTCTCCTGGTGTCCAAGATCAGCTTGATGTTCACAATTACGGTCACAAGCAGGAAGAGGACAGCACCTGTCTGCAATGCAGGATGTTTTGTGTTACAAATTTGTAAGTAACAACCCCAAAACCAGCCCGCCTTGGCACAGGCTGCAGGGCATCTCAAGGAGATCCTGCATGGGATCACAAGCACCTGACATTTCCCCTGATTTTTTTCTGAGGAAAGCAAAGACAAAGAAATACAGGTGACTGACTTTCATGATGAAATGCATTCATCAGCTGGAGAGCACTGACTCCTTGATATGTGAGAATTAACCCACTTCCAACGTATCCCTGCTTCCAAATCTGTGAGCAGATTCCTGCTAGATTATTGCATCAAGGCTGAGGGTCTCTTTGCAGGCAAGGCGTTTGGTAATGCAGAGTTACAGCTCCCAGGGTAACCTTAACTTCTGCCTCTGCTGCAGCATCACTACTCTCATCTGTCCCTCTGGAACCAGAGGATGCACTCAGGATATTCAGAGGGGAGGAGATGCTGTGCAGCTGAATCAAAGGGAAGAAGCTGAGGTCTGATTTCAGGAAACTGCACTGTATCAGCCTGAAGCCTTACTGTCTGCAGCAAACTTCAATTGCAACCCTTGTGGATGCTGACACAGAGGGCTTGGGAAGGTCCAGGGGCTGTGGAACAGACCCTTGATTCTCTGAGGTCATTAATGGGGCTGAGATCACACACTGGCCTGCCCTTGGTGAGAGGCGCTAAAAGGATTCCTGCCCCATCTGTCCAGCTACTGCCTCGAAGCTCCGTGTTGCTGCTATCTCTGCCAAGCAGGTTCAAGGAGTAATGAGGAAAATGGAAAACCAGCAATAAGACAACACGATGTATAAATGTCACTATGGCATTTTGGCTTGTTAATTTGCTGTTGACTCAGGACGATGAGCACCTTCTGGGATCTGTGCACAGAAAGCTTTTAATTAAGCACGAACAGAGCTGTGGGCTCATGGAGAGGCAGCAAGGCCACCTCACCAACCTGCCCAGACCTTCTGCCCTGATCACCACTGGGGACATGAGGGAACAGCCCTTGTGACCACAGCGAATAAGGCAATAAAGTATAAGAATTAAGTAAGACCACCTGACAGGTCTAGCAAAGCTGGCTTAGTCAAAGCTAACTGATGAATGCTTGGCTGTTGTAGATCTGGCTATTCCATACCTGCAGCTCTGATCTACCTATTTTAAGCCAAATTTTCATCTGTGTTGTAAGCAGTGCCACGAAGTAGAGATGTGTGCAGGCTCTAGCCTGTTGCCCCAGCATGGTGAGCAATGCCTGCCTGAATGACCAGACCCATTCCCAAACCTTGAACACCCTATCAGACACAGGACTGAGCAGTCTTCTTGCCCAGGGAGACCTCATGAGCCTTTGTCCTCTCAGGCACATGCAAAACCCTCCCCTGCTCCCTCCCACAGCAACCAACTGCCAGATTTCATAAGCTCCTCTCAGGAAAAGCCCCTTTTCTGTGTTTTGCTGTGATGGGACCAAACCTTCATATCCTCACAGCCCCAGACACCCCCAGGACATTGTCTCCACTAAGGATTAGCTGTTTTACAGCACAAGCAACCAAGCCTGAGGCTTTCCCAGACACCAGCTGCCTCTAGGGCATGAGATCCTGTTACCAAGCCCTATTTTCTCTGTCCACCTGTTGTGCCTTATACCAGGCTTGGTTTGCAAATCGAACAGCTAAAGGCTGAACCCTGCAGCACTCAGCATGGGTCCAGAGCCAGGATGGGAGCAATCAGTTGGTTTCCAGTTGAAAGCTTCCCAAGGCCACCTGGTTAATTGTATCTCCTCCCACAGCCACTCAACAGGTCTGCTGGCAGCTGCTACGCATGGCAGACCCTTCCACACACAGGCACTTGGAGGCAGCCTCTTGGGGAACAAGTTGTGCCTCCTCAGCAGGTCAGGTCACCCAGACTGCCAGCAGATGCACTTCCAGCCATGCAGCTGCTCCATAAACTTGTAAATCCTGTAGATTATCCTTCCTAATCTACTGCAGGGCGGCGGGTGACTCACCTGACACAGCTTCCGCAGCGCGCGCTGGTTCATCAGCTTGTACTTCCAGGCAAGGTACCAGCTCCGCTTCTTGTGGGGCTTCACAGTGGGGTTGGGCTTCCACTCGTCCATAGTCCCGGGGGCTGGCACGGGGGCAGCCGTTTGGGGCGGGGGTCAGGATGTGTGCTGCTCTCCTCTCATGTCCATCGGGGCTCCCTGCTGGCAGGGGTGAGGGTGATGGAGAGGCGCCTTCAAACCCTCTCCCCAGTAAAGACAGAGCCTGGCACAAGCAGTGCTCGTGGACAGCACTGATGTGCCATGAGCAAAAGCCCTTTGGAGCCTCCCTGCCTGCCAGAACTCCTGCTGGGAGCGATGCAGGAGGCCAGGCTTTGCTGCAGGGTGAGGGGAAGCCCCTGAACTCAGCGGCCAGTGTCTGCCTCTGCTCCAGTGTCTCCCCTCAGCGAGGCTACTGCAGTGCCACGGGCCCACTCCCACGCTCCGGGAAAGAGCAGCGGCCCAAAGTCACAAGCAGACAATAGATCCCGGACCATCAGTTGTTATGGAATGGGCCATCATTGGCCACGTGTGCCAGCAGGGTCCTTGGTGGAGAGACACCCTCCCCACTAACAGCCCCATCCCTGCTCCCGGGAGACGGACACGGAGAGCAGCACAGGGCCAGCGTCCTGCTGCAGCTCCCAGCAGCCCTGGGCAGAGGAGCGAGCTGAGCCAACGGGAGGCCGGGCGCCCTGCGGGAAGCAAACCGCTGGGCCTGGGCGGGATGTGGAGCCCCGGCAGAGCCAGGAACCTGTCCGGAGCACAGCGTGCCCCAGGAAGGCCCGGCAGGGCGGGGAGAGGAGCGCTGAGGGGCCCAGAGGCGCTCGGAGGGGGGAGACGGAGAAGGGCACCCAGGCGCTCCGGGCGGGGAGGGAGAACCGGCTGTCTGAGGGCGGCAATGAGCGGCGGCGGGGAGAGGGAGACCCAGGCGCTTCGGGACCGCGGGGAGTCCGGGGAGGGCCGGAAGGCGTGTGCCGGCCGCGCTACTCACGGGGAGGCTGAGGCGGGGCTGGGCCGGGCAGGGCAGGGCCGGTCCCGGCTCGGCGGTGCCGCCGCCGCCGCCCCGAGCACCCTCCGCGCCGCTTCCGGCGCCGCAGCGACACCGCGGGGGCGTGGCCAGCGCCGGCCCCGCCCCCCGGCCCCGCCCCGCGCCGCTCCGCGCGCCCCGGCGGACCTCGCTGGTGCGCGGGCAGGTGGCGGCGGGGGCGGGGCCGCGGCGGGGGCGGGGCCGAGCGCGGGTCGCGGTGACAGCGCGGCCGCCGCTGCCCCACCCGCATGGAGGGCGGCGGGGAGGCGCTGCCCGCCGACCTGCGGGACCTGGCGGGCAAGGTGGGACGGCGCCCGCCCGCCGTGCTGCTGCGGGGGCTGCGGGCCGACACCGCCCCCGCGCCGTCCGCGCCGCCCGCGCCGCCCGCGACACCCGCACCGGCCCGCGGTGCCCACCCGCCGCTCGCCGAACGGCTCCGGACGCTCCGCCTCGAGCTGGTGAGTACCGCGGTACCGGGAGCGCTGCCGGCCGCCCACCGGCAACTGACCGTCCCAACGCGCGGTCGCCGCAGCCTCCTCGGGCAGCCGCTTGCCACCTCCGGTGACAGTCCCGAATAGTGCCCGCGCTCTGACTGCGTTTTGGGGAACCCCCCTGGCTCCTTCGTGTACGGGTGAACAGCCCCCAGCTCATACCCCTGCCCCTGCCGCTCTCTGTTCCCGGCCCACGCAGCATCCACCCCCCGGGGTCCCCCTCGGCCACCTCCGTCCTGCCCCCCTCGCATCCCCACACGCCGGTTCCGTCGGGGATCGCGGTGTCCGAGATCAGAATTTAGGGCAGGGACCTTCGCCAAGGGCATGGTGGTGGATCTTCTCTCCCCCGGGTGCGATCCCAGGGTGACAAGGCACGGGCATCCCCGGGAGCTTTCCCGGGGCTCGGTTCCTGCCGGGGCTTCTCGGGTGGCTCGTAAAGAGTTGTGCTGCGGTGGCAGCCTTTCCCGGGGGCCGTGGGAGTGCCGATGGCAGCTTTTCTCGCCTCCCTCTTTCGTGGAGGGAGCAAATACCGGCGATGCCTGCGCCTCCGGGAAACGTGGCGAGGTTGGGCAATGGGTTCAAGTGCAGCTGGGGGAAGGGACTCTCCCACGCACGAACATGCCGAGCGGGTGGGAATGAGCATTGTTTCCACAGGGAAACAGACTAAATACGCCCGCATCCCTGCGTGCCCCCAGGGGGCTGGAGCACCACCCAGCCCGAGCCCTCCACTTCGGCTGATTCAATATTCCCATCGGTGCAAGAGCTTTCATCCTCCCTCTGCTTTCATCCTCCCTCCGCACCGGCTTCCAGGCTGTACCCTGACCGGAGGAGAAAGGTCTCTGGAGCAGTGCGGTGTTTGCCCTGCCCAGGTTCAGGCAGCCTCAGCCTATGGCCAGCAAGGCCTGGCTTGGGCCGGGCATTATTCACCTTGGCTCCAAAAGGCATTTCCTTGTCCCGCCCTGGCTCTTCTTGCTGGCCAGGGAGGAAGTGGGGACACCTCACACGCAGATCAGCAGCTTGGGATTGGAACCCAGGTGCTAAAACCCACCACAGGGCTCCCCTCATCTCCCCATCCCCATGAACAGGGACCAGAATTCACCCCCCCCTCAAGCAGTAGGAAACCAGCAAACCCAATGCTCAGAGGATAAGCTGGCCTGGGAGTGGGCGGTGGGAGGAGAATTTAGCAAATTCCCACTCTCGCCTCCTGATCTGAGGAGGAGGATTTATCCTTAGAGCTACATATCTTGAAAGGAGAAGGCGCCTGAGGTTTCTTGCGTGCTGGGGAGAGGAGCAGGGCTGTATCTGCCCATGGAGAGCATGAGGAGGAGGAGGAGTGTGGCAGTCCCCTGCACAGCTGTCCTTGGTGAGAGGTCGTGCAGTGAACTTCAGTGCATCTGGAGGAGTAATAGAGAACAGCCTGTGCTGGGTCTCCTCCCACAATAACCGTGCCTTGCTGGAGAGGGGTTTCTTGGAGTGCAGCGGAGAGGTCAGGCTGGCGTGAACTAGCAACAAATTGATGGCTAACTCCTTCCAGAAAGCAGTATGGAAAGTTGGGAGTGTTATCCCACCCTCTACTTTTGGGTTGGCTCCCCTGGCATCTCTGACAGCTGCAGTTCTGCACGAGGCAGAGAAAAATGGGGATCCCCCACCAGGGGTTTCCAGCCCTCCTCCTCCTCCTTCGTCATCTCCCTGCCAAGGCCAGATGCTTTAGCAGTGCGTGCAGAAAAGTCCATTGTAGGCAGTTTTTTAAATAACTTGCCTAGAAAGGAAATTTCTGCACTTGGAAGCTGGCTCCTGCCCCAATCTGGGCACATCCCTGCTATTTTTTATTTAAATCCAGCTTGAGGAGCATGAGGAGGGGGTGGGAGGGCTGATGTTGGGTCTTTATAAATCTTTGACCTTTTTTTTTTTTGTCGTCTGGAGTGAGAGGTGTCACATGCTGAAATCCTGGCTGGAGCTTTCCCAGGCTCCTTTCTCGGATGCTTCTGTGGCTCTGCTGGCTGTGGGACCGGAGACAGGGGTCTCAGGAGACTGTGGGGTCACCCGTGGGCGGGCAAGTGACTCCCAGGGTACCGGATGCTGAGGATCGGGTGCTGTACTTAAAATTGATCCCTGGGGAGAGCATGGATTTCTGTCACAGCTTGCTGATGCTGGACACAGGATGTGTTTCGTGAAGGAGTCCATGGGCATCTGCAGCCTGCAGGCTGCCTGTACATGCCCTGCAGTGGGTTGTCTCCCTTTTCCCCCACCGTGGCCTTATTTCCTTTCCTGGCAAAATATTTGTGTCCTGTATAGGGGAAATCCAGTGGCTTTTGGCGGCCAGTATCATACAGACAGGAATGTCTTGGCACACGGGGCTTTCCATTAGGAAAACAGATGTTTCTGCAGCAACTGAGGTTTGCAAAGAGCTTCCCCAGGCTCGGAGGGGCAGGAGTCGGTGAGGCAAGTGGTGTGATCAGCAATGCCTGTCCTCCTTGCCCTCCCATTTTGGGAGTGATTTGGGTCTCCAAATCCTGCCATGTGACATTGTCACCAGGCTTGGTTCAGAGAGAAGTAAAGGTATGAAGGGACCAGGCTGGGGAAGTACTCGTGGTCCAGCCAGACACTTGCACTGAGCAATGCCTGACCCTCTTGCCCTGCCAGCAGTTTCCCGAGTCTTGGAGGATGCTCTGGGATCAGATCTGCATCCAATACCTCCAGTTCCTTGTTTACTCCTTGTTCCCATAGAAGAGAGCAACACAAGTGCCCTGGATTTATTTCTGAGGGGTTTGGTGGCTGGTGAGAACCATAAGTTGCCAATGGCTGTGTCCCCAGGTCATCCTGGGGATGGTTCCCTGAGGGGTGTTCTCACATACCATGCTCTTCATCAAGTAGCTTAGGAGACCTGTGGGCAGCACAGTGACACCTCTGCCGGGTTGGGGACATGGGGCCCCTGGGTCATCTCAACCTGTGCTCTCTGTCTCGCCTCCAGGCTTACCTGCGAGCGGTGGACGTGAAGATCCTGCAGCAGCTGGTGGTGGTGAATGAGGGCATCGAGGCGGTGAAGTGGCTGCTGGAGGAGCGCAGCACCCTGACCAGCCGCTGCAGCAGCCTGGCCAGCAGCCAGTACAGCCTGGTGGAGAGCCAGGAGGCCTCACGGCGGGGCAGCTGGGACAGCCTGCAGGACCCCAACGACAGGCTGGACAGCATCTCCGTGGGCAGCTACCTGGACACCTTGGCTGATGACATGGATGAGTACTCCCACAACGCTGCTGAAACGGCTGCTGCATCCACATCAGGCAGAGCCCTGGCCAGGGCAGAGCAGGATTGGGTCAGGATCGACTCCGAGAGGGGTCTTGCAAAGCAAGAGAAGGACAAAGAGGAGCACGAGTGGCCCCACGTGGACCTCTCCCCACCTGGGTTGCCTCAGGATCACTGGTTTGCTAAGGAGCCCCAGGTGGCCAATGGGTATTTGGGCCAGCAGTGCCCCTCTCTGGAACCAGACAGAGACACCAAATCGCCTTCGAGGGCCGGGGAGAGGCTGGGGAAGGGAAATCCAGATGGGAAGGCTTGGAAAGCTGAGGCTGACCTTGAGAACTGCAAACTCAACAGCAAACTGCACCTGGAGTATGATGCCCACTGGCGCTGGCTCCAGTCACAGGATGATGTGACATTCTTATAGCCCGTGGCTTCACCTTCCCAGGCCAGCTCTCCCAGCTGCCCATTCTGCTTCCCTTATCTGTGCTTGGGAGAGTTGGGGTGGCTGGAGAGGGAGGGCCAGGCTGGCTTGGTGGTGTTGCACTGTTCCTCTGATGGCCCCAACAGCATTTGGTGATGCAGCCATAAGGGACTGGGTGCCTGCCCTGCAGCACATTTCTGGGAGAGGAGGGATGAGCTGGGTCCTGGTAGATTTAATCCTTTGCTGTAGGATGTTGCTTGCTGGTGGCTGGACGCTCCTCTGTTGTCCGTGGTGGTGGTGGTGGGGAAACCTGGGACAGTGCTGTTCCTGGGATCTCTTTTTCTAATCCTCAGCTTCCTGTGTGCAAAAACTGGGGACCCTTCCCCCAAAATGACTACCCAGAGAGGACAGGAGACACTGCCATGCATCCACGGCTTGGTGGCACCAGCATGCTCAGTGTGGGGCAGGACCATTAGCAGGGCATCCCTGTTGGATCTGCTCATTTCCATCATTGTCTTCAAGGCCAGTGTCCATCCAGGGCAGAATAGACCTGGGGTTTGGCCCCAGCACATGGTGGATGCTAAAACCCCTTCCCTGTGGGTGAAGCCCTGCCTGGTTTAGATGCCTCTGTGAAGCCAGTCTCAGGGGGGCTGGGGAGCCTCTGTCCGTGCCCTGCGGAGGAAGTATGATGGTGCAGACTTCCCGATGTGATGACATGAGAATGACAAAACACTGGGTGGGAAATGGAAATCCAGTTCTCCCAGTTTGTTCCTGGACTGTCTTCCACCTTGGGAGCAGTCCTGCAGAATCCCTGGGATGTGGCAGCACACGGGCAGCCTGGCAGAGCCTGCAGGACTCCTGCTCTCCCCTGACACGGTGTGATGTTGGTGAAGGCTGGGTTTCTCTCTCTGTGTGATGAATGGTGCCAGGTCTCTGCCTCCTACCAGCAACCAGAAACATGAGTCTGCTCTGTCCAGGTGGATTTGCGGTGACTCTGTCCTGGAGACATCTCTGTCTTTTTAGCCTTGGCTTCTGCCCGTGCCTTTTGCTGTCCCCACCACGCCTCCCAGCATGCCCCTCGCTGCCTTGTAGAGCACGGCTTGCAGCTGGAGCTATGTGAAACCTTGGGCAGGACCTTCTGCCTTCACCAGATGATGCAGGAAAGGACCTGAGCATCCTGATTCAAGGAGCTAAGCTCTTCCACATTTGTGGATAAGCCTGGAGTGTCCTGATTTCAGAACCTATGGGTACATCTGTCCCCAGCCGAGTGCTGTGGTGGCTTTGCTCTCACCATTGTGCTGTTGTTCCCTTGCCTGCGTGGGTCACAGCTTGGATCTGTCCATGCTGGGATGGTAGGAGTGAGGACATTGTCTCGTGATGTCAGTGGGAAGCTAAGAGAGCTGGCTGTGACTTCCTAGATGTGAGATGTGAGCTGGCTGTGGTTAGGAAGGTGGCTGGGTGCACAACAGGTTCGGCTTGGTGTCTCTGAAGCAGCAGCTTCAGTGGAAATGACTCTCCCTTCCATTTCAGTGGAAATGAGCACCCTCCCTTCCCATGCAGATCCTCAGAACTTCCCTGGATGGATGTGGGGAGCAGGACAATACCCCAGATTCTCAGAGATGGTACCTGCTGAGGACTTGGGTGAATCCCAGCAAACTGGGAGTGGGTTGCCCTATGCAACAAGCATCCACCTGCCTGCCCTGGAGCAGCTGTGCTTGGCTTGCCATTGCCTGCGAGTAGCTTGTGGCTTCCTGTGTGGCTGTGCTGCTGACACTGAGCCACCATGTCCCCAAGGCTGGCTATCCCCTGCTTTCCTGCTAACCCTGCATGCAATGAATCAGCTGAGGGTCCCTGGGGGAGACAGGGTAAGTCCTTCGGCACTGTTAAAATCATTCTCAACAAAAAATAGCTGGCTTAATAAATGTTTGTGTTTCTCCCAGGCCACGCTGTCGGTGCATAGCTGAGCTCACCAATGTTTCTAGGGAAAGGGAAGAGGCTCTGGGATGGAACACCCTGGAGCCTCTGGCAGCCCTGCAGAAGGGCAGATTTAGCCCCAGCCCTGAAACAGGCACAGTCCAAGTGTCTGGGCATCTGTCCCTTCTCACATCAGTGATAAAAGTCACTATTCCTGAAGCAGCTGGGTACCAGGGCACATCTGCTGGAAGCAAGGGTAACTGTATTGATCTCGGCTGGACTATGTGTCAAACATCACCTTCACTTTCCTGCCCCATATTTCCAAGGAAGACCATTTTAGGCGTTTGCCAGCCCTGCTAGCTGTGCTGGAGTCTTTGCTCCCTGTGTTCTACAGTGGCAGCTTTGGCTCCCGTGGCTTCCTCCACCCTGGAGGTGCAGCATGGATCTGGGTGTAGAGCAGAGACTTCTCCAGCCCAGCTAGGGTGGGAGCAGCACAGCTCTGATATCAGGCTGTGGGGATTTGCTCCTGGGTGGATCTCTTTAAAACCACTAGAGCCAGTGCTCATGCAAACATCAGCTTTTCCAAAGCAAATGCAATCGGCTTATCCAGCCCTGCCATCCCAGCCTCAGCATCCCTTCCGGCTCACGGCTTTGACACCGTGAGCTTTTGCAAATGGGGAATTTGATGCTGGAGCCAGCAGGACTCAGCAGGATTTCCCCAGTTTCTGCTGGGCTGAGGTAAAAAAACAGAGTAATGAAGAAAACCTTAGAGATAAAATGTCCAGCCTATTCCTCTTACAAATGTAGACCTCAGCAGTTGGATGACCCTGTATTGCTGCAGAAAAACTTTTGCTGGGGCTTCCCTGGGCACAGACTCTTCTGCCTGGTTTACATCAGCCCAAGGTGCCCATAGTCCCAAAATCTGTGTATCCCCCAAATCCCAGTCCTTGGAGCTGGAGGGGTGGATGGGACCCCGTGGTGGTTTCCCTGCTCTGTCTCTGGGCTGCCTGGATGTGGGATCACCTACTTTTGGGCTTTCCCAAGCACGTACAGAGCCAACATTTCAAAGCTCCCCTGGGGAAATACCCTGGAGACCTGCCTCTGGCTGAAAGGTGGGTGCAGCAATGGGGTCCAGAGCACCCGTGGGTGGGAAACAGCCCGGAGCACGGATCCACAGCCTCCCTCCAGGTCTGCCTGGCCCTGACCCTGCCTGCTGCTGCCCTTGAGCTGCTCTTGGGCTGTTCAGTGCCGGTATCAGGTAAGAAAACAAGCAGATAAAGCAGGCAGGATCCCAGCCGTGCCAGAAAACACCCACCTCTGTTACAATAAAAACACCAGCAAGCCAATTTTTTTTTCCAGATATACACAGAGATTAGACTGCCTTAACGAGGCAGTAAAACACTTCAATAGCTCTCCTTGCTTGTTATTAAAAGGTCCCCTGGGCTTTCCCTTCCCTTCGTGCGGCTCAGCTCCAAAAGGGCCTGTCCCCAGAGCAATGCAGCCATTTAAGCAATTTCTCTTAGTTCCTGTGAGGAGGAAGCATGAAAGTATCCTTTTCCCAGGGGAAAAAGAGCATGGTCCCCGTGATGGGAAGGGAGGTGGCCAAACTCCATGGCCTTTGTTCTGGCAGCCCTATGGGCCCCCCACACCACCCCGTGGGCTCGCTGGCATGGGGAGCATCGCTGTGGGGAGACCCACAGTCACTGGGAGTGGGTGCAGGGGGTGTGTGGGTGCAAGCACAGCCTGTGGGGCTGATCACAGTGCCCCCACCCTCCTCTTATCTGGAGACTGATGCTCCCTGTTGACTCTTGTATTGTTCCCCGTGCAGCTCCCACACACCCTGCTTGTCCCTTTCTGGGGAGCAGCACTGTGAGCAGAGCTCTGGTTTTGTGCTGCCTGACCCATTGCAGACGGTGTGGGGCCAACTAATGGGTCAGGAAAGACTAAGTGTAGCCCCCACCCCCTGCTCTCAGCCTGCCCTGTTTTGGCAGTGGGGATGTTCTGATGGTTTCCTGGGCAAGGCTGTAGTGTTGGTACTGGTCACAGCCAAAGTGGTGATCCTGAGATCCCTAGGAAGAGCTCCGTGATAACAAAGGTGCCTCCAATTTAGGACAATTTAATTCAGTCCACTCCTTTGGGGCATGGTACCCATTGCCCAGCTCTCCTCCAGCCAGCAGTCCTCACCCAGCCTGCTCCCCACAGTGCCCAGGAACCCCCAGCCCTGGGTTAAATCAGCCCAGTGAAGGATTCTTGTGTGCTGAGTTTCCAGATGGCTTCCACATTTTCTTTCCCACTGCCCCAGGTTCACAGGTCTCCAAAGAACCTCCTTCAGGTTTTGTGCAAAGAGGAGAGCAAGAGACCTCCCCCTCCCTGTGCCTGTCTTCTGCTGAACCTCTACTGCACTCTGGAGAAGCCACACTGGATAGGGGTTGCTGTGCCCAGGGAAGCTCAGACACCAGGTGGGGTCTCCTGGTAAACTCCTACCTCCTCTCCACCTTTGGGAACCCCCTCCTGAGATTCTTGGTGTCTGCAGCTGAGTGACTGTGAGGCTGCTGAACAGGGGTACAAAGTCAGAGCGTGAGCCAGGAACGAGCTGAGCCTTTGGGAAATGCCTCCCCAGGCTGTTTGTTCCCTGCCAGGGGCTGGCAGCAGGCCAGGCCTTTGCTTTGGAGAATAATCCGCTGGCTTTAAGCTTCCCAGCACTCCCTGAGAGTGAAAAACAAGTGTGACTGCTCAGGGCCTCGTGGGTGTACGGCCATGGGTGGGTGACAAGGACAGGCTCAGGGCTTCATTCCCTGCCTGTTCCAGCTAGGGGGTGGGGAGGAAGTGGTGGCACAGCTCTCCCCTTCCTCCTCCCTGGGTGCTGGGCACCCACCCTGGCCCATCAGCATCCCTGATATGCCACCTTCTTCCCACTTCCATCACCCGTGGCTGGGCAAGAATCCCCCTACACCTCCCACGCAGGCCTTGGATCTGGGGACATCCTGCTCGGTGCCACCCCAGGGGTGACAACCAAAACCCGTGTGTGCCCAGGAGATGAGTGTGCTCCTGCCACCAGCTCTGTCTTGGTCCCCAGTGGGGAGTAGCAGAAAAATCTGAATTGCTCTTCTGAGAAATTAATCTTCTTTCTCTGTCTTAGCTCAGCCTGACCTAGAAGAACCACCCGGCCCCCTGGGTTGTTTTTTATTTTTCCCTGTGGGGTGTTTAAAGGGAAAATTACAGCAAATGTATTGCAAAGAAACTCTGGGAGACAGGGGCCAGACCTCCAGCAGGGCAAAGTGGGCAGGCAGGGCTGGAATGGTTTTAGGCAGGATTTGCCAGGCTGCCCTCTCCTGTGAGACCCTCTGATCTGGGGTGGGGGAGCAGAGAAAGTTTCGTCTGCCCAACCATGGGCAGTAAAAAAGAAAGAGTAAAAGGTCAAGAGCTGTGTTGGATTCCTCCTGGCAGGGTGCAAAATCTGGGGGATTTTTGGCTGGAGAGAAGTAAAAGCAGAGCTGCTGGAGAGAGAAATGGCAATGGGAATAAAGCAGCCGCAGTGCTCGTGCCCTCCCTTGGTGGCTGTGGTGGTGACAGGGACTGGGGCTGCCTGGAAGGACAGCACTGACCACCGGGACAGGACAGGAGGTGAAATATGCCTCTCCCAGAACCTGTTCCTGCCCCACACCAAACCTTCCACTGCCCCACTTCACATTCCTTTTCCTCAGTCCCCTTCATGCCCAGGGGTGAAGCCTGGATGGCTCAAATGCCATCTGTGGCTCCGCAGACACAGGCTCGGTGAGGGAAACCAAGCACCCCAGCACCAAAATGCTCCAGACAAAATGCTGAGACTCATGTCCTGGGGCTTACATCCAAGGAAAGGCTTCATCTACCTTTAAAGCTCATCAGCTGCCCTGTGAAGGACTCTGCTCCCAGGCTGAAGGGCCAGGAACCCCTTCCCTGCTCCCTCCCTGCCTCAGCTTCCCTTTTGTAAAGTTGAGGGAGATGGAAAGGACAAAAACCCCCAATCTTCCCTTGTGCCCAAGGACTTTCTTGTGGCTGTGCAGTGGGGTTGGTTCCTGTTCCACAAGTCTTGGAGGAGAGCAGGGAGGCCAGGCAGTTGTTCTGGTGCTCATATATGTGTGTCTGTGTCTGTCTGCCCGTCCCTCCTTGTCAGAGTGCAGCACCTGTGGCTGTCCCACACCTTCTGCAAAGGGGTCTTGAGTCCAGAACCACCCGCAGCTGAGGTCTGGGAGAGAGGCAATGCTGGGAGCCAAAGGGTTTTGAGGCAGTTTTTGGGCAGCAGCCCCCATTTTGGAGGCTCAGCCCTGTGTCTCAGGGCAGGAGGTGCAGGCAGTGTGAGCAGCAGAGATTATGGCTGCTATAAAAAGCACCAGCATCTCTCGTCTCTGTTCCCTAAGGCGCTTAGGGGAGGAAGGAGGGAATTAAAGAGCAGCCTCCTGCAATGAAGAGGTGCAGCGATGGGAGCAGTCTGAATAGCCTGGCACACTCATGAGACCCCTTCCTCCTCAGCATCCCCAAAAATCCAGTCCTCTTCTGGGCAAAGAAGCCCCTCCACGCTCTTCCTGGGCCCCTGCTGTTGGATCACCAGAAACTTGTCCCCTTCTCAGAGGTTGTGGGGAGCAAGGAGAGGGCTGAGGGGGACAGCTGAGCCTGGAGAGGGGGTCCTGGTGGGTGAGAAGAGCACACGAGGATTCTGTACCATTTGCACGCCCCAAACAAAAACGTGGAGCACTCCCCCATCCTCACTGCCTCACTCATCGGCCTGGTCCTGTCCTGCCACCCTGCTTCAAAGGTCCTCTGAGGGTACTGGAGATGTCCTCCAAAATGCAGTCAGCTGCATGGGCACATGGCTGGACCAAAAAACACTGAATTCTTGGAGGGACGGGGGTTGTTGCAGCCAAAAGCCATGCTCTGCCTCCTGTGTCTGGAGGCAAAATGGCTCCGTGGACTTGGGACTCTCTGACAGGCTCACAATCAGCCTCTGAGCTCAGCACTGGTGTGGAGTCTGGTGACATGTTTGGGGACAAAGCAGGGGGAAGGCAAGTGCCAGACGATGTCAATGACGCAGGGATGGGGGGATGTGAAGGAAGGTGTTGTGGGAAACAGCTGTCCTCTGTGGTGTTCCCCCGTTCGTGGCAGGTTCCAGTGAGGTCACTTCCAAAAGCAGCCACGGGGTCCTGCAGAGCTCTGGTGCCAGCTCTGGTTCCTGGCGTTGGCCAGGTGTGACCCCACAGCTCAGGGAGCTGGTTGGTGTTTCCCCGCATCATGGACACTGCCCTAACATCACCCCGTGCTCGGTCAGCCCTGGAGATGGGCACAGCACCAGGATCCCCCCGGCAGTCCCGCAAATGAGGGGCTTCAAGGAGGCTGAGGGGAGGGGGCTGAGGGCGCTTCCTCGCCAGCCCCTTCCCCGAATGGCAGAGTCTGGCGGACCCCGGAGCAGGTGGCCACAGGAGGGAGCTGGGCTCCTTCCTTCTGCTCCTGCTCAGAGGACAGTGGCCTCGGGTGGGTGACAGCCAAGCCAGCCCTGCGTGCGGGTTGTGCTTGGTGCAGGAGCATCTCCTGGGGTCAAAGCACGTCATGTGGGACCCCAAATGCCTCAGGAAGGGAGCAAGAGCCCGGCTGGAGTGGAGGTGGCTGCCTCCATGCTCAGGGAAGCCTCCACCTTATTTCCAGCAGCTGATGTGTGATGGGGCTGCAGTGCACATGAGCCCCTGGGCTGTTGCTGCAGCCGTGGGGGGACCCAGTTGTGCCCAGTGAGTGACATGTCCCCATGGCAGGGTCTGTGAGCAGTGCCAGTGTGAGACAGTGTCTCACTGTCCCTCCCGAGCGGTGGCCAGGGGCACCTGGGTGACCCTGATGTCCAGCCTGCTGATGCTGAAAGAGCAGGGGAGCAAGCAACCCGGCCCCTCCCTGTACAACCTCCTGTCCCCCAGGAATCTGGACCTTCCCAGTTCCCCCAGCCCACAGCCAGCTCCGGTGCTGCAAACTTATTCCCAGGGGCTGGCAGTCGCTGGAGGGATCATGCCCCAGCATCTCCCTGGTGCTGCCGGGGCATCGCTGTCCAGCTCCCTCCACAGCCCCAGCAGCACAGGGAAAGCCTGGCGGGTGCCAGAGCAGCCACGCTACGAACGCAGGATGAAAAAAAAAACCGGAGTAAAATGATGGTGGCAGAGCACTGCCTGATCGGAAATGGTTAATTACGGGGAGGAGGTGTGAGGCACTGTCCTCTGCCTTTGCTTGCTGAAAAGCCGACAAAGCCCCAGCGTGGGCCTGCTGGTAATGGCTCTCATTAAAGCCGTCGGAGCAGGAGTTTGAAACCACATCCATTTTCCTTAACCACTTTCAGAAGGGGAAAATGCTGTTCTGGCCCTTGCTATTTGTGGTGTGCTGGGTACTGCAGGCTGGGAAAAGGCAGGCCTTGTCTCCCTGAATGCAGAGGCAGAAGTCTGGACCACGGCCTTTTCTCAGGACTGGCTCTGTGGCATGTCACTATAACCTTTTCTTTTTAAGTTCAGGGAAGATGTGGAGAGTAAAGGGATCTTCGTAAGGGAGAGGCACAAGGCATGAGCTTGGTCCCAGTGCCTCCACTCTGCTATACGAAGAAATTATGGATCCTGGTTTAAAACCGTTTAGTGGGGTAAGAGTTGATCTTAAAATAGCAATGAAGCCATCAGGATGCTCCTTTTCCCAAAGGTTTGGGAGCTTGCCCTGCACTTTTGCTGTTGCTGGCTTCCTCTGAGCCCCTTAAACAGCAAGGAGCTGGGATCTGCCTGGAGTTACAAATGGTAAAGAATGTCTTTGGGCAGAGAGAAGGGCAGTTTTGGTTGGTGGTGCTCTGGCTGGGAAGAGGAAGGCATCCAGGGAGAAGAGGGAGGTCTCCCTGCTTCATCAATGCATGTGGGACAGACCCCAAAACAGAGCCAGCACCCCTTGGGGTGGCAGGAAGTTTGGGGGTGAGGTAGGAGGTGGTCACACTGAGATGAGTCTGAAGGATGCAGACATAAAAGAGCTATTTTCCCCTATGAAGAGTCTGGATTTCATGCAGATGGGTCCCTGTCCTTCTCTCCAGCAACATTCCTCAGAAAAAGGGGTTATACCCGGTTCCAACACGGCTGCTCCCTGTCAGGGAGTGCTGGGCTCAAGCAGAGATGTGGTGGAGGGGATGTGGTGGGTCTGGCTTGGCTACAGGCATAGAGGAAAAAGGCTCCCTGGGAAGACTGGGCTGTCACCCTGCTGTCTCAGAGCCATAGGACACACCTGCTGAAAAGGGCTGTGAGCTGGAGCTGCAAAACTAAAGGCAGGAGTGACGGCCCAAGCAGATCACCAATGTAGCAGGGGATTTGGCCTCTACTGACCTTTCTGTGCCTTTCTGCAGTCCCAGCTCCCTGCTGTGTCCTGGGCCTGTCCCCAGAAATGCAGACACCCGCATTTCTCTGCAGCCTCCTGGTCTCCTTAGCCCTTTTCCCAACCTCACCCCCACGCCACGGGACAGCCGCACGCCCAAGCACCGCCCCGCCTCTCTCCAGCTCATTGCTCTTGCAAGCTTCGCTTGGTGGGTGTATTTTGCATTTGCTTTTTCTTTTTTGCTATTCACAGGGAACAAAGAGGGGGTCACAAACCCAAGGGCAGATGTCAGGACAGGGCTGACAAGCCTGGGAGAAGGGGTGATGCCACCCACCCCGGCAAGGTCCTTAGAGGCTGGTTTAACCAGGGGGAGAAGGGCTTTGCTCCACGGTGCCGGCTCTGCCCATCCCTTCCTCTCCCTGCCCGGTCCTGCAAGGTGGCTGCTGCGCTGTTGCACTGCTCCATCCCTCTGCTCCATCCCTCCGCTCCATCCTTCCTGTCCATCCATCCCGCTGCTCCATCCCGCCCGGCCCGGAGGTGGCGCCGGTCACGTCTGCTGTGGCAAGTGGCAAGTCTCGCTGATGGCAATGACCACGTCCTGGGGCTGGCGGTCCCGGTGCCGCGGCGCCTCGGGCATCTCGCTCATCTCGTTGACGCTGTTGCTGATGCAGTTGATGTCGCTCTTGTTGCTGTTGTCATCCGGGTTGGGGCCAAAGATCCAGTCTGGAGGAGGGAAAAGCACAAAACAAGCCCCTGGTTATCTCCGGCTGTTCCCAGAGTTCAAGGTGGCTCGAAAATTGCTGCCTCCTGCTACACCCTACCTCTAGCTCTGGGTGCTTGCCCCTCCAGGAATGACCCTTGCCCACCCCTGCCCCTTCAGCTCCCTCCACTCCCCTGGTGCTGGGATCTCTGCTCCTCTCTGGGCTGGTTTTCAGGCTGCTGGTTTCTGGAAGCCCTCCCGGCTTAGGCAGATGAAATCACCCTGTTAATCCCAAAAATGAGAGTGAAATGCCACCAAAGTGAAGTGTGCATCTGGGGTCTCTAGCAATGTATTTCCTAAAGTGGGTTTTTGCTGTCAGGCAGAGTAAACGATTAAATAACTGTGTGACATCCAAATGGGGCTGGAGACATGGCTGGGACATGGCTTTTCTGCCCTGAGAGTATATTACAGCCATGTCAGGCCTGAAACCCCCCATGGCAGCTTTGGGGCTGTGCTGCCTGCTGGTCACCAGAGCACTGGGACCTGGCTCTGAGCTGATCCAGCCACTGCCCCAACCCTGGGGGTGACTGATCCCCCTCCAAAATACAGTGTCACTGCTGCATGACAGCGTGACTGAAACATCCCCTGCAGCAACAAGGATTGCAGCTGAGTGAAAGCACGTGGTGCTGCTTCCCAAACAGCTATCTTTTAAAAAATTTGGCTGTTTGGGCAGTGAGAGACCATGCCCTGCTAAGATGGGAAGGCAGCAGCAATGAGGATACCAAAGCTGGGGAAACCCAGGTGAGGGGAGAGTAGCTTCAGGACCTTGTGGCTGTGGGAAGTGGAGCACCTCTCTGCTTTAGCTCTGCCACCAAAATAAAACAGAGGTGGCTATCATGAGGCAGACAAAAGGACCAGCCTGGTTTTGTTGTTCCTGAGGAACTCTGCTTATTTGCCACTGGATCACACAGAATACAATTTCTCTCCTTTGCGGGGTGGGGTATTTTCTGCCCCCACAGAACACTCCAATTATGGCTCTTCAGTAGAGGACACAGACTTCCTGATGGAGCAGGGACACAGAAATGCCATCTTAGTGAGATGATGTCTTTCTCATGGGCTGTGGAAAAAAGTTTTGCAGCAAAACTGGGACTGAATGACAGCAAATGCCAGGGTGGGATGCCAGGTGTGAAGTGAATGGAAAATCTCATTTCTTGGCTCACCACTGGTGTCCAGACATTTCTTTACGTGTGAGCAGAGACAGGAATGATCTGTGGGCCTCCCTGTGCTTAGTATGTACATTGTAGGTCAAATTTTGGGCTTTTTTTGGGAGCCCCAAAACTTTTTTTTCCTAAGAAAAGCCAAAAATTTTGTTCTTTTTGCAATACAATGTTTAATTTTTTTTCTCCAGCCTGAAGCCATTTGGCCACACCATCCCCAAGAGAGCAGAACATGACTTCCAGGATGGTGCTCATGCTCTAGAGCCAGGGTAGGTGACCACCCTGCCAGGGGAACTGGACAGGGAGTGGAGGGGGTTGTGCCCCACTGCCAGCATGGGCTGACTGGAGGAGGGGGCTGTGTCCAAGGAAGTTAGAGCTCCCACCACTCTGGGCACAGGCAACATATCCAGAGAGTGACTGTTTCCCCTTGGTTTTCCTATTTTCTTCACCTTCATCACTGTGCTAGCAGCGTTTGCTGGTTGTCCAACGGGAAAGGGAGAAGAACCACCACAGTTCCCTCAACCACCACAGTGCTGGCAAGAGTGATTAGGAAACTCAGCAAAGAAGTGGTCCAGAGATTTTTGGGGAGCCCTGTATCTGCCCCAAGCCCCAACCAGGACATTTAGCTTTCACTTGCATAACCCACAGCCCCCACCAGAAACTGGGCTCCCCATCATAACCCTTCCCCAAGGAAAATCAGCCAAGCCCAGAGGGCTCATTTAGGGCTTTTTTCCTTTACAGCTTTGATTTTGCTTGGCTTTACTGTGTTTAGACTAAAGGTCAAACACTCCACCACCTTCTTCCTGGTCTGGCCCTGTCTGGTCCATCCCAGACAGAGCCTCTTGCCCCTAAGAGCTTGGAGGCTCCTCCAGCCCCCACACAGCTGCTTGCCGTGAGGAGAATCCGAAGGCAGTAACAAGATTGCCTCCTACAAATACTATTAAAGTTCTCAGCTTGCTTTCCTTGACGTCAGCCATAAAACTCCAGTGGGAGCAGCAGGGAAGAAGGGGAATAACCTGTAGAAAAAGGGGTGACGGGTCCTCAAATATCTCTGGATAAGGATTCTAATATAATATAATATGATATGATATAATATAATATAATATAATATAATATAATATAATATAATATAATATAATATAATATAATATAATATAATATAATATAATACAGTATAATATATCACAATACAATATAATATAGTATAATATAATTAATACGGTATAATATAATTAATTTAATACATTATATATATATATATATACAATGTATATTTATATATATATAAAATAAGGATTAACTGGATAAGGATTGCTGTGTGCAACAGGAAGCAAAGAGCGTTGCATGCCTGTGAGTAGGAGTAAGTGGCATTTGGTGGCCACATGATGAACATCTGGTGACATTTGTGGGCAGAAGAAGAAGCAAGAGCTGGATGAGGCACTGTGGTAAAGGCAGAAATGCAGGGGATGGGTGTTTTGGGAGAGCACCAAGGGCACCAGAAGAAGCCATCTGCATGGGGAAAGTGTCACAGTGCATTGTCACCAAAAGGGGATGTGGCTGGCCGGGGTGCCCTGGGAAGGTGGCTCGTGTGAGGCTGCTGCAGTCTAACTCCTGGGTAAGAGCAGGCTGGATTGTATGCCCTAATCCGAACCACTGCTTCCCTGGGAATTATTTCTGGAGCCTGCTGGATCTAATTACCCAGTAATCTGCAGGAAGATGTAATTAGGCTGTCATTAGAGGGTATTTACTGCGATGCCTTTATGATTTGACTGTGTAAGTAAGGAGTGAAGTAATTACACAATTACATGTTATTTGTGGCCATTTATGGCCTGTAACTTCAGCGTGTTGCCATGTGTGGAAGAGGGGAGCAAGGCCCCGTTGGGGCTGGCAGAGGATCTCCTGCTAGCAGGACCCTGGAGAAACAGCCATAAAAATGTCAGTGCCCTCATGTCCCCTGCCAACCACCACCGGCTCCGTCCCAGCCGTGCTCGATCCTCCCCAGTTTCTCCCTCCAGCTCTTCTCAGTGTGTGGGTGAGAAACCAAGGTCTCCCGGGGTCACCCATGGCATGTCTGGGGAGGGATGAAGGAGGAGAGAGGAGACCTGCACATCCTTGGCGTCAATGGGATTAAACCTTGCTCTGATGCGGAAGGAACTTTGCAGGGGATGGGAGGCACAACGTCAGGTCATGCGCCAGCACAGGCTGGAAACCTTGGATAATGAAAAACCCTGGAAAATGAACCCTGCGGGGGGGTGTGATCAGGTAATGGGGGTGGCCAAGGCCTGGGAGCCAAGGGGTGCTGGTGACTGGCGGAAGGGGGCTGCAGCCCTCAGCACCATGTCAGGTATTTCTCTCTCCAACCCTTACAGCTGGCAGGGGGGATGCATGAGCCACAAAAAGGAGACACAGCGGGGAAAACAAAATCCTCTTTTGGATCGAAGTCCCCATATGGGTTCACACAACCTCCAGCCAGAAGGTGAGCAAAGTTAGGCTGAACCTAATGACACCTAATGCACCTGGGACATATGAGGTCAGACCTGGGGCAAGCAGGGATCACACAGTACACTCCTGGGGCAGTGGCACGTCCACAGCCAGGACAGTCAGACTTTCTAGACAAGAAAAAGCATTGCCTGCCCCTACCCAGCCACTGGAAGGAGCTCGTAACACATGCTGCAAAATCCAGGGCATGTACACGGGTGTGTGTGTGTGAATGTCTTGGATAAAAGATAGGGACAAAGTGACTTTCTCAGCCAGGCTGGGGAGCAGCATCTAACCCACAGACACCTCTTCCTGCTCGTCAGGTGCTGCCAAGGCTCAGCGTGCCTGCTGGGGTCTGCAGGGCCAATGGAGAGGTGGGAAGTGCTCAGGCAGGTTGAGATCGATATGGAGCGATCGATCCAAAGCAGCTGGAGAGAGGAGATAGAGCAGACTGGGCAAATCAGGAGCCGTGGAATAGCAACTCTGTTATTATTATTATTATCCCCAAGTAGCAGAGTGATGTGGCACAAAATGCCCCCGCTCCTCCCTGGCTCTAAGTCTTCTCCTGGAAGCAGGACCCCTGGGATATGCTGTGTTTTTGGGGACAGAAAAACACTGGAGTCGCCCAGATGTCACAGCGTGCCCTTCTCGTGCCAGCAGCATGAGGGCTGGTCCTTGCTCAGAAACCCCTGACGGTGCAGGCAGCAGGGAGCAGCCTCCTCTTGTCTGAGTGCAGAGGGGCACAGGGCTGCCCTGTGCTCAGTGTCACCCTAAGGAGGTGGCCTGGTCCCCTGCAATCATTGGTGGCAGGGTGGGATGTCTATGAGGCACTTCAGCTGCTGAAAAAAGAGACATCGCAAGCAGAAGGGGGTGGGTGAAAAGGCTGGAATCTAAACACAGCCTGGTGAGTGAGACATTCACATTCATCCTGTAGAGATGGAAACAGGAAAGGAAGGGGCAACATGTTCGATGAACAATCAAACTCGTGCTCTAGTTTTGCTTTAAATGGATCTGGGTGTGAAAGCAGCTGCTAAAAAAGCTCCTTTCCCATCAGCAGGATCAGAAGCACCTCTTTCTTTGAAACAAGTCCTGACCCAGCAATCACATAGTGCTCTGCAGCAAGGCAGGGCTGGCTCTGGCCGGAACATTCCCAATGGACATGAGTTCGAGTGTATCCCTCATGTCTTTGACATGATACAGCAGTCGCAGCTGGACGTTGTATCTGTGTCATTTGTTCTACTTATTCATTAGCAAAATCAGCAGAAATCTCCCAGGTTTGTTCTGATGGAAAATCTATGTCTGCCCCTGGCAACAGTGATTTGTTAGAAACCCCCTTTCCTCCCTCAGATTCACTTCTTTCTAAATGAATTTGATGTTGGGGGTTGTTCTTCCTTCCCTGTTTTGCAGAAATTTCTCAGCTTTGCTTTGTCAAAATTGTCCTACACCCCAAACAGCATGAGCACTCTGCTTTGCTGATGGACACGAAAGAACACTGTTCCTCCGCAGAGCTGTCACCAGCATGAAACATCTGGTGGGAAAAGGGGTGACATGGAAAAGGCATTCAATTAATTACAATACTCTCTTAAAAACACCTTTTTTGCACCAGAGCAACCCTGGATCAAGCCTGCTTTTGGTCCCAGTCCCATCCATCAGGCAGCATTGCAGCTCCAGAGAATGGGTCTCTGAGAGGTGGCGACTCAGCTGTGGTAGGTGGGAGGCAGGCATGCTCCTGGGGGTGGATATTTGCTATCCATATCTTCCAGGGGCACAGTGAAAGTGACCAGAGAGTGAAGGAGCCCTGCTTGGTCTCAGCTCAGGGAAGACCAGCGCTTGCAGGGCCGTAGACAAACACAGCCCTTGTCCTGAGGACCTGACACAGCCCATCCCTGCAACACATGACGGCAGGAATGGGAAGGCTGCTGTGGGATGGTGCATCCCTGAAGCCTTGGTTGATGCCTGGCAGTGTGTGCTGGAAGCCATCCCTCTCCTCCAGCCTTGAGCTCCAAAGGTTTGGCTGCAAATGCAGCTGTCCTGGAGTGGGCCCTTTTTGCAGGGCCAGACCACTGTGCCTCCCTGTCTGGCCAACAGCCCCAGCCCATGAGTGGGAGTGGTGATTTATCCTGCAGCAGCCACTGCTTCCCTAAACAACACCTAAGGAACTCCTGATCCACCCCCATGCACCAGAAGGGAAACAGGAAGGGGATCACTGTCAGAGGCGGGTTAGCACCGAGATGAGAAAGCAGAAGGGAACCTGACGTGGTTTCTTCCCACAACTTTGGGAGGCAAAGGAATTATCCTCAAAACAGAGCTTGAGAAGACATCCTCTCTGATGGGCCTAAAACCCTGTCTGCAATCCCTACCATGGGCTGAATTACCCTCAGAGCCCTGTGGTTCTGTGTGGAGCAATTAAAAGTGGATCCTGTGTCCCTGCAGGATCACCCAGCAGCTATTTTCAGCAATGCTATATTTATACACAGTTTCTTTGTTCAAGGAGACCATTTCCTAAAGAAGCCTGAAATGTGGTGGTTGGAGATAAGGCTGAAAAATAAAAATATGGCTGATGGGTCAAAAGGGCAAGGAAAAGAAAGACCCTGCTCCAAGGATGGTGTTGGGTTTTGAGTAGTCCCAAAGCCATCGACCAGCACAGTCCTGCCAGTGTCAGTGAACCTGCCCTGCCTTGCCCCAGCTGGGCATCTGCCTTGGGCCTGTTCCCAAGGGAAAAGTTTCCTCCAAGGTCTCCTCTGGAGATCAGCAGCCCAGAGGAGACCTTGGCTGAATCGGGTGACACCAGCCAAGGTCTCCCTGCCAAGCACTGCTCCCACGCAAACCATCAGACCCTTCCCGTGTGGTTCCCGTGCAGGAGCGAGATGCTTTCCCCTTTCCCGGCGACCACACGCGTGCAGTCTCCATGGCAACAGCTTTGTTTCCAGTCAAACTTTTTATTTTTCCCCCCCTTTCCTCCCTTTCTTTTTTTTTTTTTAATGTTTAAATAAGAGTGATATTCAGCGAGCTGCTGGGGACGGAGGAGGGAGGGCGGGCTGATTCCCGAGGATTGCGGTAATTAGGCGCCTCGTACGTTGGTGACAGGCTTGTCATTTGCCAAGCCAGCTCCTCGCCGCAGCGCCGGCTCTGGCAGCTCTCCAGCGCTTCCGAGTTAAGCAGCTTTCCAAATGCTTCGACCCAATTTGCCTTAACTGGTGGTGGGATCCGAGCTGAGCTCACGCAGGAGCCTCCCTCCCACCCTCCAACCCCAAACAGAGACATCTGATGAGTTTTGGGAAAGCCAAACGCGAGACTTGGTCAGCTCAGAGCAAGCAGGAGGGACTGAAGAGAAATTAAAGTGTTTGAGGCTCTCCTTGGCCAGGTCTCTCCAGGAAGAGCTGAAGAGGGACTCTTTCAGAGCCCTCTTATCCATATCCAGGTGCTCTGCCTTCCTACTCTCCAACAATCCATCTTTCCTCCTTTTCCTATGCAGCCTCTCATTTTCCACTCCTCCCCAGCCCACTGGGCAGCACAGCGGCGTTCCTGTCCCCCTGGGGATGCCTGGGCAAGCTCTAACTGATTTTTTAAAGAAGCATCTGCAAGAGAGGTGTCCGTGTTTCAAACATCCGTTTAGATTTCTCAGGGAAAAAACCTTGGCAGCATCCTGAGAACCCCTTCACCACCTGAAAGTGAGCCCAGCACCTGCTTCTCATTGTTCCTGTGGGTGCAGGGGGCTGGATGATGCTTTGATTCCCCAAGCCATGTCCGACAAGCTGTTACTGAGGAGTCATAATCATCCCTGATGCCTCCGAGTGACTGTTTAAGGCAACGATTAACTATTCCCACTTTAATCTCCCTGAAACAGGCTCCAGCCCTTTGGCATCTTATTTCCATCTCTCCCTGTATATTTCTGAACATGATTAGTGCAGAAACGCTG
Source organism: Chamaea fasciata (assembly GCF_029207755.1). Lineage (NCBI taxonomy): Eukaryota > Metazoa > Chordata > Aves > Passeriformes > Sylviidae > Chamaea > Chamaea fasciata. The sequence goes on from NW_027094095.1 coordinate 23,847,248, forward strand.
ATAGCAGAGGCTGGAGCTGCTGCCGAGTATATAAATCCAGGCATTGTGTTAAGGGAGCTAATAGAGCAGCTTCTTATTTACTATCCCTTGGCCTCTCTGTCCTGTCCCTAAAGTAAATTTATGCAAACCCATTCAAATTGAACCTTCTCTTTAAAGGCTGTTCCTTGGCAGTGTTAACAAACATGGTCTAGTCCTCTCTCCTACGAGGACTGGCTCATTATAAGTGTATAAACTGTGGGAAGATGGGCCTGGAGTGCTAACTAGGATGAGCTGGAGGCAGCCTTTGGCATTGATGGGTGCTGCTGGAGTTTGGGAAATGCCTTCTCCTCTCTGCCTGGAGGACAAAGGAAGCTCACATCTGGATTTCTGACCCTAACTTGGAAAAATGTTACTTCCACCTGGGGCAGGGAGGATGCTTTGCCCTCAGCAAGGGGCGTTAAAATGGGAAAAGGTTTCTTCCAAAGTGGCAGGAAGTGAGCAGACCCCAGCGCTGTCCCTGTGCTTGTCCAGCCCCTGGGATGGCCACGGTGCTGTGAAAGGCTGTGGAAGTCCCTTTGCAAAGGGCTTTGCAAGAGAAGGGGTGCCCTGCTGACCTTGTCCCATGCAGAGGCTAAAGTTAAGGCTCACAGGGAACATTGGTGCCGAGTTGGAAGCGGCACATCTGGGGCCCAGGTGCCCCCCTGACTGCAGCTGCAGCCCCCCTCTGTGCCTGGAGGGGCATAGCATTTCTGTGGGGTTTGCCCTGCTTTGCAGTACCCACCCAAGGGCTGGTTTTGAGCATCCACATCTGTGCTCTCCTGCATCTGGGACCACAGCAATGGGGGCAGGGGTGTCTGCTCTGCGGGGGCACTGGGAGTGGGCTGGCCCCTGCCTCGGGGGAGTTTCTAACCTGGCCTGACCTGGCCCTTTGAGCATCTTGGGGCAGGAGTGGGTGTATTTTTAGGTGCTGTCCCCAGTGCCTACCTTTGTGGGGAAGGCAGAATTAAATCAGATGAGTGGCAGAGCCAGGTGATGTTACAGCCCCAGCAAGCTGCTGATTAAGTGTTAAATTTAACACTTTAAGACAACATATCTGTTCCCTTCCATCTGGAGCAAAGAAAAACTCCTCAGCAGCAGCTCCCTGCTGTTTTCAAGGCTCAGTCTCATGTGAGACCCCAAGTACTGCTCCCTGCCAGGAGGTTTGACCTTTCTTGTCCCAAATAGCTCCTCTCTAAATCTCTGCGTCCTGGCCCTTGCCTGGTCATGACCCTCTGCCCAAAGGACTTGGCTTGCTCTCACCTCAGTAGGGCAAGGGTGCTGCCCACCCACAGGCACTGGCTGGAGTTTTGACTGGTGTGTGTCTCCTGTGTCCCAGGAGCAGGGAGATAAAGCGGAATCATGAATGAACACGTGGATTTTGTTCCAGAGGAGTGTGATCTCCCTCCCCCTGCAGAGATGGAACCTGCAGGGCTTCCACCCTGACTGGGGGTCAGGCTCAGAGCAAGGCTGTGCAAAGGGATTTCAGCCTCGCTTCCCTGTGCAAGGTGTTGTTTCCAGAGCTTTTTGGGGGTGTGCACATCTGCAGGAGCCAGGAGCTTAAATCCTTCTGGGGATCCCTTCTGGTTCCCTATCCAAGCTGGAAAACTGTCGCCAGCATGCTGAAGCAAGGCCCTGACCCCCAAAAGAACACTATTGCTGTCAGGGTGGCCAAAAGCACCAGGGATTCAGATGGGAATTGGGCACATTTGCACTCCTCAGCATGACCAGCCTTACAAATCATGGGGCAAAGAGCTAGAGTATCACTGAGGGCTTGTCATAAGCAAGTAGGCACCTCTGCCTGCACTCTGCCTGACCACAGCAGCCAGCAGTGTTTGTGCTCTCAGCCCCAATGCCAAGGGACAGCGTTCATCAGCAACAGGATGAAACCAAAGAGGAGGAAGCCAAATCTCAAAACAATGCACGCTCTTTGGACTGTCATTGCGTGGATTTGTTGCAGGGGCTGTGAAGGCTGTTGTAAGGCAACAAGGGAACCAGACTGCTGAGCTGTGTTTCCTAGGAGTTTGTGGACTCACTGGTGCCTAATGAGGGGTTAAGCTCATATGGCAGATTCTTTTTCACTATGCACTAGTGGGTTGTTATCCTGTGCTCAGGTATCTGCTGCCATGAAACTTTTCATGTTGGAGACCTCTAATCCAAGCTCAGTTGAAACTGGCCAAGGGATTTTACAGTGATTTGGCAGCACAGACTCACGCACATACATTTATACCCATGCACACAGGCACAAGATCTGCTCCTTTAGGAAGGGGGCTAAACCCAAGGGTTTTCTCTGGGAAGATGGTCAACACGGAACTCAGCTTGGAGAACCTAGCACATTAAATAAACTAACACTTGCAAATGTGAAAGGGTCCGGGCTTAGTCTGAACCCCACCCAAATCAAAGGAGAGATGCAAGGCAGCACGTCCAGACTTGGCACCAGGCTCTTTTTGGCCACAAGCACACAAGGCATTGAAGCCCACACTCACCTACAAAGTCGTAAATGAGGTCCTTGATGAGATGGCCGACGATGGCGTATGCCACTGCCACCACCACCAGGGCTGCCATGAGAAGGTAGAGGACAGCCTTGGGCAGAGGGATGGCGTCTCGAGGAGGGGGTTTGTACTCCTTGTAGAGCTGGTCATTGTCCGAGTATGAATACTGGAACAAGTGGTCCAGGCCAGCTGTGAAGTTGCTGGAGTTCATGGACTGGCTATTGGACAGGTAGTTGTCCTGTTCGGGGTCCTGGAGGACACTTACCACCGAGCTGGTGGTGGCTTCCACTTGCTGTACCAAGTTCAGAGTCTTGTTAACGCTGGGGAGGATTTGGGAAAGGAAAGTGCTCCAATCTTTGATGGCACTGATGTTGCAAATAATCATAATTGCAATGAGGAAAGAGGTCTCCAAGCTCAAGAGACTTAAAAGGGAGAGAAAGAGGTGAGAATTGCTGTGCTTACACCAAACCATGTACTGCAAAGCGGGCAGAGAAGGTCTGGATGGGGTATATTTCTCATTTGCAAATTCTTACATGATCCGGTAGGGATGCATCTGTGGTACCTCGGTCTCACTCCTGGAAATGCCCGCAGAAAAGCCCTATGGGCATGAAGTTCCTTAGGAAAAAGTAGGTGCTGGAATGATTTTGACCGATATCATTTTTGTTTCTCAGCCACCTCTCCCTTATGCTACTCACTGATGAAAACCGGAGAGATAGGATCTTGTAGATATATTCAGTCATCTGGAAAGGAAAGATAAATTGCCCTTCTCCAGCTTTTTATTTTCAGAGGCGATGGTCCTTGGAGAGATGGAAATCCCTCCTTGGCTCTGCCCCAGGCTCCGTCGGGCGCAAGGTGTGCGGTGCCGTCCTGACTCTCCCGTTAGCGCTGCCCAGAGCGTTCGCCGAGGAGAAAAATGTCCAGACCCCACAAAGTTCAGCTGCTCCCGGTGTGCGACGGGGCCGCCGGCGCGTAGCTCCTGGCCATTCCAGCTTGGCTTTCAGCAACTTCTTTTACCGGCATCTCCCGATCGATTCCTTTAAAGACAGAACCAAGTCAGAGACAACGAGCACGCCGGCAGAGAGCCCAGCACCCGGTTCCCACCCCAGCCCAGAAGCGGCCGGTCTCGGGTTTTACCTTAAACACTTTCCCAGCCAACCGATCCTCTCGCCTGATGCTCCAGCTTGTTTTATTCAGGGCTGAGCTCCCTGCGGAGCTCCCCGCACGCAGCCGCCGCTCCGGTGCCGCTGCCCGATGCCGTGTGCGGGGTGCTGGAGCACGCGTGTGCGTGTGCGTGTGTGTGCGGACACTCCTCCCCGTTCCCTTCCCTACTGTCCCTTCACCCCGCAGCCCTGCCGGCCCTTCCCAGCCTCCCCGGCTCCAGCAGCGAGGGGGATTAGCTGTCGGGAGGTTGGCTCCAAAACTCCTGAGCGTGCTGGGAAGCAGGCGATGCGTGGCGGGAGCGTAGGCTCAGCCTCCGCCGCTGCTCCCCGGGGAGTTAATCCTTTCGATGACAAAAGATGAGCTTTGATCCGTCTGTCGGATGTTCCCGGGGAGGTGCAGGGGAAGGTGGGGAGCAGCCGGAGCACTGGCGTGGGTAGCCCAGGTCCAGCCGCCCGCGGGCGCTGAGCTCAGCCTTTGTCTGGGAGCGGTGCCGCCGGCAGGGAGGAATCACATCGCGGGCGCTGCCGGGAGCGGGGAGGACATCATCGATCCCACCGCCAGCATCCCGCAGGAGCGATGCTGCCCAGAACCCCGCTCCCTCCCCGGCAGCCTCCGCCCAGCAAAGTTTTGGCATTGGAGGGATGACTGGTTTGCAGGAAGGACGGAAGGTTTGAGGCTGAGCTGCCTCGCCATCTCCCCTCCCTGCTAAGCTGTCTGTGCCAACTGGTAAGAGCCAGCCTGTCCTTGGGCACCTTGATAATGGTCTTAAACTGGTACAAATACATCTCCTCATCTACCTCAGTGGTGGGATCTCTGGGATCGCTGAGTTGATGGCTTGGTTTGAAGGCAGTGGGACATATTTAAAGAGGATGAAGATGGAATCTTAGAGAAGGGGAAATTATCTTTCTGTATCAGGAGGTAAAAAAAAAACACAGCCGCCGCCCCCCCCCCCCTTTTTTGGGGGGGGGAGGGGGTGCTGCTTCCCCATGTAAGAAACAGCTGTCACGGGGGCAAGGAAATCACCACATTAGGCCCAAAAGCAGCCAAATGGAGCTTCTGAGAAAGAATAGCAAAATATTAACTTTGTGTGCGTGTGTGTGTGTGTGTGTGTGTGTGTGTGTGTGTGTTACCAGCCAACAGCAATCCTGCCAGCAGCCTGGAGGTTGGAAGAGTATAGAATAAAATGGCAACATCTCCTGTACAATAATATCACCAGTGTTTGGGTTGGCAATGGACAGATTGTACCAGCCCAGAAGCAAAGAAAATGTGGAGGAAAAAGCTTTTCTGCCCTCCCTGGAATGTGCATGGACCATGTCACAGTCATTTCTGGTGCCCAGGACCATTGAGCAGCATCCTAAAATTTCTTCTCACAAGTGACGGAACTTTGGTTACACAAGGATATCTGGGCAGCTGTATGGATACATATCCTGCAGTGGGATAGGTCCTGATGTCCCCCTGTCTCAGCATCTTGATGTCCAGAGTTGGAGCTGCTACTCTGCCTCCAGAGCATGAAGCTGCAGAGATGCTTTGAGAGCCAGGGCAGGAGTCAGGAGCTAAGGGCAAATGGGTCCTCTGTCAGATTTTCAGTCCTCCCACACTAGATTTTATCCTTCCAATATTATATTTTATAAGAACTCTTCAATGTGAAGTGAGTTTTGGGCTCTGTGCAGGGGTGGCACAGTGCAGTCTGACTTTGCTCTGCTCAGAGGCACATCTTTGCCTGGGCTCTTAGGAGGAAAGAACAACCCCCAGACATGGCCACTGGTCGTCGGGGCCGAAGCTGCTCCAAAGCTGTACTTTCACCACAACTATTTGGTGTTAGCAGTTGCCATGGCACCAGTGCATCAACCAGAGGGAACAGGAGAGCATCTGGTCCAGGCTGACCCATACCTGTGCCTGCCTTCAGCTGTGACTGTCCCAGGCAGGCTCCCACCGTGGCGTACCCCTTTATTCCCAGGAGGGGATGGAGCTGAGTGATTTGAGGCAAAGGGTTTGCAAAGGTGTGTGTACCTGAGGAGGTTAATCAGAGCTGAGGGCAACAGGGGAAGCTTTCTGTGTGCTTGGGGACAGCTGGTGACAACAGCCCAGACCTCACTCCAGTGGGACACAAGGGCAAACCCCCTCAGTTTCCTAGATCTCCACTGAGCACTTGTGGGAAGAGGCTGGAAAAGCACTTGGCGAAGCTCTGAGTTCTGCTGCAGATACTGACTCCATTAAAGGGGCTCAGGGCAATACCAAAAAAATGCTCCCCCACCATTTGTATTTCCCTGCAGCGGAAATAAAGTTGGCTCCTTTCATTCTCATTAACACCCTTATCAATCCAAAGTGACTAAATAGATGCTTAACTGTTCATTATACACTCTCTGCATCTCCGGTTTGAAAGGGAGCCTTTATTTCCACAATTATGGTTTCCAACCCATTACAGAGGGAGAGAGCATGGAGAAATATACAAGTGTGGATTTTAATAACCTTATATTTCAATCTCTCTGTTATTAAAAAAAATGTTTGCATTTACTATGATGGGGAGAAGATTAAAAGGATTGCCATGGATTCCACTTAGGGAACATTGCTAATGATTTCAATAAATCACTTTAAATAAAAATCACAATCTCCACAATTCCACCCAAATGCCATTTGGCAGAGGGGTTGATTATGGGAACAAAATGAATTTTGGAATTAGCTGCTTGTCCTAATGCAATTGGACAAATCAAATTTAGGGATACACACATATCCAATGACACATGTATCTCATGCAGAAGAGCAGTGTTTTGGCTCCTGGGAAGAAGAACAAATAATGTTTTAGTGGGTCAAGACAGATCTTGTCCCTCATGATGGATGTCAAGTGTTTGTTACAGCAATTTCCTTAGAATTTTTATTTGATGGCTTACCCTCTGTGAAGCTACAGTCAAAGCACTGGTGTTTTATTTCCACCAAGGCAGGATCCAACTGACTACTGGGACACAACTTTGGTAATGGTTGTGTCCATGCAGAGCTGAAAAACCACTCTGACACATCACCAGCAATGCCCAGAGCAGACACTGGATTCCTGTCTGTGACCGGGACCAGATCCCAGGATCTCTACAGAAGGTGAAGCCCAGGTTCTACACCATATCTTGGGATCTGATGCTGCTCCCAGCTCCACTGCTGGCTGTGTGTCCTCCATTGTGACATGTGAGGGACAAGGAGGCCACAGGCTGGGGAAGTGGCAACACCTGTCAGGTGCAAACACAGCTGTAGGGTGGAGAGCAGAGCTGGAGTTTATTGCTGTGCACTGTGCTGTGGCTTGGGAAGGCTTTGTTTCTCTCCCTGGCTCAGAGCTATGCAGAAGTAGGCTGAAAATGTAGTTGGGAGGTGCAGCTCCAGCAGCAATACCTTCATCTGTACTTTTGAGTGAGACATTTGTCTCCCCAGGGGTCATTTATACAGCCTGGAGGGGGTTTTCTGTGTCTCTTTTCTGCACTGGCTGCCGACTCCAAACCCCAATCCCCACCAGAGAAACCACTGCACTTGGTCAGAAGAACAGGCATAATGATTTACACCCTCATATGGCACAAGGTAAAACAGTCATCACAGGAGTCCTTCAAACCACTCAAATTTTAGCTAGGCAGGGTGACATTCCTATCCAGATGCTGGCTCGTGGGGGCTGCCCGGCTCCTGTTCCAGTCCCTGCAGCCTTCTCCTGGACGAGGCATGCTGACCTTCATTCATCCCTGGACGGGCCAGATGCTCTTCCCTGCCTCCCTGCCTGGCTGTGCTCAGCTGCTGCACTACACCCCAGAGCAGTGACTTCATTTCTAAGCAAATTCCAGACCTGTACCAAAGTTTTGACAGCAACCTTCCAGCATGACAAGAAGTTGTGAAATTTAGGCTTATCCTGTATTCCTGTTCCTGGCATTCATCTTGCCCAGCAATTTCTGCTTGAACAAAACAAACAAACAAGGAACAGCAGCAATTTTTAGCAGATGAATCAGAGCGAGCTATCTTTATCTATCTATATATAAAAATACCTTTTTAAAAACTTTTTTTTGATGCTGTATTATTCATGTACCCAAAGCTGCAGAAGTCCAGATTATAATAATAATAGACATAATAAATATGCCATATTAAATGCAGTGCCTAGGAAGACTGTTCCCTATCTGCTGTCTCTGGTAAGCAAAGTAAGGTTTTAACTCTGCGTGTGGCACCATCTCATGGACAGCTTGGCTTATTCAAAGGACTTGAAGGCAAGCACAAAATTATCCAGCATGAAAAGCTTGCTTCATGAAAGAAAAGGAAACATTTCCCAAATAAACAAATCCAGGGCAACAGGAGTAGTTGCAGTGGAGGTGAGGTGGGAAGAATGAATTACATGTTTTGTTTGCATCTCTAGAAAGTGCTGCTTGGGCAGAAAATAGGTAAAAATAGCTGAAAAGCAATTGTAGGGGTTCTCTGTGGGTAAGTCTGACACAAAGCAGAACAGGAAGGCCTCATCCCAACATGTGGGAAAGTACTGCTTTTCCAGGTCTCTTTCCACTCACAGCTTTGCTATCCTGAAATCCAGTGAGAAGGTGAGCCAGGCTGTGTGCATCCGACACCTCCCAAAGCCTCTCAAAGGGATCTGGAGGGAGAAGCTGGCTTTCTATCTTCTCTGCCATCTAAGCTGGATATGTAGATCCAAAAGAAACCCCCTCACCTGCTGTTTCTTTCAAGCAAAATGGAGGAAAAAAACTGTATGGATGCAAACTTGTTGGAGTTTTCAGAGGGCTTGAAAGGGCAGGACTGAGGTGCCTGTCCACCTGCTGATATCTGGGCTTCAGGAGGAAACTTTAAGTGTCAACAATGGTAGAGGAAAGGAAGAAGTGAAGGAATTGAGCAAGGCAAACAGGAAAACTTTCCTCCTTCCCTGAAATATGCCCCTCATTGCAGGCAGAGGTACAGGAGCAGAGGCCTCCCCAGATGCCAGTCCTCATTCCCTACAGACACACCCAGGAGGGGCTCTGCTGCCTGTCCCTCACCGAGTCTTTGCTCCATTATTTTCTCCTCCCAGAGCAGGACCTGTTTCTAACGAGTGACATGTAAAGTTATGCTGGTTTTTCAGGTGAGGAGAGAGAGCTGGGTAGGGTTGAGAAGCGCTGCTGGGTTGCCAGGCAGGTTACAAATGCACTCTGTGACTCCTGATTAATCTGCCACCTCACACGAGAGGTGATGCAGTGCTCTCTTCTGCATTGCAGATTGTGCTCCCGCCGTGCCCTTTCCCCACCAACTTTCAGAACCCTCACCTGCTGTTTCCCAGGCACTCATTCAGTGTCTCACAGTGCATTCATTGCTTGCCTGAGCCGAATGTTGCTGCCTGCCCAGGTTGTAACTGTGTCTGCAGACTGATCCCAACCTCACAGGTAGGAAAACAGCCCCCGAGGCCACATCCTGGCCATCCCTGCCACGACAGGGACACACATTAAAGGAACTGACGGCAAAGGGGGACTGGAACCTTTGCCTGTGTCCTGTATGGGAGTGGGTAACACTCCTTTTCCTGTGCTCCAAAGCAACGTGTGCAGGTGGTGGATCCCAGGTGGGAACATCCAGCTACTCTGGGTGCTGGAATAGAAGAAAGAAGTGGGCACATCCCTCCTGGATGGAAGGCTGACAATGGGTGAGAGCATCCCTTTTCCCCCTTCAGGTCTGGCAAGGTCAGCCAACTCCTGGTGAACTGTAAGAGCCCTGGACTGAGTGACAGGAGCACGAAACAGCTCCAATCTGGACTGAGCTCTGCTGCATCCCAGCAGGGGCATTGCCTCGAGCATCCTGTGGTGCTCCAGCTCTGCTTCTCTTGTCAGCAGCAGGCAGCTGTGATTGGCAGTGGCAACAGAACGCTTGATTACTTCGGGATAGGATAAACTCAGGAGCAGAACCAGGAAAAGAAAAAAATGTTTTCAACAAGTATGGAAACCACTTTTAACCCATGTGCAACCAGAGGTGGGATTGCATCCCTACCATCTTTTTATTTTGTGATGGAAGTGCTGCATGTTGGGGTTTTTTACCAATTTGCCTGCCTACTGCTACCAAAGAGTAATTTAGCCAGGGAAATGTTCACTTGAAGTTTGAGTTGAATCCCCAGAAAAAGTCTGAAATTAAGAGAAGGTGACATTCCTAATGAGCAGGGCAGGATTTTTTTGGCATAGGCTGTCAACCACAAGGAGACAGAATCCTTTGATTCCTGCACTTGACTGCTGTGAAGGTATGAAATGTCTGCTAATGCTACATGAAATTGTCCACAGGTCACCAAAGCTCTTGGTTTTTAAAATGTTGGTTGCATTGTGTGTTCTTCTGGCTGAACCTGCTGTTCACCAGATGAAGGAGGTCTCCCATCAGTGAGGAGTTTTGCACTTGGTTCCTGTCCTTCAGTGTTGAGTTATGGGTTTTCCTGGTGAATCCAGCTTGAGTCTTCTTCACTGCAATGGAATCCACATCTCCTCTGTTCCATCAAGCACAGGGAGCTTCATATTTCCTTCTTCCTTGGAGCACTCTTTGATGCTTTTGATTGACAGAGCGATCTATAGATAAGTCTAAAAATTACTTTACATGCTTTATTTATTTCATCAGAGAGAAGAGCAAAAAACTAAGCCACACCCACTAAGTCCATACACATTCAGACAATTCAGGAAGAGCAGGTGAGTGATGCTGAGAAGTTCATGGTGACGCTGGGCTTCAATGACATTGTACCAGAACTGAATTCTGCTGAGGGTGACATTGGGATCTGAGCAGTGAGGGAGCCCAGATGCTGAGGTTTCTGTCTCAAAACCAGGTCTGTCTATGGAGTTGTGCCCCAAGGAAAGGAAGCCTGACCCCAGCAGACACACATCCTATAGTTCCCACATCCTAAGTTATGCCTGCTTTCAGTTACCCTGTGCAGCTACTGCTTGCTCATGCCAATAAAGCAAACTCCCCCCTTTCAATAGCTGAATAGCACTCTGCTCCTCTGCACATCTCCTCCAATTCCCTGACCTGCCTTCCCTGCCCTGAGGCATCCTGCACACCGGCTTTCTGTCCTCAGATTTGTTTTGCTGTTGTGTTTTGTCTGTGCCAGCCTCTCGGCAGAGAGCAGACAAGCGGCCCTTCATCCACCACTTGCATGATTTATAACCCTGCCAGCACCACCAGGGCTTCCAGTCACCACATGGGTTAATGGCTGCTACCAGAAGACTTTGCAGTTTTAGGCTTTCTTTAACAAGTGTCCAACATGCACCTGAAATGTAAGTGCTTTGTTTGATTATTCTTTGGTTCAGCTCAGTCCAAGGTCAAAGCCAAGAATAATACAGAGAAGCAATAGTAAAACACACAAAAGCCCTCTGCAAACTTCTCTGCAGGGCTCCAAAGCACAAGTGTATTTTTATTCTCCCTGTGGCTTTCAGAGGGAGGCTGGGAACAGCGTCCCTGTGTCACAGATGGGGAAGCTGAGGTGCACGACAACTGAGCACCAGAGCCCAAACTCATTCACAACAGGGATTAAATTCTCCTTGGTTTCAGTTGACTTCAGTTCCCAGAAATTTAGGTGAGATGCCCAGTTTGCTCACAATAAACAAGCTTTCCTAACCAAAACCAAGGCTGTTTCTTTAATGCAGGAAAGTAGCAGTACCGGGAGGGAAGGAAGCATGACAGTGGAACTGAGCGGCTGAGCCTGTGCGAGGAGGGAGAGCCAAATAGAGAGATCTCATATCTGAGACCCCAGCATTAATTCATATGTTGATGAATGCCATAAATTAGATTGCAATCAGTCTGCATTCTCCAGGGACCTATTCCATGTAACGAGGCAGAGCCAAGTCTGTTCCAAATCCAGAGAACTTCTGGAGACTCCAAGCATGGTTCCTTCCTTCCCCACCCTCAATAAATAAATGACGTTGAAAAAGAGGAAGGTATTAACTGTGAATGGATTTTAATTGACGCAATGGTAAATTCATTTCATAATCTTTAATTAGCAGAGATGCTTGCCGGAAATGTAATTTACAGGAAACTTGCTCCTTTGCTTGGAAATCACTGGAATGGCCTGGTGATGGTACTGAAAAGGGGTCATGGTCTCTGTAAATAATGCAGGAAAGCCCAGGATAAAGGAGTTTGTCTCTGAAGCAGACAGAGCAGGCAGATTCTGATCCTGGCTCCAGTCAAACCTCAGTCCAGCTTCCAGCTGCATCTGAGAATCAAGCAGGAAAAATGATTAATGTCAGATGATGGCTGGGTTTGATGGTCCCAGTCTGTGGTTATCCAACCTTCACACACACAGCCCCTCTCCAGATCCTGACCTTATCCTGAACCTCACTGCTTCCTGCAAGCTGTGTCCCCTGTCCTTTTTGTTTTTCTCAGTCTCCTGAGATCCTGTGGATCCCCTCCTGCCGCTGTCTTCCAAGAACCCTGACCCACACAGGTCCCAGAATCCATCTCCTGGCACAGCTGACTTGGTGAAGGGGACTGGGAAATCTTCCAGAGCAGCCAAGAGAGCAGGCAACTGTTGAAGCTACTCTTCTTCCTCCAACACCTTCTCTGCTGCAGGAAGCTTTCTCACCTCAGGACACATTCAAAACTCATCACTTTGGGAGCAGGACAGGTCATGAGGGAACCCAAGAAAATTCCGGGAGCAAATTATGAGTGGTTGAATGGGAGACATCCAGAGGTCCCTTGCAGCCAGTGTGCCTCTGAGCCTTTGAAACCAAATTACCCTGTCTGGAGCTCCCAGTGAAAGAAATGGCTATGAGTCATGAGTGGTGATTAGGGACAGCTTTAGGTGCAGAGACTCAGAATAAAATCACAGTGCTTGCTTCTCTGCTTGTCTTCTCTCTGTTCATGCTCCACTTCTTGCCTGCTTATGCCGGGATGAAAGCAAGCTTCCTTTTATCTCAATTCCTAGCAGAGCTAGAGTTGTCCCAGCAAAGGGAATGTGAGCCGGTTCTACTCCTGATGTCTGTTGACATGTTGCTATAAAAAACCCCAATTATTAGGAGAGGAGAAAGAGAAAGAAAAGATATTCTGCTTTTCCATGCTGAAAACTTCATGGGGTGTAATTGAGAGATCAAAACTACCTTGGCAAATAATTGGTGCCAGCTGGGAAGAATTAGCTTGACGTGTGAATCCCATGTTGGGTTTGTTAAGCCAGTCATGAGAAACCAAGTCCTTCCCTGGTAATCTGAATGCATTTTGCAAGGAAGCCATGGGGAGAGCATTCCCTGTGCCTTTTAATCAAGCATGGTCTTCACAGGTGTGTGTAACACATCCCCTGTGCCTCAGTTTCTCCTTAATGGCACTGAACTTCTGGCGTAGAGCTACAGGGGGGTGTGGGTATGGTTGGAGCGGGGGGTAGATCTCGGTATCCCATATCTGCACCCATAGCCAGCAGCCTCTGCCCACCTGGGTGTGGGCACAGGGAGTTATCCCAAAACTGGGGAGTCCAGCAGGGACTGTGCTTGTAGGTCTCTGTCTGGAGGGAGATGTTCACTCGGAGTGGCCTTGGAGTGTCCCTCATGAGACCCAGGGATGGGCTGCTACAAGGATGGATAGGTCCAGCCTCCCTCATTCCCGTAAATAAAGGGAAAGAAGCAAAGCTGAAAAGAGACAGCCTTCTGGACGCAGCAGGGAGCTCCAGTTTTCTTTCCCCTTCATTAAATACTGTGTTTTCCTCTAATGAAGGGGCCATCCAGAGCAATAATGAAACTCTTCTCACATCTCAGTGCTTCAAATGCCACTTCCTCTTCCCGCGCTGAGAAGAACCCAGGCTTCGGCAGCTCCGAGGGTGGGCTCCTTGCTGCTGCCTCGCTGTTTCTCCAGCAAAATAAAAGCAAAATTAGTTCCCCTCCAAGAACTGCAAAGCACCCGTGCAGGGGGTTGTTTCATTCATCCCTTCTCCTCTTCCATCAATAATGCCTTAATCTCCTTCCCGCTGGGCTCTGCCACGTGCTGCCTTGATGGAGAAGGGCAGCATGGTGCTCCTGCAGGGCTTTGGGGCTGCCTTTTCCACACACAGGCTGCTCTGCCACTATCCATGTTATCCAGCAGGGAGTCACCACTGGGACACACATAAATCTGACTGGTCTATGCTTCACCAAAGGTCTTGGTTTGGGGTTTGTTTCTCTAGGGCATATCATCACTGGGGAATACCTGATATACAATCCCCAGGTATAGGGAAATCTTACATTTCCCAGGTTACCGGGACCTCTGAGGACATCTGAGCAGTCCAGCTGTCCGCAGCATTAACAAGTGTCACCTCTTCATATTAAGGGTAATTATGTCCCCTCAAAGCTATGAGCATCCTCACTCCTGTTGGAGCTTCAGCAGCTAGTGCCTGCCTCCTGAGAGCATCTGGGAGCTGCAGAAAATATGAACAAAAGCAATGTGATGAGCCAGAGGGTGCTTCAGGAAGAATATGTGACAGGTATCTCATCAGCTCCAGGCATCCCATCAGCTCCAGGCATTTGTCCCTCAGATACTCTTGATTTTGCTCAGGATGGGGCAGCCCCTCTGCTGTGAGGATGGGTAGGGATGGCAACAGATCCAGGAGTGACTGTGCAGACACAGTGGATGGCCTGTAAGTGTCTCCTCATCCATCATCAACACCAAGTTCAATTATGGCCTATTGGGGTTTTCTCGATTTGCCAGTTAATTAATAAAATCTGCATCGCAGATGAGTTCTATTTACATAAGAGCTGAAGGAGGCAAGTCTTCATCTTAATAGCAGTGAATATTCAGATGTCAGATTAACTCATTGCTCTCTGCTTCAAATTGTAAATTACTTGGTTGTGTTTTAAAGATACTCTGGATTTCCACTTTCTTATTGTAAAAGAGGCAGTAATGGGATGTTTGTTTTCTTGAGCCTAGGTTGTTTTATTGAAACAACTTCCAATAAGCTGCAAAATTGGTTCTCTGTGAAGGGAGGACCCCCTGGCTAGAACAAGAGGTGCCTAAAGGGACAACAACAGAGACCTCTCATATCATGGAGAGTAGGGAGCTGTGAGGGAAGGATTGCTGCTCTTTCCTTGTAACTAGGTGTTTCTGAAAGCAGGCAGGCAATAGATTTGATACAGACAGCAGCAAGTCCCTTTTGCATTTCCATGGAGTGCAGCTGACAACACATTGGTGATGTTAAACCCCATAAACTGAGCGTGGCTTTGAACTGATGAAGACCCTTGAACCAGAGACCACTGAAGACAGGAAAAGTGGGCCAAGACCACTCTGTACGTGCCCAGTTTCCCTTGATTTCTTTGCATCTGCTGCAGCCACTGAACAAGCAGGGTTGGCCATTGGGCTAAGCCATAAAGACATTCCTACAGCAATTTAGCTGATAATTTGAAGAAAAGGCAACATGGGGCCCTTTGCTTCTACAGCTGCTGGGAATCAAACAGATATGTCTGAGGAGAACAGTATGTAGGAACATCCTGAGTAGTGATGGGTTTTTATCTGCCTTCACAGTTGTCATGAACAACATTTTAAGGTGACAATGCCACTAGCCAGCCCACCACATAGACTAACAGAGCCCAGGAGAGAGCTCCCCTTTGGATATAACCCACATCTGACCTTTGTCTGCTACTGCCTCAGCATTGTCCTTGTCTGATGAGCTTCTTGAAGGACTGAAGAATTAAGAGGTTGTGGCAGTGCCAAAAGAAATTAGGGAATGTGATTGGGAAGGAAACCTGGGAAATGAACCTTGCTTTTTAATCAACGTACCAAGCAAAGCAGGGCTAATCAGCATTAATCAAGTAGAGCGCTGTTGTTAGATGGAGGCCCTGCTTTAGAATAGGGGGCCCTACTAATGACCCAGAAAAAACAGGAGAGCCTTTCCAGCTAGAATTCCCTTGCCCAAGACAGTGATTGATCTGCTGATCATGTATTGATCTGCTTTCCCAAGTGCACAGCAGCTTGGGCTCTGCATCATTTTTTCTTTTTGCAACAGAAGTGCCTCGTGGCCTCCCCTGGAAGTGACTCACATGGCAGCAACCACCAGTCAGGCAATAAAACAGCATCCAGTGGGAGCGAGGCATTTTTGTTTTCATTATTCAGACAGCATGTGGGTGTGTGGCTCTGCCCCAGCAGCAGCTGTCATCTCCTAGGCAGTAGCCGCACTCTGCTAGAGCAGGAATTCCCTTGGAGAGCAGCCACCACCCCACAGAGATGCCCAGGTGGTGTGGGAGAGACTGAACACAGCGATGCTGAAACCACTTCCCTCAGAGCTGCTTTCAGCTCAGCTCTTCCTGAGCCCAAGTTGGACACCTGCAACCTGAGCTGCAGCTGAACAGTGGGGACAGAAAGGAATCTCCTTTTACCTCCAGGGTGAAGAGATTGCCCCAGAGGGGCCATGGCGGCCATGTCTACACTAGGCCTGGGAGGGCCAGGGCACTGGCCCACAGTGCTCTGCCCTCTTCCATCATTAGCATGCTCCCAATTAACACCCTCTGGCCAGTGACTCAGCCCAGCTATGGGGACAGACAGGCCAGGACCCGTTCCCATGTGGCAATATGGATGAAGTCATCTGCCTCTGAGGAGAGCTTTTGGCTACACCCTTGGATGCGGGCAGTACCATGGCCACTGGCCAGCGACCAGAACCAGGCCTGTTTTATTCGGGTAGCTACAGATCAAGGGGCTGTTGTGCTGGATACTCTCCTCCTGCATAGTGGGACCTATTCAGGTGAAACAGTGGAGAAACTGAGGCACAAACAAGTTAAAGGACTCACCTAGAGTCAGTGGCAGAAGTAGGAGCTCAGGCTTTCAAGGATGTGTCACATCCTTCTCCACACCTAACAGGAACCTTCAAGAGTGGATTTCACTCTGAGGTCATATTCCATGCTGCCCATGTGTGTGCTATCTCTCCCACTTCCACAATTAATTGTTTATAAATGATTACTGTCAGTGCTGTTGAGCCTGGGTGTGTGGGTGATAACCTGCAGGCTGAGCGCAGTGGGGACACTGAGACATGCTCTGCTTTCTGGATGAGACAGCTGTAATTTTTGGAGCCCTTGTTTCATTCCATTAGGAAAATTCTCCCCCTGCCTTGCTGTCCCCAATGTTTGAAGTGCCAGGCATGAAAGCAAAGGCAAGTCAATCAGATGAGCAGAGGCCTACTGGAGATAATTGCTAGGCTCTCTCCCAGACAGCTGAGTCAGCTGGGGAGAGGAATATCATAGAAGTGATGTCACCAATTCCTCTGTGATCTCTTCTTCTTCCTGAGCAGAAATGGTCTGAAAAACAGCTTCTGAAGAAGCCATGGGGAAAAAACAAAGCTGGTCTTAAGGGAGTTGGGCAGATGGGCCCATCATCTGCCAGAGAGGAAGGGAGGGCTGTCTGGGCAGTGCGAACAGCCATGGATGTGCTCAGGAGGCTTTTGCAAGGAATAGATGGAGAAGTCAAATCTGGGCTCTTTGCAGTGGAACACAGCAGGAGAATGAGCAGCGGTGAACATCCTGTTGAACTAGAGAGGTTCAGGGTGGTTATGTATACATTCTCCTCAGGTTATATATACATCTCCTTATACAACACAAACTTTTTATGTGAGGGCAGTCAAGCAGTGGGACAGGTGCCCAGAAGGGCTTTGAAGACTCGGCCTTTGGAGGATTTTAAGCCCCAAGCAGACAAAGCCCTGAACAACCTGGTCTCACCTCAGAGCTGACCTTGCTTTGGGCAGGAAGTCAGACCTAAAAGACCTCCTAAGCTCCCTTTCCACTTTAACTGTCCTATTGCCATATGAATACGTCCTTCTCAGTGCCTGAGGGGACAGGCAAAGAGGAGGTTCAGAGATTGAGGCTTTACACCAAAGAAAACCCTTCCAGAAATATGGGAAGGTAAATACAGAGGTGCCCTGACATGGAAAAGGGCTTTTATTAATCACTGGAGATTTCTAGGAACAAACTAAATGAATGTGGATCAGGCCCATGTGGGCAGACTTAATGTGACCTTGTGTGCCTTCATGTGTGAGCCTTGGTCTCTGAGGGGACATTCCTGGTCTCCTGCCATCCCAGGACCGAGCTGGACCTTCCTGAGGTTGAGTGATGCTCCAGTGCCTTTCACCTTCAGCACTCTTGGGATCTTGGGGGATACCACACCTTTCTCAAACTCCCCTGACCGTCTCTCCATGTCTGCTCCCACCCTCACCTGTTCTTCCCCTTCAAAATCAGCATTGTCAGTGCTTTCTAGCGACATTCCCGGTACTTTGTAGGAATCTCCATTTCGTTTCTTGATATTGTCCTGGGTTCTTTCCAGGAATTTTCCTCATTTCTTTTCAGGAATTTCCACATTGCTTTCTAGGAATGTCCCAGCACATTTTCCGGAAGTGCCGCATTGATTTCTAGCAATTTTGAAGCCATTTCAAAACCAATTTTGTTTTTTTTCTTCTAGGAATTTCTGCTTTGGTTTTTTCTCTGATTGTTCTGCAGCGCTTTTAGGAAACACATCCTAAGTTTTCTCTGAATTTTACAGAGTTTCCATAAGATTTCTCTGAATTTTCTTTCTAGGAAGCTCCATGTGGCTTTCTGGAAAGTTCTCATATTGTTTTCAAGAAACTTCTTCCTAGCCTTCTAGGACTGTCCCCAACTACTTTCCAGGAATTTCACATTTGACTTTAGAAACTTCCCTGATGTTTTCTAGACATTTTACCACAGGAGTTACTTTTCAGAAATTTCTTCTCTGCTTCCTAGGAATGTCCCAGGATGTTTTCCAATAATTTTTCTTTTCCTGAAATTTCTCCTTTGATTTCTTTTGATTTTTATCAGGATGATTCCAAGGATTTTTTTGGGTTCCTTCCAAGGAATATCTCCATATGATTTCTAGAAATTCTTATATTACCTTCCAGGATTTTTTACATTTCTTCCCAGAAATTTCCACATTGCTTGCTAGAAATCTCCCCTTTGCTTTTCCATGTCAGTGTTGTTTTCAAGCCATTTCTTGTTTTGCTTTCTAGAAATGTCCTTGAGTGCTAATCAGGAACATTGCAAATGCTTTCTCAGTTTCTTCTAGGATTCTTCGTAGGAAAAAAAAATCTATTTTCTAGGCAGTTCTTTTCTTTCTAGGAATTTTGTCACTTCATAGGATTTTACCTGTATGCTTTCTAGGAATTCTAAAAATCCATTTTTGTTGTTTTGCTAGATCCCTTCCTCCTTCACATGTCTTTTTGAGGCTGTTTTCCCAATACTAGAATGGGGAAGTGGCCAAGGTGGCTACATGGAGCCAACTTTCCTTTTTTTAGCTCTGCTAACTCTTGTTAGCACTTGTGGAACAAGTGTGCTTGTGGAAGGGTGCTTGTGTACAACACACTGGGAACTATTTCCCGGCTGTGTTCTTGTCATCACTGCCTTTGTGGAGCCCTCAGAGATGCACATTTTTTTCTGCCACTGCTGCCTTCAAGCCTCTCTCCTGTTCCATAGTGAACACAGCTCTGCTGTTTGCTTGGGAACATGACAACGCCTGAAGCCACTGGCAATAACTCAGGTGACAAAGCATCATTTGTAAATGTCATTCTTGGGGTTCCAAGCCCACGCTGTGAAGGGCAACATCGTCTTCTGCTCTGCCTTAGCAATTGAACCACTGCTGAGGGGGGTGTCTCTTCTTGCACACAAAGCAGAGGTGCTTATTTATCACTTCAGTCATGTCCAAGCTGCCCAGGCAGAGTGGTCATAAAACATGCTGGATCAGCAGTGTGGATGATGAGGGAACCACCAGTTCCTGTGCAGTAGCGTCCCATTAATCTCCTAAGGAGGTAATGTAGCTTCCATATAATGCCTGAGGATGAAAGATGGGCTGGAGATTTTAAGTCATTAGTGAAATCCTGGTGTTATAGAAGGCAATAGCAGATACCAGTGAGGAATACAGAACTCATCCTATAGTTCTAAACCCTTGATCTGATGGTGATTTAGTGAGTGACCTTGGTTATGACCTTGGTTTCCAACCAGCTTTGGGCCTTACCTTTCTCTCTCCTTGTCTCTGTGTCTAAAAGGTAGCAGATCTATTGAAGTGGAAACCTTTTTTTTTTTTTTTTTGGGGGGGGTGTAAAAAAAGAATGGCTTTGACAAATGTTGCGGTTTAAAAAAGAGCCCTCAAGTTCTTGAAAAGTCCCCCTTTGACAACTAAGATTTTTAGTTTTCTAATTTGAAACACCCTTGTTCTGCAATTAAGGCTGATTATTAACAGCATGTTCAGAAGCTGCTGAAACAAAACATTTTAATTGACCCAAACCAGGTGGCTTTTTTTCTGTTTAGTTTCACAGGAGCTTGGGATTTTGATCTTCAGCTGGAACAGGAGAGGAAAAGAGCTCCAGGAGCTTTGTGAAGTAAACCCTTTTCCCAGCCTGCTCTTAGCACTAGTACGTGGAAGAAAGCCTCGTGCCTTTGCGTCTTTGCCTGTTGCTGGGCTCAGTAAAGCTCCCTCTCTTCCAGCTAAGCAAGAACGGCTGGCTGTTGTCTTGCAAGCAAAGACACTCAGAGGTGACCCGAATGAAGCCTGTGCACACATTTCTTTCAGCTGCTCTGCTGCCAGGTGACACCTCCCAGTGTAGCAGGCGGGTGTGCGGAAGAAACGGTGTTATCCCCTGAAAGGTTCCTAACCTGGATTTCTAAATTTGCTGTTTCCTCTGTGGGAAAAAGAGATAAAAGCCTGTCTTGCCCTTTCCCCTGGAGGGGCCTGTCCAGCTCCCTGCCAGGCTCATGCATGAGGGAGTGCAGAGTCCCCGTGCAGATGACCTTTTGTCGTACCCATCCAAGTGTGTGCAGTGCGGCTCTCAGGGCGAGTGTGGCAGATGTAAACACGCAGCTCATCTGAATGCTGAGCCTTTCCTTGATGAGGGAGAGCACTCAGGCATGCCAAGGGGCAGATATTTGTTTTCCACAGCCCATCCTGAGCTTTCCAATTAGCCAGGGAGATGGCGGGGAAGGGATCTTCCCTAGAAGCAGTCGCAGGAGCTCTGTGCTGCCCTGCACTCCTCTGCCATGGGGTGATACAAGATGTGGCTCTTTCCAGGGAGAGAAGCTGCCTAATAATCTAGAGGGAAAGCCCACCAGCCCCAGCATGTGAACAGACACCAGACTGATTAAAATCAGGTCTGTAGAGCAGCGTTTGGTGCAGATGTCCAGTGCTGGACAGTGTGTCAGGACAGCTGGGTAACTGCAGCAGGGAGGTTTCTGATTCCTTGAGCACCTGATCCTAGCAGTGCACTCGGATATCCAGTGGGGAGTATCAGGTAGGACCACTCCTTGAGCTGGTGGGATTCCATGTGGCACTTCTGGAGGTGATTCAAATAGGACTTTTGACTTGATATTGGACACAAGGGGTGGTATAGCAGGTCTGTCAACGTGCCAGCTTTCTGCTAAGGTCATGCAGAATCTATTTAGCATAATTTGGCATTTCATAACTCTTAAAATTCTTTCCTATGGTTCTCTAAATAGCATGTAGAAACAAAGACTTTGGAAGGAGGAAATAATAATAATAATAATAAAAAGGGCAAGTTAACAACCTTTTAACAAAAATTATGCACGGGGCTGCATGGCAGAGGGAGATATTCATCCCCCAACTGCTTCACTTAATATGGAAATAAAGGGCAATTGATCAGAGGCAGTCACCCCCACAGCGCTGCGCAAGGAAAGGCCAGGCTGACAGTGTGGGGGAAGACACAACAGAAAGAAGCAGCTCTAAATGTTTCATTTTAATGTTCTCTCCCTGTAGCCCTTTTTGCCTTTTATGTAGAGCCTCTTCTCTTCCAGGTCTGCTCAGGGAACTGGCACTGGCTTGGGGATGTGCAGCCAGCTGGGGAGGGGCTGTGGGCAGCACATGAGCTTGCAGCTTGTGGGCCAGGAGCTCACAGCCACAAACCTGGCACAGGACCCCTGTCCCATTAAAAACTAGTGGTCTTCATGAATCTGCTCTTCACCTGAGACCAAACTGCCCTGAGCCCAGAGGGCTTTCTCCCTGAAGCAGAGCTTTGTATTTCATTGGCTGTTTTCAGACAATTTCTTTCAAATTTTTGGGATCTCTCCGTGAGGTTACAACTCAAGGTCATGTATTCAAACCCTCATGGCTCCAGAGGGAAGCTTCCAAGCCAAATGATTGACTCCAGCAATGCCCATGCCAGTTTGAGCATCCTCTTGAGTGTCCCATGCTTGGGGCAGCTTTGTAGCCCAGCCAAGGGCAGAGGTGACAGTGCTTAGCAGAAGCTTGACATCAGCTTAAGTAATGGGATTATCTGGGGCTGAAGAGGGAGAGGGAAGATGAATGGGAAGATCAGAACAGGAATGAAGGAGGAGAGGGAGGGCTGTGTGCTGTCTGAGGGGAACCTGTCTCCAGGGACTGGCCACACCTTGGGACAGTGAACCAGTCCTGCTGTCACACAGCTGCCCAATGCTGCTGTGGGTCCATCTCTGGGACTCCCTCCCTGAGAAGTGAACTGCTGGCAGGCAAATGCTTTGTAAGAGGGCCAGAGAAATTTGTTATGCTCTAAGTCTGTCTCTAGAGGCTGTGAGATACAGCCAAGGTGTTAGAAGGACGCAGTCCCATGGTCCCTTTCCTCTCTGCCACTGACAGTCCCTGTGACCTCTGGAAACTCACTTTCTGTTTTCTGAGCCTTGATTTCCCTACCCTGAAAAACAGTGCTGATTATTCCCCTTCCCTCTGATTTCCTGGCTGATTTCTACCAGTTTTCAAGAAGGCAGATTTGACAGAGGAAATAAAGACTTTTTTTGACTGCATAGCAGCAGCAGGGCAAAGTTTATCTAACTCAGGAGGCCAGGAGGAGGATGACAGGCAGACAGCTGAGGAGAAGCAGGTCAGAGTATCAAACTGTGAATGACCTTGTTTTTTTTTCCCTTCCTCGTTCCTTAATCCTGGCTATTAGTTTTTCTGTCTGGGGCACAAATGATTATTTCCAGAAACCCCAGTCATTCGGAAAGAAGTGAAATATTTTCATCCAACAGGGAAATGTTCATGAGAAGAGAAAACAACTAACAGCACAGAAACAAACAGAACAGTGGAACCAACTCATCAGGTTCAAGCAGGCTGAGAGTATTTGGGAGTGATGTGACACAGAGCAAGTTCAGGGGACCTGCTGCTGTGCTTCATGCCTGGATGCCCAGCTCACACCCAACTCCAAAACCTCCCACTGCTGCTGCTGACAGCACTGCTCCTGCAGCTTGCCTGGAGACCAGTGCATCAGCTCTGGGGATGAGGAGATCTTTGTGTCAGGAATGATGTTAAGTGATGGGTTTTACTAAGGTGATGAATGGGGGTGGGCTTGTTTCCATTTTCCCTTGGTTGACAGCAGGCAGATGGTGAGTGAAAAGCAACTGGTTGTTGACTGTGACTGCTGTGGAAATGTTCATGTCAGTTGTTCAACAAGCTTCAGCTGCACTGCCAATGTCTCCCTTCATTTACAAACAATGCAAACTTTTGCAGCCTTTTGGGTCATGGGAATGAGCAGAATTCAGTGACACCTGACCCAAGAGGAGCCTGGTGTGATCAGCAATATGAGCAAAAGCACCATCTTTTCCACTTGAAAATAGATCACATTTGATCTGAACTCTGGTGGCACACCACAGTGTCTCTGTGGAAAGGGTTTTCAAATCAGAAGCTCACTTTCATGTAATTTTTAATATATTTTTGCAGAAGTGGCAGCTCCAGGCAGAGCAGAAATCCATCCTGACTCTATCGACAGAACAGCTCCTGTAGCCAAAACAAATTCCCTTTGAACTGCTCATGAGACTGTATCTGCAGGGAGACAAATACTCCAGATGCAGATATGAGGGAAAGCACAAAATTACTCAAGGCCCAGTTGAAGGTGTTCTCTGTGTGTTTAGTGGGAAGCTGACACACAAGTGATTCCAGGAGCTGGGCCAGGACAGATTAAGCTTTGACATGGAGTGTGCTCACCTGGCAGAGGAGCTATGGTGGGCAGGGATTAAACAGTGTTCAAAGGTGGCTTGCAGGGCTCTGACCATGCCCAGCCTTTGCCTTATGGTCCTGCTGAAGGACAGAGGTTATCTCCCAGCAGTTCCTGGAAGGTTTGGTCTCAGGAAAAGTAATGGGTTGGTGTTGGTAAGCAGGAAAATCAACCCTTGGCTCTAACATTCACGCCATGCAAAATATCCTCATTTTTTTCCCTGAAAGAGGGTGAGGTGGGTGTTGATCTCTCTCTTCAAGTAATAAGTGATAAAATGAGAGGAAATGCCTCAAGTTGTGCCAGGTACTCCCAGCAGATAGATAGGAAGTGGGAAGTTCAGCTAGTGAAAAGTGTAGGCTGGTTCTCCAATTACCAAGTAAAAGTATGGATGGAAAATGAATGCAAAAGGGGATGATAATTTGAATCTAATCAGCTTGTGGACAGTGTTATAAGTAATATTTTCACTTTCATCTCACTGTTTTTCTGAGGGATGGTGATGAAGATGGTGTCCTACCCCAGAGCAAGGACAGCCAGGAATGTAGAGGGGCTTGTATGAAGCATAATCAGTATTCGTCTCCCACTGAAACCTTGTTTGGAGGGGTCATTAAGCAAAGAACTGGAGGGAGACATGACTTTTGCATGGCTCCTCATGGCTGTGTTGAAGATGATGATGCAGTCACCAGCCACATGGACGGCTCCACACCGCTTTTGATCTAGGGGTCTTCTGCTCAGGTGTAAACTCAACCCCAGCCAGGGAGCAGAGATGTCTTCAGCTGGGATGGCACACCACCAGAGGCTAAAGCTGCACAAATCAGTTCCTAAAGCCAAAAAGTGCATTGCCTTAATCAGAACAACACAGTGCATGTCCAAGGAAATGGAGTTGTTTATTATTCATCTCATATAACGGAGGGGACAGTGGTGTTTCCTGGAAGAAGGACACCGAGGCACTGACTGTGCAGGGAGAAGAGCCCAGTCTGACCAAGAGGCATGGAAAAACCGTGGGCATGGGCCATGGCTCAGGCTAAGCAGTGCCTCAGGGGAGGAACAAGGGGTGCAAAAGGCCAGCAGGGCAGCTGCTCTGAGCCCAGTCTGTCCACAAAGCCATAATGCAGCTTAGTGGTGCCATCCCAAAATAGCCCGCTTGTCCGGCGAGAAACCCTCTCCAAATTGGCCGGCGTGTTTATTTAAGGAGACACTTATTTCCTTCAGCCTGGCTTCCCTGGCTTCAGTGACCGAATAATCACCTGTCAAGTGGCTTACACGGTGACAGACTGGAGGAGGGAGCACAGAGCAGTGAGGAATCATTGCTCCAGGTGATTTTTAATATCCAAGAGGCAGTGGCAGACAGGAAAGTGATGGAAAAGTGTGGACACTGGCAACACATCTGTCAGGAGCTGCCTGTCCTGCAGGCAGACAGATGGGCTTTTCAGCACATTTCATCAGGAGAGTAACCTGCAATATGGCATGAAAAGGGAGAGAAGCACCAAAGGGTGAAGGACCTGTCCAAGGGGGACAGGGCACCACAGTGCCCCTGAAGTCAATGGGGGCTCAAAGAGGCTCTCTGATCTCTTCTTATGAAGAGATTGTCAGGAATTGGGCTGGATGGGGCCCAAATAATGATAAATTTTACCTAGGTTTGTGTAAGGAGGGTGAGGATGTTTGGGCAGTGCTTCTGGGCTGGGGTACAGAGCCTTCCTGCCCTCTTAGGGAAGGGGGTAGCAGGAGGGGATTTTCAGAGTGTAAAGATCTGCTCATGAATATCTTGGTTTCTTGCTACTGGGACCTTTTTTACATAGCCAGCAAAAGGACAGGGATTAACTCACTCCCACGTGGGCTCAGTAATACCGTTCTTATCTTCAGGTGCTCCTCCTTTGGGAGCTTTGTTCCAGTCTGCAGGTCTGGGTGGCTTTTAGGATCTTGCACCCCAAGCTCCAGTTCTGAACTGTCCTTGCAGTGCAGTGCAAGGTGCTGTTCCCAGGGTCTGCACCTGCTTCCCTAATCCATAGCCTCAGCTGTGAGGTGTAAGGCAGAGGACTGTGAAGGCAAAGTTCCCTGGATACTCCCAGTCAGATGTGGTTTGCTGCTTGTACCAGGCTCAGCAGATAAGCAGCACGTTTTGTCTATACAGGCTGTCCAAGTTAGGGCCCACTGGGAGCATTGGCTTTTAATGCAGCTGAGAGAAAGTGTTGCCCTGAATCCCCAAATCCAGTGTTCTGTTTCAAACAGTGGCTAAACTACAGCGATTCTCTAGTTACTCATTGCCATGGCATGCCCTGGGCTGAATTTGCCTGGC
Organism: Chamaea fasciata; assembly: GCF_029207755.1. Taxonomy (NCBI): domain Eukaryota; kingdom Metazoa; phylum Chordata; class Aves; order Passeriformes; family Sylviidae; genus Chamaea; species Chamaea fasciata. The sequence continues at coordinate 23,873,073 of NW_027094095.1, forward strand.
AAATATCAGAATGACCAGTTCTATTGAGATATTCTTCCAGTAACATATCCCTTCTTTTTTTTTTTTTTTTTTTTTTAGTAAACACCTCAATTTTTGCCATGACTTTGGGAGACCACAGTCGTAATTTATTTCTTTTTCCCTTTCCAACCATCTAGGAAAATATGTTCACCTTCCAGGGCTGAATGTACTTTGGAAACAGATTTTCTATTTCATTACCCTACTCAGCACCTCTGAGAAGGTATGATAAGAAGTGAATTCTTCCCTCGCTCTTATTTCTGGCAAGCAATAAGATATGAAAAAAAAAAAAAAATCTGGAAACACCCCTTGCTACTTTAGATTTATTTTTACTTGTCTCTCTGAGCCTGAGTTATCACTTTGCCTTAACTGGGTTGTCAATGGACCTGACATCAGCACCTGCTCTACAGATCCTGTTTGGGTGCTGGGGCTCCCTCCACCTCTGCTCCCAGCTCCCTTTCCCTCAGGACCATCCCAGCTCTTGGTGCTTTTCTGCCACCCAGTCTGCTTTTGTTTCCAGCTGAATTGTGATCAGCAAATGCACAGATATAGATGTTAGCGTGACTATTTACTGAAGGGATTAAGTGTCCTTCCACCTCCTCTTTTTTTGGTTACTTCTATCCCATTACCTGATATAGCTCTAGTTAAGCCACGCTCACCAGTTAAATGGGTGCTGCCCCTCACCTGAGAGCAGAACCTGGACCTTGACCTCCAAGGTGGTTATTCTTCCTTGGGAGCTGAAAGAACAAGTGTGTTTTATCTTCCTCCTGATACGAAACTGAATTGTCTTTTTCCTCAAATAAAACTGCCTAAACTGTCCCCTGTGTGAAAAGCAAACTGAGCTGGTCTCAGTCAAGAGATTCTCCTGGTGGACTGGTGTCAGTATAACAGAGCTTCTTCCATCTATTGGTGCCATTGGCATTGAAGAATATTCTTAATTACAACAGGATTATGCTCCCATGGCCTGCAGACAGATGATCCTAGGGAAGTCCACGGACACACCACTTTCTCCAAGGGCCCTGACATGGACTTCTCCTCTGGGAAAGCTGTTTTTCCCAAATGCAGGACTTGGGAAATTGGAATGCCTTGTTCCCTGAATGTTTGGGGGCTGGATGGGTCCTCCTGGCTCAAAAAGGAATTTTCCCTGAGTTTTGATGTTGCTGTGCCAAACAGCTCCAGTGCTGCTCTGAATGCATGGGTGTGTAAATCAGAGAGATGTGGGTAGGAATAAAGGAGTTGAAAGATGAATGAAGGGGTGGATGCATCAGGAGAAAGCTGAGTGTAGTGTAGACATATCAAAGTCTTTCAATATGTTTCAGGGTCTCTTGCTCCGCTTAAGGGTCTGTTGGCTGGGACCTTGTCTGAGACTCCAGAAGTTACAGCTGGAAAAGCTCCTGCCTGACTCCGGCAGGATTTGTTCAGTTACCATCACTGTATCTTTGTATTTCTCCGTGTATATCCAAATCCTGCTGCCTGTAACAGGATCTGGCCAAGGGGAGGGTGTTCTGACCCCGAGCAGAGCACACATTCCTCCCCAAAGCACCTGCCTTTCTCTCAGGTCTATTTCTGTCTTCCAGTGTCCTTTCATCCCCACTTCCAGGCGATGCTCTGATTCTGTTTTCTGCTCTTTTTTTTTTTTTTTTTTTTTTTTTTTTTTTTTTTTTTTTTTCCCCCTCCTCGCTGTTAAATAAGCATTTTACTTTAAAGTGAAAAGACAAGGGTGAGCAGAAAGGTTAAACCAGTGACTCTGGCACCTAGTGAGAAACCCATCCCATCCACATTGGGGAGTGTATTATTTTGACAGTTGTTCCTTTTGGGGAGCTGGCAATATTATTAGATTTGCATCTGGTTTGCAGATGATTTTTCACATCTTCCCTCTGGTGCCTGTCTCATATGGTTCTTCACAGCCCCCAGCTGGCAGCGTGACAGGAGGAACTGCGCACTGTGGGGTGCCACCCAACAGTCAGTGGCCTCAGGGTCACCAGCTCCAGGCCCTTTCTGCTGTTTGGAGTGTCTGACACAGGGAAAGCGGCCTTGATCCTAAGCACCAGTCACACGCAGTAGCTTAGCTCTAGGCAGTGGATCCAAAAGATTTTGAGGAGACCTAGGCATCTCCTGGGAGTTGTGTTTGAGTTCAGACCCCACCGCCAGCAGGTTTTTGATTTAGGGGAGGGGAAATGGGACTTTTGGCAGGGTTTAGGTGACCCAGCTGTTGGGGAAGGCAGATTCTGGAAACAGTCCTGGGGAGAGGCAAATGACAAATGACAGCATACAAGAAGTGCCAGGGCGTTCATCTTAGGGGCAGCTGGTGGCATGCTGGTTTCTGTGCATCATGGGGTCAAATTCATTCTAAAAGCATCTCCTTGGAGCTGACATCAGAGATGCCTGTGAGGCACGGACTGCTGACACTACATCTGAACCCTTTTGTCCTCCAGGATGTGGGATGACCTCTCAGCCTGACTGGGGACAGAGTCCTCAGGGAACAGCTTTTAGCCATACCCTGCCTGCTCATGAAGGTGAGGAAATGTCACCTCCACCCTGTACCCATGCCAAGGCTCCAGCCATCCAGGGTGTGCTTCTTGGCTCTGCAGCCTTTGTGGCGTGGCTTGCAGGTGGAGAAAGATTCTCTTCCTGGTCACTAGGCTTTAACAGGGCTGGAGCTTTCCTCCCTCGGGTTCTCAGCTGTTCAGGCCACTCAGGCCAGAGTGGAAATCACAGTCTGTGCTCTCCTGTTCCCAGCTGACCACTTCACTAGAGGCTGGTGCAGCTGTGGAGCTGCAGCTTTTTCAGGGCAGACTCTCCCCCAGTGTCTCTTATTTGCACCCAGTGGAGTTTATTGCTAACAGGCTCTCAGCTCCGAGGCTTTGCTCTGATTTTCCTCTCCACAACCCCCCACTGGGTGCTTTCTGGTCCCTCCCCAGCTCGCTCTGTAATCAGATCAGCTCCCCGCAGGGATCCGTGGAGGGACACTCATTCTCAGTGTCTCACTGATTGGGTTTGTTTCGACACAGGCTGATTGTGAAGAGGAGTCCTCAGGGCTGTGTGGTAGCTCTGCCTTTGGAAAAGGAAACGCCCTGCTACTTCAGCGGTTAATGATGGCCCTTTGCTGATGAGCCCTGGCTGAGCTTTGCACAGAGGTTTTTCTTTGGAAGGTTTTTATTCCAGGTGGTGTGGGTTGGTTTGGGGTTTGTGTGTGTGTATGTAGTATGTACTTTTCTATTCCCTCTCCTGTCTGAGGCTGCAGGAGGAAACAAGAAAAGGGGCAATCATTGACCTGCAGCCAAATATCTTAGCTTGACTTCCATGGTCAGATTTTTCCTTTTGGAAGATGTGACCCTGAGGCTGACTTACTGTTTTCTTGGTTTGTACCCTGCATTTTGAAATGGCTTTCACCTGCATCCAAGTTGGTCATCTTGTTAAAGATTCTGTTGCAGGTTTATTCAGAGCTCATCTGTTGTAAGAAGTTTCAATTATCCATGTGCATCTTGCCTCTGGTTCTCTGCATTTCCTGTACCAGTCGTAGTCCCATCTGCCACACAGAGACACCATGCAGTGATGACAGTAGAGGCGAGGTATGAGCTAAAGCTCCAGCTGGGTAGCAGACTTCTGGCAGAGTGGTTGAACTCAAGATCCCGCCTCAAGGCTGGAAAATGTCTCTTGGTGTTCCCTGCATTGGGGACATGCTTCTTGCACTGGAAACTTTTTGGTCTTGAAGAGGGCTGTGGAAAATCAGGTTCCTACTTTTCCCAAAAGGAGGATGTGTTCATTAAAACAGACTCTGCTCCCTGCTCAATCCCCAGACGATTGCATTCCCCTCATGGGCTTTCCTGTTGTTTAAGCCAATAGAGTCCAGGCCTTCTCCCAGTGAGCTCAGTCTTCTTTCTGCTGTTTCTATAGCAACGTCTTATCCTAAAGGAGCCTGAAATCCCTTTGTAAACACAGCTTGAGGATATGCCCACAAACCTGCAGGAGGGAGGATGGCAGATGCCCCAGAGCCCAGTGGGGCACCCAAGAGCAAGTGAAGAGTCATCTTGTGCCACTCTGGTTTTGCAGACAGATTTGAAAGGTTTATTTTTGCCAGGCCAGCTGGTGCTTTAATAACTCTGCTGCTGTTCTACACTCAGAGGGAAAGGGTCAGGAGGAGACCCGTGGTGCCTGTAAGTGGCTGTGGCTCTGGGCTACCAGACCTTCATGACTCACAGTCCTTGGTCTCCTCCTGGCAGCCCTGCATGTAAGGAAGCCTTGATACAGCATCCTTGGACAACAAAGAAGAGATTCCCTAGAATTTAATAGGGATAGCCCACATGTGATATGAGCAGGGTCCAGCCTACTTTGCCTGAGAGATTATGAATCCAAGCACAGTGTGCCATTAAAATGGAAACAGGTTAGAAAACTCAAACATGGTCCTGTATTTGTGATGGACCATAAATCCTTGTTGCTCCCCTGGATAAATCCAGCACGGATCAAAATTCCTTTGAATACAACTTTGCTGGTGCTCCCAAGCCCCCCAGTGATCCCAAATCTGGTAGAGACACTGCCTGACCAGTGTGTGCTGAATGCCCTTGCTCATAGTCACTGTTTAAATTTGTCTGTGATGGCACATGAAGGCATCAAGGTTGGTGGCAGTATGAACAGCAGATCAGACAGGTCTGCCCTCAGGGATACAGAGCTTCATCTTGCCTTTGGCCATTGGGGGATCCCTGAGTTCCTAAATGTCCCTGTGGACTTAAACTACTCAAGGACATTTTTCTACCCTTGCCTGTGGATTTTTGTCCTGAAATTTTCTAGAGGAAATCTCATGGCATAGAGAGCACATCATCCTATCTTCTGCCTGGGATAGATAAAGGGGTGGCATAAATTCCCCACGAGTGCTTTGAAAGAAAGTTTTCTAGTGCCCCATCACCACTAAGACCAGTAAGCAGTGGATGGACACCCACAATGTGTTTCCAGAATAAGTTTCATGAGGCAGTACAGAGCAATGGATTTTCCCCAGCATGCAGGCATTCCAAGCCATCTGGAAGCTGAAGTCAGTGTCTGATGATGAATATGTCAGGAAAACACATCTATAGAGGTGTCAAATTCTGCTGTCCCCAGCCAGGCATGATTGACCACACATGTGGGTGAGCTGATGGGATCCTTTCAGAGCCACCTCAGAGGAGAGACCCAGCCACAACCTCTTCTCAACAACTTTGCCCTCAAAGTCCTCAAACACTCTCTGTGCTTGACTTTTGTGTGCCAATGGTATCTCCTTCTGAGGATGTGCTTCTGCCTGTGCCCAGCTCTGTCACAACACCAGTTCTGTGAATGATTCTGAGGATGTGGAAGTCGTGGTTTAGCACTTAATCAATTCCATTAAAAGTAGCAGAGGAGTTGGGTAGCAGAGGAACACAGAATAACCGTGGTGTCAAAACACAAAACAATTGCCATGAAATTATGCTGATTATTCATGTATTAATTGGAAAAAAGACAAGCTCTGGAGGAGGCTTCAATTGCTAATTCTCCTCCTGAGACAGGAACAGAAAGGTCTCTTGGAGCAAAATCCACCCCCTGGGAAGCCCTTTCTCAGCCTAAGAGGAGGAACATTAATAACACAAACACAGAGAACTTGTCCTGGAGTTAATGTGACTGTTTAGACAGGGTGAGGTGGCAGTGTCTTATCGGGTGCTTTTTTCCCACTTCCCTTCCCAGGGATAAGTCTGTGTGGAAACAAGAAGCTGTCTTGTTGACACTTGGGCATCAGCCCAGACACTGTCACCATCTGTTCAGCCCCGGAATGGGGTTGGGAATCTTCGCAGATGGAGGATGAGAGTTGATGGTTAGACATAAACCAAGAGCTGTCACCTCTGCAGGTGAAAAGATCGTCCTCATGCTAGACTGAAGCATCAGCCCTTGCCAGGCAGCCCTCGCTGCAGGGAGCCTTGTTTGTTCCTAAGATCTCTGCCAGCTGTGAGGTGCTGGGAGGGGAGCAAGGTGGAGAAGACACGGTTGTTGCTGGGAGACAGGGAAAATGACAACGGTAAAAGTCACTTCTCTGGTTTGTTGGTTCTGTTGTTTTTCTTTCCCCCCCTCGCAGATTTGTGACTCTCTGTACCTGTGAAGAGCAGACTCCGAAAGCCAAAACGCAGGAGAGAGAGTGGTGTGAAAATCCTGACCTTAAAGATGTGGGGAGTGTGATTGTTTCAGTGACTTCATTCATTTTGCTGCTTTACGCCAAGAGTGTGCTGCTTTGCAGCTTAAACCCTGGCCAGAAGTTCAGCTCAGTTTTAAGTCTTTGATGTAGACTGACCTTTAGTTCCCACTCCCTCTTCTTCTTCTTTACAGTTGCTTGTTGCCAGTCCAAACAGCCTGGTGCTGAGACCTGCTTCACCCCAGAGGTGATTTAGTCCCCTGGGGTTTCTCACTCTAAGGAAGTCGGTCACCCCTTGAACAGTGTTGTTTGTGCACAACACTCAGCAATTTGCTGTGGGTCAGGGATTAAACTGCTGGGCAGGGGGAAATTGTTCCTTCCTGCCACCACTGAGGGGACAGGAGAATTTCAGTCATGGCAGCAACAACTGAGATTTTACTAGAAAAGGAGCAGTTATGGAGGCCTTAATCTGCCTTACTCAGACTGACATCAGGGCAACCTTGCTTTGAATGAGCAGCATGTAAAGCACCAAGCGCAATCCCCCTCTCCCTACTGAAACAGATTATTTGCCTCAGTAATGAGAGAAGAAAATATAAGCAAAACCAAACTGCTCCACACCTGCTGTTTAGCCTGTGCACGTGTTGCTAAACAGAGTGAGCAGCCTGGTCACAGCTGTGTGGGACTGGGCTCAAGTGACAGACCAAAACATATGAGCTCCAGGTAATGGATGGAGAGCTCTCCCTGCTCCTCAGGGAGTGTGAGGAATGAGGACTCTTGGCTGAGTTGTGCCCATGGCTTGGACTGACTTCAGCAGTCCATGGGAAACCCTCCCCGTCCTTGCCAGTCTGGCTGCTTGCCTGGGTCTGTGCCTGGGTGATGGATGGTGGCTTGGATGTCACCCAGGCAACAGAACCTTGGGGTTGTGCTCCTGGACATGTGGCATTGCCTGTGGTTGTGTGTGGAGACTCAAATTCCCTGCTCTTCCCCACAGCTCTTGAAGGACATGGGCACCTTTGACCTCTCTGGAAGAGTAGGAGGGATGAAGTGGAAAGCTTTTGAGATCCAGTGCCCAAACAGGCGACTGGGAAGCATGGTGTTAGCAGCAGGGCTGTTGTGTGTGTTGCAGGAATGACCACAAAGAGGGATGATTGATTGCTTAAACTAGGTCTGGGTCCCTCAAGAGGAACCCTGTGCAGCTGCTGAGCTTGGGTCGGGGTGTCCAGTTATCCCTGTTCAGCCAGCCCAGCCTGGAGGGCCTGAAAACCCCTTGGGAGTCTCTCTGGGGCATGGGATGTGTCAGTGCTTATATCAAACCAAGGCTTTGGGAACTGCCTGCTGGCAGTGCTGTGACAGGACAAATGGGGACAGAGCTCAGACCCAGCCTCCCCTGGGTCCTGTACCTTTGTGCTGGCTCCATTCTGGACCAGGGAACTAGCAAGGGCTTTAAAAAGCCCACACCCTGTCTTTCTGTTTCCCTGGGGTTTAAAAGGTATGAGGTGGGGATTGCATGCTTTCTCAGGGTGCTCTCTGGTATCTGGTAAGGGGCAGATCCGTCCCCACAGGCTGTCCTGCTGGGTGTCCCCTGTCCCTCTGCCTGTCCCAGTGGTATGTGCACAGACTGAGGCTTCTGGCAGCCTCCACCTTTCAAGCCCTGTGGGTTGAAATCAGCTGACCAATGAAGGAGTTATGAGGGTGGGCTGACACACTGATGGGTACACGTGGTGTTCTGTTGCCTTTCTTCAGAAAACCAGGTTAATAACAGTAATAAAGCCTCCAGCTTTGTGTTGCTCTGGTGAGGTATCAGCATGCTGTCATGCTCTGATGGTAAAACACTTCAATCCAAGTGAGCAGAAGGTGATGGCCCTGTGGAGAGACATATGTTCCTGCTCTATTATTTTTATTGCTCTTAATAGCAGTGTTTTTAAAAGCCCTCCGTTTCCTGATCACACCTTTAAGTGCCAAAAGCCGGTCTACATGGAGGAGGAAGGCAGGAGCAGAGCCCTGGAGGAGGCAGGCACAGGCACAGCCTCTCAGGCAGTGGCTGTTTAAGCTCCGTGACTGTGGGCAGAGCGGGCTGTGCTGTGGAGATCTCAGTGTTCCCAAGAAACCACTTGCTTTGTGCTTTGCCCTCCGTGGCTGCTCTGAGCAGGGTGTGCTGCAGGAGCCCTGCCATGCTTGATACCCCATCTGTGTCCCAGCTGACTGGAAGAGCACTCAGCTCTCAGCAGGTCAGCACAGCCCATCTGGACGATTCACAGGCAGAAAGGAGCACCTGGGCTGGTTTCTTCAGTGTCCTCCCCAGAGCCATCATTGACACCTGTCTCTTGAAGCACCAAGATTTTGGGAGCCAGCCTCAGCTCAGCTGGCATCATAGATCAGGAGGGAGAGAGGGTGTGCATCCAACCTCTGCTGCCCCCAGCTCCTAATCAAAGCGGGAATGGAGCATGCAGCCCCCCCAGCAGTCTGATGGAGTAAGATGCCTCTAAAACTGTATCTTTTGCTGAGAGTTGACAAATTTTCCCCTGTCAGGGGTGACCAGAGGATTTAGCTGAGCCAGGGCCTGGGGTCCCTCACTGTAGTGTCACTCCAACACTCACTGACTCACAGAATGTGCCCCCATGGGCTGTCACCTTGGTAGGGTGGAAATCTGTTCTGTGCTCAGAAATCCCCAGAAGCTGCTAAATCAGAGATACTTGGAGAGATCATAAGGAATCTGTAATGCCAGTGCTGAGGCTTTTGGCATGCCAAAAGTCCACTTCTAAGAATTAGAAAAAAATGACCCCCTGAGATGGCAGTGGGGAGTGCACCTGGCCCTGGGCTGGTGATGAATTGCAAATCACTGGTGTTTTGTAACAGGGCAGCTTCTTGCTCTTCTCTCCACCCTCAGGAACAGATATCTCTCCTGCAGATCAAAACAAAACAGATTGAAGTAACAGTTCAGATGAAGGAACTGTCCACCCAGGGAGCCCTGCAAATTGCTCTGCCATCTCCCTGAGAGAACAGAGGGACACATACACATGTATTTGCTCCCCACTTCCAAAGAAAATGTGATGCAGTGAGGTTTGGAGGCAGAGAGATGGAGTTCAGAAGAGACCTGCCTGTGTGGGTGGACGCACTGACAACCAGGAAACCTCCAGTCTAATAGAAAATGCTATTTGATGGATGCATTAATGACAAGGAAATCTGGGGTTTCAATGCCTGACAATCAAATGTGTGAGTGTGTATGGATGGAGACTGCTGAGCAGAGTCTTGATCCAGCAGCTCCTGTGTGCAGGTGAAAGCAGGATCTGCCAGGGAGTTTAAAGCTAAGCTAAGCCTAAGTGATGGTTTGAGCTGAACTGACTGTTATAAATGGGGGAAACGGTCCAGTCTTCCCCAAGAAATTCTGGATACTTCCTTTCAGATTCATTAGTAGAGGGGTCCCTGCCTATCCCAAGCCCACCCTTATCTGCAGCACAGCCCCAGGGCAGCACTGTGTCTGGGCCAAGCTGTCTGAGCCCAAAATGCAGCATGATCTTTGTGACCTTTCCAACCTTCATGGCCCACAGCCAGGGCATTTCACTCTTTTTTTTTCCTGCCGGCCAATGCAAAAATGACCGTCCTTTGCTCTGCAAAATGCTCGGAGCACCAGCAGGAAGAAAGAAACCAGTTTTGTCTGAATGGAGCAAGGAGCAAAGGGAGAAATGAAAGGACATGTCCCTGGCAGTCTGTGAGCTGGGTTGGTTTCAGTGATCAAAGGTGACATTAGAGCAGTGCTGGGAGAGGAGCTGCTTTAAATAAGTGGGTTTCATCTTAATTGCATCTTTCTAAAGCCAGTGTAGCTGTTGTGCAATGAAACCTTTCCAAGCCAGAGCCTGATTGAGAGGATGGAACAAAGGAAGAAAGAGAAGGGGAAGAGCATGGCTGTGTCCCCAGCATTTGGTGAGGAGGGCTGGAGGAGGCTGAGATTTGCCAGAGCACAGTGGTGTGTGTTTCTCTGGCACTCTGCTGTGCTGGGGTCTTGGTTTTGAGATCTCCTTGAGGACAGCTGTCAGGATGACAGACCCCAAAAGAAGAGCAGTAGCTTCTTCAGGAAGTCTCCAGAGACTGCAGGTAGCCCAGGGGGATTTCTGTCCCATGTCACAGTTGTGGAGGTGGGATGAGATCAATAGTGACTCTTCTGCCTGCTCAGGGCCTGACTCTTGGAGCTGCCACATCCATAGGAACATGGAAAGGAGTTTGAACCAGCCTTTGCTGGCTCCAGCACTGAGGGTCCCTGCTACCTCCACCTGAGAGGTCAGGTCTCTCAGTGTCCAAAATTCCCTGTGTGAGAGTCAGAGGCACATCTCTGTGGTGATATCCACAATCCACAGCCTAAAAGAGGCTCACACCTGCTGGGATGAGATTTGCTTTCCAGATCCCAGCTGTGTCCTGGAGAGCCCTTCCCCATCTGTGAGCAAAACCAAGTGGGGACAAAACAAAGCTGAGGATCTTTGACATCCGGGATGACAGAGTTGGCCATACACCATGGGGCTGGTGTTTTATCAGCTGAAGCCAAGCAACACTAATGAGCAGCTGATTAGTATAATCACAGCTTCACCTGTTCATCAGGAATGGAGCATTTCCTAATCAGCTACAGGAGGGGCCCTGAGAGAGGTCCAAGGTCAAGGAATTTGAAAAATAACTCAGCAGGCAGAAAGGGGACACTGGTCTTCGCAGGAGTTGGACACAGCTCCATTTTTTTTTAGGCGTGTTTTTTTTTTTTGTTTTTTTTTTTTTTTTTTTTTTTTTTTTTTTTTTTTTTTGTTTTGTTTTTGTTTTTGTTTTGTTTTGTTTAGGTACCCTTTAGGTTTGGTAGCAGCCTAAGAGCTTTTGGTCAGAGAGCACTTCTGCTTCTCTGTAACACACTGGTTGGAGATCACATCCAGAGGATGTTGGTCAATGGCTCAGAGTCATGATGGGCATCAGTGCCAAGTGGTGTCCCTCAGGGGTTGGTGTTATTTAATATCTTCATTTATGACACAGATGAAGGGATTGAGTGTACCCTCAGCAAGTTTGCAGGGGACACCAAGCTGAGTGGTGTGAGTTTTGTGACATACCTGCATGATGGGATGCCATCCACAGGGACCATGGGAATTTCATGAAGTTTAACAAGACCAAGTGCAGGGTGCTGCATGTGGGTTGGGGCAACCCCTGGTATAAATCCAGGCTGGGGGATGAAGGGATTGAGGGCAGCCCTGCTGAGAAGGGCTTGGGGGGGGTGTTGATGGATGAGAACCTCTGCTATGAGGAAGGTCTGAGATATTTGGGATTCTTCAGCCTAGAGATGGGAAGGCTTCAGAGTGACCTTATTCCAGCCTTCCAATAGTTGAAGGGAGCCTACAAGGAAGAGGGGGACTCTTCTACAAGGGGAGGGACTATTTACAAGGGCCTGGAGTGACAGGACAAGGGGAAATGGTTTCAGACTGATAGAGAGCAGGTTTAGATTAGATACGAAGTTCTTAACTGTGAGGGTGATAAGGCACTGGAATAGGTTGCCCAGAGAAGTTGTGGATTCCCCATCCCTGGAAGTGTTCAAGGCTGCACTGGATGGGGCTCTGAGCAAGTGGGATGTGTTTCTGTCCATGGTGTGGGAGTTTGTACTGGATGATTTTTAAGGTCCCTTCCAACCCAAACCGTTCAATGATTCTATGATTTTTGCTCAAGATGTGTCTGTAGTCAGAAATGGGAAATGCTTTGCTTGCTGCAGGAATGCAGCTGTCCCAGGGAGCAGCACCACATCTCACATCACTGAGAACTGCTCAAGAATTGCCTTAGGGTTCAAGCCACAGCACAGACTGTGCAGTGTCTCTCTGTGCCTCAGTTTCCCCACTGAATTTGACTGCTCCTAGAAGTTGCCCAGAAAATGCCCCTTCAGTTGAAACCACCAGACTTTCCACCCCTTGCAGCTGGTGCCCTGGGGGGGAACCCTAAATTGTGAGGCCCCTAAACTCTGCTCTGGGTCTTTTGTGCCAAAGCTCAGCTGGAAAGAGCAGGGCTGAGCCTTCTTCCCTAAATGAAGCTTCCGATGCCTTCATCCTCACACACAGGCATCTGCTCTGCCCTCTGTTTTTACCTGCCTTTGGCTTTCAAGCCCACTCCTCCTGTGCTCTCCTGCTCCTGAGCCCCACACTGCCTGCTGCCAGCCTGGCTGTGCCACCGCGGGAGGACGGGGACAGTTGCATAAGCCACTCTCTGTCCTCCAGCCCGCTCCCGCATCGGCATTCATGCTGCACAGCCCCTATTATTGGGCTTGCAAATGACACTAATTTCCCTTCCCAAGCCCTCCCTATAATTTAACAGCAATGTCCTGTACTCAGATATTATTAGCTGTGCCTTACGTGAACAGTTGCCCTCTTTCTGTTGGTGGGGGGGAGATAATGAGTTTGATAGGGACGGCAGACCCGCACCAAGAGCCTTTGCCTTTATTTTTTAATTGACCTGGCTGGCTGGGTTGGAATGGCATTACACAGGCTCTGCTGCAGCCAGCCTCATTCCTCCTCAGCTGTCACCATCAGCTCAGAGGGGATCCCCAGACCTCTGCACTACAGGAGCAGGATGTTTCACAAAGTGGCCAGTGAAGGCAGTGGACAGAGGGCTTTCTAAGCTCCAGGTAGCTGTGATCTATTTCAAGTCCCTTCACTCCTTGAGAGGCTCAAAGCCACCCAGCTCTTTTGTTATACCCTGTTCCTTTAAGATTTCATTGTGCTGGGCTGAATACAAGGTGACCTTGAACCTTCAGCACACCACACATACACCTGAGCATGTTTTGTAAGAGTAGAAGAGAAGAAGAAATTGTGAAAAGATGAGCTGCAGAAACACTGACCTGCCCCAAGCCAGGGCCATCCATGCTGTGAGTAGCTCAGCCCATGCTGAGCTGGCCTTCCTGGCCTTTCCTACACATGCCTTCTCTCCAGCCAGTGCACCCTTTCCAGTCCAACCCAGGATGCTATACAGGGAATTTCTGGTGGCTCCACAACCATGTAATAATTCATAGCTGGGCCTCCAGTTCCTCCTGCTCCTCCAGCATAGATCAGACGCACATGAGCAGACAAATGCAGTCAGTGTCCCCACTATCCAAGTGACAGTTCATCCTTGCCCCAGCAAGAAATAAGGTGGCCATGAGAGGTTTCTACTCCAGCAGAGTGGTCACTAGGATGCTTCTCTAGTTTCCATCAAGGAAAATAACCTCCAGCCAGCAGGCAGGAGGAAGCGGGATTGTCTCCAGCAGGCACAGGATGCCCAGGTGAGGGGTCTATATCCCAGGCTGCTGTAGTACTCTTTCATCTACTTCTGAGCACACTTGGAGACCATATAACCACAGAATATCCTGAGTTGAGAGGGACCCACGAGGATCATTGAAATCCAGCTGCTGGTCCTGCAACAGTTTCACACTTCATGCCATTCCTGTGTTTTGAGGCTCTTCTGCCATGGTTCACTGGCCATGGGCAAACTCTGGGTGTGGGCAAGGGCGAGACTCAAGCCCTGGGGACCCAGGGAAGGAGCAGCCCTGGAGCCGATCAGGGAAGGAGAGCAGCCAGGAGAGAGAGGAAAGCAGTGAGGTGCTGGACAGCCTTTCTTGGTTATGAATTGGAGAATGCTGCTTGAAACTCAGCATTGTTTCCCTGGACACTGGAAAGAACACATTTTCCTTCCTCCCACGCAGTCACCAGGAGTCTTATACTGGTGATAGATGAAGAATTGATGCTCCATCTTTGTTAATTTTCTGTGCATACTTGTACTCAGCAGTGCCATGAGTTTGCGAAAAGGGTTTGCATCTGGCTAAGTAAACATATTAGAGATTCAGTCTATAGAGGAAGACTTAGAAGATCATCTTCTGTTGACCCTTCTCCTCCTGATTACCAGCCCTCCCTCGAGCAGATGCTCAGCTCGGCAGCAGGGATCACAGATGCTGACTTCTTCTCAGCTCAGTTTCTGCAAGAATATAATATTCCTGCTGATAATTAAAGATAAAATCCAGGGCTTTGCTACAGGCTATCTCTGCTGGTGACCCAGGAACTTAATCTGAAGCTTAGCAAAGGTTTTGCTAATTTTAAACCTGGAAGGGCTATTGGGCTGAGCTCAGTAATGGAGGGAGGGAGAAAGCCCAGACAGACTGAGTCAGATCAGCTTGTGCTGTCATTTCTTCTGGCTTTGATTCAGTTCTCCCAGTAAGACACCCAGCTGGGCCCTGCTGCTTCTCCATGTCACCTGAGGTTGCTCCACCAGCTGGCTTCAAAGCTTCAATGCTGGCAGAGATCTCTTTGAAATATCCTGTGTTCACCTGAGAATATAAAAAAATAAAAGGAAGATGAAGAAAGCAGAGAGAAGAAAAGCTTCGTGGGCTTTTGGAAATCTGTGATGGATGTGCCCCCTGCCAGCTGTGTGCCGGATCAGCTGTGTAAATCCTGGGGGCTTTGAGAAGATCCACCCACCCGTTCTTGAAAGGATTCAGGTTGGGAAGAGAGAGCAGAGTGGGTGGAGAGGACAGCACCAAGCACTGGCGTCACCAGAGCCCTTCCAGGACCTGCTGAGTCCTTGAGGTTGCACTCGGCTGAGAGGAAGGGACCGAGACGTTTTGGTTGCAGGGGCTCCGGCAAGGACCGGGACTGCAGGGAGGAGCTGCTGATGGCAGGAGCCGCTGCCGGGAGTTTCCGTGCAGTATCACAGCTGTTGATCTCTAGTGTCTGGCTGAAAGGATGTGGTGGTGATGACAGCTCCTCTTTCCTGACCAAGATCCTTCTGGACGGTGGATTAGCAACAGTTTCACTGCCTCTTGGCATATTAAGAAACCTCCCAAGCAAAGGAGTGAGTGAATGGAGGAGGTGAGCTCATTGCTGCTGTTTATCATCACTCCCATCAGAGACACTCTGCAATTGTGTGGTCATCGTAGGAGATAACGAGGTGATCTTTATCAGTGATGAAATCAGCTGGGTCTATCCCTCGTGCAGGAGAAAAAACTGGGTAAACCCTCCTGTCTTTCCTGCTGGCCAGCAAAAGCAATTTACACATTTATTGAGTGTGTGGTGTCAGGAAAAGCATCTCTGCTCCTGACACCTCCCTCGGGCTGCCAATGGCTGTCCCCCTCCCTTGGCAGCAGGGTTTTGTTTTAACCTATTAACCTGTATTTTCCCACCAGCATTGTGATACGCATGCCTCTTATCTCCTGGGAGAAGATGTGGAAATGCCTTCTCTAGAAGTTTTGGAACTTGGTTTTTGGTCAGGTGATCTCTCAGGATGTTTTCCCCTCTTGCTGTGTTCAGTGTACTGATACAAAAATCTTTCCCCTGTTCCCCAAATGAGCAATAACCATTAAAAGCAGTGGCCTGAAGACATGAAATTTTTCAGCAGCTATAAATAGGTTTTAACATAGCTTCAACTGTTTACACTGGTCTGGCCTTTTGTGTCTGGAGTGTGAAAAAAAATAGGAAAACAACAACAGCAAAACAAACAAAAGCACACACACAAAAATAAAGTCAACCCAAAAAACCAAAGAACCCCAAACACAAAAACAAAACAAAACAAAACAAAACAAAAAAAAAAAAAGAAAAAGAAAAAAGAAAAGAACCAAGCTTGCAAATATCACTTTTTCTCTTTCTGTCAGCTGGAGGAGAATAACTCCTCTCAAGGCCACCAGCCCCATTCTCTGCCAAAAGACTCACAGCTGCACATGAACCTTGCACATTGTCTTCTGATCCTCTGGTGCTAACATCTAAGTAAATATACGGACAAGGAACAGGAGAGCCCTGCAGCATCAGACCATAGGGATGATGTGTATGGAAAGGAACTGTTGTGCTGGTCCCTAAGCCCTGACATCCCACGAGCCTACCAAGATTTCCTGCAGTCTGGCAGCAGATCATTCCCAGGAATATTACTAATAGAAACAGCTTTTAGAAGTGTGGAAAGCTGGGACTTGCTGCACATTCCCTGTGGGGGTGTCTGGGCTTCTGGAGATTACAGAAGCTGTGGGGAGAAGGTCCTGAAAGGGTGGGATTTCTTCTGAAGCTTGGTTGTGAGCTTGGAACTGGATTTCAGCCCTGCTCCATGGTCCTGGAGAGTTGCACAGGTTTGCAAAGCACTCTTGTGACCTCTCCTGTTGCTGCAAGGAGTTATTAGGAAAGGACAAAAAAAGAGCAGGGAATGTCTCTGAGTCACTGTTCAAATGCATGAACGAGAATCTTGGAGATTGGGTTTCCTCCTTACACCCAACGCCCTCAAAGGCATGACAGGACTGGGAGAGGCAGCAAGGATGGCCACCAGTGTGTGAGGTGTTTGTACAAAGGACAAAGGGGACAGCACTGTTTAGTCTTGGAGCAGAAACTTGCTTTTAACCTGTGATCTTTTCTCTTTCCTGATGCTCCTAATATGGAAGCAAATGTGCCTTGACTGAGCAAAACGAGGAGAAAATGGAAAATGCAGAGCACAGGGCTGATGATAGGACACGTCCCTCTTGCTCTGTCTCTGAGGATTGATTTCCCCAACCTTGCCATGCACTGAACTCCTCCAGAGAGACAGGAGATGGTTCCTGCAGCAGTTGGACAAGGAGCCATGTACACAGCCTCGGAAGGACTCTGAATTTGTTCCACTCGGGAGGTGCTGCCTGCTCCCTGAGCCTGCAGCCGGAATGTTTCAGGCAATGGAGGCCAATTACCTCACACGTGGAGCAATTTGGGAGTGATTTCACGCTCCCTGGGCGTACCAAAGCCGTGCCCGGAGAACACGTGCTCTTGGAGCAGGGATGCTAAACATCAAACAGGACTTGAAGTTTCCAGCGTTTAATTCCCCATTTAGCCAAGGCAATTAAAAGCATCGCCATGTAAAGTGGTGGATTTTCTCCTGCATTTTTATTTGCCTGTGTCCTTAAAGAGAGCGACTCAGCAGCAATGACATCCATGGTACTGCAGCAGGAACAAGCCCTGTCTGCTTGCCCCTGTCAAGGACATCTGGATGTCTGCTCCATATTTACACAGTCCTGGAGGCTTGGACTCTTAGAGGAAGCCCGAATCCACCTGAAAAACCACATCTCCATATGAGATGTCTCTTCTGCTGTTGGAATAACCAGCAAGGGAAAGAGGATGAAAATTAATTTTTAGAGCAGAGCCACTGATTGGGTGAGAAAGTGGAGCAAGACTCTTCTTGGAGATCCCAAGTGAAAGGAAGAGAGCAATGGATGCAATTTGTGGCCAGCAAAATTCCAATTAGACATTAGGAGAGAAATTCACCCTCGGGATGGTCAGGCATTTGGGACAGGGGTCCAGGAAGGTGGTGAGTCTCAGTCCTTAGAGATATTCACACCCTGACTGGACAAAGCTGTCCCTAGCCGGTACCAGAGGAGTGCTGGCTTGCCACTTTTGAGCTTTGCTGCCTGGGTTATAGATCTGAAGGCATCAGCTTCTCTAAAACAAGGGAACAGCACTGATGACTGCAAAACTGGTGAGAGGCACCTGAATGGGATGGTGAAGGTGCCCCTGAGAGCACCACAGGAATAATCCAGCCCTCCAGCAGTGGGAAGTGTGCTCCCAGTGCAGGTCATCCTTGCAGCTGGCCATTCCCTGGTCACTGGCTGTTCCACTGGGCACACCCGGGTATTTCCTCTCAGTGCTGGCTCTTGGAGGACTTTGAAGTGCATTTCCTTCCATTCAATTACTTCTGGAAGCTTTGAAGTGTGGTGGCAGAGGTGGCTGTATCAGTTCATTTGTTCTCCAGTGGCCAATGGGTTTTTAACCAAGTAATTAAGGGTTGTTTTCAGTTGTACCTGAGAATAAACCAGTGAGGCAGAGATAAGGTAATGGCATCGCAGCAGGTCCTCCACTATTATTTCTGGCTGTGAATTAATCACAGCCACTGAGGCCTTGTGAGTAAGTGCATTGATCATTTGCTACAACAATAAGAATTTCAACCAGTTATGCTCTTTTCCTCTCTAGAAATACTTTGGAAACTGCTGACTTAATGAGCATGAGTCTGAGCTCTTCCCAGAACACTAATAGCATCCATTAAAAAAAAAAAAATCCAGCCCTTTATTTTGTGGCTGCTGAATAGCCTGTCACTGTTAACTGCCTGTGTCTGGGGTCTGCTGAGGGAGACTGAACTCTCCAATTCACAGGAGGATCCAAGCTGTTCCCTCAGACAGACTGGGAAAGATTAAAAGCAGCTAAAAGCAAACCATGCTGACTTGATGAATGGCATTTGGATGCTGTCATGTTGTGGCTGCTGGTATTGTCTTCCTTGAGAGCTGCAGCATGAGCCTCCTAAAAGCCAGGGCTTGGGGTAAAACCTTGAGGAGCCACGGGGTGAGCTGAGGATCCCACCTTGCCCTTCTAATTGGGTTTTTAGAGCTTCACAGTGATGAGATGAAATCCCATACTGAGAAAAGTGGGCAGGTGGCCCCAAAAGACTCAGAGGGAAAAAAAAAAAATGAGCAAAGTGGATTATTATGTTCTGAAGCCATGCATGTGCCTTTTGAGCCTTTGAAATTCACTGCCTGGGGTGAGGAAAGGGGATGAACTCAAGACTGGTCATTCATTTACCCAGAGCAGGACAAGCCTGTACCATGGGGTCTTTAACACAAAACATTGTTTATTTAATCATCCTGCCACTGCCCACGGGGATGGTCTCCCTGGCAGGAGTGCCTTGGGGCTGGGATGCTGTGAATGTGTATGAGGCCAGGATTTGTCACTCCTGCTTCTCAGAAAAGTGGTGCCAATGGTGCTGAGCAAATAGCCCCATGTGCATCCAAACAGGAATGATATGCATCCCAACAGGAATTACTCCAGCATGTGCTCAGGACCTCCTGCCATCCCTGCCACACTCCTGGGAAGGGTGGCACAGCTGTGAGTGACAATAGGGACAGTCTGGCTGGACCAGAATCGTCTCCAGATTTTTGCTGTCACATGTTTGTATCCTCACGTGGCTTCCGAGCAATAGGAGTGATTAAACACAACTGGAAAAGCCACATTTAAGAGTGTGTTTCCCTCATCCCTAAGTAGGTACTTGAGAAGAAAAGTTCATGCTGTTAAGGGCTGTTTTGGGCAACTTTTTTTCCCTTGTGCAGGAAGGGTGATCTACTCAAAACAAGGAACAGATCCAGAAAATCGAAGTCAAGTTCTGTGCAGACTCTCTAGCCCTTACTGGAATTATCAAATTTCAGGTTTAAAGGCTCTGGCCTTTATTATGGACTTGGTAAAGCAGAGTTAACAATCTGTGGTTTGTGTATTTACACTGCAAACACTTCCACGTCAAGATTACCTCCTAGCTTGTCCAGCTGGGAATTGTTGGTCTCATTTTCAGATGGAAACTGGGCACATGCTGCTCTGTAGCAAACAGTGAAGAGAATTCCCATATGTCCCTAATGACTCGACTAGGCAGGATTATTCACTCAGGTTTCCCACCCAAACAGACAGAGGAAACAGTGGTCACAAGTAAAATACCTTTCAAGAGCTGAAAAAAAACTTTCGAAGCATGGACTGGATTGGAAAGCTGAACATTGACTTTTGTTACACTACCAAGTTACTTAACCCTCAGCATGGGTCAAATAATATATTTCTTTTAGATACTCTGATATATTTTATTTTAATTTATTTATGGTTAAACTTTATTTGAACTTTTATTTTATAAATTAAATTAATTTAAGTTGAATAGATGAATAATTATTTTAAAAGCTGATGTCTGAAATGAGATTTTTTTAAAAATTATTTCTATAGCCATACAAGGAAAGAATGTGGAATGAATCAGAGTGCTTTTTGGTGGTTTTGTTTTTTTTTTTTTTTTTTTTTTTGGTAGGTTTTTGTTGTTGTTGTGGTTTTGGGTTTTGGTGGTTTTTTTTGTTTGTTTGGGTTTTTTGTTTGCTTGTTTCAGACAAACTAGTTGCCTTCAGCAGGGTTTGGCAAACATTTGGCAGGGTGACCCATCTTTGGCCCGTTTTTCCCACCTGTAGATGGACCCTCACTACAACAGCTCATGGAGTAAAGGAGAAAGAAGATGGGCCCAGTCACAGTAGGATTCACTTACTCACTGGTGAACACCCATTACTGACAGAAAATTACCTCCTACACTTCACCAGAACTTTAACTGTATGTCCAATAATCTGCCTTATTTACCAGACAGCACAACTCAGGAAATTCCTTCACATTCAAGTGGCAAATATTTAAATACCGGTTTCACCAGCAAACAGTCCCTGGGCCAGAAAGGACTTGCTTGTTTTATTTATTTGTTAATAGTTTTCTTTTATTGAACACAGCCGTTCAGAGAAAAAAAGGAGAAAACACAGCAATACTAAAGAGGGATCTGCCCAGACATCCCAGGAGAATCCAGACTTAGAAACCTTCTCTTATCACTGAACAGGAGAGGTTCAGATGAGAAACACAGAAATTAGTGCTTAGAAGTTCTTTTGCTTGAGCTTAGTGTCTGTTCTCCAGAGATGCACAAAGATGTCTGAGTTGGAAATAGGTCAAATTAAAATTAAAAAATAAGACTTTTCCTGGCCAATCCAAGATAAGGCAAATCCCAAATAATAGCATTTTTAGCATAGTATTTGTATACACAAAATTGTGACAGAGAGGCCTCAACAATCTCGAATAGCACAAAGAAATGGCAGTTAGTAAATACATCATGCTCCTCACATCAAAAAATAAAGGGTACCAATGAGAATCAGAGGATTTGAGACAAGCAAAAAAAAAAAAAAATTTCCCCACATTGAGTTATTTTGTGATGAATGTTATTGCTCCAGGCAGAAATGTAATAGATCCAAAAACAGCCTGAAGTTTTCATGGGAGAAGCACTAGGGCCTGTTAAGAGCTGTGTGTCAATGTCCACTTCAGTTGTCCATCAGTCACAAACTGCTTGAAAGAAGGAAGAAAATCCAAGGAAAAATCACTCCAAACTTGAGAGTTTTTTATTTAAAACAACGCTTTGCTAGAATTCCCTACCAGTATCAGATACAGGTGCAGGATCATAGGGACTTCTGGTAATCTTTTTTGTTTTATGCTTTTCATTGGCAAAGCCTTAATTCCTACCCATGACAGCTTGTCCTTCCACTAGACTGGAATTTCTCACCAGCATGTGGCCCATCCAATGCCAGGAGGAACAGGCTCAGTCCTCCAAGCCTTTGGAAGCCCAAGCCCCCAGGATTCAGTTTTGACTTAGAAACCATGAACACTGAGCTGAGTTCTCCCTGTTGACCAAACCAGATCGTGGTTTGCTCAAACATTTTCCTGACAAGACCAAGGAACTTGGATTTTCTTGCAATTAGGAGACAAAGAAGTGCCCGAGCACTTTGTTCACATACCCATGTACCACAGGCCTCCAAATGCCACCTTGGAACCAACCCGGCTCCTCTCTGGCCAGAGCATGTCATCCAGCTCCCACTTGAAGGCACCCAGAGATACTGAGGCCATTCTCCTTGAGTTTGCTCTTCCCCTTTATCTCCCCTCTGCTAAAGATATGCTCCCCATGTCCTATTTGCATTTGTCTGCCTTCATCTCTCAGCCACTGGCTCTTGTTCCGGCTTTCTCTGATAGATTAAAAAGCTCTTTAGAAACTGGTGTTTTCTTCTGCTGACGGCACTTAGGCACTGTAATCAAATCACCTCTTGACCTCCTTTCTGATAAGCTAAATAGACTCTTTCAAGGTCTTGTTGAAATTTTTTCTGTTGCTCTCAGATTATTTGCAAGCTCTCTCCTGCAGCACTCAGCCTGTACGCAGCACTCCCAGCCTCCTCCTTAGGATGGGGAGGTGGAATATGTTTCTTTTAAAGAAATGGGAAAAGCTGTGGCATTGCTGAGGCTTTGATTTGGGATCTGACTTTTCTACAAGGGTATCTACCTGCCCACAGCCTACCCATGGCATGCTCCTCCTTTATCCACACATGCCCAAATCCTCCCTTCATAAAATTACTTCTCCTATTTAGGGTACAAATGGTCTCATCACATGTCAGCCCTAATTCCCAGGCAGGAATCCTTCTCTTCACCTGGAGCACTCAACATCCACTGAACAGACCTGCCAAAGTGTTTCTTGAGGACTTGGGACAGAGCTGTGCCCCAACACATCTGGTGTTTGCTGCTCCTCTCTCCAGCTGTCCCCTTCCCAGAGCACATCTTCCTCTCTTCTCCTGCACCCTTCACTGCTTCACCCCCTCTATGGGCCTGCAGCCCTTCTCCTCAGGACACAACAGCAGCATCCTCACCCTGCACATGTCCCTTGCAGGGGTGTCTCCCTCCCTCTGTGCCCTTCCTTTGCCGCAGGATGACCAAGCATCTTCTCTGCAGTGTTAGAAGAACTTCAAGATATGGAAGATCCTGGTTTTTGCTGCCAGATGTTAGCCTGTAGTTATTAGAGATCCTCCAGTGCTCCCACAGCCTCTGCATTTTTTCATCGATGAAGCAATGAGCTCCAGATTTGAAGCCCTTCCTAAGTGTGTCAGACTTGGAATGACTCCACCAGCTTTTCCCACCGCTCAGAGGCATTCAAAAGATATTTAATTAAACCCACATCAGATTGCTGTTAGCAAGCTTTCTCCAATTAGCAAGGTGGAGAGGACTACATGTCATGGGGGGAAATGAGCAGACATGAAATGGTTTTGTTGCCTATGCCTTCCTCAGTGTCAGATTAATTGGCACTTTTCTTCCAATTTGAGGCAGAGCTCTGGGTGCACACGGGTCACAGCATCACAGAGCAATCCCATTCCATTTTGTAGTTTCCTCTCTCTCTCAGTCTGATTGAAAATTTCCTTAGGCACTTGAATCATGTTGTGCTCTGTCTGCCAGAGGAAAAAAAAAAAAAAACAGAAGGAAAATTAGTGGTGCTCAGATTGGTCCTAGGCAGGGTTCTTTCAGGAACTCCACTCTCCTCTTCCTTACCTGTCTGTGTGCAGGTGTATTGTCTTTTTGTGCTGTTTGAACAAATGCCCCAAACCAAAACTGGTTGCAATCAACCTCAAATGGACTTGCAGTCACTCAGGCCCTCTCTGTATGAAACAAATTGAATTAGTCAGATGGTGATCCACCCATGAGAATCTGCCTCTGTGTTTGTCACTTTGGACTTGCAGGGACCAGCTGCAAGAAGAGCTGCTCCTTCAAAAGCAGCAACAAGAGACTTGCCTAGCAGAGGTTCTTTCTCTGTGACCCCAAGGACCTGCTTGTTGTCATGATGTGTGTGTGACACATTTAAGTCCTTCCCCTGCACTGTCACAGCCTGGTGCCACGTCCCACTTGGGGCTGAGTTTGCATCCTTGGAACTCCTCACAGGGGTCTCCTAAGGATGTTGACAATCAGCTCCACTTTTCCTCCCACAGACACAGTCCCAACAGCACAACAAAGTCTCGTCTATCAAATCAGGGCACCAGGCTTTGTTTATTATTTGGAAATTACAAACCAGACCTACCTCGATGTGTGAGCCCACGATGGGGACATGCTGCTATGACAACACCATGAGGCTGAATCATCCAGACAGACAAGACACACATAATTGTGTGATCACCTGTTCCTGCTTGTTCAAAAGAAATTTTATTAGTGCTGCTGAAGGTACATTGGTGAACAAAGCATAAAACATCCACACATCAGTTGGGGCTCAGCTAATTGATGCAAGCATGGCCTGAGCCTCGTGCCTCACTGTTTCTGCCACTCAGCACTTCACAGGATTCAGAACAGAATTTACAGGAATCTGTGTCTACATGTGAGAGATCAAGAGAAACTCAGTTTCTACTCATATGAAACATTAATATTTTTTGTGTTTTGTTGAGAACATTGGAATTTTAACTGTAGGATATTTGTGGTCAGTAGAGGGACAGTCTGGATCCAGGACGATGGTTAGAGAATGGACATGACTGATGAAAACATGACTGATGGAAAACATGACTCTTTTTAACATTAAAAATCTCAAAGCGACAATAATTAAGAATGGTAGATGAGAGAGGAAAGATGGTCTGTTGCACTGCAGACAGACAGGAATATGAGGGGTCATCATTCACTCAGCCATACATATAAATCTGAATGTGCTTGTGCTGTGCAGGTGCATCAACCACAGCATCCGTTTTCAGCTGCTGAGAGCACAGTTCCACTTGTTTCCTTGCTCCCTTGTTCCTCCTAACATGAAGGTGCCAAAATTACAACTCAAATCATGGGACTGCTTTGTATGTCTTTTTCTAGCCATACAACCCCTGGGCAGCACAAAAATAGCTTAATGTCAGTTCCAGAATAGCCCTAAATGGGGGTGTCTGGCACTCCTTTTTAATACTCAGTCTTTTCCAGATCTGTTGGTGGGTTTGCTTCCTGAAGTCTTTCATACCTTAATCTTGCTCACCCAGAAGACTCCAGCAGGTATAAAGAGCTGCTCAAGTGGAAAAAAAAAAAGCCCATTGTGTTTATTCATCACACTCTCTTTGAAATGGTGGTCAAAATGTTCATAAGTAACTTATTTTTCCCAGGTTTTTTGTCAAGATTTCAAAATACAGTGACAAAAAAAGCAATTTCAATACGGTATTTACAGCATTTGAAGATTTTCTACCAGGAGAATCAATGGCATTTTTACATGACTTGGGGAATTTTCTGCTAATGCTCCGTTCTGATAGTGCCCAAATAAATATCAGTCAAATTTCCCCAGAAGCTGACAGGGGGCATTGTTTGCAGCAGCAATAAGACCTGAGATGTGGATATTTCCTCTGTAGATAATGCACATGCATGAGTGTCTCACTGAGAACATTTCCATCTGCTCCATGGTGAGCGGAAAATGTGGGTATTCCACAAGAACCATGCTGAGATCACTCAATCAACCACTAATAAAACCAGCCCTGGAGTAAACTGAAAACAAGAGGCTCAGATGCACAGACAGGAAACATTGCTGAATGAGCCTCTGCTACAAACCAGGGCCACTCGAGTGACAGAGCACATTGAGAAGAGCAGCATCCCTCCCACCTGCCCCTGGATGTGGCACCAAGACATAGCCAGGTGCAAGGAGGCACTGTTTGAAAGTCAGCTTCAAAAGGCACTGAGGAAGGAAAAAGGTTCCACAAGGGAGAACAGTGAAGCATAACAGCAGGTTTGCAGACAAAAGCAAGACCTCTGTGTTGAACAGAGAGTGAAATGCATTGAAAGCTGTCTTAAGGGCCATTCCGGGGGATGGTCATCATCAGCACAAGGTCTAGTTGGAGTCCAGCAGGCAACAGTGTGTCCCAGGGTTCAGTACTGGACCCAGTCCTGTTCAACATCTTTGTTAATGGTGTGGATGATGGGGTAAGTGTGTATCCCCAGTAAGTTTGCTGATCATATAAGACCAGGAGGAGTGGCTGATACACCTGAGGGTCATGCTGCCATCCAGAGGGACCTTGACATGCTGGAGAAATGGGCTGACAGGAACCTTGTGAAGTTCAGCAAGAGTGAAAAGTCCTGCACCTGAGGAACTGCCCCAGGCACCACCAGTACACTGTGGTGGTTCAGCACTAATACAGGTTGCCCAGAGTAGAGTCTCCATCCTTGGAGGTATTCAAAAGTTGACTGGACATGGTCCTGGGCAAACAGCTCTAGGTGGCCCTGCTTGAGCTGTGTAGACCAGCTGACCTTCAGTCCCTGTCAGCCTCAACCATTCTGTAACTTTGTCATTCTGAGGAGGTTTTAAAGGGGGGAGTTGAACAAATACATGTTCAGACTCTTTTAGGAGGATGGACTAACCCTGTGAAGGCTCCCCCAGTCCTCCCTGGGTTCTGGCTGGGCTTGAGAGGATCTTCACACAGGTCTTCACCAGCTGGCAGTGTCTCTGACTGCCACAGGATCAGATCTAGCAGCTGCACTTGCTCAGTGACACTGTGCTGCTAACAGGAATCTTCAAGAACAGATGGTGCTAGAAGATTTTTGCTTAAGAATGGGTGAATCTTGACTGCTTTGTTAATATTTAAACTGAAAGCTCTGTGAAAAAAAAAAAAAGCCATCCCACACTCTTTCTGATTTTGGGTTTTCTTCTGCAGCTCCATCTCCAGTCAGAAGATCGTAATGTTGCTGCACAGCTACAGAAGAGGAGGGGCACCTGTGGGCATGGCTGTCACCTCTTTGCATGTTCTTGCTACAGGTTTGAATTAGAGAGACAAATCCTCAAGCAGGAATTCCAAAAAAAAGACATAAAGAAGCAATCCTATGACCTTGCACTGCTAAGAAATCTGAGGATGCCTTTTGAGGGCATCCTCTTCCCACAGGTGAGGCAACCTTGTGCATTAGCCCTTAAGCTCAGTTTTCTTCCACAGCTTGGCAGATGGATTTCATGATTTGGAAAGGTCTGAATAAGCTGTATAGAATGGATGTCCCTCAGATCTCTGCCTTGAACCCTTCTCCTGTCAAACAAAATGCAGGAGATGGACACAGTGTGAAGTGTGGGGGTGGCTGTCATTCTGCTACGTCATGTCATCAGTCATCTCCTCTCCCCACCAGCCTGACTTGGGGAAGATGGGATCCTTTCTATCTGTCTCAGTGAACGGAGCCAGGGGAACACACACATATACAGCAGAGAACAGAAATAACCTAACCTGGCAGAAAGCAGGCAGGCTGTCACACCTCCATGGGGAAAACTTATACAGCCTCTTGCTTCTGTTTCAAAATCAATTTCAAGCTGGTTCCACAAAAGAAATGGCATAAAGGGCATTAGATCTGGCAAGAGAGGCTGCTGTTCCCAGGGTGATGTATGGGAGATGAGTACAATTACCTGCATGCCTAAAGCTGGTACAAGCCTTTTAGGTTCAGCAGACTCTGGCTGTCTTTCCCCATCAGCAGGAAGATCAAAACAAAGTCTGCAAAGCCTCTTATGGGGCCAGGCTTGTCTCTGCTTCTGCTATCTTGGAGAACAGAACAAGGAGCACCAGTGGCAGCTACTCAGCAAGGACCATCTGTAATGCTGTACCAAAGATGATCTGCTGCACAGTGATGCAGGGGAACCTCTTGAGCACCAGCAACGCAGTGCCATGGCTGCTCTGCCACTCTTCCCTGTGCCTGACATCTCCCCTCTCCTGAGCTCACCACCCCCTTCCCTTCTGCACCTAATGAGAGGAGCAAAGCAGAAGCCACAAGACTAATTCCTACACACACCCTCTTGCAGGTGCCTGCTTCTTTCCTTTGAATGCTCACCTGGAGTTGGCATGCACAGTGAGACCATCATGAGCTTGTGAGGAAAGAGATGTTGAGGTCCTGGCACCATCCACTCAGCCAGTGTTTAGTGGGCCACCCCACAGAATGGGGACACCTGCTCAGTTGTGTGATCCTGTGTGCACACCCACAGTTGGGTGTGCAGCAGTTAGAACATGATAAAACAGCTGAACACCTTTCGCTCCTGGATTTAATTTCTGTGGAAAAAGAGACATAGGCAAGAAATGGTTGCTGCATTCCCCCCATGGGCAGCAAGGGCCTTGCACTGGTTTCTTCTCTCTGCTTTTGTTTGGAGGCCAAATGCAATAGGAAATACCAGAAGGTGGAAGTTGTGTCCAGCTGGTGGCTCTGGTTTTTCTCAGGCTGACAAAAGCTTGGAGATCTACAGCCTGTTTAGGAGAGATGGGGCCAATGGCATCTCATGTTATTTGGTGAAATTAATGAAGTCTAATCTTTTTTTTTCCTCTTGAAAATTAAAATGCCTTGGGAAAACTGTATCCTCTGTCTCGTGGCTACAGGCAGCTCTCCTGAATAAGCTATTGTCAGGCCTCAGAGATGTGAGTCACAGCATCTTTAATCTCTGGGCGGGAGCATTCTCCATGGCTTTCAAGCTTTGGAATAAATCTTCAGAGATGTTCCCAAATTAAGCAACGATTCCTTTCTAATCTCCTTGCACTTCTTCCTCTCCCCATTTTATCAGCCAGGCTCAAACACATTTCACATGGCCTACTTCGAAGCAAACTGATTAATGTGATCGCTTCAGGTTTTAGGAGGGATCAGTGCTTACAGCACAGGAAAGGGCTCCTACTGCTGCCAGCAGCCCCAGCCCCACAGTGCCTTGGGTGGCTCAGAGGGATCTATCTGCCTGTGAGCAGAGCTGACAGCAGAGGGTGGAATCACAGACTCACACCAGCACCTTCCCAAGTCCAGCAGGACTCAGTGTCCGGGTGACTCCCTGAGCCCTCAAGAATCAGAAGCAGCATTACGCTGTTGTAATGTGGACGGTTCCTCCTGGGCTTGGGGGAGAAGGAGGGAGGAGCTGCTGACCTGCAGAAGGTTTGTGCTGTGCTGCCCAGTGGCACCACTTCCCTTTGGCAGCAGCTGGCTTCCACAACCTCTGCCTGCTCCTTCAGACAGAGGTAGCTGAGCAGAGGATGGCAGCTCGTGCTGCTCTGCTGCAGCTGGCACACATCTGGTGTAGAACAGAGAGTTTGGGTCTGCATCACTGCCATGTGGGATTCAGGCCTAACTGTGGGGTGTGAAAAGCTTGAGTTGGGAAGCAGTTGTGTGAATGTCAGTCAGGGATAGAAAGGGATGTTGGAACAGGGAGGTGAAATACTTTGGAAAAACACTAACTGTGGATCCATATGTGTGTATTGATGTTGCTCACAGAGAGAAAACTGCTCCTCTCGGCTTTTGTGAATCAATTTTTCTGATAAAAGATGCAATCTCTCTCTGCCAACCTGCCTGTGTTCAGCTCATGCAGGTCATCCTCTGTTGTCTGACAGAGGGGCTGCTCGCCTGCGGTGTCCTTGGACAGCCCCCAAGAGCTCACAGCCTACACAGACAAAAGCTGTGTAGTGATCAGCTGTGTTTTACAGGCAAGGAGCTAGAGATGGAAGAACTATGAAGGAAGAAATCTCCCTCTGCAACTGCAGTTTTGAAACAACAGGATCCTGAATCCAGGGTGACATTTGCCTGGGGCTGGGAGTCTCAGAAGTATAAGTGCCTTTTGATTTGCCACCAGGCTTCAGAGTGGGACAGGCTACAGTTTCTGAAGGTGAATGAAATAACTAAAATGCTGAAGTTAAAAAACAGTATATCTTGATGGGTAACACCAAATGGGACATTGCCCATGGAAAGATGAACCTCATGGAGCACCACAGAACTCATGGAGCAGAGCAAATATTCACAGTGGAGGGGAAAGGAGAAGCACAACTAAACAAAAAAAAAAGTCTTGACAGGTGGGGGCCTCCTGATGCTGCTTGTTTCCTGCAGAGTCTCTTTCTTGAGCAGAGCAGGGTGATGAGGAGCCCTAGAGCTCCTGCCTTTGCAGTCTGGCCCATATGTGTACAGTCTTGTGCATTTTTTTCCTTGATTGACAAGAGTGAAGGACCCTCGTGCTTTAGTGAGTGTATAATGGCTGCCTTGATGTCATTTATTGAAGCTTTGGAATAGCTGTGCCTTCTAATTACTTCTTCCCACCTGCCTGAAGAGCACCTTTTGCTTTCAGATTAACATCTTGCTGTCTCTTTGAACTTGTGCCTCTGTACTCCAAGCACCCTGGGTTTAGTGAGATCAAGGGAGGCTTGGTTAAGGTAAAAGGCAAGTAGTGATCAAGGTGGTTTTTATTTCCTTTCCTGCACAGAGACGTGCCAGGTTTGCTGATTAGACTGTGTGTGGCACAATCAGAGCCCTTGTGCCTTCAAAGAGACCCTCCAAGAAGAACAAGAACAAGGCCTTTGAAGGAGAAAAGCCTTCTTCCTAATCTTCAGAAGGGCATCAGCAGTGTCCAGCTTGAGCATCCATATGCACTGCACATATATCCTGGATGTGTGCAGTGGCTTCTTTGCTCCTGCAAGCAGAGAGATTTGGGGGCTGTGTGATAGGTGCTTCCTATGTGAATGATATCTTGCAATTCAAGCTGCAAGGGCTGATTTACTGCAGATACTTAAAAATCTTGGATAGAAATGCCAACGTCCAGATCCAGACCACTACATAGTGGGATAGTGGTTTGACTGAGTTTAAATTGTCAACAATCACATTGTTCTTACTGAATACGGATTCAGTGGTGCATTTAAAATGCCAGTTCACTGTAGTTTAGTTGTGGCATGGAGGAAAGTCCTAAGGTTTTCCTAAATACACATAAGACATTGAGGCATGAATGATAATCTGGAATTTGCAGCATCCTTATTGTCTGAAGCAATGGGGCAGGAATTGTCTTTGGGCTTTGTGCAGCACTGAGCATGCCAGGCAAGCTGAAAAAATGACATCCTCTCTTCTAAGATTTGTGTCCTGCCCATCTATTTCAAGCAGAGCATTAAGCTGCTGGTGGTCTCCTCAGAGATGGTGGTTTCTTATGGAAAACTAGAAATTAAGTGAAGAGGGAGCTTTAGGGGTCACTTTTCATCCAAAGCATAAACCCAGCTGAAAGTTGTACTGCCTGCTCTTAAAAACTGCAGTGGTGGAAGGCCATCCCTGTCCAGACAAGGTTTTCCCCTAATTTCTGACCCATACCTATCCTCTCGAGCTGCAACTGGAGCCTACCACTTTCCTTCCTTACTTCTCATCACAGAGAAGATGCCCTACTTTGCAAGAACTTCTCATAAATTGTCAGATTGATCTCATATTCCCCTTTCCTGGGATTAAAACAATCATATCCTTTCCAGTTTCCCTCTCCACTTCCTGTTTTCAAGGGCTTTGATAATGCTGCTCGTTTCTCACCTCACACTGAGACTGGGTACCCAAAACTGGGCACAGAATTGCAGTGTTGAGGAAATGGATGCTGTTTGGCATCTGATGGTTTATGCCTCATGACACAGTCCAGGATGCAGCAGAGCTCTTTAACAGCTGCACATGTGATGTGCTCCAGCAGTTGAGGACTAAAGGAGCCCTGAGCACAACCTCCATCTGTTCTGGAAATTATTGCTGCTTGCACACAGGCATTGCTCAGAGCAAACTGCAAAACCCTGCTGGTAAAGCAGGACAAGTTACTTGGGAGACACGTGGGCTGATCTGGGCACAGCCTGTTTCCCATGGAGTTATTCCTGAAGGCTGAATTCTGCTTGGAGTCCATGGTGTCCTGTAAATGAGATCTTTCATGCCCCGGTGTGGCTGTCAAGAGGCATTTTGCACTAGCAGAGTTTCTCTCTCCTCTCCCCGCCTACCTGTTTACTCCAGACCTGTCAGAATGGCATGTCTAGTTCCCCTGTGAAAAATTTGGTGCAAGCAGCCAAAGGATTTAAAAGTTATTAGGAAAAAGAAAAAAAAAAAAAAAAGAAAAGAGAGAGAACAGCAGAATAATTCTGCTTCCTTCAAAAATAAAGCTTAAAAAAGATGAAAGGTATTCGCCTTCACTCTCTGAAGGCTCTAACTTGGCAGCCAGCTGGAAAGAATTTGGGAAAGTAATTCCAGGAGCCCGGAGCTCTTACTGTCAGTAAAGCCTGCTGCTGGGACAGCAAAGCCATCTCACTGCAATCCGCTTTCCTCTGCTTCCTGGCAGTTTCAGCTTTTTTATAGTGTTTTCTTTGAGCTTTCTTTGAGAAAGTCTCCCAGTAGCTTGATCCACTTCCTGTGCAAGATGGCAAATGATTGCCCACAACTGGCAAGTCAATGCCTTGCCTGGCAGTCCAGCCTGTGGCATTGAGATTCTTCCTTTCTACTTTTTTTTTCCTTTTTTTTTTTTTTTTTTTTTTTTTTCCTGCAGAGACTTATAAACATTCTCATATAGGAGGAGAAAACAAGGATGACAAACAAGGTGTCAGAGCTTCAGAATACATCTTAAAGTCTGCGTTGTGGTGGGCCTCAGTGTGTCCAGCACAGCTGCCTTGGTTGAGGAACCCACACTCAATTATTCATGTCCCTGCTGTGGACAGAGCCTGAAGGTTTCAAAAAGTTCTGGCCTATATCTCTTCCTTTCAGAGGCTACTTTCCCCATGACTGTAGCTGCTACTGCACATCCCAGATCTCCTTCCATGACAATCCCAGGGCACTGAGAGGCATTATGACATTGAACTGAATTAGGCATCAGAATACTGAACCAGAAGGCTGAAAACCTGAGTTATTGTGAGTGGGACAAGGGGTTGGGGTGCCCATCCTCAGAGATCTTCAAAGCTTGACCAGAAAATGCCCAGAGCAAACTGATTTAATCTTTGAAGGCCGTCCTTGGAAACTGGAACATGAAGTTGGACCAGAGACTGCCAGAGGTCCCTCCTTACGTAAATGAGTCTGTGACTGCAGGCATGGTTTGGGGTAAAATTCATCCTTCTGGTCCTGAGGTCTCAATCTCCAGTAGAGAGAAAGTCACCTTCCTGATTCTGCATTACCCATCCAGCTGAAATCATAAAGCAGAAAGTTGAAAATAAAATACCCAATCCCTTTTTTCAAGGCTGGAAAGATTGTTGTGCTTGTCAGACATTTCATTTTTTATGACATTTTCACAGATTTTTTTTTCCTGAAAATGTTATTGCTTTTTAGCTTGACTGAAAACCCTGCTTTCAGAGAGAACTTCTCATAGCCATCTTGATAACGCTTTCTGTTGTTTTTTTAAAAACCCCAAATGATTAAAAGCCCTCATTACAAATGCTGAAAAATCCCTCACAGTCTGCCTGTTTTGAACCCAGCAAAATGAGAACAACAGATAGTTCTTTATTTTTCATGAAATAGTTCTTCACCTGTATTTTTTTAAGTCTTTTCATTCAGGCTGTGAGCTTTTCAGGGCAAAAATTGCCTCTTTACCAATGTCATTTTCTAGCTTCCACTTCACCAAGGTTTTCAATTTGGATGGGAGCTCTAAGTCAGATAATCATTCAAGACCACAATGTCTCTGGTTCAAAGCAGTGCTCACCATTTGAGCTCACAACTCTAAACTAAGACTTTCAGTTTATTAAAGCCCTAAGTTTGATTCCCCCTCCCCTCAGTAGCTTTGTTCACTGGTGTCCTGTTTGTTTTGCAAGCTATTATAAAAAAGCAATTGTTTTTTTCAGGGAGATGCTGTCAGTTCTTTGCTTTTCAGGAATTGCAGCTATCAGAAATTATCGTCTTAGTGCCTAAGAGTTCTGTCATGTCTGCCCCTTCCCTTAACACTTACAAACATGTATCATGTTGATGAATTTAGATGGTCATTTAAAGGCAAATTGCTTGTCCTACTTTTTGCTTCTTATTGATTGTCATATAATTAACTGATTCATTTTGTTAATATAATCCAGAGTGCCTGTAACCCACTTAATCAGGAGAGCCTGATCGGAAGACTTGGGTTTAATTAGACTGCTCTAATTGCCCCAGTGAAATGATGTTTCCTCTGTCCTGAGCCATTACTTATAGAAGCCAGATTTTTTTTTTTATTTTTATATTGAGATTTAATCAGGGGAAGAGAGAATAATATTTTGCCTCCTGCCAGAGGGAGGACTCTCTAACCAAAGACAAAGGGGTTAGGGAGAGAAGTCCCACATGGTCAGAGGTGACATATCCCTTATTACCTGGTAAGGACCCAGCAGGATCAGGGGCTGTCCACGGTCCATAAGGCTGAGATCTGCCCTTGGATTTTGCTCTGCAGCTCTCTGAGTGCTCTCTAAGTGTCTGAGCTTGGCAAGGAAAATTGTAACTGATTGTAAATTTCTTGCAAAAATGGACCTTCAGCAGGACTAAACCAATTTGCAAAATCAAGCTGAATTTGGGAAGTAATTTCAGCCTCCCATCCTCCCCATAAGAAATGAGGGATGTGTTTTTGAAAGTGCCAATATAGCTTGACTCTGATATTTCCTAAATCCAAGCTTTTTCATATTCACAGGTTGTGTTGTTGGCTTGCATGTGCTTATAAAGGTGAGCGAGATAAGACTGGCTAATTAGCTTGTAAACAAAATAGAACATTTTGCTTTGCATCAAATGAAATATTTTGGGTTGCTGAGTCAGACCTATGCATGTTTAAAAACATTCTAGCAAAAAAAAATTAAATTAGATGCAAAGGTGGTGCAGGGGAAAATACCCTGTGGGGATTGCCATTCCCTTGAATGAAGGGCTGGCTCCTGAAAGCAGTTTCAACTAGTGGGAAAATGCCTGAAGCCCTCAAGCTGCTGATGGTTTTTCTCAGGGTGGGGGGATATCGCTTGGTGGGTGAGCCTGTGTTTATGGGTACTATTCAGCCAGTGCACGAGCCTGAAGAGGAATCAGCTGATTAATGTGAGATTAGTGCCAGAGACTGTGATTAATGGTGGATGCAGGGATGTAGGAGAAAGCCCAGGGCTTTGCCTCTGGAGGAAGTGGCTGCATTACCTAGAGGTCATCCCTCTTCCTGCTATCCCACTGATCCCACATTCTCCTTCTGTCTCTGTCCCACTGGCCCCTTCTCCATCTCATGGCTCTCAAGCCATGGCCTGTGGCTTGGCATGGTGCGCAGGTCTCTGTCCTCGATTTCCAGCACAGGGACAAGGAGATATTTGGAGAGGGATGCAGCAAACCCATGAGCAAGAAAGTGAGCTTGCAGCATTTCTGGGGCTCAGAGGTCACTGGAGAAGCAGCTGAGGAGATTTTTCCCTGCTCCTTTTGCCTTTGCTGCTTCAAGGAAATAGGATCTTCCTTCCTCCCTCCCTCTTCTAACAATAATAAGGATTAGGTGCCACTGGAGCCAAAGGAACAGCAGACAAATGAACCAAAAGAAACAGTGAGATCTGGTATGTAATGTTTGAAGGTGAAGGGCGCCCAGAGTGACTCAGACAGGGTCACCCAGCTGTGCCACCCCGCCGAGGGACACAGAGCTGTGCCCTGGGTGTGCTCAGGCTGCAGGGGGTGATGGAGGGGGTGAGGGATGGGATGTGGGTCAGCCCCCTCAGCCCTTCTCTGCCAGGCACAGCTGCAAGAGCTGGAGGCTGTGCCAGCTCAGCATCCAGACGGCCGGGGGTGGGATGTGGATCAGCCGCCTGACTCACGTCGCTCTGGGCTCGTGACTGTGTTCTTTCGGGTGGTAATTGTGCAAATGTGCCAAGAGCAGCAGCACTGCTGGGATCTCTGCTGCCGATCTCCCGTCTCCTTCCAGCCCGTGACCTGGCTGCATGTAGAATGGCACCTGGCCCCCAGAAAGGAAGGTGAATTTTCTCCCTGCGTTTAATATTTTTCAAAAGCACTCAGTGTTTTCCCTCTCAGGAAGTGGCTCTGTTGGAAGGGCAGATGAGCTGTCTGTGGTGTTGATGAGATGGGATCACAACCGCAGCTGGCAGTAACTTGGTGTGACCATAGTCAGTTTCCCTCTCCCGGTTTCCAAAGGAATTAACCGGAAGCATATTTAATTACTTTCTTAAGTGAATATGGTCAAGCTATGCTGGTGCATCCTGCAGTCCTGGTCCCTTCAGAGCTTCACCTGAGAAGATCCAGGTGGCACTGCTGAATTTTGCTAAAGCTGTAGCTCTGCCCTTCTGGTCATAATTACAAATCTTTGTCTCCTTTCCATTGCAGAATGGCTGGAGCTGTTAGACAAGGTCTGACGTGTTCTTCTTCAGAGATATTTTCTTACATTATCTCTCCCTCGTGCTGTTTTCCACCTGCTACAAAGGTCACAATTTCTCTTGCCTGTGAAGAGCTGGGTAATAGGCTCCAGTTCTTCCAAAACCTTTCTTAAAAGTTTCTGTGGGGAACTGGGGAAGGCCTGCATTCCATAGTAAAGGAAGGAGCCTCAAAAAGAAATGAAAAAAAGGGAGAGGATGTAAAAGAAGAGAGATCCCACGAGTCAGGGAGGTCAGTGCAGAACCACAGCATCCACAAGGTCTGAGTACAACAGTGAATGTGATGGTGGTTGACACCCAGGGAGGGCCTCGAACTCATACCATGGTGGCGACTGAAGACAGGCTCTGTTTGATGTGGACAAACAATATAAACAATAAATGTTTTTGGGTTGCTTTTTTGCCTAATTCTAG
This sequence comes from Chamaea fasciata, assembly GCF_029207755.1. Taxonomy (NCBI): domain Eukaryota; kingdom Metazoa; phylum Chordata; class Aves; order Passeriformes; family Sylviidae; genus Chamaea; species Chamaea fasciata. The sequence continues at coordinate 23,908,973 of NW_027094095.1, forward strand.
AGTCCCTGAAGAAGATGTTTGGCATCCTCCCCTCTCCTTGCTTGTACTGGAGGGACTCAGTATCCTGCAGAGACAGCAAGGGAAATGACAGGATTATTCCCCATGGTGATTATCCTGTGATCTCTCAGGGCTGTATAAATGGGAGCTGATTACAGCAGAAAAGGAGTAAATTGTGTAATTAGAGAGGGGGAAGAGGGGAGGACTCAACCTCTGCCTGAAGGTGCTGGTTTAGAGAGGAGAGTGGAAAAGAGAACACTGAGCAGTCTCTGTTCTGGTACCCACAGCCCTGGAAAGGGCTGACCTGGTCCTTGGCTGCTCCTGTTGCTTTGTCCAAGCCCTTTGATCTTCTCTTCTTGAGAAAGAACAAAATATTTCCTTCTGCTGGAGCTCTTGGCCAGTTTCTTTGTGAAGAAAGACCCTCTTGCATGTCCACCTTGCCCCTGGTCTGCAGTGTGGTCGCCTTATGAGGGGATTGGCTGCACTCAGACACTGGCATCACCCTAAATTTCCCTCTGGGACTTGTCATGAATGGTTAGAAGACAAAAGCCACTGCAGGACAGAACCCACAGCAGTTCTATGTTGGGTGTAAGATGACTAAGATCTTTCCCACTCCTCTGCAAGAAACAGGAATTTTGCCTCCCCCCCCTTTTTTTTTTCCTCCCAGTTTTCCCATTGCAGGGAAAAAAAAAGCACACAGCAGAACTGCTCTCAGAACCACGGAGAGAGAACCTATTATTGTGAATATTATTCAAGCCAGGAAAAATAGCCAATTACCTTCCTATAGAACCACTCTCTGCCCAGTGAGCCAGTAATTGCAACATCTAACATTCATCATGGAGCTCTGAAAGCGCTTTGGGAATAAAATACTGGCAAATGCATGGACTTGAAAAAAACAAGGGAAAAAAGTAAGGTTAAGGCACTGGATATCCAGGAGGTGTAAAATGCCTGCAGGGAATCCATGCCCACTTACACCTCAAGTCCTATAGATGCAAGAATTTGGCTTTGTCTTATATCCATTCTGTCTTATGTTTTAAAGGTACACAACTGTATTAATGTAGATAATAAACTGAATAGTGAAATAGAATGTAACTGAGGTGGGGACACTGCCAAAGCTGCTTTCTTGATGCTTAAGAAGGTCAGCTGGGCAACTGTGACACAAGTAAGTTCTTGCATTTATTTCCCAGGTTTACCAATGAAACAACCAACAAAGGGGAAATCCATCTTCCCCTTTCTTCTTTTCCTTCTTGGAGGAGGAAGAAAAGACACAGTCCTTTCAAGAGTGGCAGGGTGTTGAATATGTTTGCTCTGCTGGACTGCACTAAAGGCCACATTTCACTCCCTGCCTGTCCCCAAGGTGATCCATGGACAGTGTCTGGAGATTTGTCAGGTTTCCCAAGATCTATTAATGCTATCAGCTGATGAAACCTCCAGGAACCCACAGGTTCTGGGGGATGTGCTCCAAGGCCTGTGAGCAGCACCTTTTCCCCAGAAGCTGTGTGGGAATCTCATCCTGAGGAGGACGTCTTTCCTATCCGGCAGTGGAAGAGTTAACCGCATGTGTCAGAGGCCTTGGCTCATTTCACCGAGTTGTTTGGGGTTTTCCCTGTGTAGCCAGAAGGATAATTTAGCTGTGCGTCTTCAAAATGCTGCGGTTTTGCACCCTGTAGAACGTCTGTCCTTTAAATTGCTTGGTGAGCACCAGCCCTCATTTATCATGTCAGCTGTGATCCATGGAACAGCAACAGCCTCGCTCTTCCCTGAGCTCTTTCCTTTTCCTCGCCCTTCTGTTTGAAGGAAAACAAATCTACGCTGAAATTGCTGCTGCCCTGAGTTTGCTTTTTTGCCCTGAACCCTCACAAATGCCCTTTAGGATGCTCCAAAGGGATTTTCTCTTTGTTCCATGAAAACGATGCTGGCCCACAGTCAGAGATTTTGGGTCAACCTTAATGTCATACAGAGTATAGGTAATGTCAAACCTGTCAGAACAGGTAAGCTCACAAAATAACCTAAGATTGTGCCAAATTGAGACAAAATTGGAAAGGGATATCTTCTCCCTCTGCACTGCTCATTCCTGGGTGCCAAGGGTCACCTGCCTGCTCATCACAACACCCAGGGCTGTAATTCCTGCTGCCAGGATTCACTGCAGCCATGGCCCCGCTCTCATCCTCACACCTTTGCGCGGAGATGGTTCCCTTCACCTCACTGCCAGCACCTGAGCTGCTGAAGAGCCAAAAGAAGCGGCTTAATGGCTTATTCCCTTGTACCCATTTCCCTGCTACAGTCTTACACCCTGACTGTTTTGCGGCACAACGTCCCTAGGCCAGCACTACTCTTGCTTGAAGGGAACAGACCCGACAGGATCTTTCTTTGGACAGAAAAAAAATAAATCACTTTTTTTCCTTTTTTTTTTTTTTTTTTTTTTTTTTTTTCATTTTTCTCTCCCAACACACCCCCCCCCCCCCCCCCCTTTGGACACCTCCCCCTGACACAGAGATTCATGATAAATCTCAAGTCCTCTTCCTGATATGTATATATAGAGAGAGATAAAAGCAGTGGATTGCATTTCTTGGCCGTACCCTCCCCCCGCGGAGCCCCGAGCGGATCGATGCGGCTCGCTGTCGCTCGGCGCTCGCTTGGCCACCCCTGTGGGCGCGGGGCGGAGCCGGCCCGGCGGTTTTCCCGCCAGCGGCGCGCGCGGGCCGTTACCGTGTCCGCGCGCTCCCGTGAGGCGATGGTGGGTGCGGGGGGGCGGGCACCGGACCGGACCGGACCGGACCGGACCGGACCGGACCGGACCGGACCGGACCGGACCGGACCGGACCGGACCGGACCGGACCGGACCGGACCGGACGTCTGTGTCTGTGTCTGTGCCAGTGTCTGTGCTAGGAACCTCCCGGCCCCTCACTGTGTGTGGTCCCTCTATTCCAGAGGAGGAGCCTGGCCCCCAGCCAGCTGGCCAAGAGGAAGGCGGGCGATGAAGATGACGAAGAGGAGGAGGACGACTGGCAGCCCCCGACGGTGAGCGAGGGGCCCCGGGGCGCGGCCCCGTGCGTGCGCGTTCTCGGCCCGGTGTGAGCCCGCAGCCACGGGCAGGGGGATGCGGGGCGGGGCCGCGCTGCATCCCAGTCACTCCCCGGTGCCCGAGCCTCCCCATCCTCCGGGCATCGCGCCCCCGGTTTATGCTGCCCTAAAACTTTGTGTCTCGGCATGTGGTCGGTGAAAGAGCTTCATTGTGTACAGATGGTGCTTCGTGGTTATGGAAAAACTTACCCTTGTGAGAGCTTCGAGTGCTGTGTGAAAGGAAGGGTGGGTGGGTAACTAGGAATAGGCTGTTCAAGACACAGTGTTACGTATTTTTGTAACAGGACACGGGAGGATCAATTTCGCCGATTATCGGTAAGAGACAGTAAAGACCTCCTGTAGCCATTCATAATGACACGACTCCTAGCCCTGATCGTAATTTATAATTATGTTCTATGTTATACTGGTTAAAGAGTCTCATGTAATATTTTCAGTGTCAAATCCATTTTTCTGTGCCTAGCAGGTGATTGAAACCATGCCTCATGCTGAAGAAGACTGTTAAATCAGGAAGCAGATCAACAACTTATTTCTTTTCATGCTTTTCTAAGTGTTTGAAATACAGGGTTCAGTGTGAGGTCTTTCACATGCATAACACAGGTGCCATGGAGCCTCTGGGGACTTTGATGTAGTTTGTTCCATGCCACTGACCCCTCCTTTTCTTAATTCTGCTTTTGTTCTTGAGTGGTGGGACAGGACAAATCTTAGCGTGGGCAAGCCTGCCCTTTTACAGGTTAGAAAGTGGTAGTTATTTTCTTAACTAGCAGAATGTTTTAAGTTTCATATAAATTAAACTTTAGGGTGCAGTGACCTTGCTGTGTGAGTCTTGTGGCAGCAGGGGTGAGCGATGCTCAGAGCTGCTTGGCTGCCTGGGCGATGGTCCGTGCGCTTTGGTGCTTGGTGAATGTGACTGCAGGGCAGCCTCTGAGTGTGACTGCAGGGCACCTTCTGCTCTCCCCAGCTGCCCCTGAGTTGTTTGTTTTCTATGTTCCAGGGCCGGAAGAGGCAGAAGGCAGCCAGTGAGACCGAGAGTGGAGAATGCTACAGGTCACCTTTCCGCAAACCCTTGGCTCAGCTGACCAACAGACCCCACTGCCTGGACAGCAGTCAGCATGTGAGTGGGGTGGCCGCTGGTACAGCTCACTCAGCAAGGAAGTCCAAGTGCCTCATGGCCTAATTTAAACTGAGGTGTTATGGAAGTGCCATGCAGACACAACCAGCCTTTGAGTGTTGAAGGAGCTGTGGTGGGGGAACTTGGCTGTAGTGGAAATCCTGAATGAGGGAGTTCTGTGAGGCCCAGGTGAAGGACAGTACCCAGAGATGTGAGTTGCTTTCCAGCCAGGTGGGTCAAATGCTGTCTGCCTGCCCATTTTTCTCTGGGCTTCCACTGCTGCACTAGCTGGGTGCTTGCTGATCCAGCATGGATGTTCCTGCAGTGGTAACCCAGCTCCTTTGCAGGAAATGAGATGCCTGACTGAATTACCAAGGCAGGGGGAAGCAATAGCTTTTAAAGAAGTGAATAAAGCTAGTGGATTTAGGAAGATGGGAGCTATGAAAAATCAATTTAATGTATTAGAAAACCCAAAGGAAAATAGTTTTGAAAAGCAGAAGTGGTGGAGGAAATTGTGCTGAATTGTTACTTTCTTCCTTTTGGATAGTCTTGAAAGTAGTTGGAGTTGAAGCTTGAGTAAATTAAATAGAGGGACTCTGAGTACTTGGCAAGACTGAGTTCTCAAAACATGTCCTGGACTTGCTTTCTTGAACAATCTCTTATTTCAGTCTTCTGAAATGTGTTTTCTTTCGGAATTCCTAGGAGGCTTTTATCCGCAGTATTTTGTCCAAACCCTTCAAAGTCCCCATTCCAAATTATAAAGGTAAGATGAGGAGGTTTAAGGATTGTCTGTGTTGGCTGACTCGGGTAAAACAGATGATGCTTAGGCCTGTCAAATATATCTGTGGGGATTATTGTTCCTTTTTGCACTGATGCATGTGTTCCAGAAATCCTGACTTAATTTTGAAAGAAAAATACTGGCATATTAGCAAAGTCTTCATATTTCTTACTAGTGTTTAGTTTGGATAATCCTACATTTCAGAATTGGATTTTATAGTCTTACTGCTATGTATTTGATGTAGTGCCAGGAGATTTTACACTGTATCACAAATACAAAAGCAAAATGAATTCCAAGCCACGAAGGTTTATCGTTTAAATAATGATGCTAACAGACAGAAGGCTGAAGTGAAAAAGATTGTATGTGCCAGTTTTATTTCTACTTGGCTTGGTGTGTTGAGCCTCAAGGTGATCTTCAAAATGAGATGGTTTTGAAGTTCAAAGCCTCAGCTGGTTTGAATCAGTGAAACATAAGATCTCAGATACAAATGGGCCTGTTTGTGTCCCCTGCTTCCCCTTCACCCTCCAGCTGAAAAACTCGAATGCAGATCAACCAGTTTCACTCAAACTTTAGTTATAAAAATGTCTGTAAGCAACCACTAAAAATGGAATGACAAGCCCCAAAAGAGTTTGGGAAAGCTCGCTTCTGGAGAAGCGGATTTGCCAGGAGGCTCAAACAGAACTGTAACTGGGAAAGCTGCTTTCTGTGCCTGTTACCTTGCTCTGTTAATTGGGAAAAGTGGCTCTTCCTTCTGCTCTTTCTTGTGTGTGCATTGCTGCCTCAGCTTGTGATACACTCCTGTTTTGCAAGGAGCTTTAGTAAACAGCAGAGAAATAGACTGAATCTTTTTCAAGCAAAATCAATCCTGGGAGCACAGTTGCCTGAATTTTGATGGGAAAAGGGATTTTTATGTATGTTCTTGTGTGCATCTCCGTTTCAAAACTGACATCAAAATACAGGACTACGAAAAGGGACTCATGCTTGGTTTCTGCTTTTCACAGACGTTGGCTCCAAGGCCAAACATCTACTATTGCTCAGCAGAGAGAAAATAATAGCCCAGAGTAGGTAGTGACAGTATGATGGTGGCTGTGCTGCTGTAGAACTTTGTCAGTGTTAAAGATCAATTCATGGCCTTGCATCAAAGATATAACTCTGGCTAAGTCTGGGTTAGATGACCCCCAAAGAGGATTTCGCCTAGCATGTTCTAGATGTAGGAGTGTATTTGTTGAAATGTACATTCTGAAATCCTCCTTGGCTTTGAAAAAACTAGAACAACCACTTTGAGTGAGCAGTGCCAATGCTCCATCTTTCCTCTGTTCCTCCGTTCTGTTTTTTGCTCCTGCAGAGCTTCCCACTCTGTGCTGCCAGAGCGCTGCCAAGCACCCACCTCGCTTAGGTTTGCTGTCTGCACCAGCTGTGTGTGCACCTCCACTCCAGCACCCAATTAATTCACTGTTCCTAAGTGCAATCAGGCTCTGCTTGCTTCCAGGAAGATGTTGTTGTTTGAGCCGTGCCTCTGTTTGTTTTCAGGGCCCCTGGGCTTGCGCTCGCTGGGTGTCAAACGGGCAGGACTGAGGGGTCCTCTCCATGACCCATTTGAAGAAGGAGCTCTGGTTCTGTACGAGCCCCCAGTGCTGAGTGCCCATGACCAGCTGAAAATAGACAAGTGAGTCATCGCCTGGCATGAATGCTGCAGCTCTGACCTCTTTCTGGGTGTGGGTTTATGTGCTTTTCTCCCAAATGTGTTTGAGCTGGGGTCTGAACATCAAGGGGAGTTTGATTCCAAATATTCTGCCAGGATTGGTTCAGGTATGGTTACAGTCAAAGAAGGAATGTACCCGTGCTGGATTTTTTGTGTTCTTTCACTGACTGTTCCATCTCTCATAAATCAAAAATTTAAACCTGTTGCAGGAAATGAGCATACGTGCATGGAGAAGTTGCTTAGAAAATCTCATGGCTTAGTTGTTTATCAGGAAACATCAGCATCTGATGTCAAGCAAAGGGAGATGACTGTCAAATGTTAGGTGCTTGCTGGTTTTTATTCTGAAGTAGTTTCTTTTGTGCTTTGCTATTACTTAAAAAGGCTGTCAACTGCATCTTCATGGACAGAGGGGAGGGGTTTCTCTCTCCAGAAGTTTAGTTATGATATTGTTATAGAAACAAGATAAACAATACTGGCTTTTTAGCTGTGTCTCTGAACCACATTCTGCCCTTGTTTTAACCACAACCCACATACATGGTTTCACTGATGTTTCAGACTGTGGGTAGGTCTCTAACTTCATTCTCAAAGCTGAATTAATCCATTTTTCACTTTCTTGTTTGAAGTTGCTTCCCTTGTGCCACAGGGGAGTCCTCAGTATAGCAGTGAGATTCAACGAAACCTAAACATGTGCCAAATTCCTTAATCACACTCTCTTCTTCCTTGCCTGCCTCCTGCAGGGACAAGGCACCTGTCCATGTTGTGGTGGATCCTGTCCTCAGCCGTGTTTTACGACCCCATCAGAGAGAAGTAAGTTTTCCATTGGGACCCGAGGATTTGCTCCATTTCAAAAAGCTGCGTTTCCTCTGCTGGAGTTGTTACAGGTCTGCATAGACCTCACAGACTGACAGTCTAACAGACTCTAATCTGTCGAAAGTACCAAGTAAAACTTTTGTTTTAAGTATCCTCTGAGAGGCTTGAATGCTGATGATACTCCCTGTCCCTTTTTGAGCAAAGAATCAGGGCTGAAAAGTCCTGCTTTTACTTACCGTGAAGTCTGGAGTTGTAGCTCTGCTGAGTGGAATTCAGTGTGGAAGGTGAGGGGATGTAGTTGCAATAAACTCTATTGCGGCCCAGCTTGGAGTCAGGAAGTGTGGACTGTCCACCACTGTTTTACTGCTCAGCAGAATTGATAGGATCTGCAGTCCCTGAGCCAGCAAACACTCCAATTTCTGGTACTGTGATTCCCAACAAAGTGGGAGTAGGTTCTTACTTCAGTTTGCTTTGTTTGGGGGTTGCCCTTGGTAGGTGTGAGCTGTGCCTGACCTATGCAGACTTGAAATTTGACAGTGGAGACTGCCAAATATGTTTTATGTTGTAAATATGTGCAACATTATAATATGGCAGCAGTGGGTACAACTCTCCAAATATCTGATGTAGGTTTCTGGACAGCTCAAAGTTCATCTCAGATGCAGTGTATTATCATTTAAGCCTGGAGGGAGCACAGATGGAAGCTGTGATTGCTGATCTTGCAGGCTAAGCAGGTCAAGCTAGATGTGTCCTTGCATGGGAGATCTTCAGATAGCTCTGAGAGCATTGTAGGCTGCTCATGGCTTGTAGTTTTATCTCAGATCTGGTAATAAACCTGTGACCCAGTGTAATGCTCATCTCTGGCTACATAGCTGGAGGCACTCTGGTTTTGGTTAAGCTGCTGCCTGCTGGTGCTTTTGTCAAGTAATCAAAGTTATGTTGGTGTCCTCAGCACACTGGTTTTTGGCAGGTAAATGTCAGTGATGAAGCAGTTTCTGCTCTAGGCTGACTCTTAAGTCTCTGCCTGCTAAGACTCCTATGCTGCTTTATTCAGCTGATGCTCCTACATAGTTGTACAGCTCTGCTCCAGCTTTGTTATGACTTTTACCCAGGTGCTGGTTCTGCAGCAAAATTCAGTCTTACAGTCAGTAGTATACTTCATAATTGTTCAACTGGCTTAAAAAAATTCCATTAGCCCGTTAATAGAAGCCTGAGAAAGAAAGAAAGAAAATGACTTGAAAGTGCAGGTCAAGGTGCTCCATCTTCAAGTCCTAAGTAGTGGAGTAGAGAGGATGAATCCTTGCAGGTGTGTTTAGCTTGTATGTTCCCAGCACAATGCCCTGGTTTTCTTTGGCTCTCTTATCATCACATGGTACAGGAACATTTTGAAGTTTGTCTCTTCCCCCCAGCTTTTATCTGTCTCAGTGATGTGTCAGAGCCTAATGCAGGGCTGAGCTCTTCTCCCACCATGTGACGTGGGTTATAACCTCAGCCCTGTGTCTTCTCTAAAGCTAAATCTGCTTTGGACCTTGAGCCCCCAGGTGAGTCACTGCTTCTAGGCAGAAATGATGAGGGCTCATGATGATGTTCTGGGAATTATTCGAGCAGCAGAAACAACTCTACTCACTCTGATTCTTTAAAATTACCTGACTTAGTGGTGGTAAGATGATAAACCTCTTTGAAATGATTGATGCATGGTAGTTCATGGCCAGGCCCTGTCTAATGTAGCCAAGGGTAGAAATTTCTGGGAATTCATGTTAGAAAGCTGGTTAGAATTGTAAAAAAAAAAGTAAAATGTAGCAAGATTTTGTGCATGTTGTGAGATACTGTTTCACTCCAGATGTGGCAGCATTTTATCTGTGCCTCGGGTGGTTTCCCACTGTCTCATTAGAACACTGCATGTCCCCAGGGATGTGTGCGCTACACAAATCTGTTGTGCTATCAGTCCTGTGTGTTGTGGTAATGAAGTTGTCACTCCGCTGATGTTCCCATCCTGCTCTGAGAGAAAGATTTTTTTGGCAGGGGGTGAAATTCCTGTGGGACTGTGTGACGAGCCGGCGGATCCCTGGGAGCCATGGCTGCATCATGGCAGATGAGATGGGGCTGGGCAAAACCCTCCAGTGCATCACACTCATGTGGACGCTCCTCCGGCAAAGCCCAGACTGCAAGCCCGAAATCGAGAAAGCCGTGGTGGTGTCTCCCTCCAGCCTGGTGAGAAACTGGTACAATGAAGTAGAGAAATGGCTGGGGGGAAGGATCCAGCCACTGGCCATTGATGGAGGCTCCAAAGACGAGATTGACCGTAAACTAGGTACAGAAATGTTTGCAATCTGGGCGTTTGGCTGGTTGGGGTCAAAATCTTGCCTTGGAAGAAGGCTGCAGCAGCTCATGTGAACATCCCTGAGTAGTCACTGGATCTCTGCAGACTGATGGCTGTCTCTGCTCTAACATTTTTAGATCTGCCTCTTGCATGTTTCATAATAGTTGATCTTTTGCCATAATCCAAATCTAGTCAGGTGTTAGGATAGTCCCAATGCTCTTATTTTGCTCCAGCCAGAAGGCAGGAAAGGAGGCAGAGGGGACATGGAAATGGGAACAGTTGTGGGAAAAGTGAGTATATGTGGGTGGAAGGGTTTTCCTAAATTTTTAAGGCAAGTGTTTTGACCATTTGATCTGTTTTCTATTAGTTTTTTCTCATAATTTTTTTTTTTTTTTCCTTTTTCCCCCTTCCCATCTGCAGTTGGCTTTATGAACCAACGTGGCCTGCGAGTGCCTTCACCCATCCTGATTATCTCCTATGAGACGTTCCGGCTGCACGCTGAGGTGCTGCAGAAGGGCACTGTTGGGCTGGTCATATGTGACGAGGTACGGGGACACCTTTAAGGGGATCCATTCCTGGTGTTTTCTCACCATCTGGGTGAAACTGCATCTGCTTTCTTAAAAGGAGAGAGGACAAGACTTAGCTGTGGACAGCACCCATTCTGGTGTTTCAGAGGCTCTAAGTAAGATCAACCATACTGTGTGAGCCTGAAGGGGAGAGGTGACTTCATGAGCCAAGAGATGAAGAAAATCCAGTTGGTGGTAATTGTATCCACGTGTAGGTTCCTGATGGGTCCCTACCAGGGCCCTCTCCATTTACCACAAAGGAGGTCCATGCCTGTCTCTGTTGGTAGTGCCCTGGCTTACTGGTTTTCGTGCATTGGTGTGTGTCAAGCTCTGCTTTCACATGGCCAAATTTGAGGGTTTTTTAAATTTGTCATTCCCTATTTGTAGTTATAGGTGGTGAGAGCCAGGGATTTGCTTTGAAGGACAAAATAAACCAAGTGTCCTCTGCCTCCTTGAGGACAAGGCTGGGGCCTGGCAGGGGCTGAGGTGTCCTCTGCTGCTGGGTAGAAGGAATTTATTAAATAGAGGTGCCACCCAGTGGTTTGTATTTGCCAGAACAGTGCTGAGAGGGGCTTAAAAAGAGTGAGTGTCCTCAGGAATGTAGCTCCCATAAACCTTTTATCTACAAGTCTATGACTGTCCACACCTCTCAGTGCCCCTGGAATGGGGTCAGCACCTAGGGAATCTGGGAACCCACGTCCTTGGCCTTGTGGTTTCTATACCTTTCCAGTAAATACCCATCTCTGCTGCAATCTGGCACTCGTGAAAAGCATCTTATCTCTTGTGCTATGTCCTACCCAGCACTCAGATGCTAATAAAGTTGCTTTTCCCAGGCATGAGAAATGGGGCCTCTATTCAAATTACCCCTGTAAGAGATGAAGAACCTCTTTTTATTAGTGTGCAAAGGTCTGGCAATCCTCTGTATAAATGGTCTCAGTGGCCTGTGGTCTTGACCTTGAGTGAAGCAGTTTTACTGGTGCAGAGTTCAGTGCTTGGGTTGATACCTGAAAACATTCCCATCTTAGAACAGGAAACAGTTCTTAGAGTTATACTGTGTGTTGGTTGTTGTTTTCATGATAGACTTTCGTGCCTGGGTGGAGCTCAGATATTCCTGGTCTTGTTTCCTCACGTAATGGCTTCAGGTTTTTCACGAGATCCTTGTCTTTGAAACAAGTCTGTTGCAACACTTACTCCACTACCAGGAATGGGAAAAGTGGGAGATGCCTTTTATCAGTGCTCATGTGGCTCTCCAAGCTGCTTCCTAGCAGGGCCACTGGATTTATCAGCCTTATTCCTTGTCTCTGTTTTTTTACAGGGCCATAGACTGAAAAACTCTGAAAACCAAACTTACCAGGCTCTCAACAGCTTAAACACACCTCGACGGGTCCTTATCTCGGGCACCCCTATTCAGAATGACCTGCTGGAATATTTCAGCCTGGTGCACTTTGTCAATTCAGGCATCCTGGGTAAGGGATGAATGTGTGGGAGGGAGGGGAAGGTGCTGCCCAGGCTTCCCTCAATGCCAGCAAAAGCAACAACTGGGATGGTGAAAAATCATGTCAGGGGCTTGTAACTGGATGATCTCTTAGGGCTTTTTCCACCTCAGACCATTCTGTGATTCTATGAGACTTAGTCTCTTTCAGTTGGTATAGGTCAGGGTGCCCTGCTCCAGAGGCTGTGTTATCATATGAGCTTTGTTTCAACAAGATTCTGATGCAAAGTACACCAGTCTAACAGGTATTTTGGAAGGAGAATCAATTAAAGTAAATTGAATATGTGAAACTGAGTGCTACTGTAAATCATTTCTTTTTTCATCACACATGATTGCCTCAGGTTGTTGGACATCCAGTCCAAAAGGCTTCTCATTAATTCTTGTGCATGCACAACTCTAATTAAACACAATGCATCAGATTCTTAGTCTTGCAAGCAGAATTTTGCTGTCTTTTTCTGTTCAGCTGTGTTGCCTCCAGGAGTTCTCAAGGAATGGATGGAATGGGGTGGTAGGTGTTCTACATCTGCCTTTTTGGTGTGCTTCAATTTTGGGTAGTTATTACAGGGAGTGATGGGATTTCACCTGCCCCCCTTGACCTGTACTTTGGGCAAGATTACTCTCCCTGTACTTGCAGTTCGTTCTTCCTGAGATGAGGTTAATGGTGTAACTACTGCAGCAAAGCTGCAAGCACTCAGTAGGCATTTTTCCCACTTCCAGCCTATGGCCAGTAATAAGCAACTGATTACAGATAATTTTGGAGTAGGCACAGATAATGCCTGTGCTGTTGTTTGCAAGGACAAAATCTGGGAATAAAAGTATAACTGAAATGTGAGCAAAAGCAGTATATGCATGACTGTTAAGGTAAAATTCTGTGACCCTTGGCTTTGCACTGTTGTTGGAGTACAAAATGATTATCTGTTGTTCTGATTTGTCTGCCTTGTGTGAGTTTTTCTTGGCTAGAAAAAACCCCAATTTTATGGATGGGATGAGGGTTTGTTTTATCTGCTGGCCTCGGTGTTTGGGGTGTGGTAAGTGGGGCTGTGGGATGCTGATCAAAGGTTCTTTGGTAGTAGTTGTCACCTTTTCACTTCTGCTTTATACAGGAACTGCACAGGAATTTAAAAGACATTTTGAAATGCCCATCTTGAAAGGAAGAGATGCAGATGCAAGTGAAGCTGAGCGACACAAGGGAGAAGAGAGGCTTAAAGAGCTGATCAGTATTGTGAACAGGTGAACTTCATCTCTCTTCTCTTTGCAGAGCTTTTGCTTAAGCCCTTTGCATAAGCCCTGCTATCTTTCCAAATTAGAGTTGTAGCTGTAATGAATTCTCTTGCCTGTTATGTCTATTCAGCAAGTGATTGTGCAAATATTTATTGCCTAAGAAATCCACATAAGCATGTGGAGCTTTAGTCTGATAAATGGAACTGACATGGCACAGTCAGCTGCAGTCACCCCCAAGCAGTACTCTCAGGTACTGAATTATTATTTGACTCCTATATTTCTGTTTTTTCCTGGGATCTGCGTAATCAGGCAGCATCCTTTTATTTATGTTATCTGCAAATGTGGGCTGGATCAGACCTGAGATCCATCCAGCCCAGATGTTGAGGACAAGGTGTATAAGGAATGTCAATTCTGCTGTTGATTTCCCAAGTCACAGAAGAGTCCAGCTCACACTTCCACAGTTTTGTTGGCTCTGTAGGGCTGATAGGACACACTACAAGTGACAGAAATGGGACTTGTGATCCCCAAGAAGCACCTCTGTGATGTGAAGTGCTGTCTTATTTATCTCTGGTTGATTTGTGGTACTTGTTAAACCTGTTTCGTCTTCATGAATACAGTCAATTTATCCACATCTGCTGGCAATTGCTTGGCTTTCTAAGAACTTCCTAGAAAAGACTCTTGAATTCTCAGCATTGCTGGTGTCTTCCTGTTTTTTTCTGAGTTTTTGTTTGTTTGTGGGTTTTGTTTGGTGTTTTTGGTTGCTTGGTTTGTTTTGGTTTTTTAATCTGACCTTTTGCAGCCATCACAAATACAATCCCGCAGTTCACAGTCATGGTAAATTAGATTTCACAGTAAGTAAAGTCACTCCATAGAGACAGTCCTGAACTTGACTCGGATCATCTTGCAGAAGCCTAAGGAAAAGGAAAGGTTAGGAGGAGAAAAGCTTACTCCTTCCTGAGGTGCATTTATTTCTCATTATAGTTGATGAAAAATGGATGTAAAGGTGTGTTCAGGAATGCCTGTGCCTGGCTCTGTTGAGGTCTGGGTCCTTTCCTTTATTGTGCAACAGTCATGATACACAAATAGGGAAGACAAAGCACAGAAGTAGTAACAGATGAGTCAGTTGAATTTGGTAGGAATTGCAAACGGGACAGCGATGCAAAGACATATGGAATCATAGGGGCAGGGCTGGAAGGGCCCTGGAGACGGCATCTAATCAGTCTTGCTGTCCTAAGGTAGAAGGTGTTAGACCTAAACCATCTCTTAACCCCCACCCAGCACTGAAGACCTTGCAATTTTCCTAGGACACCTTTTCAAGGGCGCCGCTGTCTCTGCAGTTAGAAAATGCTCTTAATGTGTAACATAAATCTTCCTTACTGCAGTTTAAGCCTATTACTTTTCATCCTGCTGCTTATAGGTTCGGAGAGCAGATTATTCCTTTATTTACCAGCCTTTGACTGATTTTGGGGTTGTCATATATCCCTGCTGTCTTTCTTCTATAGGTTTTGTAACATTTTTGATGCTTCCTGGCAGAACTGGGTTTCTGCACCTCTTACTCTGGTTGCTCAGCTCAGCACTTTTTCTAGTCCATTCCACCTTTTCTGAAGTGTGGCAAAACTGCTCCATGGGGCATTTCCAAAGGCCAAAGGATATGTCCTTTGCTGAATCTTGTGCCAGGCCATGAGTCCATCTTGGGTGAGGATGGCTACTGAGTTATTAAATGGGGAGTTGCCTGCCTGTGGTGATTGACCCTTGTACATGTTTGCTGGCTGTGCTGCTGGTCTATTGTAGCTCAAATTGCAAATGCTGTTGGTAGTCTGAGGAAGAGCAGAGTTTCTCTTGTGACTGAGCTCTGTCTGTGTAGGTGGAATCATGTCTGATCCCTCCAAATCTCATGAACCACATGGGAAGCCTCACAAAGACAATGGCTTATGTGGGGCTCTGTAATATGGCTTCATGTGGATTGTGGGTGTCTGGCCTCTGCCTTGTGTTGGACTATCACAGACCTTTGGAGAGAAAATATCAAAGGGACTGTCTGTTGACCGCATGAGGAACAACAGTGATAAAACAGAGTTTTATCAGTAGAAGTGATCCCAGAGTCATCCAAGCATCTGATCTTAATTTCTCTCCCTGCAGGTGTTTAATTCGGAGAACTTCAGACATCCTGTCCAAATACCTGCCAGTGAAGATTGAACAGGTGGTCTGCTGCAGGTACCAAAAAGCATCTGCTGTGTCTGGGAAATAGTGGAAGCAACAGGAAGGACTGAAAAATTGCCATAAGCCCCTTTAATTCCTGTGGTGACTGCTTCCCTCTAGGAATGAGGTTGTAGCCATTGACCAAATGTTGCTTTTTCCTCCTGAAGCCACAACCCACAACTGGTGGTTCTGCCAGCCAGCTGGTGAGCTCTGGGCAGCTGTGTAGAGTAGAGCCCTGGGCTGTGCAGTCTCTGCAAGCTTCTCTTCCAGCTCTGGAAGACAGCAATACTCTACTAGCAGCCTTGGGGGCAGTTCTTGGCTGTCTGTGCTGTAGCTAGAAAAGCTGAGCTGAAAGGAACACTCAGAGGATGGAGAAGGGCTTTGTTGGACTGCAGGGTAGGACTGCAGAGCTCTTGTTGTGTTTCAGACTGACACCTCTGCAGACTGAGCTGTACAAGAACTTCCTGAAGCAAGCCAAGCCAGTGGAGGAGCTGAAGGAGGGCAAAATCAGTGTGTCTTCTCTCTCTTCCATCACATCCTTGAAGAAGCTCTGTAATCGTGAGTTGTTCACATGGGTTTGGGTTCTGCACTGTTGGTGAAGCTTTTTGGGTCTCCCTTGTGCACTCCACAGTCTCTGAGCTCTGTTTATTCTCCAGATCCTGCTCTTATCTATGATAAGTGTGTGGAAGAGGAAGAAGGATTTATGGGAGCCCTGGGCTTGTTCCCTTCTGGCTACAGCACCAAATCTCTGGAGCCCCAGCTTTCAGGTATGGTGGAACTCAGCAGTACAGATGTGCTGCCTAACACAGGCAACTATGTGACTGTATTTGGCATCTTACTAAGTGCCCTTCCAGGGTCTGGAATTTGGTAATTCTGCTTCAGCTTTTTCTTTCTTTCCTTTTTATCCAGGAAAGATGCTGGTTTTGGATTACATCCTTGCTGTTACCAAAAGCACCAGTAATGACAAGGTGGTTTTAGTGTCTAACTACACTCAGACACTGGATCTATTTGAAAAGCTCTGCAGGAACAGAAGGTTTGTCTTTAAATTTCAGTGGTTTAATCCTGCTAGACTATACTTGTTGCCTATGCTGTAAAAGAACTGGCTATTTCTACACTTTCTATCAGCAGGAACTTATGATCTGTCTTTTAGCTCAGGTGCTCCTGAATTGGAACTACTGTAGCTTGTGCTTTGTCTGCTGGCATCACTCAGCACAACATCTCTGGCCCTCTGCTAACATTTCTAAAGCCTATTCTGTTGTTGCAAGGCTGATGGTGACAGATTTTTCTCTTGGGTAGGATGCTCTAAAGATGGCAGCAGTCTGATTGTAGTAAGTGCTGTGTGTTCCAGGTATTTGTATGTCCGGCTGGATGGCACCATGTCCATTAAAAAGAGGGCAAAGATCGTGGAGCGATTCAACAGCCCCTCGGTGAGTGGAACCTGCCAGATGTGAGCAGCTCTCCTGCCAGCTCTGAGTGCTGTGAGTCAAAGCATGGCTGCCTCTGTAGTCTAATCCAAGCCTGCCTTTTTCCAGAGCCCCGAGTTCATCTTCATGCTAAGCAGCAAAGCCGGTGGCTGTGGTTTGAACCTGATTGGGGCCAACAGGCTGGTGATGTTCGACCCCGACTGGAACCCGGCCAACGATGAGCAGGCCATGGCTCGCGTGTGGCGGGATGGCCAGAAGAAGATGTGCTACATCTACCGACTGCTCTCGGTGAGGAAACCGCTCTCCTCCTCAGTGTGGAGCTCTGGGTGCCAGCCCAGACTGCAGCTGCTGTGACTGGGGCCAGAAGGGAAAGAACTCCTCTGTGTTAGTGACCAGAATTGATTGGAACTTAGTTGCTTCCTACCCTTAGATGTGTTGCCATGGAAAACCATGAAGGCTCTAGCTGGAGGGTCATTACTGCAGCCCTTGGTTTCTAGTAGTGGCTGGCTTCTGAGAAATAGAAACAACTGTGGCTTTGCAGATAAGATGTTCCTTTGAAGTCATTCAGGCATCTGACTTCTTTAATTTCATGGGGTGTCTGATGCAGAAGTTGCTGTTTTTCAGTCAGGCTGCAGTCTGTTTTAGTTGGGTGTACGTGCGCTTTAGAAACAGCAAGTACCTTCCTGGAATTACCAGCAGCATTTGGGATGGAGCTGCCAGTGAGCAGATGGGATAGCTGTTCTGTAGAGGAAAACCATGAAGGGGACTGCTCTTTTCAGGCTACTCTAACGCTTTGTCCAGCAGTGCCAGTAGTGATTACTGCTTAGGAGTGTCTCCTCTGCCCTTATTCACCTCTCATTAGTTCAGACTGTGGGTTTTTTTGTTTTGATTCAGAGGGGAATTTGTGGGGTGGTTTTTGTGTGTGATTTTTTGTTTTGTTTGGGGTTCTTTGTGTAAGCTTAGGTTCCTTGGTAAATTATTATTTTTACTTTGAGAAAACAGACATTCTTTGCCCATCTTTTCTTAATGGAGTTTTTCCTCTGACCTTGTTGCACTTGGAAGCAGGGAGCTCCTTTGCTTTTAGAAATAGAAAATCAGTCTGCAAATCATGACTAATCACCCCCCTCCTTGGTATTATGTTTGTTCGCAAAACAGACATTTTGCTCTTAGATTTTTGCCTTGGAAATACAGCATGCTGGGCTTTCTACACATCTGTTCTGGAAGCAGACATCTCCCTCCAGGCAGGATGTGATTGATCTGTGTGTGGGTGAACCAGAAAATAGTGCTGATGATCGTGTCACCCAGGGCTAGACCTTGTTGCTGCTTCTTGAGGAGACTGTGGTTGGGATTCTTCTGTCAGGGAGCAGCTGTAGCTGCTCAGCTCCTTTCCCTTCCTTCCTGTCAGCTCAACCTGGTGCAGTGTGTGAGCTTTAGCCATGAATGGCAGTTGCATCTCTTCCTCATCCGTATCTCCACTGGATCCACTCCTGCAGCCACAGGGAAAGACAAGCAGAGCTGGGATAGATCTGCAACAAAACACACTTGGTTTGTTTGCACACTTGGAGTACAGCTCCTAAAACTTGCCTCTCTCCTGTACTGGCGAGGCACTGAGTGGTCCCAACAGCTTAGTGTCATTTGATCTGTGACATTTTCCCCTTGTGCTCCTTTAACACCAACTGTGCTTCATCTCTGACCTGCCTATAGACAGGGACCATAGAGGAGAAGATATTCCAGCGCCAGACCCACAAGAAAGCCCTGAGCAGCTGCGTGGTGGATGAAGAGCAGGATGTTGAAAGGCATTTCTCACTTGGGGAGCTGAAGGAGCTCTTCACGTTGAATGAGAGCACCACCAGTGACACCCATGACAAGTGAGTATTCTGAATGACTCAGGGCTGGGAAAAGTTTGGTTGTGTAATTCTGGGGTCTCCCAGGCAGCAGGGGGAAGTGCAGAGAGTGAGCCTCAAGTGTTTCTGCTTCTGAAGCTGTTAACCACCTAGACATGAGCACTTCCTTGCTGTCCTCCCTTTTCGTTGTCTAGAAAAGCTGTGCTGGCTGGACAAGTGAGCAAACTATCTTGTAGCTGCCTGTTTTGGAGACTGAAATACTGCAGTTAATGAAAAGAGAAAAAACTGATCAGAGCTGTTAAAATTGGTGGAGCCTAACTTGGTTCTTACTGCTCCCTTCCTAGTGAACTGGTGAACAAATGCTGAACTGATTCCATACTAAGGCTTTTCCATTGGCTAAGAATTCATTAAGCCAGCCCAAGTGCTGTTCTGGCAACTAAAAGAATACTCTTCTCCACTGTCTGCCCTTCTCCCCCAGCCCAGAGACCTCTGGTATTATAGCCACCAGAAAGAGGACAGGGAGTGCAGGAAAAATGCTTCACTGTGAAAATTAAGACTCTTAATTCAGACAAGAAGTGAAGAGGATTAGTTTTAAGCTGTATCAAAGCTTAGCTCAGTGTAGGTATCCATTCTGCATGGCAACAGCCCTTGCTGGCCTGGCTGCTGCTGCTCTTTGTCTCCTGAAATGACAGCTCAGTGGTGGGGCATCTCCAAAACAGCCTGAGCACAACCTGGTGGCTGTGGTGGGAGCCAGGATGGAGTGTTTTGGAGCACGGTGTGCTCTTTGAACTTAGGAGTCCTGATGCAATACAAATAAGGTGTTAGCAGCAGTCACCTGAGATCTGCCTTAAGCAACATCCCACACCTTTCAAGAGAAACTCCTCCTGCACTTCCTCTGGGTCTTGCTGGACCATTCCCTAATGGTTAAACATGAAGAGGGACTGCCATGGGAAATGGGATTGCCATGGGAAACAGAACCCCCCCAGGTTTTCAAAATGTGAGTCACTCCTTACCTGTCACACACACCAGAAGGTAGTTGTGTGTGTAAATGAAATGCAGTAGTAATTCAGAAACTGAAACTCCAGCTCCAGGGGGAGTTAATCCAGATGTTCCTGGGCTGCAGTTTTAAACAGCAGAGGAGCCTTGCAGTGACCTTGCAGTGGCCTTGTTGCAGGATCAAGTGTCCCCGCTGTGTGAACGGGCACCAGGTGCGGCCCCCTCCCGACGGCGCTGACTGCACGTCGGACCTGTCGCAGTGGCAGCACTGCGCGGACAAGCGGCGGCTGCAGGACGCGGTGCTCAAGGCTGCCTGGGACGCTGCTGTCACCTTCACTTTCTATCAGCACTCCCATGAGGAGCAGCGAGGCATTCCCTAACAGGTTACTTAACTGTCTGTCCCCTGTGGGGGCAAAGGCAGGCTCTGGGCAGCCTGCCCCACTTGGATTCCTTTCAAGGAAAGGGGCAGTGGGTGGCTGTGCCTGCTGGACTGTTGTGTAGCTGTGGGATAGCAGAACAGCGTGGCTCTGGACTGGTTGGAAGGCCCTTGGCAGTGTTCTGTCTGCTGCAGCAGCAAGGAGCCCTTGGATTTTTCTGTGCTGTTGTATTGTGTGCCTGAAAAACAGTCCCTCGGGAACTGGGAGTAACAGGACCTTGCATGCTTGGTCAGATTTAGCACTGGTTCTCTTTCCTTTGGTGTCTGCCTTCTACTCAGCCAGATTTTGTCTTCAGATTTCAGTTGAACCAGGAGTTTTATAGCACTTGATGTGCAGTTTTTGTCTTTGACAGCTCTGGCTTACAGCTGCTGATCAAAACTTGCAGGATCCATTTTTGCTGTGAAATGTGAACCTTGCTGATTACTTGGGAACAAGAGGATTTTGTACAGGGGGAAAAAAAATTTTAGCTCATATGTTGAACATCTGGCCTGAAAGATCAGGCAAGCAGTAGGAAATCAGGCTCTCCTCCAGTAACCCCATTTCTAAAACCATTTGCTTTGTTATGGGCAGGATCCCCTGATTTAGCAGTGTTTTAATGAGATCACATTGGTACACTATGAGTCTTAATTATAATTTTATTACAAAAATGTTACAAAATAACAAACTATTCAAACCTCTGTAAAATGACTGCAGACACTGGAAAAGGGCAGTGTGATTGCAAATAAACAGCAAGCTACTTGGTAAATAAAGAATTTTTTGGTGTAAAGTACAACTTTCCAAATGGAAAAGGTCAAGCCTGGGGGCTTTGTTAGCTTGTTTTCTACTCCCTTTAGAGGAGGGAGTTCTTACTTCACAGACCATAGAATGTGGTTGGAAGTTGGAAGGGATGTCAGGTGATGCTGTCCAATACCCCTCCTCAAAAACAAGATCCCCTAGACCTGGGTGCCAAGCACCACAACCCAATGGCTTTTCAGTCTCTCCCATGCTGGAGATCGTTTTTGGTGAGACATTAGCTGAAACAACGTGAAAATTTTCACAACACCCAGTGACATAAACAACTGTTTGTTCAGAAACTCATTTGATGTATGTCCCATTTATAATACTCGAAAAGATGGCAGAGTTAGATCACCTGGAAATACAGCTGTGGGCCCACGTGATCCGAGTGTCACACCCCTTCTCCAAATGAAGAGCTGAGTGAAAAGTACAACTTTGTACTGCTTGAACTGGGGAAGACTCCCCACCACCTGTGCTGTGGAATCAGAAGCTGATGGCTTTCCTGCTGCTGCTGCTGTGACCTTCACATCACACTGATGTAGTCAGCGAAGGCCTGGGAGGAGTCCCAGGCGTCGTTGACGACACTGCACACGGCTTTGAGACGCCGCAGCGCCTCCTGCGCAGTCTCTGCGTCCTGGTCCAGCCAGTTCTGGAAGAGGCGGAGCTGTGTGAATGGAAGCTGTCCTCCTCTCTGCTGGATGTGGCCTTCCAGCTTCTTTGTGAACTCCAGGAGCCCATCTGGTTTGATGCAATTTGAGCTTTCCAGGGAAAGAAGAAAAAGGAAAAAACCATTAAGAGTCTAAGCTATAATTAAAACAGTTTAAATTACTGTTCCTTCTGGTAACTGCCAGTGCAGGTACCTGAGGATGTTTCAAGACCAGGTGCACCTTTTTCCAGCAGTGCAAAATATAAGTGTTTGTCATGCAAAACAAAACTGAGTATGAAGGGCTGGAAACCTTTTTAAACCAAAGTGGTAACAACTGCCAAGTTAAACTCATTATCCATACCTCTTATTTCTGACTTAAGTAGATTTAGCTGTGGCCTTAAAATGTTGCAGCTGTTAACCCTCTGGACCAAGGGGCCTGGCCCAACCTACAGACCCCAGTGCAAGACTCAACAGTAAGTGATCATTTATCTCTTCCTGCTGAGAAAATCTGAAGGGCATGTGTCAGTTCCTGGTATTTCTAGGAGATTAAAAGGTCAATTCCCATGCAGAGATGCGTAAATAAATATCAAGTTGCATGCTGGATTTAAATCCTGTCAGAGGCACAGTAAGAATCAGGCTTCAAGCCTCCTTGAAGGAGTGTGGCCATGGTTAAATAAATTGTCAGGCCATGAGGATGTAAAGGGGGGCAGAATCAAGCAACAGCAGTTGTTAGTATTGCACCCCATGTGCTTCATGAAGGTTACTGCCTGTCTGTATAAGGCCATTCAGGATCAAGAAGAGAGCAGCAGTTCTGACTGAAGACCAATGCTGAGGAAAGGAATGCAGAAGCATTCTCTGGATGTGCCAGGAATAATGACAGCATTCCCTTGCTATGAAGGGGCAGAGGGAACAGAACTGTTCATACTGATGTCCAAGAATAAAAGTATGTAGGGATGTTAGTCCTAACCCACAGCTCAGGCAGGGCCTGCAGGAGGCTCCCCAGGGAGCAGCAACCCAAAGCTGCTTTAAAGATGGAACCTGTCTCCTTCTAAAGGTGAAATGTTTCAGAGATCCTGGAGGTCCCTGTGGGTGTATGTGCCCATTGTGGCATTCTCTGAGCTTTTCTTGGGCACACATTTTCTCAAGGAACAAAGCCATGCTCAGATTCTCCTGCAGTCAGAGCTCAGTTCAGCTCTCTCCCACCCTAAACGAGGAATTCAGTGTTTAGAGCAGCAGAATACCTGACATCCAGCTGGCAGAGAGAAGAGGAGGAATCTTCAGAGAAAATGTCTGCAAGGGCAACCAGCCTGTGATTCCCTGAAAGGGAGAAATGCACTGTTGGATGCAAATTGGAAAGAGTCTTAAAATTTAAATTGCCATAGGGCTGGGAAAATAGTGCAAAAAAGGAGTCTGTAAGCATGTGAATGCAATGCAAAGAGCCCACCTCTGCACCCTCAGTGTGTCCCCCTCAGTGACATCAAGTGAGAGGTGAGATGTCATCCCCCTGAGCACAGTGTTTGAGGCAATGAAAACAGTTGCTGATAGGGTCCATAGAAAAATCATGTTTTTGTTTGAGAAGTCTAGATGCAGCTTTGTTTTAGAAATAAGGTATATTTAGGTTATCCCAAGCTTTCCTGTTATACTTTGTTGGAAGAACAGAAAACAATATTCTGGATTTACCTGCAATTAACTTCTCAAACATTTCTGCTTGGCTGTGATTCAAAAAGCCTATCACTCCTGTAAATTCAGTTCCATTTCTTTGACACAAATTCCTCCTTGTTCTCATTCGTCCAGTGGCTGCCAACAGCTATTAAGACACAAACTGCCCAAACTTGGGCAAAATCTGTGCCTCTGAATCAGAGGCAGTGCATCTGATGCTGGATCTATTCCTGTTTAAGTCTGAAGCAGATCTATGTTCAGTCAATTCTGGAGATCTG
This sequence comes from Chamaea fasciata, assembly GCF_029207755.1. Classification (NCBI taxonomy): domain Eukaryota; kingdom Metazoa; phylum Chordata; class Aves; order Passeriformes; family Sylviidae; genus Chamaea; species Chamaea fasciata. Next base: position 23,932,302 of record NW_027094095.1, read on the forward strand.
CTGGAACTTGAATTTGCTAGAAAGAAAAGCAGCCATAATTCCTGCAGAGTACCGTGGTACATTGCTGAAGGCAACTGAAATTCTGCCTTTAAAAATGGATCCAGTGCTCCTTATTTTGTGAACTAAATCCCACTCTGTTCCTGCATATGGGAAGCTCAGCACTGCAGTCAGCAGCTCTCAATGGTCCTGACTCCAGCCCCAAAGTTCCCTCCACAGAGCTGCTCTAAGGCCCCACAGCCACACACAGTACACACCAAGGCGGTTCCCAGGCAGTTTGAGGCTCTTCAGTGATGAATTTCTTTTCACTGTATTGATTATTTCTGACAAAAACTCAGCAGTAGAGCTTTCAAACAGCCGGCAGAAGGAAAAGGTGATTTCTATGAAGAAATGGATTTACAGTACATATGAGATTCCCTGTGCTTCATTAGTCCATAATTACATTCTGCAGACAGCTCCAGCCCCTAATCCACATGCAAGAAGAAAGCTCTCCCAGCAGTGGATTGCATGTAACAGCACTTCTCCTGTGTCAGGAAGAGAGCAGAGATCACACCCAGGCAAGTGGCTCTGCCAGCTCACGAGTTAAAGGCTGATGTGCTCGGCAGGTTAAAAATCTTTGTTTTATAGCTGAGACTGCAGACACTTCCCTGCAGGATTTGCCAGCAGTTCCTCTGGCACAAAGAACCAGGCATGTTCCCACTCTGACACCACCTGCAGGTCTGCTCCAAATGTCTGTGACATTTGGCTAAACCTTACACATCCAAAGAGCCCCTCTAAATGCCAGCCATCCTGAAGCAGGCACCCATAGCACCTTTCCAAGTAACAGCACCCAGGAGCTGGCTGTACCTTGTAGGCCAGGATCCTGAAGCAGAAGCAGAACTTCTTTCTGGTGTTCAGCCAGGTTCACATCATGAAAGCTCAGTTTCTTCAAATTGGGAGTACACTCTAAAAGCAAAACAAGCTCTCAGGTAAAGCACTGTACATCCTTGGGATGAAAAGACCCTGACCCAGCTACCAGCTAACACCCAGAAACTGACTTAAACTGTGAGTAATTTGTGCTGCATTGTGGATAATTAAAAAGGAACCATTGTGCTGTGTAGGATCATCCACATAGCCCGGCATGTAGTATGGCTGACACCCATTTCCTTTTCTTGGGAGACATCAAGGATGTCCAGGCTGAAGAGATGGACCCACCTAAGCTGGCTTCATGCTACAGGATGGAAGACTACAGCACGGAAGCTACACTGTGTGCGCCCCAGTGATGCTGCCTGTGGGTTAGCAGAGTACCTCTGAGCACCTCCAAAAGGAGCCCAAGCTCCTGGGGGCAGGGCAGTGTGGCACTGTCAAGGGACAGCTGCTGGAGGGACTTTGATGCCTTGAGCACTGGCAGCAGGAACACTGTGTGCAGAGGTTCCCTGGGGAATCGGATCTCCAGCACCTCCAGGCAGCTTTCTAAGAGAAGAAAAACAATAAAAAAGTTTGCTCTAGAGTGCCTGTCTTCAGTGTAGCTACAGCAAGCAGGAAGCCTGTATGCCCAACACCACCATCCTTTTGATGCCTTAAGTTTTAGCTTTCATATTTTTCAGATCCTGTGCTGCCTTGGTGTGTAACTGTGAACTTCATATTAAGTGTTATTAAGTTCTCTTCACAGTTTAGTTAGACAAAACAATCCTTTTCCAGCTTGAGAACCAAGGACAACTGTTACAAGCTTCAGGCCCAAAAAGCATAAACAATGGTGAATTGAAGAGAACAATCTGGGAGGATGGGACTTCATAACCTGAAGCTGTAATTGGACAATTAACCCCAATATGCAAATGGACCAAAATTTATAAAAATGTGAAACCTCATGACCGATTCCATTTTGGGTGACCGTTCTGGGTCCATCTTGGGTGTAGCCCTGGCCAGGCTCTTGTACTGCCCAAGGTGTATCCTTAAAGGTCTTTTAATAAATACCCACTTTATTCTTTAACTCTGTCCAGTCCATTCTAGGTCAGCCTCTCAAGGCATCACTGTAGGTTGGCAGAAACTGCCTATGCACTGTGCTCCACCCTGAGGAGCTCTGGCAACTCAGACCTGGGGTAGTGTCACTCACAGCTCACTCCAGGATTCCTGCCAGACCACAGGGCCACCAATTTCTACTGTGCTCACCAATGCTTGAGAAAAGGTCACCCTATAATGCACAAGTCAGTCAGTGTCTTCCCAGAGCACAGGTCTTTCCTGATCCCACTGCAAACTCCAACTTTGCTCACTGCTTTTGTGGCAATTCAAGGGCTACTAAGGGTGACGGGAGACCTGTGAGCTGAGCACACACTGCTGTAGCTCCCAGGCTGTAATCCAAAGGCTTAGCCATCTCCTATGGTACTATGATGATCAAAGGAAGCTTTCCCTCTGCTTAAAGGTGTGTCTGTGGCTTACAGCCTCACAGTCAATGGGATAGACTAAATCTCAGTCAATTTACAGATCTGGTGGGATAGGCTCCCCGTGGACAGTCACAGGTAGCAGGTTATGACTGGCCCTTTACAAAGCTGATGTTGCAGCAGGCTGGGATACAGCAATAAAACGTTTTCTCCAAGATTCCTGCTCTACAGAACATCTCAGACTGGAAGGGACAAACTGCAACAACAACTAAATCAGAAATATGAGGCTGTAATTGCCAAACAACAAACCACCATAATAGTGTTGAGTGATGCCTGTACCAAGCCTTTACACCTCTACCTGCCTGCCAAGTCCTGGCCACCACTCAGAATGATTCTTACCTGGGATTTCTGCTTCGCTGCAGCTTGGATTCACCTCTGGCCTGCTGCCCTCCAGCTGGTTTTTGAGGTCAAAGCTGACGGAGAGCGTGTGGAGCTGTGGCAGGGCGCTGAGGATGCAGCAAACGAGCTCCATGCAAGGCATGTGGGAGAACATGTCGCTGACGCGGAGCGCACGGAAGCGGCACCCTGGGTGGCGGGACAGGGCCCGGAGCCCCGAGAGGATGCAGGAGATGTTGGCATTCAGGCCTGCAACAGCATTTGTACAGAAAAGTGTCAGCTCTGTGTGTGTAGGCACTGACACGCAGAGCTGGAGCTGCAGCAATGGCAGCCCGAGTCAAAGGATAAACTCACAGATTGCTTTATCCACGCATCCTTAAGCTACACTCTGTGCATGGGAGATGGAGATCTGGCTCTGCCCTCTCTGAAGGGCGTTTAAGTACAAAGCCAGGGGGCTGTTCTGGGACAGAGGGATCCCAGTCTCTCCCTCAAGTCCTCACACTCATTAAACATCTCACCCAACACCTTTCTCAGGATGGGGCACCAATACTCCTACAATGCCCCTTCCAGTGAAAATTAACCTAGGGTAAACCCGAGCAGTAAGCCAGACCATTAGAGCAGGGCTGGAAGGAAGTGCCCTATTCACAGCACTGACCATTGTAAGACAGAACCAGGTTTTCTAAAGACACCCAGGAGCTCAGCAGGTTACTCAGAGTCCGACATGTCTCCCCAGTCAAAGGAATGGAGAACAGTTCCAGCGTGGAAACGCTTCGGAAGCGGTGAGCAGCTTTCAGAGAAAGGATTCCAGCAGGTCCTCCTCTTTTCTTACAGCCAGCATGGCCAGTGCACGGAGATCCTGGGGAGGAACTAGTCAAGTTCTCAGTGTTCTCTCGCTCTGTGGTACTGGTTTTGTCCAGTAACCCTGAATTATCCTCTCTAGCAACAGTGAAAACAAAATCATACAGATCTTCTGGGTCAGCATAGTGTCCCCTGTTCCGTCTGAGGCAGCGACGTTTCCTCCCCACTGCAGGTTTCATCCGTCTGCGTGTCTTTCGAGGAATGGGGTGACAGGACAGCTGCTCTGAGCTGGAATGAGGGGAAGAACCCTCCTGAATGCTGGTGTGGCCACAGGGCACCTCGCTGCTTGTCTCCTCACACACTGGGTTTCCCAAGGGAGGACTTCTGGGGCCAGAGAGGACAGAGTTCATGTGAGCATCAGCCTCTTTTGGGGATCTCTTCTGGTTCTCACCACCACTCCCCTCCTGCTCAGCATTACACCCCCTGTCTGCTCCCTCCTGCACTGGCTCCTGGCTCTGGGCTGTGTCCTCCTCTCTGCAAAGGCCACACGGGCTGCCATGATAGGCGAGGGCATTTCCTGAGCGCCAAAACCCAGCGCTCATGGTCAGGATGAGAACGAGAAGAACCGTGTCGGGCACGGGCCAGGAATACATGGACACCTGGCTGACAGAGCCGTGGTGGATCAGCCGGTGAAGGAGCAAAACCAGCGAGCGCCTGACGGACTGGTCACAGGAGAGGAGGTGCTGGAACTTGAGGATCCGCAGGGAGCCAGCCAGGTTTTCAAGCACCCTGTGGTTGTGCTCGGCAGTGAGTTCCACGGCGCCCTGGAGCATGTTGCAGAGGGTGAGCTGGGAAACGTGCGGGGAGCTGTGGAGCAGCGGAGAGAAGTGGCGGTCGTTAAGGCGCCAGTCAGAGGAAACGTCCAGGACACCATGGAGCACATTGGAGAAGAACGTTTCAAGGAACTTCTTCCTCCAGCATGTTATGCTCTACAATTGAACAACAGGGCGTAGGAACAAAAAGTCAGCATACATTTTTCTTGTTCTTTTTAAGTTAAATTATTGCTGTCTGCTAACCTAGTGTCCAAAAAACCACTCTTGCTAGCTCCACTGAGATCACCTCTAGTTCTCAGCCTCCCTCCTCAGTGTATTCCTTGAAAACCTGAGTGAATCCCATTGCTCTCTTCATCCTCCTTCTGACCTAATTTAAACGCTCAGTGGTTTGAAGCTGGGCCATTTTTTTTTGCCTATTAAAAACCCCGTCACCAGTAATTTTCTTCCAGACCATCCATTTACTGGCTGTCATTAAGTTGTCAGTGATTCTTTTACGATGGTAAAGCAATGAAGCTGCTACATTTTTTCTACATAAAACCATTCCCCATACTCACTGTCTTCTCTATTTTTTCATGCTTTCTAAGACATTGGCATATTTTTTTTTGCCAGTGTAGGTGTAAACATGATGTAAGATACTGTTTTTATCCTCTGCTTCAGTGAGAATCTCTGAAGACAACGATTTGCTCTTTTGGCAAACTCACTGTTGGGAGATGAAGGGTGTGGCTGTGCTCTATTTTTCCTTTATAAATCCTATTTCCCAAAATGTTTGTATTACCAGGGTTATACCTTGGTCCGGAGCTCTGTGAACGCTTATAAACAGGTGCCAGGAATTGATTGGAGGCAGCCAGAAAGAAAACCTCATGGAAAACTGCAGAAACAGGGCACCTATGTCGAGCCCCTTCTCCCACCAGAGCGTTTCCTCACCTCCGAGTTGGGCGGTCTGGTTTTCATCACATCGTCCCACAGCTTGCGCCAGATGGGCTGTGTCGAGAGGCCTGGGGAGGAAGAATCATCAACCGGGCGCTTTCGCCCCTCTCCCTCTCCCAGTGTCCGGCTCCGGAGCTCGAGGGTCCCCGCGCTGTGTGCTCCTCCCGCCAGCTTTGGGGGACATCCCTCCAGTCTCTCACCCCGTCAGTTTGAGGGGCCCGTCCCTCCCGCCCGCGGGTGTCCCCACGGGCTCGTCGCCGTCCCCGCGGTGTCACCTGCTCTCCGCGCGGCGTCCTCGGCCCGCTCGAGACGGAAGACGGTGAGGAGCGGCAGGAGCACCCGCAGGAGGTGCCCGGGCAGCGCTGCGGAGAGCCAGAGGGAGAGGGCGGCAGGATGCGGGCAGGCCCGGGCCCCGCGCCCCGCCGCCCCGCGCCGCCCGCGCCTTACCCCAGACGTCCCGCTCCAGGGCGGCCATGCTGCGGCTCACGGCGGCCGCGCTGAGCGCGAACAGGCTGCGCGGCCGCTCGGCCGCCATCACCGCCTCGGGCACGGACCGCCCGCACCGCGCCGCCATCTTGGGAAGCGGCGAAAGCGGGCGGCCATGTTGGGGAGGTCGTGACGAGCAGTGGGGCGGACAGCCCGGCGGTAGCAGCCCGGCCGAGCCGCCTCCGAGACCGAGGCACACAGGAAGAAGGGAGACGACAGGCGGGAGCGCAGAAGTGGCTGTTCTTGGCGCGGCCACACGCGCGGCCGCTGCCGGCTGCCATGTTTGGAAGGGCCGCGCCCGGGGCTGAAGCACCGCCCCGCGGAGGGAGCGCTTCCGTTACCGGCGCGGGCAGCGGCGCTTCCGGCGGGTGACCCTGGCGAGTCCTTCTGTGCGGCGGGAGCGCGATGGGGCAGCGCGGGGAGCCCGAGGTGAGCGCGGGGCGGCGCCGGGTCCGCACGGCCACCCTGCACGGCCGGCCGGGCGGTAACGCTCTGCTCTCTTCTCTTTCCGCAGGAGGAAGAGGAAGAGCTCGTGGTAAGACGGGGAGCCGCGGCGGGGACTCGCAGTTGCCGGGGGCCGTCAGCGCCGACGAACAGGCTCGGGGAGCTCGGGCGGGGCCGCGCCGTGCCGGCGATCCGGAGCTCCGTGGGGATGCCGGGCATCCTCTTAAGGCGCTGGGGCTGGGGGGGAAGCGGCGTGCGGGGCTGTCCCTGTGCTCACCGCAGCCCCGTGTCCGCAGGACCCCCTGACCACGGTGCGGGAGCACTGCGAGCAGACGGAGAAATGCGTGAAGGCGCGGGAGCGGCTGGAGCTGTGTGACGCGCGGGTGTCCTCCCGCTCCGAGACCGAGGAGCAGTGCACTGAGGAGCTCTTCGACTTCCTGCACGCCAGGGACCACTGTGTAAGTGCAGCGTCCCTGCTGCGGCTCTGAGCAGAGCTGCCTTCAGCCACGCTGCTGACAGTGCTGCCAGGTTGGGTGTGAGCTGTGGTAGCTCTTCAGTCCCGTTTTCTTTTTTAACGTTTTGTTTCTCCATGTTGCAGCATATGTAGCTGTGATTTGGCACATTATTGAACAATCAAATAACTCAAACCCAGTGTTTGTACCCTACAAATGATACTTGGCTATTTCTGCCTTGTATTTGGCATTTGACAGTTAAGCCTTTTGAACTGGAGGTAAAGCTTTGTAAGGCTTCTCAATATCTTTCTTGAACGACTTGTTGCAGGATAAAAGCTAGGGCTGTGGAGCTGTGTGCATTGGTGGCCCAGAAAACCAAGGGGCAGGTGGTGACACCTTGCTGATTTCCATCCCTAAACCTTGAATTACTCTCTTTCTTTCCAGGTTGCTCACAAGCTTTTCAGTAAGCTGAAGTGAAGGGGGGCATGGTTGTCCATCTGCTTCCACAGCCGGTGCCAGCGGTTCCTGGATCACAGCTCTGCTTCCTGCAGTCCATCCTCCATGCTGAGCATGAATGAAACGGCTTCCTGGCAGCCTGTCACTGCCTCTGTGCTCCTGGAAGATGTGCAGCTGTGCAAAATAAAACAAACGTGTTGATGTCCTGTTATTTTCCATATTAAACATTGAGAGTTCCTGTGGAAGTGCCCTGTGTTTATTTCCTAGTTCTCGTGCTTCTGCCTTGTACTGGGTTGGGATGAAATCAGGGGGTGTCAGAGTCCAGTTAAGGACGGGGGAGTTTTCCTCACTTGTGGAAATGTCGCTTTTGTGCTGCCATGATGGACAGCTGCTGCAGCCCAGCCCCATGGGGAAGAATTTGTTGGAGCCACAGAGATTATTCCTAAGCCCCACAAGACCAGTGTTGTTCGCACAGTATGTTCTAAGACTGAAGGGAGTGACCCTTTTCTAGGAGAGAAAAGTTCCTCCCCACCCTCGGGAGAGCTGTCACCTATCCCTCACTGTCTCCTGCTTCTGCCAGCAGTTGGAAGAGCCTCCTGGCAGCAGCCAGCTCTGCCTTCTTGCCCACGAAACCAGCCGGCCACGTGGCTGTAGAGGCGCATGGGGGTGGTTCACCTGCTCAAGCCCCGGTCAGGGTCACCTGCAGGGAGCGAAAGCCTTTCTGTGTGAGTTGCCAGCCCGTTCTGCTCACCCTGGGACTACCCTGCCTGTGCTCTGCCTGCTCCTTTCGCGAGAGAGAACGTTTAGTAAGAGGAAAACTAGGGTATCTCGCAGGGCAGAAAATTTCTCGGCTATTCAAAGTCTAACGAAAGCCACAGCCATCACCTTACAATTGTGGCCACTCTTTGTCCATGTCGTGGTTCGTGGTACTTTTGCTGGCGGATTTCAGACTTTTCTTATTAGGGCAAGCGTACCGTGTAAGTTCCAGCTAGGTTTTGGTGTGGTTTTTTGGTGGTGGTTGTTGTTTCTTGATTTTGTTTTGTCTTTTTTCCTGTGGCACAGGGCAGCGTCCAGCTGTGCCTGTGCGTTTCTGCTGCAAAGCGCGTTTGTTGCCGGATCCTTCTCAGCAGCTGATGCCCAAACCCAGCTCAGTAATTACCGGGTGTTTAGGCTGGAAGGGACCTTATATACCATTCAGTTCGTCCCCCAGCACGGGCACGGTTCCCCGAGCCCCGGCGGCTCGCAGCCGTCCCCAGCCGCGCCCCGAGCGCTGCCCGGTCCCGCCCCGGAAGGCGAGCGGCGATGGCGGCGCTGGGCGGGCGCGGGCGGGCGGCGGCCGCGCTGCTGCGGCGGGGACCGGGCACGGCACCGGCAGCGATCCTGGCAGCGGGGCCGCGCCGGCACCGGCACAAGGAGAAGTGGGTGAGCTGGGCCGGGGCGGGACCAGAGCACCCGCACCCCACGGCGCTGCTTGCGCCCCGCTTTTGTCCCCGCTAACCGTTCCGCACCCTACTGCAAATCCCCTTGGCATCCTCCTCCCTCTCAGCTCTCGCTGCACCCTCGTGCTGCCGCTCTGTGTGCAGCCGTGCCCACCCCGGGCCCCCAGCCACATTCGGCCGTTCACAGAATCCTGGAACCACTGAATATCCTGAGCTGGAAGGGATGTATCAGGACGCAGCTCCTGGCCCTGCACAGGACACTCCCAACAATCCCGCCCTGTGCCTGAGAGCATTGTCCGAATGCTTGTTGAACTCAGACAGGCTTGGTGCTGTGACCACTTCCCTCGGGAGCCTCCTTCAGTGCCCGCCCACCCCGTGGGTGAAAAGCCTTTTCCTGTTATCCATCATAAGTGCCCCTGTTACAGCTTCATGCCATTCCCTCAGGTCCTGTCACACACTCCAGAGAGGCCTCACAGACTTCTGGCAGCACAGAACCCAGTGCTGCATTCTCCCAGAAAAACATGAAGGCTGGATTGGGGGGGCTGGGTATGGCGGTCTCGAGGTATTTTTTTCTTTTAACACTTCTGTTCTTTCTCCCCACAAGGCTACCACGGCCCCGCGCGTCCCGTCCACGCGGCTGGCGCTGCACCACTTTGACACCAGCTACAGCCTGCACCTGGGGGCCCTGTGGCCCTCGGTCCGTGCTGGCCTGCTCTGTGAGCAGAAGTACGGGGCCCTCCTCAACAACTTCGCTGCTGTGGACCATGTTCCCCAAGAGCTGGAGCTGCTCAATGCCACAGATTTCATTTTTGAGGCCCACCAAAAGGTGCAGCAATGGCAGCGAGGTGCAGCTGTGGGGGAAGCAGCCAGAGGGTGCCAGGAGGGCTCTGGTGAGGGCAGGACTGTGATGCAGGCAGAAATGATGGCACAGGCAGAGATGTCCCCACCACCTTGCGCCTCCATCAGCTCCAAAATCAAGTGTTACACCTTCCCCAGGGGTGACATCACGCGCTTTCGCCCTGCACGGTGAGACATCCCTGACAGACTGCCGCAGTCTTTGCCAGTGTCAGGGGCTGCTTCCATGTGTCCCCATCCTCACTTCCAAGTGCTCTTTTATTTTCTTTTTCCCCTCCAACATTTGCTTTTGTTATGCAAACTGATGGTTTCCAGGCCGACTTCTCTGGGACTCCTCGACTATTACCTCATGGATGCAGCATCTCTCCTGCCTGTCCTGGCACTCAGCGTGCAGCCGGGTGACTTTGTCCTCGACCTCTGTGCAGCTCCGGGTGGGAAGACTCTGGCTCTGCTGCAGACTGGGTTTTGTGGTGAGTGGGGAAGGGTGTTCCCTTGTTCCTGTGTATAAAACAGGGCTGGAGGAGTGTACTGCACCCATTCGTGTCTGACCATTCATAGTTTCTGTGTGTAAGAGCCGGGAATCAGATGTGTTTTTGCAAAAGTGACATTCCCAGTGTGCCTGTTCTGTCCTGCCAGGGCATCTGGCAGCCAACGACGTCTCCATTTCCCGGACAAAGAGGCTGTACGAGATTCTCCATAGCTACGTCCCCAAAGAAGTCAGGGATACTGTGAGTGTCACATCCTACGATGGAAGGGACTGGGACCAGGTGAAAGGTGGCACTTTCCATAAGGTATGTGTTTGGGAGCCAGTGAAGATAAACCTATCAAGTTCAATTCCCTCCTCTTTTTGAGGAAGACAGCAGCTTATCCTTTCATATAACTGTTTAGCTTTCTGTAATCATAAATATAGAGAGAGGACCAAGCCACATAAGAAGTAATATTTCCTCCTGCTATCCCTTCCTGCAGGATCTGGTGCATATGTGCATCTAGAGTTGTACCTTTATTTGCTTGTGTAACACCCCTTAGAAATCCTGTTCTTGTCCATCATGTGGAAGGGGTTAAATGCAAAGATTAGATAATTCTGGCTTCTCAGGCATGTCCAGCCACAGGGGCTGGGTTTGGTGTTCCAGGGGCTGGGTTGCTGCAGCAGCAATGCCCATGTGTGCTGCAGGAGCATTGCCAGGAACACACACAGAGCAGGGACTTTAAATGAAGACATGAGTTAGTGCAGGGTGTTTTGCACCATTGTTGCATGCTCCCAAAATGCCAAAGCAGCCAGATGATTGCAGTTCAGTTGTGGTGCACACCTGTGTTCAGGCACAGAGCTGTTGGCAGGGCTGGAGGAGGTGGGCATGGGGCTCGCTGCAGGAGGGGGCTTACTGAGCTTGACCTGTGCTGGGAGCTGAGGTGGGACCTCTGCTGCTGCAGGTGCTGGTGGATGTGCCCTGCACGACAGACAGACACTCTGCCATGGAGGAGCACAACAACATCTTCCACAAGAGGCGAACCAAAGAGCGTCAGATGCTGCCCATGCTGCAGCTGGAGCTGCTGATGTGAGTGAGCTCGGTTGTGTTGTGTTCCCCAGGTGCTGGGAGCAGCTCTCCAGCACTGAAACAACTTCTTACTCTGTCCCCAACTGGGAAATGGGGAAACCATGTGTAGTTTTCTGGCAGTAGCTGGAACACGTCAAATCACAGTAAGTGTAAGAAAGTGCAAATGTCCTTGGTCATATCACTTGTCCTTCTGTCCCCAGCAGTAGCTGTAGGATATAGGGAGAAGGTTCTAAGGAGCAGGATGGGCACAGTTGTTTTGGGTGGTGATCTGGGTCCCGGCAGTCAGCCCTGGAGGATTCCTGAGTGCCCACCTATCCCAGCACACGGGAGGCCATGTGGTGCTGGGAAGTGCCACAGCTTGTCACTGTGTGCTGTGGCAATAAAGAAGCAAATGATAGAGTCCCATGGCAGCACATGAACTGCAAGAATCTCCTCCCCTGTACATATATCCCGTTCCTTTGGATGTGACTGCAGGATTACACCTTCCAGCTGCTCTCCAGTAGCATCTCCCACATGAAATTCTTTATCAATATCTGTTTGACTCTTTGCCCTGGCCCAAAACACTCCTCATGTTGCAGTGACACAGACTGCCGAGCCTGTGGAGTTCAGTGGGGTTTGTCTGTCACTTCCTCTGAGTTCCCTGTTGGCTTCCCAGTTTTGGTGGGTGGGAATGCCCGTGTCCCTGCCCCAGGGTCCCCCTGATCCTGATGTGTGTGTTCCCCTTGGCTGCAGGGCTGGGATCCTCGCGGCAAAGCCGGGAGCAGAACTGGTGTACTCCACATGCTCCCTGTCCCCGCTGCAGAACGAGTATGTGGTGGAGAGGGCCCTGGACATTGCAGAAGCCCAGTTCGACATCAGGATCCACGTTGAGGACTTGAGCCACTTCCGAACACTCTTCCAGGACACGTTTTCCTTCTTCTCGGACTGCCGGCTTGGGGAGCTTGTCCTGCCTCACCTCACAGCCAACTTTGGGCCGATGTATTTCTGCAAATTGCGTCGGATGTAGAAGGGGCAGCAGACTCTGTCTGCTCTCCCCAGTATTTAAGGGAAAGCAGAATTGCTTTGTATTTATTTTTCTTTCTAAAATGTCCCAAAGGAAGCCTGCTTTTTTACTGCAGACATAGGGAATAAATGAGAAAGACCTGCTGTAGCATTTCCTGAATATTTATCTGTTTAAGACTGAGGTGTTTAATCTAGGAAAGAGAGGGATTTATCTGTCTCTGTGGGACAGGATAAATGGTCCTGCACTCTTCCTCCTGTCTGACTGCTTTGATCCTAAATGAGCAGGTTTGGGTTAACAGACACCATCTGGGGATCTCAGCCTTTCTGTCCCACTTCTCACCATCTGCATAAATGAATTGCATCTGTCTGCTTATCTCCTGCCTTCAGAGAGAGCAGCCTGAGGTCCTGAAACCAGAGGTTCCCTGAGTGCCCCTCCTATGGGGTTGCAAATGTGCTTGGGATGCTGGAGAACTGCTACTGTGGAGAGGCCAGTGACTTGCCACCCCTCACACCTTGGAAGGCTGTGGATAAATGTGAATGTTCCCATGCTAGATGCGATTTAATGTCCAGTGGGCAGGTGTTCTTATGATTTTGAGTAGTAACTTCACTTATAGAATCATCACCATCTGTGAAGGATTACTGGAATTTATGATAAGAGTTGCTTAATAGTTACATTTTTATTTTTGTGAGGAAAACACAGTGGTGGGAAGTGATGGACACAGCTGTATTCCTCATGGGGCAGCCCACAGTTACGTCCATATGAAGTTACTCCAGTGCCAGCAAGAAAATACTATTGAACTTGTGTAATCCTTTCCCCTCAGCACCGCCCTGCTTGTGCAGGAGGCAGCACTGATGGCCACAGGGGTGAAGGGTGAACCCACATCCATGGCCATCCTTGCTGGAAGTGCAGTTCCTAGATTTACCACTGTTTGAACCTATCTTAAGCCAGTCCTGCAGGGCATTTTGGTTCCTTACAGGATGTGTGTTTATTGGCAAGGAGAGGGATCAGGAGGTGGCGTTTCCTTCCTCCTCCCCTCCTCAGTGTAGTCTCTGCACTGCTGGTGGCAGTCTGTCCCTTCTCTTGGGGGACTGTGGGGACTATGCCACTCTCTTGTCACGGCTGAGGGTCTCCACCTCCTTCATGAAGCGCAGGCACAGCTCATCCTGCCAGGGCAGGGCCACGCACTGCACGGCCACGGGCATCCCCACGGCTCCTGACACAGCCTGCAGTGAGGGTGCAAGGGAGGGGTCACCCGGGGGCTCGGACCTCCAGCAGATTTTGAGAACTTGCTTTAGGCCTGTCTGTGGCTCATCCCAGAGCGTGGGGAGGTTGGAGTTTGAGCCCTGTTAGTGTGCTGGGCAGAGGGAAGGCTCTTGCTCTTCTCTGTTAGAAATGGTTGCCAAATCTTGGGTAACATGTGTGAGACACCTTCCCCCACACACACCCCAGCCAGCTGTGCTTTGAGCTGTCTTGTAGGCAATCCCTTTTCCTTCAGCATCCTCATTCCTGATCCATGCTCCACTGACAGCCCGGGCCTGGTTGAAGGCAACATGGAGCAGGAGGAAAGTGCAGTGCAGTGCTGTGGGCTGTGGCTGTTGCAAGGACCTGCTCCCAGGAGCTTTGCTGCATGGCTCCTTGCTGGCTTCAGCCTACCCAGCCTGTGGGAGATCGTTTAGTCCCCCCAAAACTTCGTGACTTACCTCTTGGGGGCTTGGGAGAAAAGCAAGGGATGTGTTCAGGATGGGTTTGGGGATTAGCAAGGGGTGTATAAAGAAGATACAAATTTTTTTTGTGCTGTGCCCATACCAATGGAGATAATTAGGAGCCCCTGATACCATTGAAACCGTTACTTGAACTCCCATCAGCAGTCTCTGCTCCACCACTTCTCATACCTGCTTCAGTGTCCGGTCCCAGGGGTCATCACAGCATCCTTTGTAAAGCTTTAGCTCTTCCTCATCAGCTTCCGTCACGGTGCTGACGGGAACAACCCCGGCCGGGAAGTTCAAGAGGTTGTACAGCATCGTGGAGGAGACAGCAGCTGAGAGAAGGAGAGGATGCAGGCAGTCACAGCCTCCTGTCTTACTTCAAAGTTACACATTCCACTGAAGACCTTGAGAACTGTGTCTCCACCTGCTCAGAGAGCTCTGTGTAGTGACTTTTCCTTCCTAATTCCCATAAAATGCTAGGATGGGCAGTGAAGCTCCATGGTAGTGGACATTTCCCTCCAGTCTCAGCCACTGTGGTTGGTTCTCTGCCCTCCTGGGGAGGCCCCAGAGTCACTTACTGAGGAGTTTCCCAGGGTATCCCGCGGTGAAGGCGGGCCCCAGGACAGGGCACAGCACAACATCCAGCTGCAGTTCCTTCCACTGGCTGATGAACTGGGAGCGGTACACCTGAGGGAGGAGAGGGGCATGTCATGGAGCCATGCCTGGAGCCTCTCAGCCTCTCCAGGCACAGCTGAGGAGGCAGCAGCAGGCAGCACGGCTTGAGGGACGAGGCAGAGGAGCGTGTGTTTGCCCCCACAGCATGTGGCCTGACCATGGCCAGGAATTGGAAAGGTGCCACCTAAGCCAACCCCACTCCCAGGACAGCCTTCATTGTGCCTGGGCACGAGCACTGCAGGCAACCAATGAAGTTCTGTCTGGGCCCATCAAAAGCCCATCTACCCCATTCCTATCCTTCTTTATGCCTTTCTCTTTATCCTGTCTCCTCCCCAGTGACCCCTCCCCTGCACAATCCCTTTCCAAACCAATGACTCTCTGACCTGGCACTTGCCACAAAGCCTTGTGGCATGATGCCAGAGAGGAAAGTCCTTGAAACACACCTGTATTTGATGTTGATGATCCCACATCTCCTTCACTGACCTGCAAGTGGAAATCATAGCAATTTCTTTAAGCTTTAAGAGGAGGAGGAGTTGCTTAAATAGTCCTCTGGGTTGATAAGCCCTGGTGATTTTAGCAATTGCTTAAAACAATACAGCTTTCACAATCTTCCTAAAGTGTGCTTTGGCATCTGGACAAGCAATTAAGCAGCAAATGTCTGGAAGTGCTGGAGAGAAGGTTTTCCTGATGGGCCTGGATTTAATACTCATCTCTTCCACAGGCTTCCTGTAATGACCTTATCCATTCATTCCTGTCAGGAAATCACTAGGGGCATTGAAGCCATGTCCACGAATGAAGGACAGCCCCTGCAGAGAGCAGATCACAGCCTGTTGTGAATCCAGTTCCCTCAAATATGGACACCTAGAGGAGAAGGTATCACCCATTTCCGTGGACATCCCTGGGGACAATGCCATCTTACCTCATTCCAGCCAAGGCACTCAGGTAGTCAGCCAGGCGGGGAAACTGGAAAGGCACGAAGTTCCTTAGGCACATGCCTTGGGGCTGCAGTAACTTGTGTCACCCTGGGAAGCCCCAGTTCCTGTCCTGAGGGACAGGGACTCACCAGAGGTTTGAGAAGCAGAGCCAGCAGCTTCTTCACCAGCCTCGGCATCTTGCAGGAATTCACCTGTGATTTCAAGCCTGGATCTACAATATCTCCTGTGCTGAGAGATGACAAGAGGATGGGGTCATGCCAGAGAAGCTGTTTGCCCTTTCTCAGAGACCTGAGGGTTGCCTGTTTGGGGTGGGAGAGCTGGGCTCGTTGTGCCTGTGCCGTGCTCGCGGTGTGGGGATGGAGGTGTTGGCAGCACTGCTGCCTGAGGGCTCCTACTTACAACACATCCAACCAGGCACGGCCTCCATCAGCAAAAAAGGTCTTCAGAAACAGTTCAGTCACGGCATAGGGGACCCGAGGAGGAGAGAAGAGCACCAGCTGCACCAAAACACAAGATTATGTGGCAGCCTGGAGATGTAAACATTTTCCAAGACCCAAATGTGGGCATTTGTCATAGGCAGAGAAGCACCTCCCTGGGCTCCATGTGCCAAGAGAAGCCCTGTTTCAACTGTTTTCCATCCAGGCATCTCCCCATGAGATTATTCCTGCTGATTGCCCACGGGATGCACTGCTCCCTCAGGCAGAGGGGTCTCTGCCTGGTCTTATGCGGCTGGAGCAACATAATCCCATACCTCAGCCAGGTCATTTTTCCCACAGATGTGCTTGGGAGCTGTGTCTGGTTTCTGAGGGGTGATTTCCTCAGCAAGGAGCGAGGCTGGGGACACCCTGGGGAGAAGAGCAGGGGGTGGTGGTGCTCACCTGGTGCCCTGCAGCCTCCAGAGCCCGCCTGGTTTCCTTCACTGCCCTCCTCATGCAGGGGGGCAGTGGGAAGTAGCCGTCGGTGTCGTAGTACCCGACCCGCAGGGGAGTGGAGCTGGAGTACACCTGGAGCAGAGACACCTGTTTAGCATTCCTATTCCCCATGGGATTACTGTGAAAACCCTTTAGACATACACCATTGACCAGGCCTGGGACTGGGACTGGATTCAGCCCCACCCACACTACATCGAGAAAGCAAGGGGGGGGTCTTCTCTGAACCTTGTGATGCAGTGGGAGGGTCTCCCCTACTCCTTGTGTTTTCCCATTAAATTCTTAGATAGGAACTGTTGGCCAGTCTGGGATTGGACTAGGATTGGACTCAGCTGTACCTGGGCTCTGTCAGGAGTTTAGAAAGCAAGGGGGTCCTTTCTGAGCCTTGTGATTCAATGGGAGCGTCTTCCCTGCCCTTTGCACCCTTGTCCTTTGCATCCCCAGTCTCCACACAAATCATTCCAAACTGACATTAAGCTGATTTTCCTTTGTATGCTCCATCTTCGTAATAAGTAACAGAGTGAACCCTGTCATTGAACTCTGTCACCCTTTTGCAAATTTAAATTAAAACCTGTTTTTTCCAATTTGACAGTGATTCTTTAGCTGACCTAAATCACTCATTTGTGACACCCACCCTGCTGGGGGGTAGGTCTGCTCCCATGCTGACACCCTCTGCAGAAGGGGGCAAGAGCTCCAAATGCTAAGGAGTGACTAGTACTCTGGTCTGCTGTTTATAGTTACCCTTTCCAAATGTCTACCCCTGTCGTTTTCTCCAGGGAAAAGGAGCAGCACAGCCACTCTAGACAAGTGTATTCAACCACTGCTAAAAAATGTGAAGGTGGAAAAACCTCCTAAAGCTGGTCTGCTGCAGAGAGAAAGGGAACACCCTCAGTTAAGAGATTTGCTGCAGCAGTTTCTGATCCTGTCTCATCTTCCCTTAAAGATCTCCAGCTATTTGCTCCCAGTGTTGCCTTCTTCCCCGCTCTGTCCTGGATCCTCTCAATTCAGTAAGCTGCATTCCAGCTGAGAAGACAGACAGGATAACTACTGATTTGCCTCCTTTTTTTTTTTTTTTTTTTTTTTTTTTTTTTTTAATGAAAATTATGAATTGTGCCCTCAAAGAGTTCTATTTTACCGAAAAACAGCAGAGATAACTGGACCCTTCAGGAGGGTGTGTGGCACCCTGGAAGGAACCAGGGCTTGCTGAGTGAAGGCCTCACCTGCTCATTGAAGGGGATGGGGGGCACGGTGGGGTCCAGCTGGAACATCTCCTGGCAGAGCAGAGCCTTCATGCACAGAGCCAGGCTGTCCACATCCCTCGCCATGGGCCCCAGGGCACAAGGGACTGGGTGGGACAAGAGAAAACACCCACACTGAGCAATGGATGTGCCAAACCCCAGCCCAACCCTCTGCACAGCCACCTTGGGGTGAGCAGGCAGTGAGGGAAGTTTCAGATGGACTCTAGACAGGCCTTTGCTGCCTCAGGTTTTCTTCTGACCTACAGGGGAACATCAGGCTCTTGACAGGGTATAGAGAAAAGGAATTTAAAATTCACGTACCTGCCAGGATGCCACTGACAGGGCCAGTCACTCCAGACAGGCTGTGGGAAAAGAAGTATATTGTCATTCAGTAATGGGGAAATACTCACAATACGTTTGAAAAGCATAGTGGGGTCTCCAGCTCAGGACCAGAAACAGAAGGAAATTATTATAAAAATTTGAACTGAATAGTGCAAAGCAGGAAATTTTGGCCGAAGTAAAACAAACCTAAACCCCAACAAATCTTGGTTTTGGTTTAACCAAAACCGTTCAATTTTGGCATTATTTAACCATATCAACTCCCTTTTACTTTTAACTCCGGGCTAGATCTACAATGAAAATATTCCCATTTCCCACAAAATCTAACCGTGCTGTCTCCTGGGAGAGGTTTTGAGCAAAGCCAGCCACCCTTAAAGAGCCACTCTCTCTCCTCCCTCCCAAGTACTCCCCCAGTACCTTTCCCCAGCAGCCAAGCCTGACCACAAGCAGGGTTGGATGGGCAGAGGCAACACCCACCTGAGCCTCTCGGCCGTGGGTTTGAGGCCGCAGAGCCCGCAGAAGCTGGAGGGCAGGCGGATGCTGCCGCCCATGTCGGAGCCGATGCCCAGGATGGAGCCGCCCCCCGCGATCAGAGCTCCCTCCCCGCCCGAGGAGCCCCCGGGGCTCCTCTGCAGGTTGAGAGGGTTCAATGTCTGGCCAAAGATGGGGTTGCTGCATTCGTAGCTGGGGAGAAGAAAGCCAGGGAAGAGGCTGTGAGGAAGAGCCAAGTGCCTTGGGTTTGTTTGCTTTCCCTTGCAAACAAGGGCTTTGACTGTGTGGCACAGTCAACCCCATCCCTTCATGCTGTAAATCCCTCAGGACATGGCTCATTCCCACCAGCCTCTGCTCTCCCTCCCATGCACAACTGGACTTGATTTCTCTTAACTCATGGTAGGTTTTTTCCCCTCTTTATCTTATTTGACAGCTCTCCAGGGACCTACAGGCTGGGATTTTCCTTCAGAAGCACAACCAGGGAGAAAGTTTTTAATCATGTATGTCACCTGAAGAGGGACTGTGGCACATTGGTCATTGCAAACGGGATGGCCCCTTGTTTCTTCAGGACCTTGACCAGGACGCTGTCCTCCTCCATCAGAGTGCCCAAGCATTGTACAAGCCCACAGGTTGCCAAGTGCCCCTGCAGAGAGAAGTGACAAGGGACACCGTCAATGCAGCTCCTTTGCTCTTTTGGAAGGATCATCTGGTGTTCCTTCAGGGGTTGTGTTTGGTACCAACCCACTCCCTCTCCTTCCATCCTTGGCAGAGGGCTGCCAAGCACTCACTAGGTTAAAGCTTCTCCTGAAGCTCTCCTTGCTCTTTTCCTTGCTCCTTTTCTCCCCTGACCCAAATGAAGCGCCATACTCCATAGGTGCACTGGCTCAGGATCAAAGCCAGCATCCTGCTGTCCAAGTGAATCCACCAGTGGATGTTCAGGGAAGGAATAATCCCAGGTAAACAAAATGGAGGAGCCTTTTTCAGTTAGCCTTGGTATTTGGGGTTTGCTTTGGGCTTGAAGCCCTCAACTTGAGTGCAGCCTGTACTGTGTCATGTATAGGAGGAGAAATCATTTGTGTCTATAACTATTCATCCCTGTTTTTTCTCTGCTGATGGAGGTTTGTGCTGCTTTTGGCTGGGTTAGAGTTTATTTTCTTCACAGTAGCTACTACAGGGCTGTTTTGGATTTTATGCTGTAAACAGTGTTGATAACACAAGGATGTAATTGTTATCACTGAGCAGGGCTTGCACAGAGCCTCTCATGTCACCTCACCAGTGAGCAGGCTGGGGGTGCACAGGAGGGAGGGGACAGTCCTCAGCTGGCCCCAAGTGACCAGAGGGATGTTCCACACCATGTTGAGTCAGGCTCAGCATATAAAGCTGGGGAAAGAGGAAGGAAGGGGAGATGTTTGGTGTGATGGTGTTTGCCTCTCCCAGTTACCATCACACGTGATGGAGCCCTGCTCTCCTGGGATGGCTGAACACCTGCCTGCCCGTGGGATGTGGTGAACAAGTTACTTGTTTTGCTTTGCTTGTGAGCAGAGTTTACGTTATAAACGGTCTTTATCTCAACCCACAAGTTTCCTCGCTTTTACCCTTTCTATTCTCTCTCCCACATCCCACTGGGTGTGGGGGGCAATGAGTGAGTGAGTGCTCACTGGGTTGCAGCTGCCTCAGACACAGCCAGGTTTCCTGTGGTGCAGGCAGGGAGGGGGATTGGACCCCTTCCTGATTCTCCGTCTCCCACCGCTTCACCACCCAGCCCAGCCTACGGTGGGACACTCCACAAACACAAAGGGAGGAACCTTGTGGCCAATGTGATCCTTGATGCTGACGGGGACGCCGTAGAGCAGCCCCTTCTCCTTGTGCTGCTGTATTTCCTGGAGCTGCTCCTCACACTCTGGTATAAAGTGTCGCAAGCAGTTTGTCTGCTGGGTCACTTCCAGGGCCTTTGTTGGACATGTGGAGGAACAGAGGTTAGAAAAGAACAGCATCATTACACAGCTGCATTCAGCAGCTATCTTGATCTACAAAACACGGCATGAATCACCCCCTCCCCAGAGCACCCCAGCTCAAGCCATCTCAAAGGACTGTCCAGTGATGAATCTGACCCAGGAGACAGAGCGTGTGTTTCTCTTAATATCTGCTGTATTAAAGGCTGGTCATAATCCAGCTCCAATGAGCCTTTTCAGCCACCAGCACACAGACCATGGTATGCAGAATGTAAAAGATTTGCTTTGTCCATCTCACTGTGGATGGACACTCACCTTCTCTAAGTAGGTGTAGAGGACAATCCTGGGGGACAGAGACCCTTCCTGGAGTCTTCTAGTGAGTTCCAGCAGGGGCAGGGACCGAATGGCATCTCTCTGGACACTGGAGACCTGCAGAGGGAAGGTGAGGGGATCCAGAGCAGCAGCTGCAGTTACCCTTTGGCTCAGGTGATAAGGCTGTTAAGTTTTGTCAACATTATCAACAAAACTTGCTGGAAAGGCAGATCCTGCATGTGGGGGTTCAGACCTTGAGCTTCCAAGTGTTTTATCCTGAGTTTAGATATCACAAACAGGATGCAAACACAGGAACCCAGGTGTAGAAGGGCTTTGTCCATCTACTGCAGCAGAGGACATGGCAATGCCTTCCTCCTGGCACGGTGGAGCTAACCCCCTGACCAAGACATAACCTTGGCTGAACAAACACTGCCTGGGGCAGAAGGTACCAAAGTCCTTGCACACAAGTCTCAGGCTGTCCTTTCAGGCTGAACAGACAGAGGCAATGCAGGACAGCCCAGGCTGGGAATAAACATTTACCAGCTCAAACCCATCAAACTGCAAGAAAATCAACAGGTAGTCTACTTAGGTAAAGAATACTGGCAGTTCTCAGTGCCACCAGGCTTTTAGAGGTTTTATATAATGTATTTATATTTATATAGATCTATATTTAAGGAAAAAGGTTGTAGATATATGTATCACTTGGGGCTGGTATGCTTTATCTCCAGGTGTGTTCCCTGTATAAACATAAGCTGGTTTACCCACTATGTATTCAGAAGTGAATGGAGCAGAAAGGAAAGGTGGTTAGAAATGATGTTTCAGTAGGAATTCAGGGCTATGCTGGTTGGATGCCTGGCTCATTCACCCCCATGTCACGTTCTGGTTGCTCCCAGGGGACACTAAAAACCCTGTGCTTCATTGGTGTAAATTTAGACCAGGCACGGTGCCACTGACTAAGAATACTGCTTTTGGAGACACCCCTAGAGCTGTCCAGAGGCCGAGTTTTAGAGACAAAGGTATAGGGGTGTGAACAGATGTGCTGTCACCCCAACTTTGCCTGCTTTTCACAGTTAGCATTTTGTTCTCACGCAGCTTCAAGAAAACAATGTATATTTTTAGAATTTATCTTTTTGTTTACATATTTCTCTGGGAGGAGAAAGATGACTGATGGTGGTCTTCACCAACGAGGTCAAAGAGGTGGCAACCTATGTAGCCAATCTTGTGCCTTCTGAAAGAATTGTATATAAGATGGAGTCAGAAAATTGGATATAGAACTTTCCTGCTGACCTTCTTGCTGCCTGCCTCATTCTTTCGTGTCCCAAAGTGTAACAATGTGCAAACTTAAGTAGAGGAAAAAGCTTTCTTGCTTCTACACATTATTGGCAAGAGACATTTCCAGATCTTGAAAAAATTTGGGTTTGGATCAATGAAGATCCAGTGCATCATCACCTATGTTCAAAAACCTCTTCTCACTGAGTAATTCACATTCCCCAAAGCTGTAGACTCCCACCACATCTCATCCAGCTTGAGAAGAGCAGTGATCTCCCTTTCTCCCATGGCAGCCTTTCTTCTTGTTGAGGGCTGCTGGCACATCTCCTCCTAAAAGCTATGGGGCTGTGAGCTGGAAGGAAGAGCTGAAGGACAGCATCAGCAGACACCCCAGTGGGACTCAGACACCCGAGGGGGACAGGTTACCTGCTCCCTGAACTGCTGGACAGCCTTTGCCATTTTCTTCATGCCCTCATCCCGGGTCCTCCGAGCCTCTTCTAGTTTCTTCTGGATCCTTTTTTTGCCCAGCCATTTCCAGACCACCAGGGCTGCCACGGAGCCGCCGAGCAGGGCGAGGGCAGCAGAAGTGTCCACCTTCCTCTCTGGCAGGAGCTGTCTCAGCTGCTGCTGGATCATCATGTGTATTTCTGGTCTCTGAGGATGCAGTGAGAAAGAAAAGCAAGGCAGGTGAAGGAGGCCCTCCTTGACCCCCAAGGCCCATCCCTCTCCCCAGCACCACTGTCCTGGGTCAGCAAATAGTTCAGAGGCTGCAGTCCAAAGCTGACTTCTGCAAAGCTACTGTAGGTGGAGCTTGAAGTGAAAATGATTAACCACCAAATGGGGAACGTATAGTTTGGCCAATGACCCTTGTGTTCATTGGGGTGTTGGGTTTATAGGGGCTTTCTGGACTGTGGGAATGAGGTCTGTGGGATCAACTGAACAAATGAAGCAAGGAAATTGCTGCTCTCCTGTTTCCTGTGTAGCCTGAGAGGACAATGGGAGAAGAGGAAAACCAGCTTGAAATAACAAGGCTACCCTGCACCGGGCTGGGGTGTGGTATGCTGAGGGAATGCATAGCTGTGGGCTATGCTGGGCTCACCAAGAACCTTCTGCTGCTGCCAGGGTGGCCAGAGGATGTTTTGGCACTGCCGTGGTGTCCTCATGCACCAGAGGGAGAGGCTGTTTCACTCTGTGACAAAGCACATTGATATTACCTTAGGAGTGGAAAATCCCACAGGCTTGCAGGCCAGAAGCAAACTATTTCCACCAGGCATTGGAGTGGCTGGTGTCTGACATCTTTCCAGCACAAATGCCTCTCACTACAAGCACCAAGAACCACATACTGACCTGAAGGCAACAGCCCAGCCAACATCAGCCATGGTCTGCCTGCAATCTCCTCTGTTGCTTTTGGATGGTGGATCCTCCCTATGGGTCCCCTCCTTGGAAAAAGTGTTTGGGCAGCTATGGATTGTGCATTACAAAACTTTGCAAGCTTCCAGCAGAGTGTGGAACTGGATATGGAATGGAGGCTGAAGAGCCCTTCAGCTCCCTTCAGGGCTGAGTGGTCCTCTAGTGCTCAGTTTTCCAGCATCACGCCCGTTCTTAGCAGTTGTAAGAGTTTACTGCTGTTTTCTGTCACAATTTGTGTCAGCTGGGAATGTTCTTATCTTAGTTCTTAACTAGAGAAATTTATGGACTCTGAAGAAATCTGACTTTGGTGTCCGTGAGGAAACATTCTGGAGCTGGCAGCAATGTCGTAACAAATTGAGCTGGCCTTTTCCTGTGTCCATTCTGGTGGCATCCGTCCTTGGGGGATGCCCCCTCAGCTATGGCACTGCTGGTGTGAAAAGAGCTGCAGCTTGGGGACATGCCTGCAGCTCATCCTGCTCCTACTCCATGGTGCTGCCTGCAGCAGGAGCTTCCAGAGGTGCAGAGTGATGCACGTGAGCAAAGTCAGCATGTAGTAATGCCCAGCCCTCTTCCAATCCTCATCCAGCCTCCAGGAATCCATGCAAGCACTTCCTGAGGCAGAGGTGTGTTCTTTGCCTGTGTGACAGCACCACAACCTCTGTGATGGGCTGAGCAGATGTGGAAGGCTTTCTTGGGAAGTGTGAGGGCATTGGCCTCCCACATCCGCCTGTGCCCTGGGATCAGAGCCCCAATCCTGCCCTTTGGACACTTGGTAACTGTTTAACACAGACAGACACAGCTGAGTCCGGAATGACTTGGAATTTCAAAGGCCAAATTTTTCAGCAGGCACAGCTGCATTAGCAGATGGCTGTATGCTGCTGGGGAAAACCCTTCTCCTATCAATGTCCCAGCACCTCCACATCCTTCATTAATCTGAGGTGTGGCTCCTCCTGCCACCACAAGGCCACAAATCCAAGGGAACCTAAAGCAGGGAAGCAGAGGGATGTCCCAAGTCAAATCTCAAGTCTGCAGCAGAGGGGAGAGACTTGCCTGACTTACAGGTCAATATTCACTTCTGCATGTTGATTTTGTCACCTAAATTGATCCAAGACCAAGGTCAAACCCACTAGTGGAGTTCAGATGAAAGCCATGACCCCTTTCACAAGGAGAGTCAGCCTGTAACAGCTGGTCTGGGATTTCATTGTGGCATACACAGCATGCTCTTCACTTTGCCCATGCCAGGAAAAGGCAGTTAAACCACGACAGAGGGTCCCCTCCTGTCCCCAGCAAGACCTGCAGCATCTTTGCTTGCAAGAGCAAAACTGCACTGATTCACTCTCAGCAGGTTCAGCTCTCAAGCACACTGGATCTTTTCCGAAATTCTTATAACAAAACTGTCTTCTCTCTGAATTGGTAAGAAGCATCTTTGCCAGCTTTGACTCCATTTTGATTAAAATGACAAAGAATAAATCCTGACAGCTGTGTCTTGTGTTCATGTATTTGTAACCAAACACTCTGATGCTCTTTTTATAACTATTTACAAAATGAGGCACGTTAACTATGCTGCTCTGAAAGAATTTTTAAGACATTTTGCAAAATACTGAAATCATAGTGAAATGGGCTGGACCCCTCTGGGGAACTTGTTCAAGTTGGCTCAGAGGGCTGAATAACTGTTTGCTGTGAACTCTCCAGTTTCTGACTCATTTCAGCCTGGAATAACCATTGGAAGCATAATACTTTCCTCAGTTCCAGTCCAACTACACCAGCACTCACAGAACATAACAACTGCTAAGAAACTTTCCCCTACCTAAGCTGCAACTTCCCAAACACCAAGGACATCAGTTGAGAGATGAGGGTCTGTCTCTAAAAACCCTTTTTCACATTGCTCAGCCAGGACCCTGCTGGCTTTTCCTGAATAAACTGTGATAGGATGGGAAGACAGAACTCCCATAGCAACCCTCAGACCTCTGACAGCAGGGGCTTCTTCCTCTCCTGACCATCTCTATATTTTTCCCGCTTTTTATGGATATTGCACTATTTTCCTTCAGATTTTCCATAGCCAAGTTGTATGAATCCTACTTAGAACTTGTCCAGCAAGGCAGAGACATGGTCAGAATGCGTGCTGCAGAGAGCTGTTAGTTCTTCACCAGAAGTCCAGGAGCATTCCTATTTCTTCCATCATGTCTGGTGTCTTGCACAGGTCTGTCCCCACTGAGTGACAGCTGTGACTTCAGTGCCCTGATGGTGAGAGACTGGGATGTTCCCAGCTGCTGCACGACTGGGCACAAATCTTACAGCAGGAAGCTGCGCTTTCACTGGTCTCCCATGGGCAAGCAGAGATTGTAGGAAGCTGGAGAACAGTAAGAACAGGAGAGCAGGAAAGAAAAAGAGCAGACTGAGATCATGCTTGGAGGGGCGAGGATTTGTGTAGTGAACAGCCATTTCAGAGTGAAAGACGTACCAACCCTAATTCTTGTGTGTTTTTTTGTGTGTTTCAAGGGTGAGCCTTGTTATGTTCAGGTGTTTCATTTCACCCGCTTTTTGAACATTTTCTTTAAGCTTCTTCAATTACCACCTTCCTTGGAACTTGTTTGAAGTGAATATCTGGGATCCTGGGAATGTTTGTGTCCCTAATTTTCTCTGCCACTGGCTGCTACACAGCAAGCTCTGTGTGTTTTGGATACTGTAAGGGGACACCTGACCTGTTCTAACCACTCATGTTCTGTGAGTGTAAGTCCTTCTAGGGAGTTTTATTTGCTGCTGGTGTTGTGATTATACAACAGTGTGAACTGCAAACTAAAGAAAAAGTCCTGCACAATTAGGTAAAACCAAATAAAAACCCTGGATTTTCTGATGCCTCAATCTCTCAACCTTGCTTGGTTATTTGTCTGGCCACAGAACGAAATGTGGGTTAAGGAGGGCAGATTTAAATTATTAAAATCAAGAGGGAGGAGGAAAAAATGATCAAAGATCACAGCCAGGATTTTGTGCTGAAGATGAAAGAAGCTAGTAAAAACAAAGCCCTTTTGACCCAAGCAGCATTGGTACATAATTCTCCGAGACAGACCAAAGCCTGGACTTTGCTCAGTGCTGGGCAGCTGGACAAACCCTCTGCAAACACACAGTGCAGCTCTGCAAGGGCTGCACAGTCCGAGCTCACAGCTTGTGGTGAAGGAGCTGCAGCAGGGCTGCAAACAGCAGCACCGTGCTGGTGGCTGTGGAAGGAGCTGAAATTCTTTCTCCAGCTTGGAGGACGCCTGGAGGAGGAACTCTCCAGAAAACTTGAAGTTATGTCCTACTAAAGGCCTTTCTCTGCTAGTGCTTCAGCACCCGACCTCACCAGAGTGCTCTCAGCATCACCCTCCCCGCCTTCCCCTACATTTATGCAGCAATGGCAACAGATGTCATGAACAACCTGGCTGGAGAAGGGCCCTAAATTTTACCCAGGAAGGTGCTTTGCTGTCTGCCCAGCTGAGGCATTTACCTGGTCTGTAAATTCCTGAACAGACCCCTAAATCAGGTCCAAACATGTATCTTATTTCCATCACACTTTTTCAACATTTTTCTGGATGTCTTCTCTACCTCATCCACTTCAGTGCCAGGAGAGTTTTATCTGAGCATCCATGCTCTCTACTTCAGCATCTGCTGGATCACAGGGAGAAATTCCCTTTGTCTGCTGGGTCTGGGAGTGAGGGCTGCAGGATCCTAAGATCTAGTGACTGGCTGGAGGAGGGAGAGAGGAGAGTGGGAAGAACAGCAAATCCCTTTTAGAGACATCCTCGAGGAGCAGCTGGAATGCAGAGCACGAGTATGCCTGGAGAAATTCCTCTTACAAACAGGACTTTTTCACTTGGCTCAGCCTTGCAAGGATATGGAGGGATACAGGAGTGAAGGACACAGACCTTTCCTTGCAAAACAAGGTCTGTGCATGTTCAGGTCTAGCCAGGAATGCTACCTGGGCAGATTACTTGATTAATGGAGATCTCCCATCTTTCCTCTGAGAGGACAGCTAAAGACCCTTTGCTCCTGGCCTGGGAGGGTCACAGTCCCTCCACAGGCTGCCCCCATGCCGGGGCTCCGTGGCTGGTGCCCCCAGCAGCAATCCTGCAGAGGCAGGGCATCTCCTGGGAGCAGGGTGTGCCATGGAGCTTCTCCCGGCACGGGTCAGAGGCTGGTGAGTCAGGCCGTGTGACTGTCACACTCCCTGTGTGACTCAGATCTGCCGGTGGCCACGGGAGGCAGCTGGATGACTGCAGCATCCCCGCACAGCCCCAGGGAGGCGGATGAGTACCCAGGGCAGTCACACCTTCTCTGTCCCGGCACGCTTGGGGAAAGAATCACCCTAATGAGCATTGCTAATGATCGTGCCTTATTTCAACACACACTTGCTTATTCATCTCCTTCATCAGCCCCCCTTTGTCCTGCAGCCTCTTCGTCCACCCTGGGGGTGAAGGATGGGTCAAGAAACAGCGCCCGATTGTCACAGTGTTGGAAGCACCAAACAGAGGAATGGCCTAAGTGTAGACACAGAAATGCTTTCTCAGTTTTCCCCGAAGTGCTTGTAGGCAAAAACCCCCCATCTTCTTCCATTGCTTAACTGGAAGAAATACTGAGGAGCAGGAGTGATGACAGACCATTTAACATTTCTCTCAGCTTATGGTAAAACAGAGAACATTAAGCTTTGCAGTACTCTCTGCACAGCTAAACTGCTGGATGGTGTGGAACTGTAGACAGCAAATGAGTTCAAGAAGGGGACAAGTTTGTGGAGGAGAGTTCTCTTGGCAGCTATTTAAACCCATGGGCTGACTGAAAGTCTTTGCCAAAATTCTCTTGGCCAAACAATGGCACAGCCAGTGAGGGAATCCTTCACTTACTAGGTTATAATCTCCCACAAACATCTGCTCCTGCCCACTGTTAGAAATCAAATATTGCAATAAACAGCTCTCTGGTCTCACACCATGCCATAAATAATATTAAAATGTTGTTATTTGATCCTTTTGGTCCAGCATTAACTTTTTTTTTTTTTTAATCAGTTTAACTCTAACAATGAAGGACAATTTAGACAGAGATTTTTGCTGACTACTTCTAAACCGAATTTAGTGCCACTTTATTGAAACATTAATTCGGAGTTTTCAACTCACTATCTACTTTGCTTCATGTCAGGTAGAAGGTGGCTGGAGTGGAGGGCAGGGAATGAAAAGCCATCACACTGGAGGCTTCCAGAAATCACACATTTCTCTTCGTGCCCCGGGCAAGAGTCTCCACCTCCTTCATGAAGCGCAGGCACAGCTCTTCCTGCCACGGCAGAGCCACGCACTGCACGGCCACGGGCATCCCCACAGCTCCTTCCACAGCCTGCAAAAGTCAAGGGCAGTGCTGAGTCAGGGCACCCAGGCAGACACGGGACACTGCAGGAAGGGAGGGCAGAGGAAGACAAACGAGAGCACAGCCGCCAGGCTGACAAACACCAGCCCTGCTGCACCACGGGGTGCTGCAACAGTGGGTGCAAACTGCGCTGCTAAACAAGCTCCCACTCTCACTAGGAGATGTAGACAAGCCTGGGGACAATGTCCCAGAAGTGTCACTCTGCTGGTTGCTAAGCCTTGACCTCTTTCCTGCTGACCTCTTTCAGCCTCTTGTCCCAGGGGTCTCTGTAGTGCCCTTGGTACTGCTTCAGTTCTTCTTCATCAGCCCTTGTGACCGTGGTGACCGGCACCACCCCGGCAGGGAAGTTTAGCACGTTGTACAAATTGGTGTAGGAAGTGGCAGCTGGAACACAGAGTATGCAAAATGGCAAAATTTAATATGCTGGGCCAGCAATAACCTTCAGATGATAACTTGAATTGCAGACTGGAGTTGCTGGTCCATCCAGAGGAGGCCCTGAAGACATGCTGCCTCAAAGGGACTTTTGATGGAGAGGTTTGAGGTCCAAAGAGCAGAGACTGACCTCTGCCTTCACCTGTCACTCATGTGGAGACTAGATGTGCTCTGGGAGGGACCAATTCAGAGTCTACATCTATCCCTGGGGAAAAATCCCAGCTGTCTTTTCAAGATATTCCTGATGTCCAGTTATGTAACATCACTGTGGGGATTTTGGATCCCAAAAGGTCATTGCTGGAGGGATGGAGGACTCTGACTGTTTGCTGTAAGCTATATTAAAAAAAGAGGCCTTTTTCTGCAAGTCACATGCAATGAGCCTTCCTGCTGTTTGCAGAGTCTTGGGAAATGTGAGACAGCTGCATCCAAAAGAGCAGCTTTGGTCCTGTACCAAAGTCTACCACAGCTGTCCTCACTGCCACTCTCTGCTGCAGGAGTAGCTCCGGGGCTTTCTGCAGCAGAAAAACAGGGAAAACTCACCAATGAACAACTGGGACAGGGGGACCACTAATTGCTGCCTCATAATCATCCAAACATCTTCAGCTCAGATGAGAAGACCCACCCAGAGGCCTCTCCTTTGCTTTCTTCCAGAGGGAAGAGTGAGCACTGTGCATGGTTTGGGGAATGTCCATGGGACTCAAGTATCCTGCTGCCCACAACCAGGAGCTGTGTGTGTGCAGGGACAACTCAGGGGACGTTACCAAAGAGCTTCCCAGCGTAGCCGTGGTTGAAGGCCGGCCCCAGAGCGGGACAAAGGATCACATCCAGCCTCAGTTCCCTCCATTTGGAGATGAATTCCGTGCAGTAAGCCTGGGAGGAAAGGCAGAGAGGATGGCAGACAGGTCTGTTGGACAGCAGTGGCAGAGCAATGCTGACACAGAGGAAAAGGAGAGAGAAAGCCTTCCTGGATACAACAACAACAACAACAACAAAAAATTATGATAAAATCTGAGCTGGGCTTTGAAAGCGTCAGAGATTTTGTTCTTCCACTTTTAGGTTTCCTGTCATGTGCTGCCCAGACCTAGACATTAATACTAGATGTGTGTTTCAGAACTGATTTATTTGAGTATTAACCTAATCCTTTCCATGAACAGCTTTGTTTTAGAATTATACTGAATGGAGATCAACAGCAGTTTGTTTGGATGACTAAAAAGTCCCGTTTCCTACAAGCCTTGGTTATTCTGGTAGAAATATTAAAAAACATGAATCCAAAATTCTCCCACAAAACCTTCTTTCATTCTGCATGAGGATACAGGTAAGGAAAGGAAGCAGCAAGAGACATTTGGGCAAGCCCCAGGACATCCCCCACAACACAGGAGGCACAGCTTCAGGATTGTACTGCAGCTGCAAGAGAGATCCAGATCTGTAGTCTGGTTTACCACAGCTTTGCTGAACATCAGGCAATGAATGAATCCATCCCCAAAGAGATGTCCCACTTTGTCTTAGCAAACAGACACAGATGGAACCACAGTACAGTTGTTTCTGCAGCCATTTTCTGGCTACAGGGACACATCTCTCCCACGGCCCAGCCCCTGTCCTGCACAACCCTTTCACAGCAAATTTTCTGTACAAGAGTCTTCCAGTTCTCTCACAAAAGACCTGGCCTTGGGGCTATTTTTTAGTCTGACCTCAATTTCCACCTGCAGTCTGAGATCCTTCCTGCTGAAAGTTAAACAAATGAGATGTGTTTCCAGGAAATACAGTCACTGCAGCTAACCTGATTTTTTTTTTTTTTTCCTGAGAGAAAAGCTGGTCACTAGCCAAAAGTTTTGAATCAGGTCTTGTTTGCAGTAGATGAAAACATGTGAATATGGTTTCACTGAACTGCAATAATTCAAAATACCTTTGAAGCCATGAAATCTTCTAAAGTGGTGGTTTTGGGGTTGTTTTTTTTTTTTTTTTTTTTTTTTTTTTTTTTTTTTTTGTTTTTGTTTTTTTTTTTTTTTGTGGAGGCTCTTTTTTGTGTGTGTTTTGTTGGTTTGCCTGTCTTGGATTTTTATGTTTATTTGTTGAGTTTGGTTTTCTGTGGGTTTTTTTTCAGGAGTGGGAGAGGAATCAGTTTTCACCATAAAAAAACCCCATGCCCATTTCATTTCAAACACTCCCACCAGTGACCAGGCAGCTTTTTAGGAGTTTTTTCCTCTGCCCTATAATTTGTCACACCACAGTGCACACCCATGGAGTGAGTGGCACTGATAGAGGCTGGTGGTGCAGGCTGGGGGGATGTTTCTCCTCAGGGAGGATTGTGAGGGTGTTCCAGGGAACACAGACCCTGCCTTGTGGGAGGACACCAAAACAGCCTCTTCAGCGTTGCAAAACGCCAGCTGAAAGAGGATACTCTCTTTAAATAGATGGAGGCGGTGGAAAATACCAGAGAGGAGAGGTGCTATTTAAACCCAAGGACAAAAAAAAAATAAGGATAAACTGGAAGGGTGTAAAGAGCACGGGAAACATGGAGGTTCCCAACCATCAGAGCAGAGACAAAAGGAGGCAGTCAATAAAACCAAACTGAAGCATAAGACTCAGCTGGTTTAAAAGAGGAACCTGGTCAGCTTGTGGCAGCACTGGATGCAGCTGTCCAGGAAAAAGCTTCCTGTCTGAGTTTCCTGATCTCAAATGAGTTCATAAGGAAGCTACCTAAGTCACAGAGTTCATGTACAGAATTTTGGACTTCTAATGTCTCTGCTTGACAATTGAAGCATGGCCTTAGCTCAGAACATTAACACCTAATACCTGAAATGAAGAATTCGCAACAAGAGACAGAAAAAGCAAAGTGAAGCCTCATCTTTAGTGGCTGCTCCTATCCTGGTTTTGATTAGACAATGCAGGGCAAAGTATGGTGAATAATTTCCAACCCCAAGTCCATCACAGAGTGCAAAGCAATTGCTTAGAAACTTTCGAGACCTCTCACTATAGTAAGAAAAATAAAGTAGAAGTCACATTACCGCGACTGCTCCATGCTGATCCCAGAGGTTTTTGGCAGATCTGTAAAGGTGGCAGAGTTAATGAGCTTTGTGACGGTGGCAACAGAAAACAATTAAGAAAATGCACAGGCAGCTCATTGTTCTGGGAACAAGCAATGGTACCGCCCAGCTGATCTCCTGGTGCACACATGTTTACAGGTACATCAAAAGAGCTTTTGTTAAAACATGCCTGAAGACCTGGATAAAAATCAGCCTTCTGAATTCATTTGCTACCAGTTTGGTGTGTCTGTGCCTCTTTTGGAGGTACAGGTACCTCACACCACACTGCAGGGGCAGGCAGAGACCTCTGCATTAACTTGGCACATGATGCTCTGGGTACCACCCGTCGGGGAAAACAGCCCTTATCTCGCTGTGCTGATCTCCATGGAGTCATCCTAGCTCTGTCACTCTGAGGCTCCCCAAGCTCTTAAAACAACCCCTGGCTGAGCCAGTGCTGAGCCCAGGTGGTGCAGAGGCAGCACACACTCGCCTGGCTCAGCCTGTGCCCCACAGCCCCTTGGCAGGGCTTTGCACAGCCAGCTGGCATTGTTACTGATATGTTTGTTCATTAAATCCAGGATATGGGTGACAAGTTAAGTGATAAAGGTAGTCTCGCATAATTTGCGGTTGTAAGCAATATTTTCCAGGAAGTCAGCGATTCTGAGTCTTGAAACGCGGCAGGGGAAGAGCAGACCCCAGCAACAGAGACGCACATGCGCAGAGTACTATTCAAGGAAGTCACGCACGCCGGAAACCGGACTGTATAAGAGGAAGAACTAAAACCGTGACTGGCGCGGCAGTGGCGGGATAATGGTCCCTCTGTCGCCCAGCGCTGCATTACCTTATTGTTACGCTTGCTGTAATTAATAAAATCCTTGATTGGGACAAGCAACGGTGTCAGACTATTCCGTGCAAAATTTCCTCTATAACAATTTGGTGCCGTGACTCGGATAAGAATACGGATCCCACAGAGGGACTAGGGGAGGCGCCCCGCCTGTACAGGCGGCCTCTGGTTCTGAAGTCGGGATCTTGCTCTTACCGACGAACCCAAATTTGTAACAATAAGGTAAGGAAAACCCTATAAGCTCGGTGCACTCGAGGTCCGGACGAAGACGCAGGAGACGCGTAAGTAACTGCCCATTGTGCAGGGGAATCCGTCCGGGCTGGGTTGGGATCCTGGAATACAACGTGTGTGCGTGTGAATGAGAGGAGAACTGGCAGCCAGATTCTCCAAGTGAGTGCGGACCCTTAAGTAGTGCGTTTCCCATCGCCCGCGAGGGACTGGGCCACGAAAAAGGGGAAGTGAGTGAGTACACACACGGCTGAAAGAGGGTATTCCAGAAGATGGGACAGGGGAAAAGCAAGCCCCCTCCACCCATGAGACCCCCTTCGGTTCTTAGGGATTCACCGCTGGGGTTTATGTTAGAGAATTGGAAATATTATCCCACCACGGGGGACAAGGACAAAGTTAAGATGATACACTTTTGTGTAGAAGTCTGGGGAGGACAAATCTCCAAGGCAGTTTGGTGGCCCAGGTTTGGGTCATCAGAATTATGGGTTCAGAGATTTTTGAATCAGTGGGTACGTAGGTAGGTCCCCTTTAATCAGGAAGAGGCTGATTATGCTGCAGTATGGGTTACCCGCCCAGGGGACCAGGGAGTAGCAATATTCAATCTCTCCCAAATGGAGTTTGGGCATAAAGATAAAAAGACTGAAAAATTGCAGGAGGAGGAGGATGCTCCCCTAATACCACCCCCGTATGCACTTCCCCCATTACCACCGGCGCCTCAGATATTACCTCCTCCTACACCCCCTCCCTCCCCTGGAGATGAAGGTATTGGAGCCGCAGTCAGAAGGAGGAGAAGGGAGCAAAGAGAACATGAGTTACTCCCCTTAAGGGAAGTGCCAATAGGAGGAGCCCAGCCACAACTAGGATTTGTATCTGTCCCTTTGAACTCAAATACTGTTAAGAAATACAGTCTATTTTGAGGATTTTGTTTACTGCAGAAGAAAGGACACATGAAAAGAGACTGCAGACAGAGGATAAAGGATGAGGCGGCATTCAAAGAAGATTAGGGGGGTCAGGGGCTCTATGTATTGGGGACCCGTACGAACAAAGAGCCCTTGATAAAACTGAAACTAGGTCCCCAGTCACAGGAGGTAGAATTTTTGGTAGACTCAGGAGCTGAGAGGTCTACCCTCCAGCAAATACCCCCTGGGTGCAAATTATCTAAAGATACTGCCCATGTGGTTGGAGCAAAGGGAAAACCCTTCAAGGTAGGGATTATACAACAAGTTTTAATAGAAACAGAATCTAAATTAGGTATGGGAAATTTTCTCTTAGTCCCAGAAGCCGATTTTAATCTTTTGGGAAGGGATTTGATGGTAGAATTAGGAGTAGGTTTGGAAGTTAAAAAAGGGGAGCTGGGAATTAAAATATGTGCCCTTAGGGTTGAAGATGAACAAGAAATTAATCCCGAAGTCTGGTATACCCCTGAGACCGTGGGCAGACTAAACATCTCGCCATTTAAAGTAACCCTCAAGAACCCGGAGAACCCCGTCCAAATTAAGCAATATTCTATAGAAGGGCGGAAGGGGTTGAAACCCGAAGTTGAGAGATTAATATCTCAGGGACTATTAGAACCGTGTATGTCCCCATTTAATACCCCAATTTTACCAGTAAAGAAACCCAATGGCACTTATCGACTAGTGCACGATTTAAGAGAAATCAATAAGCGCACTATGTCCAGATTCCCAGTAGTAGCAAACCCCTATACCCTTTTGAGTAAATTGGGGCCAGAAAATTTGTGGTACAGTGTAATAGACTTAAAGGATGCTTTTTGGGCTTGCCCTTTAGACGAAAGCTGTAGAGACTATTTTGCATTTGAATGGGAAGACCCTGACACAGGGCGCAAACAACAATTGAGGTGGACCGTGCTTCCACAGGGGTTTACAGAAAGCCCTAATTTGTTTGGACAAGCCCTAGAACAGATTCTTCAAGATTTTACCCCAGACCCAGAAATTACTCTGATTCAGTATGTGGATGACCTATTGATAGCAGGAAAAATGGAAAATCAAGTCAGAAAAGAAAGCATAAAACTTTTAAATTTTCTGGGGCTTAAGGGGCTGAAGGTATCAAAATCTAAATTACAATTTGTAGAAGAAAAGGTAAAGTATTTAGGACACTACATTGAGAAGGGAGAGAAGACAATTGACCCGGAACGGGTACAGGGAATTTTATCTTTACCCCCTCCAGCAAGTAAAAATAACAGGTTAGACAATGGTTAGGACTATTGGGATATTGCCGCTTATGGATTGAAAACTACAGTAGTAAAGTTAAATTTTTATATGCCAAGCTCACCGAGTCTAATCGTATAAGCTGGGGAAAGACAGATGAAGAGCAACTCTGGGCATTAAGGAGAGAATTGGCAAATGCACCAGTTTTAAGTTTGCCAGACTTAAATCGACCATTTTATCTATTCGCCAACATAGAGAATGGGACAGCATATGGAGTATTAACCCAAGATTGGGCAGGGAAAAAGAAGCCCATAGGATACTTGTCTAAATTATTAGACCCTGTGAGTAGGGGCTGGCCCACATGTTTACAGGCCATTGTGGGATGTGCCTTAATGATAGAGGAGGCTCGAAAAATAACCTTCAATAGTACCATTAAGGTATTATCCCCCCACAATGTGAGGAGTGTTTTGCAGCAAAAAGCTGAAAAATGGATCTCTGATTCCAAATTATTAAAATATGAGGGAATCTTGCTGGAGGCCCCGAATTTAACATTAGAAACTACATCTTTACAAAACCCTGCTCAGTTTTTATTTGGGGAACCAAAACCATCAGAAGAACTGGCCCACGATTGCCTCCGAACTATTGAGGAACAGACTAAGATTAGGCCCGATTTAGAGGAGGAGGGGCTCTCAGAGGGAGAAGTAATTTTTGTGGATGGCTCATCCCGGATAGTGGATGGAAGACGTAGATCAGGGTATGCACTAGTAGCAGGGAAGGATTATGAGGTATTAGAAGCAGGACCCTTGAGTCCGTCATGGTCAGCCCAAGCATGTGAATTATACGCCATCTTGTGGGCTCTTAAAAAAAAAAAAAAAAAAAAAAAAAAAAATTTCACTGAACTTCCCAAGGTGGGAAGATACAAGTATGTGTT
Organism: Chamaea fasciata; assembly: GCF_029207755.1. Lineage (NCBI taxonomy): Eukaryota > Metazoa > Chordata > Aves > Passeriformes > Sylviidae > Chamaea > Chamaea fasciata. The sequence continues at coordinate 23,968,563 of NW_027094095.1, forward strand.
AGTACTAATAGACCACCTCACCCACTTCGTAGAGGCATTTCCAACCGCAAGGGCCACTGCACACACGGTGGCCAAAGTGTTACTAGAACAAATTGTGCCCAGGTATGGAGTAGCTGAAAGTATAGACTCAGACCAAGGACCACACTTTGTATCAAAAGTTATTAAGGCCTTGTCAGAAGCCCTTGGAATAAGATGGGAAGAACATACCCCGTGGCACCCTCAAAGTTCGGGGTTAGTAGAGAGAGTTAATGGAGAATTAAAGAAACAGCTAACCAAGTTAACTTTAGAAACCAAACTTAATTGGATTAAGTGTCTCCCCTTGGCCTTGTTAAATCTCAGAACTCTGCCCCGATCTGATGTGGGGATATCTCCTTTTGAAATGCTGTATGGGATGCCGTATGATGCAGGTATGCCTCGAGACCATCCCGGAATAATAGATAAGCAAATGAAAGCATTTATAACTGAGATGATGGCCTTTAGGAAGAAGTTATGGGAAAAAGGGCAGATATTGCAGAGACCACCCTTAAATATTACTCTACATCAGGTGCAACCGGGAGACTGGGTCTTAATCCGAACTCGGAAAGAAACTACTCTCCAGCCCCATTGGGATGGTCCATATCTGGTGCTCCTCACAACAAATACAGCAGTACGGACAGCAGAGCGGGGATGGACTCACGCCAGTCGTATAAAAGGACCAGTGCCCGAGCCTAGGTGGAAGGTCATCAGCCCAGCCGGAGACTTAAAGTTGAAACTCACTCGGGGAACTGCAACAGGAAATTAAGAAAGGACATTCTTGATGAATAGAAAATATTGGTATAAAACTTTTAGGATAGAATATCAACTAGAGCTTGAAAGAGATCATAAGGGAAATATATATGCTGATTGTGTTTGTATTAAATGTAATGATTCTTATTGTAATGGGAATTGTTACCCCTTTGTATGTTACCAATGTTTAGTTTGTGAAAACAGGTGGTGGACCCATTGTCACAGAGGCAGGCCCCCGAGAGGTGTTTGCTGCCTCTGTCTAGAAATTCAGCGGGAGCTTACTGATTTGGTATTGGCTCAGAAAGTAGCTCAAGGGGAATTACAAGTAGACTCTAAAGAGTGGTGGGACATATTTGCAGAAGGCATAAATCCCGAACTATATTGTTACCATTCCAATGAACCAGTCCTTTTTGTGGCACAAATAATAGCTGGAGTGTGTCACCGTCGGGTAAAAGAAGTAAGGTGTGACGCTCCTCAGGTTAAAGACCACAACTGGAACACCTATATCCAGAGATCCTTAAAGAAAGGGCGAAAGTCCCCTCCTGAAGAATATCCCTGCTGCCGAGAAGATGGGTCTCCCCGTGGCTCGCAGCAACCGAGTCGACGGGCGAGGCAGAGGGAGAGAAAACTGTGGAGGAAGTCGCCCTGGGATAGGTGGAACCAGGAGGTCATGGAAAATGAAATGTCCAAGGACTGGGACTAAAATCAGGGAAGAAGAAAATGAGATGGGAACAAGCCACTGTTACAATGAAAAAGCCACCTGTAGACAACTGTTACTGTCACTACTATTATTATCCCTATGGGTAAGGCAGACAGGAGGTCAAACACACCAGCCTTTCAAATGGTCCTTGATTCGTATGAATGACTACAAAATTTTAGACTCCCTTGTGACCAGTCAGACCCCAGCCTTTAAGGCTGGGTTATGCAACATGACAAACATAGAATAGTGCGGAAGAGTTTTGAATTTAACTGGGTTTTATATGTGTCCGGCCTCAAATCCTGGAAAGAGCTACTGTAATTACCCAGGGGAGTATTACTGTGGGTATTGGGGCTGTGAGACTATTGCTTCCGATTGGACTCCAGGGGGAGGTGCAGATCAATTTATTAGAGCAGGATTTGGTCCCACAGGGTGTGCAAAGCATTGGTTAGGACCATCTGGAGAAATTTCTTACTTAGGAACTTGTGAATATGTGTATATAAATCCAGAGAGCCCTGACTGGGTATTAGGAAAATACTGGGGAATTAGACATTGGGAACCTGGGCGTGATAGAGGGAACCTAATAGTGATAAAGAAAGAACCCGCCCCAGCTGATACCTATGGTATGGGACCGAATAGAGTTTTAGAGGAGGATGAAGAGCTAACACCGGTTACAAATTACCCTGAGGCTACAGGCTCCCCACTAACCATATCCAGTCAGCAGAAAGCACCCTTGCATAACTAAGTCAGTACGCTCATTATCAGAAGTAGTTTTACAAAACAGACGGGGCCTGGATTTATTATTTTGGCAACAGGGAGGACTTTGTGTAGCCTTAAAAGAAGAGTGTTGCACCTATATAGATCAAACGGGAATAGTCTTTGACACCCTAGGAGAACTAAGAAAACAACTAGAAAAAAAAAGGGAAAGAGAAAGAGAATCCCATCAGAGTTGGTATGAGAGTTGGTTCAATCATTCCCCATGGTTGACTACCTTACTGTCCACCATAGCTGGACCAATATTTTTACTAGTTCTTGTATTAACTTTTGGTCCCTGTATTTTTAACAAACTTATTACAATAGTAAAAGCGCGACTGGAAGCTGCCCACTTGCTGCTGGTACAAGCAAAATATGAGGACTTAGAAAATAGAAAGGGAGAAACGGGAGATGGATTGGAATGGAGCAGACAAGAGCTTAAGTGATTTAATGCACAACATAAATTAACCTAAAGACAAAGGGGGGATATTGTTACTGATATGTTTGTTCATTAAATCCAGGATATGGGTGACAAGTTAAGTGATAAAGGTAGTCTCGCATAATTTGCGGTTGTAAGCAATATTTTCCAGGAAGTCAGCGATTCTGAGTCTTGAAACGCGGCAGGGGAAGAGCAGACCCCAGCAACAGAGACGCACATGCGCAGAGTACTATTCAAGGAAGTCACGCACGCCGGAAACCGGACTGTATAAGAGGAAGAACTAAAACCGTGACTGGCGCGGCAGTGGCGGGATAATGGTCCCTCTGTCGCCCAGCGCTGCATTACCTTATTGTTACGCTTGCTGTAATTAATAAAATCCTTGATTGGGACAAGCAACGGTGTCAGACTATTCCGTGCAAAATTTCCTCTATAACAGCATCTGCCTGCATGAGCAGGTGGGCACAGCCAAGCACATCCCCTTTCTCCTGAGTCATCTCAGTGTGTCTTACCCCACTCCACAGAGAGCGCTGAGATCCCGAGCAATTCGTGGGTACTTTTGGAGGAGAGAGAAGAAGCTGGGATTAGTCAACAGCAATGCAGCTGGAATAGCTGGCCACCCTGTGACTGCATTTTGGGCATCTGTCTTGTCCTAGCAGAAGTGGCTCTGAAGGACAGGCTAGTTCCAGTGAAGTGGGTTTACTCCCACAATAATTTACACATTTAGTCACTACAGCTCATACAAATAAGGCTCTAGACCACACTACTAGTCCTGGAGTGCATCTTCGGGATGTGGGAATGCTGTTTAGATCCTCACTAGTGATATCCATTCTCCTGGAGCTCATTGTTGGAAGAGCTGTATGCTCAGAGGTTTTCTGAGAAAGGATCATATTTCAACCTCCCCATGCAAAACTCCCACCAAAGGCTGTCAGACTCACTTGATAAGTTCATCTTGGGTTTAAAAATTAAATGTATTTCACTATGAAGCCCCTCAGGCACTTAACGTGAAGCAGCCAAGCATTCTTGGGTGGTACAATTTACCTCCCTGCACAAGGGAACCTCCCCACCCTGCAGATCTCCTACAACACAGGTTAGATACATGCACACACTTACTATGGGTTTCAAAATGATAGCCAAGATCCTTTTCACCAGAGCAGGAAGCCTGTAAGTATTGTACTGGGATTTCAGGTTGGGATCCACGATGTCTCCTTTGCTGGAAGGGCAGAGAGTGAAAAAGTCAGGACAAGTCACCAGTAGACAAGTCACAGAGCAATAGTAACAACAGTGCTGCTCCCAAGGCAGGGTTTTTGTTGGAGGGGAGTTGCTAGAAGACAGAATCTGTCTGTTTCAGTAGAAAACATTGAGCGGTAGATGCTGAGGTGTAAATGCACATTGCAAAAGTGGCAGATAAATCAGCTCTTTACTGCCTGTGTCATCAGGGCCATAAAACTTCTGGAGGGCTTTGCAGTGGTGAGGACACACACAGCCCTGGGCATGCTGAGGTGAGAGAGTGGCTGACTGGGCACCCACAATGTTACCTGTGTGTGTGCACTCACTGCTGCTCATGCTACAGTCACCCTGACAGAAACTACTCCTCTGCTGCTCATTATCCAGTTTGCACACACAATATAAACGCTCTGGATGCAGCCACTGGCCCCACAGTTGCAGGTTTCACAGCCTACACAGCAATGAGGGGGTCACAATATTTACTCAATATCAAAATATTTACTCACAAGCAGTCCACCAGGTGGGCGGCCCCATCCGAGAAAATCCCTCTGGTGAACAGCTCATCCACCATGTATTCAATCTTTGGCAGGGCAAAGGGAACAAGCTGCAAGAAAACCATCCTTGTCCATGAGGCAGCAAAGGTAAATGACTCACAGAGCCCTCTGTGAGACTCCCTGCCTCACCAGTGGTCACCAGATGTCAGTGGGAAGTGGTGGGAAACTTACACCCTCCTTTGCTGCTCTAGGACAGCAAGGCCTCATTTTCATCTGCCTGCTATCCTTTCCCATTAGTCTTATCCAAAGCATTAACACATATTGGGACCTGGCACAGGCTCCACTCCTCCACATTCTAAGAAACTTCAAACCACAAATTTACTTTTTTTTTTAAAAAATTATTTTGCATCATTGGAGCAGCTACCATAGAGAAATCTCCACTGGAACCACAGTGGAACCACAGAAACATGTAGGCTAAAAGAAGTCCCTGGAGGGTCAACTGCTCCAACCTCCTTCCCACTTACCCACTAAGAAATCTGTAAGCTGTGTTTAACAGCTGAGGGATCATGGAAACAGTTTTGAGTTTGATATTTATGGGCACAACAAGCATGATGGAAGAAACATCATGCTTGGGGTGACTTGGAGATATCTGAACACAATTATCACGTCTGCTAGGACAGAAATATAAGCAAGATCACTCCAGTTGAGAAAAGAAGCTGTTATATTTGCCTTTCCCTTTTACAGGGAGCAAAAGTGGAGATGGAAAGTGATTGACCCAGACTTTGTTAGGAGCAGGGAAACAGCTCCAGGCAACCACAGGCATGGGAACCCACCGTATGCCCTGCGTCCTGAAGGAGCTTCCTGGTGTGCTGGACAGCCCTTTTCATGCTAGGCGAGGGCTGGAAGTACCCATCTCCTTCGTAATACCCGACACGGAGGGGCTGTGAGCTGGTGTAAACCTGAGAGAAGAGGAGCCATGGCTTGCATCCAGGAGAAGAGCAGGACTGGACTGTTCCCAGGGCTCAGAGAGGCACCAACTGAGGTCTCCAGGGCTGGGGGAATGATGGGAGGAGCAGGGCTGGTGAAGAGCAGTGCTGTCCAGAACACAGGTCTGCAGCAGTGGTCCGTGGTATGGTTTTATTGGCACTACCCCCTGCCTGCCAACCCTGCTGTGTGGCTGCTTCTTGAGGTCACCCATGCTGGGTGTCCTCTGTCCACAAGGATGTGTGTTTCCCTGGATTCTTTCCTGTCTTGGACATGAAACTGGATAAGAATCTCTGGAGATTGTATTTTGTTGCTGGGCAGATGGAGATATGGTAGCGCCTCTGAGCCTTACCTGCTCATCAAATGGGATGGGGGGCACGGTGGGGTCCAGCTGGAACATCTCCTGGCAGAGCAGAGCCTTCATGCACAGGGCCAGGCTATCCACATCCCTCGCCATGGGCCCCAGCATCCCTGTCACTGCGAGCACAAAGGGCCTGTCACTGCAGCAAGGCTGTCACAGAGGTACTGGTGGGGCTCCAGCAAGGGGGAGTTTCAGGCCAGGGAAAAGAAGTGGGGAATGAGTGTAATGAGCAAGGAGGTCCAGCAGGAATGATGTGTCAGTCTCAGAGCAGAGGCAGCCTAACGAGCCTAATGACCTCCTGGGCCAGGCTTCTGCAGCCATGAAGAGAGAGGTCTGCAGCCTTCCTGCCAATGCTGCCTGGCAGCAGCTGAAGCTGTCAGAGTCTCCTGGCAACATCTCCAGTGAGACATCCCAGGCCTTTGGCATCCATACCTCACGCCTCTCCTGCTACTTCCTGCACTGCCTGATTCCATTCCACCACTGCATTGATTTCATCCTGCTGAGCTTCAGCCAACACCAGCCACCACACAGAAGAGAACAAATAGTGCAAATTATCATAGCATGAGGCTGTTTTAATAGGTCACCGCTTTGGCCATGAGGCACAGAGCAGAGCAAGCACACTTGCTGGCATTTCAGTAGTAGGAGATGTAAGAGGCAAAAGTTTGATGCAGTAACATGTCATCATGGACTTACCTGATTGCATTCCGATGAGAGGGGAAATGATTCCCTGTTTGCTGGGAACATAATGGGAGAAGCAGATTAGCAGCAGGCTGTAGGGCAGGTCACCATGCTGAGTTGCAAAGTTCCCATTTGCCCTCAACCAAATCTAGGAGGGAAGAAGTTCCTGCAAAAACTCAACACGTCCTAGGCTATGAAGAAGACTTTCATGGTCTGGAAGCTGCTAGGGACAGTATTTATCACCTCTTTTCCCTGCTGCAACTAATTCCTTATCTATGGGCAAATCGCTTCTGATAAACAGAAAACTCTCACAAGCAAAGCAAGGGCTGCAAAACATCTGAAAAGGAGATCATCTTGTAGTATTTGCTTTCAGCTTCCTGGCCAGCGCTATTAAAAACTGAATAAGTCCTTGTTGTGATACAGATTGAAGTCATCTTGTGTTATTAACAGAGCAAGTTCAGTGCTAACTTAACCCTGGAGGAAACCGTGGGCACCGCTACAAGGTTTGATGCAGTGTGGGGGGCACCCTGCAGCCGCCACAGTGGGTGGGAGAAGAGGACATGAGCTGGGATGTACCTGATCCTGTGGCCCGTGGGTTTGAGGCCGCAGAGGCCGCAGAAGCTGGAGGGCAGGCGGATGCTGCCGGCCACATCCGAGCCGATGCCCAGGATGGAGCCGCCCCCCGCGATCAGAGCTCCCTCCCCTCCCGAGGAGCCCCCGGGGCTCTTCTGGGGGTTGAGAGGGTTCAATGTCTGGCCAAAGATGAGGTTGCTGCAGTCGTAGCTGGGCAGAGGAAGATCAGCAGGTGAGTGAGGTACTTCTGCCTCTACGAACCATAAATACAGGGCATAGAGCCCTGTGCAGGGATGGGTGTGGAATTGGCATGAAGTAGATTTGTTGAGACAGCTGAATTTAAGAAGAAAAAGGCATCAAAGACAAGAGAAATCATTTGAGATTGAAGTAAGGAGGCAATTAATGTGCATGATTAGCTTGGCTAGCAAGAGGCACGTGTCACGGTGTTTCCATGAAGGCAAACATGGCATTACTTTATCATGGTCTGCGGGATGTTGGTTTTCACAAAGGGAATTCCCCCCTGGTGCTTTAGAACCTGGACAATGACGCTGTCTTCCTCCTTCACTTGGCCCAGAAATTTCACCATCCCTCCAGAGGAGATGTGGCCCTTGGGGATGGGAAACAAAGCTCTAGGTGCAGGAGAGATGTCACAGCAGGAGCAGTCACAAAAACACACCTAATTCATGATGCCTCTTGTAGCAAAGTTCCCGCCTAACTTTTCTCAGAGGCAGAACAGGACCTGACTATCCCAGGGAAAACCAGATCAGAACAGGTTAGAAGTTTCTGCAGAAACCACAATTTTAATCATAAGAAAGGCAGGTTTGCCCATCCCACAATATTGGATCCAGAATATTGGACCCCAGGATCCTCGTCTGAGGCAACTCTTTGCCAGTCCTGATGAGGATGGGACAGAGGAACTGGAGATGTACCTTGCAATCAATGTGGTCCTTGATGCTGATGGGAATGCCATAGAGCAGCCCCTTCTCCTTTTGCTTCTTCAGTTTCTGGAGCTGATCCTCACATCCATGAATGAAGTCTGTCACACAGTTCACCTCCCGATTCACCTCCAAAGCCTCTCCAGAACAGAGAAGAGCAGCAAGACAGAAGAATGGATGGAAGGAGACATTACATATGGAGTTTTCAAGCTGAATTTTCAACCTTCTCAAAACTTCAGCGTTGAGATCTTACCTAAAAACTTTATATGTTTCTTTCTGAGATATTTTTCTGCCCTGGAGTCTGTCCTGCTTATTTGCCTGTAGGCCACCCCTCAGACATCACAGCACCAAAAATTGTCATCGCCAGCACTGCTGGTTCTCTCAGCAAATGAGCTGATTTTTAAATTGAAAGTCCCACTGTAGGAGAGCCCTGCAGCATCCCTGCCATGGTGGAGATATCACTCACTTTGTCCATGTAGGAGTAGAGGACACTTTCTGGGGACAGGGACCCCTCCTTCAGCTTCTCTGCCAGCTCCACCATTGTCAGCGAGAGGATATGTGAGGTCTGGGTGCCTGGGTTCTGCCAAGGGTGGATAATTTGGTACAGAGGGAAGAAAAAGACAGAAAATGTTGGTAAAGGCTGCAAATACCCAATTCTAACATCTGCCCAGCAATCACCTTGAGTGGAAAATTTTAGGATATATGCCCTGTAGACACGCAGACCTCCCACAGAGCACTGTGTGTGCTGGAGTGGGGAATTTACAGATGGGGAATTTGCTGAGTCTTAGTTAATAAAACCAGAACCAAAACAGGCAGAAAACTGCACCTTGACTGGAGAGCTGCATGAACTTGTGTGTTTTGACCTGTCTCCGTTTACTCTCTTATAGGCCTTCACTCCCCTTCTAACTTAGTGAATAGCAGTTCAACCAGCTAAAGTTTTACAAAATTTATCATTAACAAGAGAAAAAAAAAATAGTGTGGGGGCTGTTTGCAACCTCCCTTCCAAGAAAAGAATAGCAGGAGGTATTTCTTCTGGGTTTAAGGCAATTCCAAAGGCCTGACCTCCTAAAATCCAGGTGCTTCTTTGCCTGAGTCTTGGGCAGGAGGAAATGGCTTTTGGTCACTGATGTGCAAATGTTGGAAGGATGTGGAACCCCCTTGTACTTTGAGGATGATTGGGCAGACAGATCCTTATGGAGGGGCAGAGGAAGGAGGATGAGGGAGAAAAGGCTTGGCAATAGGGATGGATGAGGGGGATGGGCATAGGAGGTCTGCGGTGGTGACCTGATTGAGAAGGTCCCAAGCACCAATTTTTCTTTCATCCTCAGGATTTCCTCAATGGGTCTGTATTGAGAAATTCTTAATTTACACTGTCTTTTATGGGAAGGCCTTTTGAGGCAATGGAGGGTGATGACCCTCACAAAACACTGGGTTGGTGATGCTCCAAAACATGCCCATGCCTCAGCCACCATTCACAGAGGGATTGATCAGAGCTCCACCATTTCTTTGGTTATCCAAATTATAACCCCTTCTTTGCATTTACCCCAAATTTACCTTTTGCTTAAGCCTTTGAGCTGCCTTCTCCATCCTCTCCAGGGCCAGATGCCGAGACCTCCTTGCCTCATCCATCTTCTGCTGGACCTGCCTCCTTCCCAGCCATTTCAGAATCACCACAGCTGCAGCTGAGCTGCAGAGCAGAGCCGAGAGGGCACGAAGATCTCCCCAGGATGGATCCAGGACCTGCCACAGTCGCTCCTGGGTCATGATATCTGTCTTTTAAGTCCAGCAGCAGACACCTGGTTCTCCCACCTGCCCCTCAGAGGGCTGATGAAGGCAGACTCTGCGCTCGCCTGCTGTGCAGGATCAGCTCTGGAGCAGAGTTGCTTTAACAGAGCCCAGGAATGGACTTTGCAGACCGTGGACTTTGAAAGGGTCCAGCTGCAAACCCTGTGGTCAGTGTGCTCAGCTCACTCAGCCTGAGGGTTTTCCAACAGCAGGGCTGTCCCCAAGGCTGTGTCTCCCCCAGCCAGTGGTTTTACCTGGTTACACACAGAGCTGAAGGAGAGCAAAGCCCAGCTCTGGGCTGGCCCTGCTGTACCCATGTGTAATAATTAATGAACACTTAAGCCCATTGACAAGAAGTGCTCAGCCATCATCCCTGTCCCTCAGGCAGCATCACCTGCAGCCCCAAGAGCCTGGGAAAAGGTAGTTCTGCTTGTCCTGGGGAACCTCATGTAGGGAGTCAAAGTGTCCCTCTGGAGAGATGGGAGCTCAGGAGAACCAAGAGAATGAAGGTGCAACAGTGACTCTGGAAATGTAGTGTGGAAGGAACTCTCTGAAGATGCTTTCAAGGAGTGACTGCTCTGTATCATTTTCAAGGAAAGCCCCTTTGAAAAGCCTTTTGGCAACCTGAATCAGAGGACGAGCACTTTTGGGAAGTCCCTTCTGATGGATCCAGAGTCTGCTCTCCTGTTTCTAACCCATTCTCCAGCCAGCAGAATGGAAAGGAGCTGGACCATGTAGTGTTACCAGCTGCCCCTTGCCATGGATGCTCCCCCTGCCCAGGACTATTCTGTGGCTTACTGCAAAAAGGAGAGGCTGAAAAATTTATCTTCTCTCAGTTCCCAAGCACCTGCAAGCCAACAGGGAAGGGTCAGGGGATGCCTCTGAGAGCTCAGTGCCAAGAGGCAAGGCAACCTCCCTGGATCTGGAGAGACCCTGGCTCTGCTCCAGTCAGCTGGGGAGCACAGCTTGTAAGGGGAGAGCGTCCAGAGTAACCATTGCTGTATGGTGGAGGCGTCTTGTTTGGGGACAGAAGCCAGTGGTCGTGCTGCTGTATCATGTTACCTTCTTGCCTGTTACAGACATGTCCTGTGGGATTATTCCTGTGGCAGCAGGGAGGAAGCTTGAGGAAGACGTGAGACCTTGCAGAGAAACTGCTGACTGGAAAACTGAGAAGGATCCTCCCTATCTGGACGGGGGGGGGGGGGGGCAGCAAAATGAGCCAAACAACTCAGTGTGGATGTCACCAACCTCTCCCTGGTGATGGGTCTTCATTGCCCCAGCCCGGCCTTAAGTGCTTCAGTGCTGCCACTCAGACCAACCTCCTGCTGCCCAGGCTGGGCTGGGAGCAGCCTGCAGCTGGCCCTTGTGGCAGCCTCAAGTCCCCAAAGCCACCCAGCAGCTCCGCAGCTCCGGCCCTGCCTGGTGCACTGTCCCATGGTCATGGGTGCGGCTTGCTGGAGGGCTTCACTCAGGGCTTCCAGTGAGGAATAATTACCGGTTCAGGTTCACTGGTGGCTCCAGGGCTTGGACTCTCACACCCTGCCCACCTCCATGCCAGGGAGAGAGGGGTTAAACCAACCGGCATGTGGTGCTTGGCTCCGGGGGCAGGGGTGCAGGCAGCACTGCCTTTCCTGGGACAAGTCCTCCAGGCTTGAATTTTAAAACAAACATATAACCTCATTCAGCAGTTTCTATGTGGGAAGAAAGCACCTGTAACCACACCCAGGCTTGGCTTTACATAGCACTCAGTCATAGGATGCCTCCTGTTTTCAAAGCCTGCTGATAAAGAATGGGGGTCCTCAGGGGCTGCTTTCTCCTTGGCTGTGATAAACACTCTCCCAAGCCCTTGAACACACTCCATGCTTTTGCATGGTTTAAACTACAGTAATAGAATAAAAGTCCAAACATTAATCCTGCCAGAGCTTTTTTACAATCTGCTTTTGACATCCCTGCATCCAGAAAACACTTCTGCATTGTGGTGTTCCTTTCTGGAACACCCTCGGAAACCGGCCGGGAGCAGCCAGTGCTGCCAATCCCAGGGACAGTGGCTGCCAGCAGCTGGAAAATCCTGCTGGAAAACCTGGCATGGGCCACATGGGAGGAGAAGATGTGCAGGGCAGGCTGTCCTTCTGACCCTGGCACGCTGCTCAATACAGGCTTGAAACTGAAAGGGGGTGGGTTTAGGTAAGATATAAGAAATTCTTTCCTTGGGGGTGGTGAGGTCCTGGCACAGGTTGCCCAGAGAAGCTGTGGACGCCTCATTCCTGGCAGTGCTCAAAACCTGGTTGGGTGGGTCTCTGAGCAATCTGGGCTAGTGGAAGGTGTCCCAGACCATGGAAGGGGATTGGAAGAAGATATATCTCTAAGAGCCCTTCCAACCCAAACTGTTCTGGAATTCCATGATTTCTCCTTCATGCTGTGCAGGGTGCCAGCAGCCCTATGCTGTGGGAAGTGGGCCAGCTCCACCCCTGCTTGCCAGAGTCTGCACACAGCCTCAGCTTTCCCTTCTGACTGTTGGTCTGTGCTAGGAAAATGCCAGATTTCATCCTCAGGGAGCTGAGAACAGAGGGGAAATCCCTGTTCCTAGAGCATTCCAAGTAGTAGTCTAAGCATCCCTCACAGAACCAGTCCCCGTGCCCCAGTTTCCCCATTTTGAAGAGAAAGCTCATGTTCTTGTATTTCCCTGGGGTGATTAAAATTCATTCCAACCTCCCACACAAACAGAGACTTGAAATAACAGACTCAGATAATAAAAAGCACTGTGTTAGGACAATGACTGGAAGAGTTCCACCACATCAGAGCTCGCCTTGCTTTCCCCTTGCTCCCAAAGCCAGCAGCCAGCGCAGCCATCACGGCATCCTCAGTGACGGCCACAAGAGTCCTGTGGCTCAGACCAAAGGATGGCCCACGCTGGTGTTAGCTGAAATCCTGCTCCAGCTGAGCGCCTGGGGCTCAGAAGAAACTGTTCTTCTTCAGGCTGAGGGTCTCCACCTCCTTCATGAAGCGCAGGCACAGCTCCTCCTGCCACGGCAGGGCCACGCACTGCACGGCCACGGGCATCCCCACACTGCCACGGAAAGCCTGTGCCACAGAAAGAGGGGGAGGGCTTGGGGATGTCCAGGGGAAGGGATGGGGGAGCTCGTGCCCCTGGGGAACCTGGCACTACTCACCTTGGCCAGGGTTCTGTCCCACCAGTCCTGATAGTATCCCTTGTAGCCCTTCAGCTGCTCCTCGTCCTCATCCGTCACCAGCGTGACAGGGACAACACCAGCAGGGAAGTCCAAGACGTTGTAGAGCATGGTGTAGCTGACTGCCACTGCGGGAGAGGGGGAACTTGCAGTGCCAGCCTGCACAGGGAAAGCCTTCACTCCTCCGTGTGTGCGGGATTCCAGCTAATGGGGCACTTGCACTTGGAATTCAGGGGCTGAGGGATGGAAATTGCCCCTTTGGCTCCCACCGCACCGGAGGGGTTGTTCCAGGGCTGGGCTGCAGCTGTCCCAAGAGCTGAGCTCTTCCTGCTGCTGGCCAGCACCCTGGGGACGTGAGGGGAGGAGGAGAAGGAAGGCTGCTCATGGGTACTGGCACAGTGCCACAGCAAAGGTCCCCTGCCAGTTCCCTACCTGAGAGCTTTGCAGGGTAGCCGATGCCAAGAGCCGGGCCCAGCATGGGACAAAGCATGACATCCAGGTTCAGCTTTTTCCACTGGGCAATGAACTGGTGGCAAAAGTCCTGAGGAGGAAATGTGCTGGTGGTCAGTGGGGTGGATGTACTGTCCCACAGGTGCTGGCTGAGGCTCTCCTTGGGCGTCCAGCTGGGTTCTTGGCTCTTCTCTGGGGGCAGCCCACAGGCTACATCAGGCCTGATCCTGCTAAAATCCAGCAATGCTCTGCTGCCTGGACAATATTCCTCCCAGCTCACAAAGCACCCTCTTCCTGGTAAACTGGAGGTGGGCAAAGACTGAGTGCACAGGCACATGGTGACTTGGGACACGGGCTTTTGTTTTTGGAAAACCAGGAGGGAAATAAAGGCAAGTCTGATGACTGACATTTTTATATGAAGGTGTCAAAAATTCAGGTCTGATTTGCCATCGTGAACTTGCCGAGGTGTTGTCTTAACCTTTAAATGTGCTGAGAACTTGCATATCCAAGTGAGATCCACTGAGGAGAGACGTGTTACATCTTACATCACCAGAGACCTGAACATCTCCTAACCTTGGTGAGTGCTGAATCTGCCTCTTCCCAAAGAGAAATCAAACAAAAACTATTTAACCCCAAACTGTAATACTTTACCTCGATTTCCTGATGAAGATTCCAGACTTCATCCACTGTGCTGTAAAAGGAAACAAACCCAATGAAAGGCATCCCTCCCTGTGCATACACCTTCTTTCTGCCTTGTGGGGTCCCTACCTCTTGGCATTAACCAATGCTGAAGCCAGCACCATATTTCGTTCCCACAGGCTTCATCCCCTTCCTAAGCAAAAGGCTATGACCCTGGTCTCATTCCCACCCTCAATTTGCCAACGGTTTTCCAAGCCCAGCAGGGTTATGGTGTTGACACAAATTGCTCTGTTTGCTCCCAGCCTTGCATTTTCTGCCTTGCATTCTCTCAGACACATGCAGCTACAGCAGTATCAATAATGTAGCAAACACTGCTGCAAAACGAATCTCCACACATTTGCTCAGGCTCAGATTTACTCACTTTTCTGACATACTTCTTATGATACTTGATAGTCGAGGCATCTGAGCAGGAGAAAGTAAAGAAAAAAAAAATGAATCCCAGCTCTGTCCTCTGAGACAGCTCAGTCACAAACAGAAGTTGTTTCCTCAGTGTTCAGGCCAGACTTGTGGATATTCCCCAAAGTGGGGAGAGAAGGAACAGAAATAGCCCCACTCCAGTTTGGAGACGTCTGACCACAGCCAGGGAACAATGCCCAGTGACTTCTCTATGAGAAAGCCTTAGTGCAATGGGAGACAAGTTATTCACATGCAGCTTAACTCTGTCTACACTAGAAAGAAATGGACCTTACGAAAGGTCTGGAAGTCCAGCAGAGGAGAGTTTTCAGCCAGTGTGGTGCCTTTGCCAGCCAGAAGAACATCCCTGTGCCGCCTTTCTCCATCTCCCCTTTGCTGAAAGGGAGAGGGGGGTTAGGTGAGCAGTGGTAGGAAGCCACCACAACAGATCAGCTTTTTCCAGGCCAACCCCTTTGAACAGCATATCTAAGTGACAAAAAGAGGTTTGCTCCATTCTGCTGGGCAACACTTGATTCTCGCAGCATTTACAGGATATCAGCTCCCAGCCTCCTTCCAAGGCTGGTGATCCCAAAGAGAACCAAGATGCAGCTGAATCACTTAAATGTTAAGCCCCCACAGTGCCTACCAGCCACTACCTTTGTATCCCAAGTCCAGCCAGACCCTAGGGAGGATTTTTATGGACAGGCACCAATCCCATCAAATCCAGGCCATACTTACAATTTCTTGACAAAGGAGCTGCCACCATCTGCAAACATTCCCCTGACACAGTAGTTAAAGATCACATGGTCCACATTTGTGAGTTCAAAGGGCACCAGCTGGAAGGACAAAGGAGGAGGGTATCAGTGGCACAGGCACTGTTTGGGAAAAGCCACTGAGGCCTTGAAACGAGCCAAGCTACGCTGAGGATTTCCTGACAAGCCCACAGGAAAACCTCCATCCTTCCCTGAAAACAACGTTTTCCCTTTGAGCGACAACTGCTGAGTCAAAAGACATGGGATGGGTTTGTCTCCCATCTCAGCAGCCCCAGGCCCCTACCGTGTGGCCAGCCTCCTCCAAGAGCTGCTTGGTCTGGCGGACGGCACGCCTCATGGCCGGGCTGGGCATGGTGAAGAAATCAGTTTCATAGTAGCCTATGCGGAGGGGTTTTGTGCTGGAATACACCTGCAGGCAGAGGGAGAAACTGGCTGGAAGGGTGCCAGTGGAGCCAGCAGCACACCCATGCCACGGGGCGAGTCTGGAAAGCAGCACTTGGCTTTGCCCAGGTGCCCACCCATGGGTCAGGTGTTTTCAGCCTGCAGCTCTCCCCAGAGATCTCTGGCCCCCTGGGGGTTCTGTACCTCTTCATTGAAGGGGAGGGGTGGCACTGTGCTGTCCAGGCTGAACATGTCCTCGCTCAGGAGTGCCCGCAGGCACAGCGCCAGGCTCTCCACGTCTTTCGCCAGTGGTCCCACTGCTGCAGCCACTGCAAGAGACCACAAGAGAGAATTCATGGCTGAGGATCTTTCAAGTGCATGTTCTGCAAAACCAGGACCTCTTGGGACTCTTTTGTCTTAATCTAGTGTTGGCAGCAATTCCTCTTTAAGAACTGGGCAGGGGATGCCCACAAGTGTCGTCCCACCCACAGGTCCATCATTATGAGATTTGCTATCCATTAATATGCACCCTGATGGCTCCATTTCATGACTTTAAAAAAAAAACCCAGAAAACTTTGTCTATCATGACACGAGGACAACATCAGACACTCCCTCTGACTGCTAATCCCACCCTCACGAAGCAGTGACAGACAGGCCACACCCTGTGGGTAACAGGTTGTATTGTGGTTTACACAAACGGCCCCTCTCAGCTCACGTAAAAAAACAAATCGCAGTATGGGGGCAGGTCTCTGAATAAATCCCGGAAAGGGAACCTGCTTCTCTCTAAAGGTGATGGAGAAAGTCTCCCATAACCAGCTGAGGGTCCTTCTGACCCCTGCCCTGCTGCTGGGGGACAGACATCAACTCCTACCTGCCTTCTGCCCAACGACTCCAGACATTATTCCTCTTTTGCTGTAAAGAAAAGAGACACAGGAAATACAGCAGCTGAGTAGTTTTCATTGAAGGGAAAGGCTTTAAGCAGTAGTGAGTATTAATTAAAACTGCAGATGTGAAGGCTGGCTGAAGGAAGGGCCCAGAGAAAGCTCAAGAGACACAGCCTAGGCCTGAGTGATTTAGGCCATGTCAGTCAGGAAGAACCATCCCGTAAGCATGCAGATGAAGAGGTTTCCCCACCTCCACTTTGGGGAAACCAGTGCTTCCCTCCATATAAACCTCAGATATTGCCCAAGGAGGGATAAACGAGCTCTTCCCAGTTCCTCCCAAATTTCCCTTGCCCACAGGAGTTGGAGCATCCCAGCACAGTGGTTGGTAGAGTGGGTGTCACCCAGAGATGTCGCTGCATTTCTCACAGTACCTGAGTCTTTTCCCTGTGGGTTTGATTGCACAGATCCCACAGAAGGCAGCAGGAAAACGTAGGCTCCCTCCTACATCTGTCCCAATGCCCAAGATGGACCCCCCACCTCCTACAAGTGCTCCTTCTCCACCAGAGGAGCCTCCGGGGGTTCTGGTGTACAGCAGAGGGTTGCGGGTCTGACCAAAGATTAAGTTGTTGCAGTCATAGCTGAAGAGAGAGAGAGAGAGGAATATTGCAAATGAGGAATTCAGGTATCTGCTGCTGTGGAGGCTAGTCACCACTAAAAGACCCTGAGAAGGCAATCAGGTAATTCACTAGTTATTACACTGACATCATCTACTGGGGTTGTGAAGACCATGAGCCTTTTCCTGGTAGTCCCAGGACCTGAATTCATTGACAGCTTATTTCACTGACATTAAACTTTTCCCAGAGTGAACCCCTGGCAGCACAAATACATCAACCCTCCTGGAAAGTATTCCTGTTAAGGTAACTGAGTGCCACAGGTCACCCAAAGCTTGAGTACAGGCCAAATGCCAACTGCCGAGATATTTGACACTGGACTTCCCCAGAAAGTGGCGCAAAATCTGATAATCCCTGGGGCAACCTCTTTGTGTGGCTTTTTTAAACTGTGGTCAGTCATTGCCACATCACTTTAAGAAAGGCATTTCATAGGGCTTGGGCAATGGACACCCACAGAGGAGCTTTGCCAGAGCTCACTTGGCAGGACACAGGGACACTAGAAGGGTGGCTGTCCAGCAGAGCACACCTGAGCACACCACATATCAATGACACCAAAAGCAGTCTTGCCAGATGGAGCAGGAGGCTTGGGGCAGAATAATTTAAGGTCATTAGCTTAACTAGCTTCCCTTCCATGAATATGTGTTTGCATTTTAGAATTAATAGGATCATCGCTGAGAGGTTAATTTTAAAAAAGATAAAACCAGTTTCTCTTTTCTCCTTTTCCTCTTCTGCTTCTTTATTTCATGTGGAACCAGAGATAATTGTTATCCTCAGTGTAAATGTGTTTACTTTTTGAGGTGAAATTTATAGACAGAAAGAATGGAGACCAGGTGTTGTTATAAAAAAAGAAGTGGGAAAGGAGAATGAGACCAGATAGAAACCCTCCCTTGAGAAGAGGAAGAGAGCACTGCTGCTATGCTGAGGGAATGGAGCACGCACCTACCTGATGAGGGACTGGGGAACATTGGTTTTGACAAAAGGAATTGCCCCCTGTCTCTTGAGCACCTGTACCACCACGCTGTCCTCTGCTGCAGGTTTATTGAGGTTTTTTATGAACCCCAACGTTGAATCATGACCCTGGGAACAGAGACAATGAGGTTTTCAGATGGAGGAGTGCGATTCTCCCTGCCCCCATACTTTTATTTACACATTTAAGTGCATACCATACATCTCCAGCAACCCACCCCATCACATGCATGTTAAATGTGTGTTGATGGCAAACCTGACTACACTTTGCTGTTGGCTCTTGTGGGAGACAGGCAGCAAAGCCCCTCCCCTGTCCAGGCAGCCCATTCCACATCAGCTATGACAAAGTCAAGCCAGGTGCTGAGGTCAAAGCTCCCCCTCCCCAGACTTCAACCCACAGGGATTTTGGGATACAGGCGGAATTGTGCTGGTGGCACCTGGCAGTCGATGGAGTCTTTGATGCTGACAGGCACCCCATAGAGCAGACCTTGCCTCTCCATCAGCTTGGCTTTGCGGACCTGGTTCTCACTTTCCTGCAGAAACTCCGTGATGCAGTTGGTTTCTGTGGCAAGTTGGAGGGCCTTGGGGAAAGCAGGACAAGCCCACGGGTGAGTCACAGCCCATGGTGCTGCACAATGACCTCTGTTCTGCAAAGGACACCTGCCTCTTCCCCCTCTTCCTCCTCCCCATCTGCACAGTTGCTATCCGAGCAGTCTTTTCTGCTGCTCTTCAAGCCAAACTCCAAGATGGACACAGCAGGGCCACAGTTCCAGCTTGTGTATGATGAAGGGAGGCACTCAGCTCAGATCAATACCACAGCCTGTTCTCTTGTTTGAGCTTCTGGGGTGGCATAAATGATAGTTCCAGAAAGGGAACCCAGGAAGTGATCAGAACATTAGAGCAAAAGCTGAGAATGAACATCAACACTGACTTTTTGAGGTTTAACAACCCATTTGGAGATGGAGGGGAGACAACAGCAGCACTCTGCAGCTTCCCTAAAGGTATACCTGCCCTAGGGAAGGTGTGGGCTCTCCCAGGAAGGCATGGGCCCTGCAGATGCTGCTTGCTTGCTGCCTCCTTTTTTCCTCCAAACCAAGCCGAGAGCTATGGCAGCCATACGTCCAGCTCTCAAACCACTCACAGAAAGCCACAAGAAGGGCCCACCACTAACCAGTGGCCAGCTCAGCATCATTTGAGCCAGGTTTGAACCTTGTGTTGCGCTCCTCCCAAAAAAGCCAGTCCCACCGTGGGTGAGATGTTGCCCTGCTGCCCTTGCTCCTCACCTTGCCCACATAGGCATAGAAGACGTGGTCTGGAGGGAGGGAGCCATCCCGGAGTTTCTTGGAGAGCTCCGGCAAAGGCAGAGAGAGGATGGAGGCCGCGCTCACGGAAGGATGCTACAGGAAAGGTTGAACAGGCAATGTCACACTTCTACTTCAGCTGATAGGTTCCTCCTCCTTTCTCCTTGGTCCCCTCTGTAACTCACCCAAAAATATCTGCAATTTAGTCACTGAAGGTGGTATCTGCCTCAAGAGCACATCCTGCTCTATCTGACACCAGTGAGCATGGTGTGAAACCCTCAGGGCCAGTACTACCCCCGGCTCTCTCAGCCTTTCTTCCTGTTCAGACCAGTCACACCAAGCACCTGCTCATTAAAATGAAGCCTTTCACGCAGCCTTGTTTAGACAGGTCATGGCCAGGCCTGGGGGAACAGCTTAATGCAGTGCTCTTGCTGAATTACAGTGGGAGTTGGCGTCACGGTTAAAGAAATTGTTCCATCAAGGAATGAAACCAGAAGCGGAGCCAGTTCTTCTGGCACTGTAAGATATTTGCACAGGGAAGTGCAAAAACCCGGGAGCTCCTGGGCTGGTAATTTTTAGGTCAGCAGAGGTTTCTTCACCACCTACCAAACACCATGAAAAATCTATCAAACCTCACGTCTCCAAGCTGGACTCTGAACCCGAGCGAGTTTGCTCCCGCCCGAGGCCGGGCCGCCTGCCGGGACCGCGGGGCACCATCGCATCCCTGCCCGCAGCTGCGGCTGCACTTTGGCCTCTGCTGATAACACATCGCCTGTCGCCTCTTCCTGCTGCCTCCTCAGCCAGCCTGAGCCTCCCACCACGGCGACGGGGAGCTTTCCGACAGGGATTTCCCCCTCCTAGCTGCCGGTGACTGTCATCGGGATAACGGGTTATCTCCCGCTGCTCCACGCAGCGTTTCCTCCCTATCCCTGCCACAGCGGCGATCGCTACGATGCTGACACACATCGACTTAGAAAGGGAAAATAATAACACTTAATCCCCGTGGGTCCATATAAGGAGCCGGGAGAGCACCTGACAGGCGGGCGAGCGGCTGTCCCTCGCAGGGAGGGCGGCACGCCACGGGGAAGGGGCCCAGGTGAGGAGCCCCCTCCGGGGGATGCAGCGGGGGCCGCGGCTGCCGGCGCTCACCTGCTCCCGAAAGCGCTGCACCACCGCCTCCATCCGCACCAGGCTGCGCTCCTGCCGCTCCTGCGCCTCCGCCACCTTCCTCCAGAGCGCTCGGCGCCGCCGCCATCGCAGCAGCAGCAGCAGCAGGGCCGAGCCGCCGAGCAGGGCGGGCAGCGGCACCCGCATGGCGAGGCTGCGGCTGCGGCAGCGGCAGGAGCGGCAGCGGCACCCCGAGCCGCCGGCACCCCGAGCCGCCCGGCCCGCTCCGCCCCGCCCGGCCCGGCCAAGGGCACCCGCCCGTGGGAAGAGCGAGCCAAAACCTGGGCGGGATTCCCAGCCGGACAGGGATTTAACCGGCTTGCTGCCGTGCGAGCGCAGCGCGGGCAGGGAGAGGGGGAGCTTCGGGAGCAGGAAAAGCTGCTGGATGACAGCTCGCCCCTCCCTGTGCTGGGTGGTCTCTTGTCTGATAAGGTTTATTGGTGTTTCCGTTCGCCCAGGGAGGTTTTGGATCTCCCCGTAATTTTTTCAGCCCCTCTGGGAACAGTCTTGGCTTGGAGGATCACGGCAGCACGGAGGGGAGTCCCAAAGGTACTGGGCTCCTCTGCATTTCCTGGAGCCGGGCGGCTGTGTGGGGAAAAGAAACAATAAATGTCGCAGGCTGCGCCCAGCGGAGTTCACTTGTCACTGGCAGAGCATGGGTGTGTCTGTGCTGTGCGAAGTGCCGCGGCTCCTAACTGCGATATCTGGCATCCCTGCTTTCTGCGGCCTTCCACTCCGTGTTGAGGGAAACTCCAAAATAACTTCTTCATCACCAGCTCCACGGGGGGGGGGGGGGGGGGGGGGTCTGTCCTTAAAAAAAAAACCCTTCACGACTTCCAAAAGTCTGTCAGAAAATATTTCAAGCTATTTAGTTTAGATACTACCTGTAGGATTGTGAAAAGCCTGTTGGGAAGAATCTGGGATGTTTTCTCACTTCCCAGCAGGATGAGCTGATCCCAAGCCATCCCTGATGCTGACCTAGAAAATGTGGTGGAGCTAGACGGACCCAGGCTCGTTTTTCCTGGCATTATTGCTCAGGCCACTGGCTTTATTTCTTTCAGTCTTCAGGATCTCCGGGCTCCTCTGGAAGCACCCGAGCCACTCCTGCCAGAGCCTGGCACCCTTGGAAGGAGCTGCTGTGCTGTGCATCCACAATGCCCGAGGGTGTGCTGGATGTACTCCGTGTCCTGGGGCTCTTTGCTAAAGGGTGTTGGAGCCTCAGAAATACTCAGTCCTCATGAACTCAGTGGCCTTCTTGCTCTAAGAATATGCAGCTGCCTGTTATCTGCGTTCAGGAAATCACATGCAAGAACAGCAGTTTTCCCAGCAGTTTTTTTCCTTTAACTTCTTTTTTTCCTTCCCCTTCCCTGCCCTTTCTTGGGTTATGGGGCTCAGAGGGTTATACAAGATTGCAAACTCCCAAGGGCACTGCAGTTGGCTCACAAGAGAGGAGTGGATTGGCAGGAGTGCCTTTCCCATGAGTGAGGAGGATGTAATCAGCTCAAGGCTGGCACACCACGCACTGTCTGTGATCCCCACCTCCCCTTTCCTTCTTTCTCACCCTGGAGGCTTCAGGCTCCTGTACTGATCTCACCCCATGGCTGCACCATGCCAAAACGGGGCTGTTCCCTTGCAGGCTCTAAAATCATGTGCACTGAGGTCTTTCAACATAAGAACAAGAGAGGTGGGGAACTTTGGAGGAAGAGAAGTTAAAACAAGTTCTTGTAGAAGATGAAATTATTTCTCCAGCCTTCTTCCCCCTAATTTAAATCCTGCTTAAAATCTCTCATGCAGGAACAATTTTCAACCTCTGCAGTTCAGTTTTTGAAAGGGAAGAAAACGAAGTAGGAGAGTTATGCCTGGAGCACCTGCACCTCCAGGAGCTGCTGCTCGAGAATCTCCTTCTCCCCTTTTCCTGGAGACGTGTGTGTGGGTAAATAAGTGGGGTAGAAGCATCTGTCAGGACACTGGTAAGGCTTGGGTCTCTGCTGGGGCCAGCCAGGTCCAGGAGGATGAGTCAGGGATTGGGAAATCCCAGAACGCAGCAGGTCTGTGCTGTGACCCAGCTGCCAGCAGAGATGGGCCAGTGGAAGGCACGGGGCACAGGACGGGGAGCTCCAGCAGCTGGTGGCTGGTGATGCCCTGCCCAGGATGATGTGCCTGGGACTGGCTAAGTGAGATAAAATGGGTCTGGTCTTATTCCCCATGGCCTGGGGTGGCAGCCAACTGCATGCTTGTGGGCCAAGTGACGCCCTGATGTCCCTTTGGGACACTGGTGTCTCCTTGCTGGATGGGCCCTTGTCTGCTGTCATGTGCACAGGGCTGCCCATGTGCTGCTGCAAATGGGGCTTGAATCTTGGAGTGATGGAATTGAGGACTGATCCTTCTCCTGCTCTTCCTCCATTGCCTGGCAGGGCTGGAACCTGTGGCTAAGGGAGGACAAAAGGATCTGTGAAGGCTTCTTTCCCCATTGCTCATATGCCTCCCTGGGTCACAGAGCTGTGGCGGGGTGGGTGCCACCACACCCCAGAAATGCTGTAACCCTGCAGTTACCAAAGGAGGGGCACAAAGTTGTCACCACCTTCTTCTCTCTGTGGCAAATCACACAGGGTCAGCCAGACTGGCTGGGGCTGAAGGACCAGCTAGTTCCTGTACACCTGACACCAGGGCAGAGCCAAGAGCGTGGCAAACATACCGCAGTGTTTTCCTTAGCGCTGTCTCCTTGGAACCCAGAATGCTGTGGCTCCTTAAGCCAGAGGTTAGGGTTGAGTGACTAATATCTGTGTGCTCCCACAGATATTTCTTGTGTGAAGTAATCCAATTCTGGCGTTCCCAGCCTCCTGGAGCAGGGAGATCCATGGTTTATCCGTGTGCTGTAGGGAACGACCATCTCCTGTTGGCCTCCTACAGCTAATTTCATTTACTCTTTTTATTTCCAGGGAGGAAATAAAAAATTGTTTGCTATTCACCCAGGAATTTTACACTTCTCTTCTTCCATTTCACCCTGCTGCTTTTAGACTATTTCCCAGAAATTAACAATCTGCTCCTGCCTCCTATTGCCAGTCACCTGCTTACTGGGATCTGGCTCTCTGGAAGAAGATTCAAGCTATATTTACTACAGCCAGCAGTCCTTGTTTCATTTCTCCTCTCCTTGTAGGTTCCTGACTCTCAAGTGGAATTAGTTAACATGATCTGCAAGAAGGTGAAGCAATTCCATGCAGAGCTGGAGTTTAACCCCCGCAAGAAGAGGTGTTCAGCAGCTTGGGCAAGAGGCAGTGCCACGTGGGAGTGATTCCTTTTGTCCCTGCAAGAAAACTGCATGTTTCAACCAAATCACTTGCTTGGTGATGCTTTTATTGTTCACTTTGTAGTCACTTTTGCCTCAAAACGGTGCTTGTCCTCCTCACTGCCTGTACCCAGAGCTCTGTCAGTGTGAGGACTGGTTACTCCCAAATCTGCTTCAAGCTGGAGTATGTGAGTTACCACAATCACCTTGAACACATGGTTTGTTGCCAGCTTTGTGGACTCTGTTCTGAAGCAGATTAGGAGGTGCCCACATGTTTTCTCCACCAGCAGAGTGGAGGAGAAGCTGCCCTGGGAGTGAACCATGACTTGCATGTGCAACTTGCATTTGCACAAACTCTCTTGCTCCTTGTTGCATGGTAGCTTGAAGGAAAAGCTAAAGGGATCATAACACAGGGATCATAACACAGGGATCCCTAGGGTGGAGGGGATCCCTTGGGAGATCCCTGGTATTGCTGAAGGCACCTTAAGCAACAGCCTCTGAAAAGCTCCATCCTACATAAATGAGGGAGTAGGGACTTATTTCCAACAGTGTCTGTGTTACAGGAATCTGACTCCAAACAACTTAGAATTAAAAAATAAATAAGAAAAAAAAGGAAGAAATTTTAAGTGAGTGAAATTACTCTTGTAGTTGTTTTACACAGCTCAATGAAGATAATTTTATTGGCAATCATGAGTGATTACAGTATTATCTGCC
The DNA here is from genome assembly GCF_029207755.1 of Chamaea fasciata. Lineage (NCBI taxonomy): Eukaryota > Metazoa > Chordata > Aves > Passeriformes > Sylviidae > Chamaea > Chamaea fasciata. Next base: position 23,993,124 of record NW_027094095.1, read on the forward strand.
ATCAAAAAAGTTATTTTTTGAATGCTAAAGGAATTAATGATACATAAAACTGTGCTTAGATTGAGTGCATTCATCAGCAGAAATGCCTCGTGCTGGCACTGCTGCACTGTAATTACTCTGTCTGCTCAGAGGAGGAGAGCAGGAGATGGGGGTGCTGCGTATACTGCCACAAATTTACATACTCTTACACACTGAGCAGCTTGGGCAGCGGGGAGCAGAGCCAGGACAGCAAAGCTGGTGAGCAGGGGGACAAGTTTCACACATCCTTTTTCTTTATTGTGCATTACAGAGTGAAGAATGGGGGTAATCTGTTTAAAACTTTATAGTGTGAAGCCAGTATGGAAAAGATGGTTAAATGCTCAGAATATCAAAGGATGGGTCCAGGCTTTTTAGGATGCTGCTTCATGGTGTGTTCAATTGATAAAATCAGTCCTGGGGTCACAGGCAGTCACTGCTCAGCCCTGGGAGACTGATGGTGATGATGGGAAGGGTAGAGGTGCTGTCCCCAAGGGACATCTGCTCATACTATGTGCTTTGGGACATCCCATTGTGCTGCTGTTCTGTGGGGCTGGGAGCATGGGCACATCTCAGCAGGGGTGGGGTGAAGAAATGCAGAAGAAATTCTCCCCAGCTTGCTCCCCACCCTGTGGCCCTTCAAGGGAGATGCTGGGGGGAATGTTTACAGTCTGGGGCATTGCAGGAAAAGCTGTTGCAGGGATTGTGGGCAATGCGTGCAGAGCAGCAGGATGCTTTCCATGATACAAAGACTTTGGAAGGGCTTTTAAAAGAGGTGTGATGGTTCCAGCCCCTTTACGGAGCCCATGGGCCCCCTGCAATGATGGACCCGTGCTCTGCTCAAGCAGGGAACATAAAACCTTCCGTGATCTCCATCTCCTTGTGCACAGCTGCCTTCTGAGCTCACCTTTGAGCTAAATAAATATGGGGGAAAGAGCGTTATCAGTGCAGGGAGCACCAGGTGAGCATTTCTTGCAGCACCGAGGAGAAATCGCTGCTGGATTTGGCCTGTCGGGTGTAGCCACCAGAGAGCAGGATTGAGCTGCTGGCCTGGCAGGAATCGTGAACGCGGAGACTTTTGCACCCCAAACCCTGTGCTATATGCTCTGAACTTGAAATACTGTACGAAGCAGAAAGCCCTTTTTGGGCTGTTTGGGTGATGAGACAGCCCGAGCTTTTGTGGGGAGCAGCATTGTGAAATCAGGGGGTTTTAAGCGCTCCTATAAACTGCTGGGAGTTCTGCTGCTGATCCATTGGGACCACGTTGTTTTTGCTAAGGAGAGCATCCCAGCAGAACTTGGTCCTGCAAATTGTCAACTTTGCTGCTGCCAGGATTTGTTGCCGTGGCCAGGACGGTGCCTCAAGTCTGGAATGCTGCCTGCCCGTTCAAGGAGAGCCACGGAATCTTTGGGGTTTTGACTCCAAGCCTTAACCCAGCACTGCCAAGGACACCAGTAAACCATGTCCCTAAGTGCCACATCTGCACATCTCTTAAGTGCCTTCGGTTTTTGTGACACAGCCACTTCCCTGGGCAGCCTGTTCCAATGTTTGACATTGGAATGAATTGAATGAGCAAAGGCATCTCCACCCTTTCTGAAAGCACATTGCAGAGAAGGGAAAACACTTGATATTATTTGTGTTTGAAGCGCTGTGGCCCAAGTTTTGAGGCTAACAGGGGCTGCCCCAAGTTGAAACCTGACTGTCTTCCCCCAAAGTGATGTTATTCTGTAGTGTGGAGTCCAGATTCAAATGGGGTCCTGCATCATAGCAGGGTCCTGAGCTCTGAGTGACTGGGCTGAATCCAAACCTCCGTGGCTACTGGCATTGTGGGTTTGCTTGCCTGGCAAGAAAAAAGTACACACACACGGAGGTTTCCTTTTCCTTTTCCTTTTCCTTTTCCTTTTCCTTTTCCTTTTCCTTTTCCTTTTCCTTTTCCTTTTCCTTTTCCTTTTCCTTTTCCTTTTCCTTTTCCTTTTCCTTTTCCTTTTCCTTTCCCTTTCCCTTTCCCTTTCCCTTTCCCTCTTTCTTTCCTTTTCGAGATCCCTACTTTCTGGACAGGCCAGGAGAGGGAGACAGCCAGCCAGTTACAGCACAGCCCTGATTTCCAGCTCTCCCTGTTCGCCCTGGGATGGAAGCAAACACACTTTAGGTGTACACACTCATTTTCCCAGGGGAGACGTTTCATCTGGGCAGGCTTCCCAGCTGAACAATTTACATTTACACAAGCAAGGTAGGCATTGGGCAGTAGGGGAAACTGAGGCACGGGGCAGGACCATGCCTGGAGGGAAGTAGTTGGTGGCATCTTTGTGATGACCTCCTGGGCCCTATTGCAGGTTGGAATTTGCTCTGTGTTGATCAGTGCAAACATCCCTGTGGTCTGAGGTGGGTCCTCAGGTGGTCTGTGGGGGTCCATTTGAGCATCACCACAGAAGTCACCTCTACAGGCACCAGAGTGCACAGCAGGAGTGCACCCCCTGCCCCATCCGTGCCAAGTGTCTTCTGCAGGGTCTGTACTACCAGCAGCTGGTCCCTGTTTCAGACCCCTCATGGAGCAGTGCTGGAGACTGCAAGAGCTGATTTTGGTGAGTTCACCCATCACCATGGAGGCTCGAGGGGCAGAGATGTGCACGGGCAGTGCTGGGCAGGCCCTTGGTGACTCCTGTTGTGTCATCTTCCCTGAGCCATTGGAAAGCCACAAAACACCACGGACCGTGCTCACAGCGAACACCTCAATGGATTGATCAGCCCCTCCCATTGTCTGCATCTCTCCCTCTCATCCCTGCCGGGCCAGCACCACCAAAGGACTGGTGAGATCACCCCTGTGCTGAAAATAAATAAATAAATAAACAACCAAATAAAAATGCTGACGTGGAGAAGTCAATCAGCTTTGTGTGGCCTTGTAATATCTCATTTTATCCGCGCCACGCTTTATTAAATTCTCATAAACCTGTCAATGAGGACAGATACCATTTCAGTTTACCCCATTAGTTCTACACAATGACATCGGGGGAGAGAAAGACAGGGAGGTGATGGGGAGGCACTCGGCGTGGAGAAAAGAGGAATGAATTTAAAGAAAGAAAAAAAAGAGAAAACCAGAGCCAAAACTCGCCTTCGTGACAATAATGTAATGACATCAGTGTTCAGGGAAAGTAATTGAATTAAGTGGCTTTTGTTAATGGTTTTAAGATTTAGAAATGTAAATAATAGGTAGGACTCTTTAGTGGAACTCTAGTTTAGGTAACTGCATCCCTGAGAATAAGAAATGCTTTGCTGTTAAATGTGATGTCAGATAGTTTTGTTACTCCTCCGGTTTCATGCCTGCAAAGCATATTTTGCAGTTTTAAAGCCGGGTGTGTTTATCATCTTTCCTTTCTAACTTCAGACGGAGCTTAATTCAGGAGTATTTGCATGAACACTTCTTAGCCAGTCCCTATCAGTTATTTGCACCACCAGGAATAAAGTATTATTTCTCCCGAGCTGCTTTGGAGAACTTCCTGACTGCAGGGTTACTCTGCTGCGAAGCCTCCTGTCTATTTACATGTTCATTAAAGGCAGCAGCAGCGCTGCTCTCTGCAGCAGGGCCAGACTCAGCTCCTGGAGTAAAGTGCTGGCAGCAGGGACGTTACACCAGGCTTAGGGCAGTGGGGATGGAGAATCCAGCCGACAGGTAGGATGAGCCGGGTGATTTAGAAATGACTTTCATGGGAACTCGTTCTGCTCTAAATATTATTGGATTTTCATTTAGGAACCTATCAAAGTGCAAGAATAAAGTCTGAGCTGCCTAACCCACATAGGTCTAAACAAACAGTCCTCCCTTCTGCTCTGGGATCTGTTGGCTCGCGGATTGGAAAAGGTCCTTCAGTAAGGCATGGGCTGAGTGTCAGGGAAACCTACTGTGCCAGGCAGAATAGGGGGTTTTGCATTTATTCAGGCTGAAAATCTTCCCCTTTGCAGGATGAAGGCTCTCCCTGGTCTGTGCCACAGGAATGCTCCATCCTTGCTTGTCCCCTTAGCTCTGTGTGGGCAGTGGCAGAATAGGCTGGAAAAGGTTCTCCCACAGATTTGCTCCAGTCCCACAACAAGTGGGCAGCTCTGCATGCACCAGATCACTCTGGCATGTCCTTTGGGGACGTCCCTTCTGGCTTCACCTCTGATCTGCAGTAATCTCTGCTAGTGATGGCTTCGGCTCTGCTTCTGTGGCTGGAGAGCTTTCCTTGTAGCTGCCACCTGCTTCTCATCCAGTGGGATCTCAGGGCCCACACAGCCTCAAACACCACATAAGCCTTCTCCCATCACTCTCCCCAACCTTTCCCTGTCATCTTCATAAGCCTTTCCCCATCACCTTTATGGGCTTATCTGGAAAGAGCCTAAATGTCCCAAGTCCAAGCCAAACCTGGCCCAGCTTGTGTGGGCAAAGGAGAGAGTTGCCAGATTATTCATGCAGAAATGGAGGGTTTAAGGAAGTAACACATTTTCCTCTGGGTGTTTCTTAAGTAGGTTTTTTGCAAAAAAAAAAACCCCAAACAAACACCCCCCCCCCAAAAAAAAACAAACCACAAAAAACCCAAAAAACAAAACAAAAAAACCCCCCACCCTAAGCAACAAACGAAAAAGAAGGGGGGAAAAAAGAATAGTTCAGTCTTCCTGGAGAATTTGATTATATTTCTTACTACTCTCCATTTGCCATATTGCTGTAAAGAGAAGATGGAGTAGAACAGAAGGATTTATTTCTTCCCTTATGGAAAAATAAAATAAGAACAAGAAGAACATTGCAATTAAACAAATTAAACAAATTCCTTCACTACTCTCCCTGTGTTAGAAAAGAAAACCCAATCACCCTATTAATGACCAAATTCTTAAAACCAGCCCCTGACTTAGCAACATCCCTCTGACAGATCTGTTTTTTCTGACCGTACCACTGCGGCAGAGGGGGAGGCAGCTGCGGGCTGGTCTCCTGCTCTGGGCTCTCCTGAGGATGCTCCGGCTGAGTGCAAGGTGCTGGGGTGGGATCAGAAGCTTTCTCTTCTCTACAGACAAGTGGAACTCTGCCTCCCTGCCTAGAAATGGGACAGTTTGCAAGTTGAGGTGCTCAGCAATGCAGCAAGATAACAGCTGGAAGGAGACTTACACAGCCATATAGACAGGGAAAGACTTTTTTTACTTGGAGACCCATTAAATAGTTTGCCATGGTAAGACCCAGGCGATGCTCTTTTCTGCAGATAAAAAGCAGGTTATTTTTCATTAGCTGCAAAAGGCTGTTGGTGGTGGCAAAGCTTGCCACCAGGTCTGTAGCTCGACACAACATGAGCAGATAGGAACAATATCATAAAAAGAACTGAAATCCACTGAGGGCTCTGTTGAGCTGCCTTTTTAAAGTGCATCAGGTGAAGCAAAAAGGAGTGGGATAACCCTGATTCAAGAAGTGGTGCCGTTGGATTGGGAAGTCCATACACATTGAACAGGAGATGTGAGCGTGCCAGAGCCATTCCCAGCCATGCCGGAACTGCATGTGGATGAGAGCCTGGCCCTAGCTGCAGCGTTTTGTCCAAACAAGACTGAATTGAAGTTTTTCTGGTGGGACTGTCCTGGTACTGTCCTTACTGACAAGGTCCCTGCTGAGCCAGGAGCCTGTTAGAAGCAGACAAGGAAAGAACAGCCCTGCAAGCCAAGGAAATCAGACTCCAGATGATTTACATGGAGCATGAGGGGCACCAGAAGGGCAGCCAGCCCAGAAAATGAGATTATAAACTACCATCCCTTGTTACATGCTGGGATGTGGCTACAGGGTGGCCCTCTGGCATCATTCGGGGAGGCAGCCGTGGTCTGGTGTTGAAAGCAGAAGGCTTTTGTCTTGTCAGATTGGAAAAGCCCACATCCTAAGGAATGTCCGAGAATGCATGCAGTCTTGCCTTCCCTCCTGCAGCCTTTTCCTGACCTGTGTGCAGTACCTGACACCTTCAGAGGCCACAAGAACATCCTAACTGCTCACTGTCACATCTTGCTGTCCCCATGGCATGGTCCAGAGAGGTTTGTGAAGAGGCAGTCTGGTGCACTGAGATGGTGGAAGAGAAGAAGCCCTTCCTCCAGGTGGCCAGGTCCTGCAGAGAGCAGTACTTGAGGTGGACGCACTCCCGAATTCACACTTGCTGCCATGGGACAGGTGGTACCTGCAGGCCATCACCCAAAGTAATTTAAACATTGACTTTTTTGGGGGAAAGTAGAGGTGAAAGGAACCTGGAAAGGGGACACAGGAGCCCTAGTGTGGATGTATCAAGCTCCTAAAACTGATTCAGGGTTCGAGCCAGGTCAGTCTTACATCTGAGCCAAGAAAATGCAAAATATTCCATTTGCTGATGCAAGTGTGAAACCTGCTGGTAGAGGTTTGGGTTTAATGTTCTTCACCTCTGTGATGTGGACCCACATGAGAGGAAAAGCAGCAAGAAAAGGAGTCCTCAGAAGAGGCAGAGCCCGGTGTTTTATCAGAGCTGGCATGGATGTGGTTAATAAGATAATCTCCGGACCCTCCAACACAAAGAGAAAGTGAGTTTTCTGATCCATAAAGGATCAGTCTGCAGGAAGCCCCATCAGACTCCTCAGCGTGAAATTACACCACAGCAGGGGGGTACAGTCTTGCTACTGTACAACATTAGAGAGATGAATTAGGACTTGACATTCATGTGCTTAATATGCCTATTCCTGGCATTATCCCACAAGGACCAGGCACCGGCAAGGACTTACGGTCACCGGGTCCAGGGAGGTATTTAGGGTTGCTCATTTGCTCGCTTCCAGAGCCAGGCTATCAGGCTTCCCCATCTAATCTCTCCCCATCAGGAGCAGGGGGGGAGCACAGCCCAGCTCTTCTATCTCACAGCAGTCTGGTCTGGGGAATAACCATCAGGTGCACCCTTGTTTCTCAAATAAATCAGAGTGATCCTCTGGACTGGTGAGTGTGGAACGAGGGGGGGAAAACACATAAAAGCATGGCTTCGTCCTCAAGAAGCTGAGAAAAGGGGAAAGAGCCAACCCAAAAAGTATGTGTCTTGCGTAGCTGCTGCTAACAAAAATAAATATTTACTGGAAAGGGAAGTCTCAGCAGGTCTGTATTAGGAATTAGTCAAACTGGGTTTGTCTCTGCAGTGTTGAACTGGTTGGAGGTGTGCCTTGGACAGACATGGGCACTCTGAGCTACTTTACCAAATGGGCTTTGTCAAGAAGCCAGAGTATTTCCAAGCCCCAGGTCTGGGCTGTGTGAAAATTCCTGCCTGTTTGAACTCCAAGCCAGGACAGAGTGCTTTTGGTTTGTTTTTTATCCATGAAATATTTTGTTGAGGACAAAATTTTAGAGGGAGGGCGAGAATCTACTCCAAATTCTGGAAGAAATAAAAAGAAAAATGTTGGCTACAAGGCTGAATAGTTTTTGAACTGATCATTTTCCAAGAAAAAATCCAATTTTTTTTTTTTTTCAGAGAGTAGCTGTCCTGCAGGAAATTCCTGATTTCATGGATGTGCCGCACTTCTGGCAAGTGCACTTGTGATCAAACTGATTGAAAAGCCATTTAATTGGAACTGTTTTCAGAATGCAGAATGAGCTAAAACTTGGCAAAGCTAATGGGAGGAAGCATGGACAGACCAAGGAGAAATAAATGAGAAGCAGAATCCTCCCAGAAGCTGAATTTGCAATGGCCTGGCATGGAGAAAGGGCAAGAGCCTCCCCAGCATGAGCACATCCTTGTGGCTGTGATCACATTGTGTGGCATGTGGGCACTTTGCCGCTCAAAAATCCTGATCCTCCAGCTCTCCTCTTCAGCTGTGTTCCCCGGGAAAGGGGAGCAGGAATATGGTGGGATCCTGGCACTCATCTGGCCGTGAAGTGGTGCTCAGCCTGAACACGCAGGGTCAGTCCTGAGCCTGGCCATACAGAAACATCTCTTGTTCTGGACAGACACAGGGAATGCTCAGATTTGTAACCCATTTCTACAGCACTTTGAATATGGACACATTCCTACTTGCTCTGCTTGAGAAGGGATAAAGCGAAGAGGTCATGAGACAAGTTCAAGGAAATTGAGTGAATTGGGACGCTAAAACATAGAGCTGCTGTACCAGTATGGGGACAGCATCAGCATGCCCCTTGACTGGGTTCTTCTTGTCTCTGTTAAAACCATGGCAATCCATGGGGGTGGGGATGTGGATTTCCATGGGCTCTTTTCTTTAAGCACAGATTTTCTGGAAATATTAAATCTAAATCAGAGCTAACATTGTCGTGGATGAAATCAAATAATGTATATCCCCAGATATCTTTTAATCCTTTCCACATGATGGAATTTCTGGATCTGGGCTCCTACACCCTGACAGCAAGCCAGGCATGGATATGATTCTTGGACATGTAGAACAGACTCTGGTGAATGAAGTTGCCATTGGACAAACAGCACATGGAGTTCAAGGCTGAGGTGGATGGATCACCCATCCCTATGGACAGGATGAGCTTCCCCCTGTTGTTTCCTTTGCCTAGTGGCACCATCTCAGTGAGTGATGTGTAGCCACCGCTCCATCTCCCAAATATTCAACAAAATAGTCCTCAAGTCCAAACAAACACTTCTGGGATGCCTTGTGTTCAAGGAGCCTTGAACACTGAAAACCGCACAATGTTTTGGTTGTTCTGTTGTCCTCACAAGCCAAACACAAAGTATTCCCAAACCCATTCTGTTGATTTAAAATAAATCCCAAGAAAAACATCTCTAAGTAAACCAATGTGTGGAGGTTAATGGAGCACTTCCCACCTGAATGATAAATTCCCATTCTCTGAGAGTGACAATTTTTTTTAGCATGTTTGGCTTTTGTCTCCTGTGAAATCAGAAGTCTCCCACTGAGGGTTGGGTTTCATGTCTGGGTCACAGTTTCTACTGAAAGGAATTTTCATTATGGTCTTGGAAACACTTAAGCCTCCCTGTGCAACTGATCTATCTGAACTTTTCATATCCATCAGGACCATGGATGCCATCAGCAATCAGGGGTGAAATCTCAAGCAATTCGAGAAGGAGGTATGAGCCTTAGGATGAGACAGGATCTCATAGTGAGATTAACATGGGCTGAGAGGGTAATTAACCACAGTAATTATTAGCTGAAGGTGAGGTGGGGGGTACCTCCTTGTTGGTAGGCTTTAGAGTGGAGGGTGGATTTGGTGTTTCAAGGGGGAGTCAATTCACTGAGGTCCTTTGGCGTGTGCTATGCAGAGTGACAGACTAGATTATGAAGCTGAAACAGAGGTTTGGGGACCAGTCTAGCAGCAGCTGAGACCTCAGGCCCCACAAAGTGTGAGAGGTAAATAACTATTCCCAACATATCAAATGACGTGGGAGAGAGAGCATCTCCCAGAGAGATAGGACACCTAGGAAATGCTAACAGGGCAGAAAGCCCTAGAGTATTCTGATCAGCAAAATTCAAAGATTGTATTTCTGTGTCTGCATCTTGCCCTGTACTTTGAGAACACAGTAAAGGACCAGTTCCTGCCCTTAACAGACTTTTATGTAGTTACAGCACCCATGTGTCTGAAACTCCCTTTGCTTTCTCTTTCCAGGTCACACAACATCAATAATCTTGATATTCCTTTATGGATGCTGTTTTCCAGTTATTCTCATTATTTTTCTCTGGAGTCTCTCCAGCTAATACATATCTTTCTTGAACTGGTTCTCAAAACCAGACATGTTTTTCCATCTCAGGTTTAAGCCGAGATGAGCAGAAAGAAGATGAATTCCCAAATTCTATGGCCTCTCTCAGGGCTGTCCATGGTTGTAAGAGTACCTCGTGGGTGTTGTATGGCTTTAATCAAGCACTTACACCAAAAATCTGTGACAGGGATTGTGTAGGCTGGAAATGGAACACTCTTTTGTGACTTCTTTCTTGTTGAATGTGATGGAAATGAGGAATGTGTCTCCTCCCACCCATCCCCGCCCCCAACTTTCTCTGCAAAGGTGAGATGCCAAAACCACAAAATGGGTTATAAGAAAGCAAAATAGCTATTGTAAGGTGGACATCTTCATCACTGTTCTGTATTTAAAAGTTTTCTGCATCTAATAAAACAGGTTTTGGCATAGAATTGCAAGAGAAAAGAGCTGAAAGGACTCCACCATTGCTCCTGCCCTGTTAACTGGAGATAATTCATCACAGTCCAGGTAGGCCCTTGAGGTCTGGGGTAAATCTGTCAAGTTGTGAATCTACAGCATCAATAAATGTACAAGGATATTCAGCTTCCTTTGAAAAACAGGAAATCCAGAACCAAGAATGTGAAGCTTTTTCTCCAAACCGCATGTGATGGGGCAGTGGAGACCACAGTAGCAAGCCAGGCATTTCTGCCCTGCCTCAAGGTCAAGGCTGTCCTGCTTCCTAACAGAGAGTTAATCCTTTAGCGTGGGTGGTGGGAGCTCTATTTTTAGGTCTCTCTATTCTTTTATAGCTCATCAGATTTTTACCTCCTGGAAGCTGGTACACAGTCTCAGAGTGCTCCTCTTGAAACAGCTTTTTTTTTTTTTTTTTTTTTTTTTTTTTTTTTTTTTTTTTTTTTTTAACATTTGAGAACTGAGGAGCACACTTGGGTGGGGTTAGGGCGCCTCTGAGCAATTCAAACCCACCTCCTGCCTGGAGCCAGGCTATTGCCAACACCAGGTCAAGGCTGTGTTTACCCAAGTTTCACAGCTGCCACAAAGGGCTGGGGAGAAGGTGCTGGTGGAGTTTGTGTGAACAAATCTGTGAACTGTGGCCAGCAGGAAGGAAAGATCCCAGGGGAGATTGTAAGGGGATGCTTTTGCAGGGCTGGGAATAAGTTAGCCATCTCAATTTTCTGCACTCTCTTTTAACAGCCCGATTTTTTTGTGCCCTGTTGTAGGCCAGATCCTCTTGAATCACAGTGTTTACAGCAGTAATTTGGGTTAGAAGGGGTCTTTGGAGGATGTCTAGTCCAGGTGTCACCTCGGTCATGGGAGGCAGCATGTGAAGTTTTGGGTGGTAGGAGCTCATCCTCCTTCACCAGCTGCACAGTAAGCAGAGAGCAGTGCCCTGATTTCTGAAGGACTGAAGTGAGACAGGAGGGAAAGGCTGACCCTGTCCTCAAAATCCCGCCTTGTCCTTAGTCCTGGAGGTCACACATCAGAGGAGACCCACAGCTGTGTGACAAATATGAATGGCTTCCCATGGGATCACAGGGAAGCTCCTTCTAAGCTGGCATTGGCAACCTGCTGGAAGCTCTTTAGGGAAGACCATGGGACTGTGTCTGAAGGTTCCTGCGCCTGATGGGAATTACTGGGGGGCACCCGAATGATGTTCACTCATTTAATTTCTACAGCAGACTTCCCATGTGCTGCTGGGCAAATCCATTGGCTCTCCCCATTCCTGCTTCCTACCAGGAAAATGTCCCCTCCTTCTCCCACCTCCATCTTCTCTGTTTAGGTGATGCCCCTCTCTGGGGAAGGGGTGTTTTTTACACACGGTGCCTGTGTACAGAGCTCTGCATGACCAGGCTCTTACTCCTGTGGGGAAAAAAAAGCCTCAGACGGGATAAAAAATAAAAAATCATAAATGTGGCACTCTGCTGAGCAGGTTTGGGGGGGCTGCTCTGCAGAGAGCCAGCCTTGAGGAATGCAACCAGGGTGAGGGCAGAGACAGCCCTCTCCACCGGCCCCCACCTGCCCCTCTTTTCCCCACTGTGTGAACCTACTGTAGATTCCTTGAATTTCCCTTTGATGTTTATCTCCCCCCCGGCAATTCTCTTTGGGGGATTTGCCGGAGCGACGGTTGGAAGAATACAGCCTGGAATAGGGCGGCCGAGGGGCGAGAGAGTGTTAGAAATAGGATTAAGATCATATTCTACAAGCGGTTGTCAGTCGCTGAATGGGGCTAAAGTTTCTTATCAGGCCGGGGTGCCAGAATGCCTTAGGATTCCTCTCTCCTCTTTCCCTCCCCTCCTCGCAGGGCTTTCAGCCTGGTGGGGAAAGCACAATCGTGGCCCTGAATGGGGAGGTGGGCTCTGGGGAGCATCGCCCCACGGTGCAGGAGCTGGGAGAAGAGGTCAGGGCACTGCTGCAGGTCTCATGGGCAGCCAGCACGGCAGCCTGGGAAAAATAAAAAATAATAAGAATAAGAAATAATAACAATAATAAAGCAGCGGCGATCTGAATTAATGCTGAAATGGCTGGAGGATTTTTAGGTGCAAATCTCTATATTAAGAGGAGAATGTTCCCTTTTGAAAGTCCCAAGTTTGGTTTCTCGATTTCCTTTTTTTTTTTTTTTCTGGCATGGGATTTCATGGCTTTCACTGGGCATTTTAGTTCTTGGGTTTTTTTTCTTTTTCTCCTTCATTTCTTAAGGTGGAATTGGAATGCTGGTGGGAACTTAATTGGAAATATTTGAGGCTTGCTTCTGAGCATTCCAGGTGATAGGAAACAGAAGTTCCAGAAAAGCAGAACAATTTTGAAATAAGGAGGGGTGGGGGAAAAAACCCAGAAAGTGTACTTTGAAAACTCAAAGCGTGCTTTGAAAACCAAGAGGCAAAAATAGTTGCGAAAGAGAAAAAAATTTGGAAACTTTTGAAGCTACTTTCATACAAAAGAAAAACACAAGCACACTGAGCTTTCCTGGAGAATGGAATCAGGTAGTATCAAATTGCCCTGTGGGCTCATTTCAGAAAACTGAGGACATGCAGGCTTCTGATGTTTCCACCTGGAAGATGCTTTTGTCTTTTTACAGTTTAGGACCTTGTGATGGAGAAGATTTTGAAGGGACCAGTGTCCCCACTTTTCCCAGTCTAAAACATGAGGACTGGGCCTGTGTGAGCCCTCTCAGATCTGTACGTTTCAGTAGAAAAGAAGCATTTCTGGTGAAATATTCAGATTCATTTAAGAAAATCTGGGTTTCGTTTGACTCTGTGGGTGTGGAATGTTTTTCACTTGTTCTACACAAAGCAAACAGAAACCTAGCCACTGCTTCTGGTTTGTGTTGGAAAAGGAACTCCTGCAGGTAATGTCATTTCTTGGCTGCCCAAAATAGCTGGGGAAAGGAACAACTTCTGTCTTTTTAACTTTCTGGATCATGACTACCTCTAGCTATTCTGTAATGAGGATTTGTGTTTTTCTAGACCCCTTGCTTGATTTAAAGCACCAGGAAAACTCAGTCAGGAGACCTGCTGATGAACAAGAACTTTGCAGAAGCTGTAGAAATCCAGCAAGAGGAACTTGCTGCACAGAATTTGCACTATTTGGGGAGTGAGGGGGTGAAAGCCAAAAGGGTTAAAATCCAGCTCCTGGAGACCTGTGAATATGAAAACACCTCTGCTTTTAAAGCAGTTTTTCCCTCGTGGTTTACAGAAATTTGACAGAAATCAATTTTGTCCTTCATCTACATGACAAAGTCTCATCAATCATTTTTGAAACTCGAGAGTAACTTTCTATATGCTTGTGGCTGACAATACTGTGAAACTTGAGAGAAACAGAGACCTGAGTGACATTACCACGCCCAGAAGCAATGAGGTTCAGGAAAGTTAAATAGTTCACACAAAATGATGCAATATATATTAAGACTTTTAAAATTCCTCTGTTTTTCATAGTCCTTAACAAATAATGCTTTCAAGTCAAATTACAAGGCAAAATTCTGTAGTTCTTATTGATTTCAATTGTAACTTTGTCTAAATAAAATATTCTCGCTTTATTTTTGACTCTTTAAATCCATCATTTCTTGCTATTATTCTTAGACTTTGTCAGCCCACTCATTGCTGGAATCAGTCCTTGTTGTGTGAGGGCAATCTAATTTCAAGCCCTAATAGCTCCTGCCCCAAGGACCTGACAAACTGCTGCATTTTTGTTCTTAAAACTTACATTTCCAAACCCCCTTTTTCCTTTTAAGTACCAGGATATGAGCAACCACTGCTCATTCATGAAGAATTGAAGGGGAAAGGGTTTATGGGAGGAGAAGGAGTCATCATGAGGGCTGTTTGGGCAAAGGTGCCCTGAGGTCTGAGCTCACAGGGATCACTTACATGTTCCATCTCCCATTCTGCTCCTGGCTCAGTGGTTTTTTATGTAACTGGAGGGTTTATACACAGTGAATAGATTATGCCAGTTAAAGGCAGTGTTACTACCTTCCTCTCACAGCTGAGGAAATCAGAGCCCCATCAAAGAAAAGTCAAGCAATTGCAGTAACTCCTTGAAGTGAGCCAGGGTACCGGAATGCTCCTTCCTCAGCAAACTGCTGCCCAGAAATATTTCCAAGAGCTTCCCTCCTGTTTGCATCTGCCTCTGATTGTACCACCTTCTCCTGAACACCCACTTCTGAGTGCAAGTGGGAAATGTCAGGGTCAGCTTTCTGAGGAATTTTCCAACTTTCAGGAACTTTTTCCAACTTTTGGAAGTCAGCTGAATGCAAAGCAGGGCTGGACCTTGCAGTGTTCCATTAATGGTTGGTCCAAGTGACCTTAGAGGCCTTTTCCAGCATAAATGATTCTGTGATTCTGGATCTGGCTCCTTAATACTCATAATCTCAGTTTAACAGCAATGCCTTCCCCTTGTGCAGAGGCAGGTTCAGGTCCAGTCCCCCCTGTGACTCAAGCAGGTAAAGCAATATCAAGTATTTCATAGAACACCTCAGAACACATATAACCTGTTTGGTCCTTTTAATCACTTTTTTTTTTTTTTTTTTTTTTTTTAAATCAAGCCTGAGACATCATAAAACAAGAAGTGGCACTTTTGGAAGAGGAGAAACCTTTTCAAGATACACTGGGAGATGGACTGTTATCCCAAATCCATAAAGGACAAGAAGATTGGTGTGAAATTTCCTTTAACCGCATAAATTTTTGATGCAACCATCTGCCTTTAGCTCCTTCTTGTTTTGGCACTGCCAGCACGGTGCAAAGTGCTCCTCACCCCATCCCTCAGTGTCACCACGAGACTCATCCAGGCAGAAACCCAAACACTGAATTTCTTTCCCCACTGTGCTGGCCTGGGCCCTGGAATCTGGAGCCATTCTAAGGCTGCTGAGCTGGGTGGTGGCAGCCAGTGCTGGGTGACATTCAGGAGGACAGCTGGGAGCCTGGGAGGGGGACAGGGGACTCTAAACACATGCTTAAACACGGTGCCTTTTGCCCAATAATCAGTAACATCAAGAGGGCGACATTAAACAAAATAATAAATCGTGTGCTGGCCTTCAAATTGGATCCCTTTTTTTTTATTATTTGATTTTGCTAGGATTTATTCCATTTGACAAACCATGCTGTTTAGAATACAATAGTGGCATAATCACAGCCTGGGGCCCTCATTCTTCAAGATAATGGGATACTTATTCATCTAAGGCAGGTACAAGTCTGTCCTTGGCTTTCATTTTACAAGATTACTTGTATTTCTGTCTCATTTGCAATAGGTGATATCTGTCAGAAAGCAATTTTCACCCAATTTGGGGTTCTTAATATTTTCTCTTTAAGCTCCTTTGTTGTTGATTTTTTCCTCTCCCCCACTGCTTGACACGCATTTTGCAAGCAACCTATGGACAAGCTACCTTTTATTCCCCCCCCCCCCCTTTAAACAAGCAAACAAACAAATAAATGAATAAAGAGCATCCCTGGCCCTGTTTACACAACTCGATAATTTATTAGTTAAGCGTGACAGCACAGGAATTTTTCAATGTACGAGGCCTCCTGACTGGTGTGTGTTCCACTTCACCCTCAAGAAAAAGAGAGCAGTGCTCACTTTTGTTTGGCCTGACAGTCTGAAAGTTCAGAGGTAGGAGACCCTCGTGCCCCCAGAAATGTGCCAAGAAACCCCAGTGTTTTAAAGGCCAGCTGGAAGGGCTAGGCTAAGGTCCTGATTCAGGCTTAGAGGGCTTAACCTCAGCATTTTTATCGAGTAAAAATGAATGAAAAGCAAGTTGTCAGGTTTTGGGGTTTGGGGTTTTTTTGGGGGGAGAGATTTTTGCGGGTATTTTTGGGAAATTAAAACAACAACAAATAATTCGTCCACTAGCAAGATTCGGCTTCGTGCTGAAAAGAAGTATTTGGTTGACTTTTTTTACATTAAAAATGAAGTGAAATGGGGAAAAGTATGTGATAATGTGTTTGGACCTAAAAGGCATCTAGATAAAATTCTAACTATTTGGGATTTCAGCCCTTCCAGATTCCCTGTGTGAAAGGCTCCTCTCCTTTCCCTGCTTTCCTGTTTTCCCTTGCTTGCCCTGCAGCCCTTCCTGCTGTTTTTGGATACCCAAAAGGTCAATTTGTCCTTAAATTTTATTTGGAAAGTGCAATTGCTCTTGCTGAAAGCTGCAGGAACGTGAGCAGAGGTGAAGCCCCCTCCCACCCCTGGCTCCTGTGCTGAGACCTGATGCACACACAACACATTCCTGCAGGTAACAGCCCTGAAAACGTCCTGGGAGGTGCAGGGACTTAAAAACCCAGGTGGGAGCAAAGCAAACAAATAAAATTCGGGAAATGGAGCTGAAATCAAAAGCACATCTCTCGTCTCTCTTTGCTTAAGCTGTTTAGAGGATCTCTGTGTGCAGAGGAATTACTTTGAGGTAACTCAGACACCTTTCTTTTCTCTGTGGGTATCTCTGAAGGCAAAACTAATTCACTTCTGCTCCACCAGGTCTCCCCTCTATTGTTCCCCACTAATGTAATTTTTTTTTGTCTTCAGAAACATTCCTGCCTGTGTAATCATCTCCAGCACAGAGAGCAAGGAGAGGAAATTAAGATGTTATTGAGGGTTTGAGAGATATCTCATGTTTCAGAGTGGATCAGAGGTCTTTTTTTTTTTTTTCTTTTTTCTTTCTCCTTTAAGGTGCCTGTTACAGGGAGGTGAGGCAAATACCTTGTATGGTTTGCTGGGGTGGGAGGGCTGGGGTGAAGCAGGGCTGGTCTTCAGGAAGCTGTGATGCTTCTCTCTACTCTTGACACAGCAATAAACGTGCCCTTAATTCCACATGTGGGTCCCTCTACAGCAGATAATCTCTTGGAAGAAGAGTTTCACCTCTGGTGGTCTCCACAGGGCAATCCCAAGGAGTTTTTACTAAACAGCTTCCAGTTCTCCTTGGGGAAGAGAGGACTGGACTATACGAGGTATCAGACAATAAGTTTGTTTTTTGGGTGTTTTTTGGGTTTGTTTTTGGTTGGTTTTTTTTTTTTTTTTTTTTTTTTTGGACATGAAACAAAACTGAATTTGACAAATAATTTCTGGGGGTTTTTTTGCCTTCAACAAGGCTGAGCTGGAGGGAGCTGAGCTGCTTCCACCAGGCGAGTGATTTATCTTGTTACAGGAAAGTTCATTTTTTAACTACAGAATGAGACTGTACACATGAAAATCCATCAGCAAAGGTTTTTCCAGGTTAACACAGGGTATTTCAGTTTTCCTCATGTTTCCCAGGGCAGCTGTGGCGACCTGCATGGAGATTTTAAGGTGGCTTTGAAACTGCTTTGTGTTTCTCTGCTTCTTTCCACGATGTCACTGGAGAGACGGTCTCCTGTCCCCAACAGCTACAGCCAACTGGCCATGGCCACCAAACCACTGAGAGGATACTTGGCTAAACTCTCAGAGCCTTTGTGACTCTCCTGACCTCTTCATTGACTCCATAAAAAAGAAACACTTGGAAAATTAGCACAAGTATTGCATGTCAGAGTAAACTGCTTGCAGCTGCCCTTGAAATAAGGGGTGGTGTAAAGTTTACTGTACAAAAACAGTAGACAAAAAGCCTGGGGATCTCAGGTGCCTCACCTGGGCTTCCTGCTGGTGGTGTGTTCTGCTGAAATAAACTCACGTTCCCATGTGTCAGTTTTTCCATGTGTTTCCTTGTGGACATGGTGCAGTCCCACACTGATATTTCACCTTACTAATGCAGAGAGAATGTGCTGGAAAGAAAGTCAAGCTGAAGGAAATCTGTACCTTGCTTTTTGCATCTGTGTGTGAGTGAACTAACTTTGCTTTCGGCCACTGCATTCCCTGCTCAGCACTTGTCAGGAAGGTGATTTGGAAAACTATGCAGAGTGGGTGCTGCTGGAAGCTCAAAGGTCTCTAAACATAATCTCTGCTCTGGTGGCTTCCAGGAAAAGCACACTCGAGAAATGGACTTGGCTGGTCCCAGCACTGCCCTGCTCCCAGCAGGAAAACAATTTTGGGTGCAGGTTGGTGAAAGAGAAGCATGATTAGGGCTGCAAGGGGGCAATAGAGTCACCTTGTTCCTATTCCTGCAATATGGATGTGAGCCTGGGACTAACTGGACTCGGCTGAGCCACCTGGATGGGTCTTTGGTAAATCAGGGCTTGGAGAAAGCTGTTTCCCTGACGTCTGCTGATTTTTATGGAAGTCAGAGAGTTAAACACCTTCCAGGCTCTGTGTCTAATCTGGTGAGCCTGGTGCAGGCGAGATGCAATCCTACCATTTCTACAGCTGGACGCTCTCCTGCCACTGTGGGAATGGAAATATTTTCCTCCATCAGCTGCAAAAGGCAAAGAACAGGCTGCAATCTGACAGTGGAGAGGCTGGGATTCATCTTCCCCCACCCTCAGCTGGGGGTGATGGTGGCAGAGTGGAGGGTCAGTGCTGAAGAATTTGCCAGGGCTGAGCTAAAAGCCAGCTTTTATCCAAAATGGGGCTACAAAGCCTGGAGACACCAGGTAAAATGTAAGCAAAAGCCCCAAGTGATACACAGACAAAAGCTGCAGGTATTTAAGCCACTTAGGCATTATTAATAGATGGGTTTCTCTGATGTGTGCCTTGCAGCATGTTAAAATATAACACCAGCACAGTCCCTGCTGGACTTGCAGATCCTCAAAACAGAGGCAGCCCCAGTGTATAACAGGATCTTCACTGCTGTTCTGGGGCTTGAATAACATTATGGTGACTTTGCATAGATTGTTGCCCTTAATGCAAATAGGGAAATGATTTTCTAATCAGGTAAGATTAGGCTGAAACATGATAGCTAGAGTTTCGTTTGTTAATGAAATACAAAGAAGTAGCCTGTACCTTTGTAAACTATTCTTAAAAATAATGCAATGTTAAAAAAAAAAATTGGTTTCTTTGGCTACCAGTCGTGAGAGAGTCCTGATGCAAATCTTTGTAATGAGTGCATTCTGATGAGCATTTGAAAAATATATATGTATTTATTTGCATTGATATGTTTATATGGCTTTACATATCAACTTAGTCAGGAAAAATTGAATAAAATGTCTCAGGTCTGGGAAATGAGAAGAGATTATGAAAAGCAGATTTAATATAGCACCGTTTTTTGATGTTTGTGGCACATTTCATCATATTGCCAGAGACACCCAATTACACAGCTTGCAGAGTAATCAGCAAATGGGGAATCCGAAGGAGAATATTAACTCTGGTCTTTTTTTTCCCCTTCCTCCTCCTCCTTCTTTAGCAAATATTATGTTATGCCTTATGGAAATGGATCAAAATGCCACATGTGCAGTTAATACTGAGCTCTGGAGCTCTTTCAAATCTTATTTTTCCCCTCACATTGTATTTTTCTGGAACAAACCTCCTGATAACTTTAGGGCATGGTCTTCAAGGCCAAAGCACCACCTTAAACTTCCTGCAAGTTTGGGTCTCAGTTTCAGCTGGTGGCTGACTTTACCTCATCAACCTTGCGTAAGGGAAAAATTCAGTTGTTAATTGAAAATAACCACATACAAGGATGTGACCATAGTTCATCCATTTATTTCGCTCTTTGTGAAGGCAGGAATTTACTGAGCAATTTGGTGTCCTTGATGGTCACAGACACTCCTTGCCCACATGGTTTTTAATATTCAAAGCAGGCCTGTAACTGCAGTGGAAAAGGAGATCTAATGATTAATATTTGCCTTATTGTGGATAAAAAGAATAGCAATGGCGGCAGTGTAGGACAGTTGTGGCTGGCTGATATTTTGGGTGCATGTGATCAAACAGTCTTCAAAGGCACTGATAGAACTGGGTCAAAACTATTAGCACTAAAATTTTTGCAGTCGAGGGTGTTCCCAGTCTCTGCCCACATTCCCACTGTTCTGGTTCTCTGCCTGGTTTAAGAAAAAGTCACTTTTCTTGAGAATGTCTGAAAAGTTATTAATCATTGTTACAAATGCATTGTTACTTGCATTTCCTTCCAGATTCCTTTTTCCCTTCTATGTGTTTTCCTTTACAATATTTCTACAGTTGAGAAAAGAAATTGGGAAATCATATTAATGGGGGCTGACATTCTGAAATGGAATAATTTGATTTTTTCTTTTAAGAGCTTCATTATCAGATGACTTCAGGAAAATATCGATAAACATGGAAAAAAATATTTTTTTCCCATCTGCTTCACAAGGCATCAAATTGGATCTATACCCATGGTGAAAAGCCCATGAAATCACTACCAGCTTCTTGCCTAAGGAGCAGTTTCACCTTTTAGTTTAAACTAACCCTGAAGAAACAGGAGGTAGAAGAACAAGTTTGCAGAAGCTTTTTTGCAACCTCCTGGAGCACAGTCCCCCATGGCTAGGTGTAGAAAAGGGGACAGCTCTTCCACCAAAAGAACAGAAACATCCTCAAAATCACACAGAAAACCCCCAGCCGTTTGAGAGTGGTCACATCCAATGTGCACTGTCTTTAGAGATGTGCTGTCTGCTCAGGTCTTTCCTATCATCACCTCACCAAGCAGGAATTTTTTTCCTGGGTTGTGCAGGAAGGTGACAAGAGGTGCTGCAGCCACTGCTTTGGTGTCTTGTGGCCAAGGGGGACTTTTCACCTGCCACCCCAGCTGCAGATGTGGACCCCAGCAGCAGGAAGCTGCTTTCCAGCACTTTTTTGTGCAGCTTTTTCTGTGTGGTCCCAGCCTCAGGTTAATGAATGATTCACAAAATTAGCATTTTTCATTATTTTTTTTCCTTTTTATTAGCGGAGTATGAAAACAGGCAATAATTTTACAGAAAGCAGGACTGGCACAATTGGCACATAACATCATGCTGCAGCTTTTCAGAAATGAATATAAACTCTTTTTTTCTTCTTCTTCTTCTTTTTTTACCTACCAGAATAAATAAATATGATACATATTTGAGTTCCTCAATAGTGAATTCTAAAGCACAAGGTCTTACACTACAGCTCAATTTTACAGCAATCTGTACAGTATATTACTTTGATTTCCTTTTAGCAATTTAAAAGCCTTTGTTCCTTTGCAGGATGGGTTTGACATACAAACATGGATACACTTTGGAGCTAACTGCACACCTTGGGTCAGAACCTGGGAAAAAAAAGAATAAACTGATTGCCTCCTGGCATGAGAAAATAAACTAAAAAGTTATTTCCCATCGCACAGACACATCTAAAGTTCTGCCATATGAGATGGCCCCACTCAATTGCCAGAGCAGTTAGAAAAGGCTTTGGCCATTCACAGGGCACCAGCTGCAGAATTTTAACTTGCTATGGGTTTAATGTGTGTCTTACAGAGAGTTTGAAGAGGACTTCGAGCCTGGAACCCAGACTATTAAAATATAATTGCCTTTTTTTTACTGTTAGTATATGAAAAATTGTATAAATTAATATGGGGGCTCAGTGTTGCTCCCAGCTGTGGCACTGCTCCAGCGAAACTGGCGTGATAATTCCACTCTGGCATCACAGGCAGTGATGAGGGTCCTCACTTGTGCACCTCAGCTTTTGCACCTCTTCCTCAGGAGCCTGGGAAAGCCAGGGACAGGGTGGATGCTGCTGCCTGAGCAGCTGGGAAGCAAAGAGCATCTGCAGAGTCTGTGGAAAACAGGGAACCTCAGTCACTGCTGGGCTGTTGCGTAACACGGTGGGAGAGTCGTGGCCGCACGGCAGAGCCGGGGATTTTTTGTTTGTTTGATCTTGCATTGCTGAAATGTTTGGGGGTATTTCTTTTTTGTTGTTTATTGCACCAACCTCTTCTTATCCTTCCACTATGGATTTGGGCTGAGGGCAGACCTACGCAGGGAAATAGCTTTTTTTCAATCAAGAGGAAAAAAAAAAAAACCAACAAAACCCCCCAGGAGTTGTATTATGCTGCTCTAGAACAGATCATAAAAAACCAGCAAGGGGCACATGGAGGGCTAAGAAGGAAGGAAAAGAAAAATCAACACAGCTTGTAAAAACCAGCAGGAAAGTTCTGTAATTGACTTTTTTTCCAAGCTTAATTGAATTATGTTTCATAGCTACTGTAATTAAACGAATAGAAAATGGTGGATTTTAATTTGCATTCCTTTTCTAGAGAGGTTTATTTAATCCTTTAGGTATGAACTCTTCAGAAATGTCCTGATGTTGCTCAAAATTGTCATGTCAATGGAAGTACCACATGTGGAACATGGGGACAGAAATAATTACAGTTCCCATCTCTGAATCCACCCACTTTGGTGTTTCTCCAGCAAAAACAAGCATCTCTTTGGCTGGCTGCAATGGCAACACATACCTAGAGCTCATTAAAATTCTTCACAAGGTGAAATATCTAAATGAGGAAGGAGATGTGGAGGGATCTGCTTGCTGATGGTTATTTTTATATTTGACAGCATTTTTTTTTTTTTTTTGTGTTTCCTACACAGCAAATTATGATTTTTCTTGAAGGAAATATAGGGGAAAAAACCAAAACCTCTCTTTATTCCCATATTCACCATCAAGGACAATTTCTCTTCGTAGCCAAAAAAATTAGAAAGATAAAAAAAAAGGGGAAAAAAAGATGTTTCCTTTCAGCCTCCCTGCATCATTACTGGATACTTTCTCAATTAGCATTTCTCCTGCACTGTTTAAATATTTCCTTATTTAAAAAAAAAAAAATATATATATATATCCATATATATACTTATTAGACTTGCAGGGTAGAAGACATTTAACTGCAAACTTTTGCCCTCAATATCGTGACTGATTTTCTCCTGGGCCTTGATCCTGCAAGGATCATGTATAAAACCTTTATAAATTCACTAAGGAGGGTTTGGAGCTATAGCTGGTTCACCAAGGAGAGGCAAAGCAAACATAGGAAGGGCAAAAGACTGGCAGAGAAAATCTCCAGATCTATAACCTGTTTCCAGATAGGAACATGGGAGACTTTTTCCAGATTTTCCACCTCTGTTTTTAAAGGATTGTGCAATTTTCCTGGCCTGCGTGCCATGCTGTACATTTGTTTGGCATTCCTCTCATACATTAAAAAATCAGCTTGATCATGACCTCACAGAACACAAAATGTTGCTTCCCTTTTTACATTTAACCGCCCCGGGGTGAAGCTGTCTCGGGAATGCCCTGCCCTTGCTCCAGGTTGGCACAGCATCCAGAGGGGATGGAGAACTCTTTTTCTCCCCTATAATAGTTCAGCTGTCTGGTGAGGAAGGATCTCTGTGTTACACTCCAAGCATTTTATGCCTGTGATGGAAGAAGCCACATCATATCCAATTAAAATGTTTGTTAAGAATTTTCAGATCTCTGTCTGGAAGTGAGGAGGGGAACCTCAGTCTGGTTTTGATTCTGAGACTCATTAGTGACTTAATTTTCCTAAACAGCTGGGGATGGTGGAAGGAAAGGGGATAAACAGACCTCACATCCCAAATCGGGACATCCGCAGAGGTTCTTCCCACCTGAAGAAACATCCAGCTCTGCAAAGTTCAAAGAGGAATTATGCAGAATCAGTCCTTTCAGTCTTCCCAAAACATACACTGGATTATACTGAAGGGGGAATTTCTCCCTGTTTTTTTCATAATTTTCTTTTGGTCAGAAATAGCCCAAGAGCTCAAAGAACTTACAACAATATGCAGGAAAGAGTCAGTTTTGACAGATAATTAATTACTGTATTTTTGCAAGCTGCGAGCCTAAATTCTTGCATTTTTGCATTTCCAAATCAATTTTGGCTTTTAAGGTCAGTTCACTCCCCTTGTGGATGGGTGGATGGTAAGGTTGACTGTAAGAAGGTAAACCCCAAACTTTGCATAAAATCCTTCAGGAGCTCATCTGTATTTAAGTCAATCCTTTTTTTTTTTTTTTTTTTTTTTTTTTAATTTTAGATATTTTCATCCTGATTCAGAGCAGGAGAAATAATCTCCAGGTGGGAATTATTCAGATGCCCTGGTCCAGGACCAGCTGCACCTCAGTAAGTGCTGCTCCTGGCAGAGGCAGATGAGGATGGTGCTGAACAAATACCCCCATGGACTGATGGAGATCTGAGTGTCTCCTCTCCCAGTTTGCTTCCTGAGCCGTGCTGGCCTCAGCCCAGTGTTGGTTTTTAGTAGTGTGAGAGATGCTCCACTGGAGAAGTTCCTGGCAGCAGCTCCAGGCCTCTGTGAGGAAGGAGATCAGCAGTAACACAGGGATGAAGGGGGTCAGGCTTCAGGGTCAGTGTGAAGGCTGGGAATGTTAAAATGAATTTCTGTGCCAAGGAACAGGGAAGAGTTTCCCTCCTTTCCTCTTGTCTCCCTCCAGAGGATCATGGCAAATCTAGCGCTGGATCAAGCCAGCTTATCTCCTGTGCGGCCTGTCCTCTCCTTGCAGGAGCAGGCCAGAAATCCACGTGTTCTGGCCTTGCTGTGGTATCCATCGTGAGCCATGGCAAAGCTGTATCCGCCCTGGAGTGAGCTGATGCCTCCCTTTCCAGCCCCATGGGCACAGAAGAGATGCCTGTTTCACCTGGGATGGTGCAAGAGCGACTGCAGCCCTCTGCTCTCTGCCTCGAACACTCACTGACATGAGCTGCAGTTTCATGGGCATCTTTTATTCATTAAAAAAGAGCTCAAGTGCAGATCTGATCTCACACCCAATTACCTCACTTGTTCACTGGCATCAGGGGACAACATCAGAAGGGGTGTTCATTAAGTTTGTGTTTGCTCTGCTCTGGTAAAGCAACTCCCAGGCTAGAAGGGTGCAGCAGAGGTTAGCAGGGCACAGAAAAAAATATAGGTGAATAGAGCCTTTTGAGGGAGGAGGAGGAAAATTAAAGCTTTGTTTGGGTGTCTCTGGTTTGGGTGACAGGCAGCAAAAAATGAAAGCTGGGACTTTCTCCTTGGACAGAGTAAATGTGCTTTGGTGGTTTTAATTTACTCAGACTCCTTTGAAAGCGGCAGCCAAAAATCTGCTTCCTACAAATACATTTGGTTTTGGCAAAGTGGAGAATTCTGCCAGTCACGGAGGCTGATTTGACACAGTCAGGAAAACTAAAGCATGAGAAAAAAGCCCCAAACCAAAGTGTTTGGCACAACAGAAATATTTATGGAAGGCACTCCATTTTCCTTGGAATCTGGTGCAGCTGATGAGCTGCCCCCTCCGGAGCTCTGCTCCTGCTCCAACTTTATGAGGGATAAACCATAATTTCCCATCAAACAGCTATTTTTACGTCTCTATTTGTGGGAGTTAGATGCTTTTTCGAGAAGTAATAATGTAGCTGAAAACACTCTTTCCCTCCATGTTTAAATAGATAATTTGACCCCCAGCTGCTGCCCCAGTGTGAAGCAAGGTGGGAGTGAGAAGGCGCACACTTGGGTGGCTGTGGGTCTACACTCCACGTTAAATCAATTATGATTATTTGCAGAGACACAGCAAAGCTCTGCCCAGTCTGTTAGTGACACACCCAGCCCACACTCTTGGGATACAAACAAGCCACCTGCCCCAGGGTCACTCTGGACGTCTTAGTCCTAGGAAATATTAGAGATGAGACATGAATGTCATCCGTTCCTTAATGCTCAGAGTAATAGCAGTGAGTCCAGAATGTTTATTTGGTTGGGAAAAAAAAAATAAAAGAAAAAGAAAAAGAAAGTGATTTAAATTGGCAGGAACATTCCTTCTCAACAAGGAAAACCACCCAAGGGTGAATGATGGGTCATTCCAATGAAATGAGACTGAAATCGTTCAATGCAATAATTCTGAAGCTGATGAATTTTGGTTACTTACAAACCCTGCATTTTTGGCAAGTCCATCTCCCCCGCCCTCAGTTCCCAAGAGAATACAAAGCCCCTGCTTGCACCTGCTTTGCCTCCAGCAGTTCATAATTTTTCACTTGTTACATTTTCACTTGGTAACCGCTTTCTGGACTGAGGGCTTGAGAATAGAATTTGGTGATCAGGTTTTTTTTTTCTAGACACAGCTTGCATTAATCAAGTTTTTTGTCAAAGAACCATAAAATTCATGGTGTATGAACACACCAGGAGTCCATACAAAATTTTTATTACTATCTATTGTCAAAGTAAGACCAAAACGCTCTCCAAAAAGAAAATCCTGTAATTTTTAAATAAAGTTTACACTTCACTGAAGATCAAAGAGGAAACAAAATCGATCAAAAATAACCTGCAAATTTGGCCTTCATTTTCTCCCAGCCAGCAGCATTTGGCCAATATTTTTTCCTCTTTGAGCAAGTGCTATGAAAAAGAAAATGAAAAATGCTTGCCTTGTAGGAAGTGCTTAAACAGGAAATTCACCTTCAGATCATTTCCCGGTTGTTAGAAAATTAGCTTTAACAGAGAAGGGAGAAGTGGAGTGATGAAGTGCACGATCATTTCTCTTCCTCAAGAACACCTTTAGAATGCTGACCCAAGAAGAGCAACTAGCTAACAGCTGAGGTCAAGGTGATGGCTGGTTTGTAACTCTGATACTAGCTACAAAAATTGAAAAGGAAAGGGGAATAAAAGCAAAAGAGGTCACAGTTCTGTAACACTGACAGTAACACACAGATGATGGGTGCTGTCAACATTATAAACTATATACAAGACAAAGCAGGACTCTTTCTTCCCCCAAAGAATGCAACAACAACAACAAAATAAAAGGTGAATATAACACAGTTGGCACCTTATCGAGGGGATGAGGACAAGGGGCTCCTCCTGAACGTTACAGGTTGAACTCATGGCAGTCCAGAGGACAGTTCATCTGTCTAAACACAGATCCCTTCCCCCTTCCTCATTAAATATTTAGTGAAGACCAGGCCAGTAGCAACGTCTGACGTAACTGTGGTGCTAACAAGACGTTTAGAAATGCAAAAGTTTTCCCTGCAAGGGAGCACCTCACTCCAGGAAGAGGTGGGGATTCAAGGAGTGCCATATGTAGTGCCAACCTCTGGTGCATCTTCTCCTGGGCAGTCAGTTGGGGAGGGTGTCCAGCCCCAGGGACGCCGCGTGCTGCTTCGCCCGGAGCCTCAGGTTCTCAATGCTGGTGGTTTTACTGTTCAGGCTTGGCAGGGAGCTGGAGGCCTGAAGGATGGGAGAGGACCAGACCTGCTGAGCGTGGGACAGCGACTGGTAGTAGGACTGACAGTGCAGGGAGCTTAGCGGGGCCATGTTGACGTTCATGCCCAAGTAGGGCATGGCAGACGGTGTCCCCATTTCAAAGGAGGAGTAATGGACCAAATTGTTGGTGGCTGCCATGTGCTGGCGGAACTGCTCCTGCAGGCGGAAGAGGCTCAGGGGCGAGGAGGAGTAGGAGTGAGTCTGAGCCAGGCCACTGCTGGACGAAGGCGTCACAGTTGCGCTGAGAGGGGACTCTGCAGCAGGAGACAGAGGGGATTTGGGTTATTCCTACAGGCTGGATGCAGGTGCTTATTCACACCCCAGAAAGGTTCAGACAGCAGCATGGGCTTTTCTCGTGCACTGGAGGGTGGATGAGAGGGGGTGTGACAGCTCACAAGAACTAAATGTGTGCCTTCCCCATACTTGGCACCTCAGAGTGTAGAAATGGGGCTGAGATCTCTGCTGCTGCTGGGCACTGTTCTCCCCAGGATCTAACTGGAGCAGAAGGTCTTTGTTCTTTCAGTGCTCCAGCTGCAATGGACATCCTGCCCTCTGTGGGGCCTGTTCAGTGCTGAGGACAAGCCTGGGCAGCCTATCCATGAGCACCCACTCCACAGAGAATACGGGACTACACCCAACCACCAGCATCCCCCTCGGAAAGGGGGCCTGACCACCAGCCTGCCGGGTCCTGACACCAACCCCCATCAAGACGCCGCCCCTCACCTGCTTTTGGGCTTGCTCTCTTGCAGTTCAAAGTCTTGCTGTCCACACCAGGGCTCTTGTCCACTTTGGCCTCATCCAAGGTGCTCTTGAACTCCTCCTCTCTGTCGGTCTGGTCCTCGGGTGCCGACTCGCTGGCAGACTGCTCCGAGAGGGTCAGGTTGAGGTCTGTGCCAGCCTCGCTGGGGAGGCTCTGGACCTTCTCAGTGTCCGGGGTGGGAGCCTGGGTCTCCAGCACAGGTGGCTCCATCTTTCCCTCGCTGTGGCTCCCCTCACAGTCCTTCTGCTTCTGCAGCTGCTCTTTCTGCAGGCTGCGCTGCTTCTTTCGGAATTTGGCTCTCCGGTTCTTGAACCAGACCTTCAGTGCCACAAACAGCAAAGGAGAAAAACCAGTGAGATTCCTGCTTAGTGCCAAATTCAGCATCATTCAGCCTTGGAGCTTCAGGGGACCCCCAAGTAATGAGGTGCTGCAAGCCCACTCTGCCCAAAGGCCATTCCACTT
Source organism: Chamaea fasciata (assembly GCF_029207755.1). Lineage (NCBI taxonomy): Eukaryota > Metazoa > Chordata > Aves > Passeriformes > Sylviidae > Chamaea > Chamaea fasciata. Next base: position 24,021,542 of record NW_027094095.1, read on the forward strand.
TGCTGGACCTTAGAGCTTGACTGTTTTCAGTGAATCTAAAATAACATTTCAAACAGACTAAAAAATATCTAGCCTCTATATTGATACAGATCAATCTCTATATTGATTCTTTAACAGGCTCCACTACTGGTGTTTTTTGGGGTCTGTTAGTTTTTCTCCCCTAAACTGGTTAGGCAGCTGCATCCCAAAAGAATGTCTTGCAGCTGTAATGTCTGATGTCATTACATTGGCTTACAGTCTGTTAAGTTGCTACAACCATTTGGTTATAAGTGTATCAAAACTATGATGGCAATACTCAAAGTAAGTCATTACAGGCATAGGCTGTTGTCTGGGAACTGCATTTAGGAAAGGAGGAGAGAATCCATTATTTTTTTTAACCTAAATCAGTAGACATGGATTAGAAGAAATATATTTGCAAATCTTGTTTGTGTTGTTTGCTTGGTTAGATAAGGAAACAAGCCATTTTTAGATCCAAATGCCTTGATACTTATATAAAAGAACTAAATTTTTCCACTTCTTTTTCTCTTCACAGTGAAAAATATTTGTGTTTTAAAAGACAAGAACCTCTTCACCAGCAGGTTATGAACTAGCACATTTCCCTAGTTGAAACTGAAAAAAAAAAAAAAAGGCAAACAAAACCAAAAAAGCAAACCCAAACCTTGGCCTGAGATGTTACAAATATTGACACTGGTGGAAAAGAGCAGCTGGAATTACTTGGGTCTCTGCTTTCCTGAGAAAGCCAGAAAAGCCTCACAAATAAATAAATAAACAGCAACTTCTGTTTCTGTTTCTAAAATTTCCCTCAAAGAAATGTGAAAGAACAAATGAAAACCAGTGTACACTTCAGACAATCCTAAATTTAAAAAATGTGCACGTGGATTAGAAGTTCCTTAAGCAGATGTGTCACTTTGGATAATTTTATCCTCCCTGCCCCTGCCTTTGACAACTTTGCTGCCCCAAAATCTTTGGTTCCACTGGAGGAATCCTGAAAGGTCAAGGGAGCTGTTGGCCCTCTGGGAACCCGGCTATGTTCTTTTAAACATCCCCACTGGCAAACCCACAAGGTGTCAGTACCTGGACTCTGGCTTCAGGCAGGTTTGTGCACATGGCCAGCCGCTCTCTCATCACCACATCTGGGTAGTGAGTCTTCTGGAAGGTCTTCTCCAGGGCCTCCAGCTGCTGGGCAGTGAAGGCCGTGCGGCTTCGCCTTTGTTTGCGGTGCTGGGATCCATAACGTGCCTCCAAAATGATGTCTTGAAATGTACAGCCGTTGGAAGACAAGAAAAGTGGCCAATTTAATTATTGGAATTTGCACGCTGACAGTCGAGTAAAGCGCTTGCTATCATCAGACAAAACTACAGAATGCTTTTTTCCACTGCTTTAGGGCTAATAAAACACATACATATGGATTTTACTGGTTAATTGAGGTGTCCAAAGAGATAAAATGATAGCAGTGGGGTTAAAACTAGATGACCTTTGAGATCACTTCCAGTCCAAACCATGCTATGATTCTAAAAGCCTGTTCTGGAGAGAGAACCTCATTCTGTGACAGCTGTGAAAGCTGTTGAGACTCCAGTGCTGAATTTGGCTGAAATAACTCAATCTGCTCCAACATCAGTGGGGCAGGACAGGCAGATGCCCAGACCCCACCATGGCATGAGTACCTTCCACTAAGAAACACAACTAAAAATGATGTGGGGACATTCACGGTTGTACTTCTTTAATGTCTTATGCTGTCTCACTGTAGTCTTCAAGGCATGATATTGGAGAGATGTTCTGGGCTCCAGTTCAGAGAGCATTTAATCTCATGTGCTTTTGTGCATTTTGCTCCAAAGCACATCCTATACTGAGCATGGACACTCTCCAGCATCTGGGGTGGAAACACCAGCCAAGGCCACGTCCAGCCCCACTGGTTGCAAGCCCAGAGCTCATGTGCTGAGCTCTTCTCAACAGAGCACCTACTTACAAGGTCTGACTTTGCAAACTACACTTGGAAAATTGAGGGCAGAGAAGAAATTCAAACTGGGGAAAATCTGAGGCCAACAGTAAAGGGCTTATTATTTTACCAGAGGCGTTATTATTGCACAACAGTTAGTGGGAGTAGAAAGATCTTAAATCAATGAAAATAAGTTACTTGAAAATGAAAAAAACCCACCCTTTATTATGCAAGTTGGGACACGCTGTGCTACAGCCCAGGAATGAAACAGTCTGGCAAGAGGTTTGATCTGCTAGAGGAAATGCAGAAAGAGCAGTGTCTGGTATCATTTTTAATTCAGTTAAGAATGTGACTTCCAGTAGAAGGGAGGAATGAACACACGAGAAAACAACAGAGCAGGGAGAAAAGCTGGCACTATCAGCGCACAGAGCCCAGTGAAGGCTCTGGCTGCTGTTTATTTGCGCTTTTGTCACGAGCATCGTGACATGAATCTAAACAATAAACCAAAACCTGCTGTCGGGCCACCCCCAGCACCACACAGCCAGGTCTCAGATCCACTGGCTAACGAGCGTAGCAAATCAGCTTTGCACTGCACAAACATTCTTCTTCCAAAACTTCCAGCTGTTCCATTCTAGGTCAGCACTCGCAGCGCCCTCCTGGGGGAGTGCCAAAGCTGCGTGGTTTTGGCAACCCGGCAAAGATGTGATCAGGCTAAAGGTCTTCAACAATATAGTGCTGGTTGCATACAAGAGAATTTTATGTTCGGGGTATCGGAGCTCCTTGGGGAGTTCAAATGCTGATGATGAAGCTGCATGTTCAGAGGCAGAGGGACCATCCTTGTGCATCCAGGCACGGCTCACAGGGCAGCCAGGCAGGGAGATATTCCAGCACGTGAAATGAAATTGAAGCTACCCCAAAACATTTTAAAAAGCTAACATTTGTGTTTCAAGTACACAAAAAGAGGAGAAAGGGCACTGGTTAAACACCCTACCTGCAGGGTGGAATATTCCCAAATTTCTAGAGTAGAGGTTAGACCTACCAGCTCCCCAGAGGCGGCAGCTCAAGCATTAAGTTTGGCCACTCCAGCGAGAGGCAACCAGCAATTATTTTAATGTTTTAACTATGTTTTCAGGCTTTGTGCAAGAAGGAGAATATAAATTGCAGGTGAGGCTTTGCAGTTACCTCCAGAAACCTCTGTTTTCTGACTTAAGGTCATTTGCTTTTGTGCTGCTTTATTCTGACTGTCCCTGGAAGGCAAATGAGATCTATTACCTGCACTGAAAGATATTCAGAAGTAACAGAATGTGAGGCAACTGCGAAGGAAACAGCTCGTAGGTATATAATGCCTACACTGCCAATGATAAGCAGACAAGGGGACTGTGGGATTTAATTTGGGAAGTCTTCCAGGTGGGTTATTAATTTTAAAGATAAGAGGTCAGGAGACCAATTGAATCTTCTGGTCAAGAATATGAGAATAGCTTTTTCATTCTTTTTTATCTTCCTCTGCATTAGCCTAGCTAGGGCCAAAGACATTAAGTCCTCCATGCTCTACTCTAAAAGATAGAGATCACAAACATCTTTCAAGAGATCCTTGCAGCTTGAAAAGGGGCACCTGGAGACCCAGGGTCTGCAACATACATTGCAGAGTTCAGGGCCATCTGCTTCCATCTGACCACCTGCATACTGAAAGGGGCAGGGAACAAGGGGATGGGTGACCAGGACTAGGACAGTGCTCTCCTCATCACTCTGCAGCCCAGCAGCAGAGCCTGGAGAAGAGTCCAGGCCACTTAGAACCATGTTAAGCAGGTCAGAATTAGCAGCTGGATTAGAGAACATTGCTGGCACGAAGATTTGACAGCCAGCTGTGGCTCACTGATCCAAGGAGTCCAAGACCTTTATAACCATGCCTTTGTGGACTGCCCACCTGGGAATCCACCTTCCTGAAACTTCTGCATCCTTATTTTGGCTTAAGCTGTTATTTATTTAATTTAGCCCACCAAAACTGTCTGGACAGGTAATTTTTCCCACCTACTCTAGACTGGAAGGAATCCCTGACAATTTTTTTTTTTTTTAAACTTTAATACCAGACAACTAGAAAGCTATCTTAGAACAGATACACATTTTCAGACCATTAGGGAAGATAATTCCATTCTGGGAAAGTTTCTAGAATCACAAGTATGGGAACTTTTTGCTTTAGCTTCCATGCCCTGGTTTTCAGGTCTGGTTTACATCACTGCATCCAAGTCCAGACCAAAACAGTGATGTTGCAGCTATTGATCACTTGTACTGCAGGAGCCTTTGATGATCTCAGACAGGTCTGGATGTTTCATGGCAGGCTGAAATTTATAGCAGATACATGTGCCCTACCACACCAAATATTCTCAGGTCTACACCCACTATTTTTGAACAATTACTTCTACTAAATCATAGAATATCGTCTACACTTTGCACTTCCTATTAATGAGAGCATCAGTGCACTGCTGTTACAACCATGGCTGAACACAGCAAACCAGCTCAGATGCTCTGGACCAGCAGCTCCTGTCCTGCTGCCCCACCATGAACAGTGCTGTGTAAATGACACAGCCTGGGTAAAGTCACATGTGACTTAATTTGAGCTAAAAAGCTGCTTTATGGAAGGCAGCAGGATCTGCAGGAAAGTGTCTAGGATTCCCAGAAAAAAACAGGTCAAGGTGCAACCCAAATAAGATCCAAATGAAGGTCATGTCCTAAACAGAAAAAGTGTTTTTTAGGAAAGAAGTGGAAAATAGTTGCATGAAGAGACAATGTGGTGAAACAAGCTATGACCTGGGCTGGCAGGAGGTGGCTGAATGCAACACCTGGCTGCCTGAGCTGGGAAACCCAATTTACTTTGTCATCATGCACATTCTGCCCTTATTTACTAACAAGAAAGGGAAATTCTTTGCTGTTTTCTGTTCACTTGCTAAAAGACACTTCAGTGTCTTTTTAATTCTCTCTTTTCAATCCCATGGAGTGGAGCCACGTCCCATCTCTTCCCAGCCGTCGGAGGCCAGTCTGAAGCAAGGTGCCAGCAAACACTGGAGGGCAGGTGTCACCTGAGAGCTTGGCCACAGCGACAGTACAGAGGAGCACACCATGGCCCTTGGCTCTCTCACACTCCAGAAGAGTTTCACTCAACGCAAGCTACAAGGGGGTTTTAACAACTCAAAAAGGGGGTGCTGGGGTTTTTTTTTGGGTTTTTTTTTTTTGGTTGGGTTTTTTGATTTTGTTGTTGTTGTTGTTGTTGTTGTTTGGGTGGGTGGATGTTGCTTTTTAATCTTCTTTTCTGTTAGAGTCAGGATTAAATGCTCGAGAGACGGTGTTTCGTGTTTGGACTCAGATGTTTATTAACTCTTATCTACGGTACAGTCTCACAAGCTGTGAGTTCTAGCTAACATAGTGAAAAACGGCCTCTATTTATTTCTTTACAAGGCCTTTTAAGGACAAACTGTCCAATTATGAAATGACACCTAAATTATTTTTACTTTTAACCCAATAACCAATCACCTGTGGCCCGCAATGCGGATTTTTCTATCCAATTACAAGATACCACCCAGACCCAAGAAGAAGAAGATGAAAAAGAAGGACTTAGCCTACACCCTGAAGCCTCCATCTTCCTTTATATATATTACTATATTCTAAAACCTCAAACTCCAAATTTTCCACCATGTGATATTACACACTTCTATTCAAACTACACACCCATAATAATTCAATTTTGGAAGCCTTTTCCAAGCCAAATGCAGTGTTTTCTCGGGGGTCAGTGCCTGTCAGCACAGAAAGCCTAAAATCCTCAGTGCCCAGGGTTCCAAGAGGTGGGGTTTTTATCACCAGGGGAGGGCAAAAGCCACGAATTGTTCTTACCAGCCAGTCTCTCAGCCAGGGTGAGGGCGTGCACGGAGGGCCGGTAGTCGGGGGCGTGCTGTGCCTGCTGAGCTGCCTGCTGGTGGAGGTTGTACATGGCACTCAGCGAGTTCATGGCGTGCAGCGAGTAGCCGTTCACTCCATAGTGCTGCATGGTGACATAAACCTGCAAAACATCAGCCACAGGACACAGAGGCTTAGGGACGTGCTGTTCCAGCATTCCCAGTGTCTCAGCAGAGCTTTGGGAGTGCTGAGCTCAGAGTTAAAGTGCTGCATGCAAGGCTCACACACTCTCAACTCCAACAGGTTCTGGGACGGGAATGGAAATATCTTCCATGCACCTTCTGGCTTCCAAATACCAGTCTGGCTTCCAAACTCAAACCCCAGAATCCGACTATATCTCACTCATGCTGATCAAAATATGGGAAATTAATTTTTTTGCATACCACAACACAGTTTATCATATTACAGTGATTTTAATGTGTTGTCCTAGCTCTATCCCAGGGCTAGCTGGGATTTTGCCCTGATCACTCTCTACAGTGGACTATTTGTAACCCCAGTGCTGGAATGTCAAATAATGTTTCTCACCTGAACTCACTCATTATAATTTGTTTCCATTCATTATTCATTTTTCTAACAGGTCTTCTTAAGAAAACACAAATTATATGGGCTGGGGGGGGCGGGTGGGAAAAGAGCATGTGGTGTAAAAGAAAATAAATCTGCAGCATAATAGCACCAAAAATGTTATGGCTAAAGAGGGAATAAGGTTTGTAATAAATACCGACATTTCATAGCTCAATAGCAAGGAAATTATTTCAGAAAACTAATGGCTTTTTTTTTCTAGTGTGGGCTCTGCATGAAACTTCAAGCTCTTTTTCCTTACAGACCATCTGTAAAACTGAGCTAATATTGATCTCAAAAGCCAAGCAATGCTTCATTCATCCCTGCTGTAAATGACTGAGGGCCTCCAGGATGTCGTTTCTGCAGTTTGTAAGACATCAGAAAGGAAGTTGTGAAACATTAGCCACAAAATAAATTTTTTAAACCACCGTTTACATCAGCAAGTCACCATCTGGAAAGTCAGTGCAATGAACAAACGTTCAGGGAAAGAGGGTCAGCTGGACTAACTTAAGGAAAGCAGACATCTTTTCAGGCAGCCTCTTAGAAAACAATTTAAACGCTGGAGGGAGGTGTTGATTTTAGGAGAAATGCCCATGGTTTTAGGAGGAACGTGATGCATTGAACAGCGAAAATTTGGAAGAACAATTATCTGCTGTATTTTCTCTACTGCGAAAAGATCCCTAAATGAATTATACCACAGTCGGACAGGCTCATGGTTAAGAGCGAAGGATGGAAATGAGTTGGACCCACTGTCCCTCCTGCTCTGAAGTCCTGTTCTCACCACCTTGATGTAAGAAGTACAAGCATGAAGTCACGTTGTGTAACAGCCAGCGACAAAGTGGGAGTTCCTCAAAAAGCAGCTGAATTTAGTACAATAGGGTCTGGGGCATCACATGGTTTCACCTTCACGAGCATCTCTGCATTGTGATGCCCAGGCACAGGGGAGGGAGACATGCAGCTGGAGTTTGGTCAAACACTCTGCCAGCTCAAGGATGACCCTCATGAATGTGAGTTCTGGTTTAGGGGCTTGTCTTCTCAAACAGGCTGCGGTAACTATAAACCCATAATTTTGGAATTTAGCACTCTGCTTCATTCCTGTTTCCCCAAGTCCCTCGTGCTCTGCCACTGCATCATTTCAGCACTAAATGCCAATAGCGTTTGACAGGTCTGGGTGTGGTTACACCCCAAAGATCTGACCCACACCCTGATGCCGCTTCATCTGCTTTGTGTCTGCCTGTTCATCCACTCTGGATTGACCCCCCATTATTCTAAGATAAAATGTGAAAATGGACATTTTAATTTCAGGTGCTAGCCAAAACACAAAGACGCCGTTGCTCTGCTCTAATGGAGCTTAGGGCAGATCTAAGCAATGACCAAATTGTTTGCTGGCTCTCTGACCAAGGCGATGGACTCCCACACCAACAGGTTTTTGGCATTCTTATCTATTTTCCTCACAATGGGGTTCACAGCAAAAACAGTGATGTTGCATTCTTGGACTGCAAAGGTTTGCTGCCTGTGGCACGTGTTAAGGGACATGTCCCAGTGGCATGTACCATTGACATGGCCACAGAGGACATCTCCCATCATCTGGGAAAGACTGACCTGTGGTGCAGCCTCACCCCATCCTTGGTGTGGTTTATTTCCCAAGGACATCGTACCACCCAATAAAGTTGTTCACTGTCACAGACAAGGGCAGGACTGGCTTTTCTGGCCAACACAGGCAGCAAAACAGAGATTTGCAGCTTCATTCTGCCTCCCCACTTGTGAACCAGCTGGCTGGTTGCACCAGCTTTGGCCAGCGGGGTGGAGGTCTTAAAGCTTATTAAGTTCCTTCGTGTTTCATGAAAACCATTTGAGGACACAGAACCTATTAACTGCCCTGGGCTGCTGCCAGACCTCTGTCCTTAATAGAGGCTGGAGAACCCACACCGGGGCTCAGCCTTGCCAGAAGATAATGTGGGAGGCCAAGTGTCTTTGACTTCCAACTCACAGAAACGCCTGTTTTTTCTTTTCTAATCCCCCTTGCATGTCGTCAGCTGTGTAGCAAGCTGGCACATTAAAGAAAAAATTAAGAGGGAGAGGAGGGGAATTTTCCCATACTATACAGTCTTCCAAGGACACTGCCAGTGGTGTTGTGTCTGGAGCCCAATGTTTCCACTGAAACGCTTGCTCCAGGAATATTTCAGTGGTTTTGATTGTTAAAAGATGATTTTATGTGTACATTTTTGGGTGGCCTAGAAGAAACTGCATTTAAAAAAAAAAAGGAAAAAAGAGAAGGACTTCATAGGGATGGACTCAGGATGGGAGACAATGCACACCACAGCTTTGGTGATAACTGCCTGTTACGCTGCAGCGCAGACAACGGGCAGAACTTCCTACTCACTTGTGCAGCAAATGTATCATCCCAGATTCTGTATAAAATATGAGGGAATTTACTGAGCGAGACGGTTCAGCCGGGTAAGCAAAGTTAACTGAGACCACAAATAGCTCCTGTTTAACTGTCAGCTCTGAGCTCACTCCAACCCCAATAAATTAAATATTTAAAAGACATCATGCAGCAATTTTTTTTAATGGAGAAAGCCATTCATCAAGCCACTGCTGTGTTTCACAAGCTGTCGAATAGTGCTTACACTGGTTAAAATAATCTTTATATTTCATTAAGCAACCAAATAAGCTGATCCCTTCCCACTGGCTGTATAGATGGTTTTAATTTTCAAAATCTGCAAATGCATCTTTTATGTCTCTGCGTGGCTGGAGGGCCTCAGGAACAGCCACAGCCAGGAGGAGGATGAGAGCAAAGTTTGAACCCCTGCTTTATGGAAGGGTACAGGCTTGAGCAGCTATGGATAAGCTGGGAGGGTAACAGGGTGAAAGAAAGCGGATTCCTCATCCTGATTTTGTGCACCAGAGATCATTGAAGAGTTAGGAGCAACGAAGAAAGGAGATAGAAGCTGAGGAGAGGTGCAGGAAAACAATAAGTGAGAGAAGAATGCCCCTTGCCGGGAGCCTGTGCGCTGATCTGGCAGCGTTTGCTCCTCACAGAGGGAGGATGCTGCCAGGCAGTGCTGGGCTGGCACCTCCTGGGGCCGGGGCTCTTTTACTGCACGGCCCCTGGAGCAGTAGCACCAGAGACTCTCCCACCCCCAGCATCACAATCCGGCCCTCTCCCAGCTCCCCACATTCCACAGCTCCGGGCTGTGATGTCTCCTTGCCCTGTCCTACACCAAACCCTGCCAGGGCTCCCACTCCTTCTGTCTTTACAATCCTGGCATTGCTACCTCAGTGTCAAAAACTCTCCCACAGCTCTTGCCTCTCACTTGTTTTTGCTATGGAAGACTCATGGATGCTGTGCCTGTTTTTCTTCCCAAGCCTGGAGACTCCTCAGGCTGCAGGGGCTGTGTTCTGCCAGGGTCCAGCCTCACAGAGAGGACACGGCATTCCCCTGAGCTTTAACTGCTGCTGCCTATGAGGAATCCAGGTTTCTCCATTCCTGCTTTGCTTTGAGGCCAGGCAATGCAGGATTCTGCCCATCCCAGACTAATCCAGGGACCCCACCACTCTGTATTCAGCTGCTGCTCAATCTGATGCAAAGCAATTTGCATATTTACCAGCCAGAAGTAGGAACCCTGTTATCCCAGAGCAGAGCTGTGCTGCTCCAACCAGCGTGGCTCCCATCCATCCCTTCCAGCACTGGCCTTGAAAACTTCAGGTTCCCATGAAGTCACACAGCACAAGAGTGATGCAATTTATTGTGCACCACGTAACAGAATGGCATACAGGGGAGATCTGACCCTGGGTTTTAATATTATCAGCTTTGTACAAGGCTTTAAGTTTCCCTATTTATCAGGTAACTAATATTGGTATAATTTTGCAAGTAATTCTGTCCTGAGAGAAGATGTGAAGAGAGACCCATGCATTTCCTCATCAGGTGAAAATTCCTGTTCCTAGTGGCTTGTGTACATGCAGAATTGAGACAGATCTGAGAACAAGTTAAAAAATGAGAAATTGAAATTTTCTGAAAAGTTCCTGGCAAGAAAACATCCATATTGTCCCTTCAATCAGGAAAAAACCAAACCAAAAAATCACCAAAACAAAATCACAAACGAGACATTTGCCTTTCTCATGCAAACACTGTCAGGTGAGATGAGACTGAGGCTGGATGAAGGACATGCAGCTTTGCAGGGGCTTTGGCCCATTATCTCTTTTCCCTCCAAAGAGAGTCATCCCAAACTCAAAGAGATACTGAGACTAAATTCATTGATCTACAAGAGACACTTAGGCGCCATCATAAATAATGGGGTAATAAAACCTATGACTTAGAAATACTGAAATATTCCTAGAGGTTTCAAGAAGAGGATCCCAGTCTGCTTTTGACTGGTGGGCACCATGGGGTGTTTCTTTATCACTTCGTCTGTCCCCAAAATGAGGGGGTTAGTGATGGTAAAGAGGGTTTGTGAGGCCTTCTTTACATGGGAAATAAGCTGTACAAAAAAAAAAAGGGTCAAATATGGACTTTAGAAAGTGATTTTCAGAGGGGAATTTCAACACTATTGTTCATTGCTTATGAAGAGATTCACGACAGATGCATTTAAAGTGTGGAAGAACATGGCACGGCCTCAGGTCTGTGCCCTGATGCAAGGCACAGCTTGAGCACAAGGAAAAGATCACTTAAAAAAACATCAAGCATGAAACAGAAGTCTGGTGCACTTGATTGGTATTCAGCATTCTGCAGGTGACAGAAAAAAATAGGAGTAGCCCTGTCAGGTAAAAGGAAAGTTGTGGTCCTCAGCCTGAGGACCTGCAAAGGTGCTACAAATCACTGCTGGTGTTTATGCAAAGCACAGGAACCCACTGTTCATTACTAACAGGGAAAAACAGCAAATGGTTTGTGCTGCAACATCCTTTCCCTCTTACTACCACTGGCAAAAAAAATCACTGAAAATAGAATCACAGCAGAACATCCCCCCTCACCCTCCCTGGAGCTGTTCTGCGTTATGATTTTATGCTTTAATTCCTTTTTCAGAAACACTTCAAATCAGAAAGATAAATAACAAATCTTTGACTCTGTGTAACTCACATTCTGGGAAAACAGGCCCACTCTATAGCAGACACTGGGTTTATATGTATCCGGTACTAAATGAATTACATACCTGAGGGGTTTTGAATAAATGATCCTACCAAGAGGTTTTCTTCAATTTTTTTTAATATATCCCTAAATCTTTTAGATATATAAAGGCCCAAAATCACATAAGATAATAACCAACACGTTATAAATCAGTTTTGTTCCTCACTTGAGATTACCAAATGTCTAAGGAAACAACTCCACCTTTGCAGTGGATGAAATACAGATAATTTGAAATACTGCAACACATCATAGTTTCTCATTCAAATGTCAAAGTCCGAGAGCAGCATGCACCACGAAAACAGGCTTCCAAAAGACTTTCCTTATAACTGAAATAAGGAACTGAAAACAGCTACCAAAAAACCCCCCAGGACTCCACTTTTCTGATCTTCCCGAAATATTTTTACACCTGTGAAAATCCCTTGATTTAAATAAAGTTAATTTCTAAGTGCAGAGAGAGACCTTAATTCAGCAGGATCTAGTCAAATAAGTGACAATGCACTGAAAGTAAAACCTGAGCAATTACACCAATTCTTGCAGCTCACACTCAGCTATTCCCAGTGACCTTGGTATAAATAAAGAGATAGTTTTCTTAAAACCAGGAGGATTGGTAGCAGCTGAAATCTGGAAATGCTTCCAGTTAGGGACAGCATTGCCATTTTTGGGTAGACCTTGTCAAATAATTGACTCTCTGAGGCTGTGCTGACGATGAGCACAGCAACTGTGTTTGTAATGCTCATCTATTTGTAGTGGAAACATAACTGGATGTGGGAGGGCTCGCAATTTTTATAAAACAAACCTCAGAGAATTCTGCTGGGAGAAGGAAGTTTTGTTGCAGGACCCTGGAAATCCTCAACACCAGGTTGTGAGCAGCTGAGGTAACAGGCCCTGGCTGACAAGGGGTAACTCATGTCGGTTGCTGTGATTTTTATTTAAGGTTTTAGTGAAATCACCGCTTTTTCACCCAGAAGTTAACAGAACTGAGTGATTGATAAGACACTTCCTGGCAAAAGACTTTCCAATGCCTCTGTTTGCAGAAGCATTTTTCAGAAGTCCAAAATAAAGAAAATAAAATAAAGACATCCTTAAAGGGTCTGCTTTAGAGTGGGGGATAAGTTTTAGGGCTTGGAGCCCAGCAGCTCACAGTGTAGAGCCAGGAGTGGCACCACTAAAGATCGCTGTGGTGCGAAATCCCTCGCTTGCCGTAATTTACACAAGACAAGCAGTGCTTACAGATCAAACCAGGACAAACCTCCCTTCTTCCCTTCAGAGCAGTGCTCAAACCTCAGTAGAAGCTCTTGGAAATTATATTGAAGTGGAGTATTTTCCTGGGTAAACAAGAAAAGCTCTTGACGTGAAGATCACTTTGACTCTAGTTTCTCATCTCATTCTGCTTCCAGATCAGTCAGCAACAACAACAACAGCAAAAAAATCATGCATTTAAGATTTCTTATCATGAACACCAGAATTGAAAATGAACCCTACAGCCCAGCTCTGCCAACATTGCTGCTGCACACTCCACATCTGTGGATATGAAATGCAGTTGCATCTGGCCAGGCTCATGCATTCCTGTGCTCCCCACCTGCTCTCCTGCCTCCAGACCTCACAGCATCTCTGCCTCTGGACTGCCCTGAACCCAGAACTTGGAGTAACCTTAAAGCACCCTGCAATCACACCACTGAATTCACTAACTGCTTAAAGGGGTAATTTTTGGTATTTTTATGAAAAGAAAAACAACAAAGTACCTGCTCAGCCCTGTGCCTCACTTCTGTGAAAAAGGCTTTCTTGAGGAGCATCATTTTGTTTTTCCCTGATGCTGGAAAAGGGAATTTTTCAAATGAAACTCTGCCCTTCCCAAAGGCCTGCTGGAAGCAGGAGGGTGGTTTGCTGCTTGCTCTCCGCCCCCGAAACAGCTTTTGCCTGCAGCATATTTGATTGCAGATTGTTCCCACGAGCAACTGACTGTCTTGCAAGGCAGCCTCTTGGGACTTCTGTTTCAGGAATCTCCCATCCCTGGAAGATGGAGCAATATCCTGGAGGATTTTACCCATGGCAGTCTCCGCAAGATGACAAGGATCTACAGTTCTGTGTCAAAATATGTTTCTAAGCCTGTGACCTTTAGTGACAAGGACCTGTGACTGTCCTGAGCACCACAACCACGACGCTGATCTGACAATCTAACGCTGAGCCCTAACAGGGGAGATCAAACACTGCAAGAAGTGCACAGATAAGCTCAATAAAGGTTTTCTGAGGCAGTTTAAGACATTCCCAGTTCCTCTCCTGCTGCTCCCAGGTGCTGGAAGCCCGGCAGCAAGGCTGGCAGGAGGGAATGTGGGGTTGCTCCAGGCACTCCCAGTGCAATGCCTCAGCCCAGATCCCGGGCTCCACGGGCAGGCACTGAGATGAGGCACTCAGGGAGGGTCATTTCTCCACCCATCCCCACTACTCATCAAGTAGAAAGTAAAAAGTTGAAGCTGTAAGTTCTGGGTGTTAAGCTGAGAGAGCGTGGTATGCACACGAGGAGGGGAGCAGTGTGTCTTTGTGAAATGCAGTGGTTTCTGCCACGTTGCTGGAGTTTAACCCCGCTGGCACAAAAGGGCTTTCCTAGGTGCTCTTTTAGCTGGTTAGATGGAGGGTTGTGAGGTTATGATGCCAAGTGCAATTCTGCTCGAAGGTGATTTTGAGAGACAGAAAGAGCAAGCAAAATTTGAAAGTGACAGAAGCGGAGAGCCTGAACTCAGGGTATTTCTGCAAGTTCAGCTGGACTCTGCCTCTGCAGATGATTCTTGCAGCACTCCAAACAACAGTCACAAAACCCAGGATGGCAACTTCTCCTGCTCAGACTTAAATCATCTGTGAGGCAAAATGACACACAGTCCTACCTTGGTCTAAAAGGGGAAAAAAAAAAAATCCAGAAAGGCAACTCCACAAGCACTGGAATGGTAGGGGACTTCTAATACCTTAAAAGAATAAACCAGAACTTTGGAATTTTCCTTCTTTGCAAGTGGTAACACCAATTTTCATTCTACCACTAAAAAAGATGCTTGACCTCAGTGGCTTTTACAAAGAGGGGCCAGGGTGGGGGGAAGACTTGTGCCACCTTAAAACAGGGCCACAAACTGGAGTTAGTGGCAGCAGTGCCAGGGAGCACCACGGGTGCGTGTAAGGCTTCCCTTCCCGTAAGCGTTTGGATCCCTACACCGAATGAAGCGCGGCTGCCAAGGTAAGCAATGTGTTTTGGCCACCAGCAGGTGATCTGTGCTCTAAAGAGCCGTGTGCTGTAAAGCAGGCAGGGCTGCTAAATGTCTGCTGGGTTTTGTGGGGAGACGTGGAGTCCCTCAGCAGAGGTTTCCCCACCTCGGGCTATAACACAAGCGGAGAACTCACAGAGCTGCTCCCTGCTCGCTCCGCCCGGTGCTCGGCACGGCTGGAGGCAGCAGTTTTCCACAGCTCCCTTGGGAAGAGCATTTTCTCCCTGGTGAGATCCATCAGCTCATCTCCTCCAGTGCAATTGTTACTCTTTCTTTGGAAGATTCTAGCGGAGTTTCCAAGCATCACACTCGCAGTTTCAGTTTTACAGCACCATTTCTCAAGTCAGTATTTGCTCTGGCCGTACAGAGGCTGCTGATGCTCCTAAGAAAGCTGTGCCAGCTACCTACAACTCCTGGGGCAAATATCTCTTTCCCTCCCTTCGGAGAACTGGTGGTCCATCCTGCTCCCAGCTCTCCCTCAGAGACTCCCTCCTTCCCATGGGCTATAATTCTACCAGAACTGCTTTGGGAAATAGAAGCAGTCTGATCCAAAACCTAATGAAGTTAAAAGGAAAAAAAAAAAATCAATTTCAGTAACTCTTAGAGTGAAATAAACTGGTGGGAAAAGACCCAAGGTTTGGCTAACCCCGGTGCGCCATTAATTAATTCTTGACTATTTGGCTACATTTCCAAATTCTCCACCAGCACATTTTGATGGAAATTCCCCCGAAGTAGATTACTTTATTAGTAACTGTATAGGATTGGAAAATTTGGGATTTACTGAATCCCTGTTCTTCAGCATTTTCCCTACTCCTATGTTTTTCCAAATGAAGCAAGTTAACCATAAACGTCCTGTTCAGACACAAGTTGTGGAAATCAGCACTCAACCTTTTGAAAGGGTTTAAGCCGTTTGTTAGTGCCTCAGTAGAAGCGTTTTCAACTTGACAAGCTGAATTTTGAGATGCCCCTGAAAAACCACTGAAATCTTAGAAAACGTGGACTACTTCTAGCTAAACAGTTTACCCATTGTGTCACCAGTAAAACCAGCAGGTAGCTGTATCAGAAGAGCTTGTCCGGGACCTTCTCTGCAGCACCTTTGTTTTGTCAGGGCAGGTTGTGAAGATGCCAGAGGAAAAAGAAACTGTTCTCTCCAGCTTCTTTTCATCCAATTTCCTTCTTTCTCAGTAAAACATAATTTTAAAAGATAAAGACACTGGGAACAAACCCCAATGCAGTCACTCCCTCTACAACTATATTGTGCAAAACTTGCCTGGCAAGCCTGCCCTTTTCTTTGATTTGTGGGAAGCCCCTCTGACTCCGTTTCTTTGGTGCAGGCAGCGGCACTGGCACTAAGGAAAAGCAACATCTGCACCAGCTCCTTGAAACCGAGCTGTGCCTTCTGATACGGCAATAAGATCCCTGCTCATGTGTGTGAGCATGAGGAGAATCCCCCATTTAGACATCAAGATCTCTTTAAATTAGCAGGAAAAGCTGGAAAGCTGATCTAAACCGTCTTTCTGTGTACCGATGACACAGTTTCGGGTGTATTTTTTCATTGACTACGATGGCGTAATTTAATACAGCTTCTCATCAGTCAGGGGGTAACCCAGGGTTGAAGTCACTCTTACCCTTTCAGGAATTTTGTCCCCATTGCAGTTCTTACTTGGAATGGGAAAACTGAACTTAGAAACACAGTCCAAAAGCCAAAGGGTTGTAGGTCCAAGTTTCTCCGGCTGGGGCAAACAAGGAAGTGGGATTGACATGCATCGACTCACTCGTGGGTGAAACGTGAACATGGAAAAGAGAAGCTAAACAGCAAGCCAGTTCTGAGATATGGTCAGGAGAAACACAAAGCAGTGAGAAACTGCAGTTTTACTCTCTGCCTGCCACTGCACGGGTGGGGTGTGGGCCAGGGAGGGTGTAAAACCTCTCATCCTCGGGGTGAGTCCCATCCTGCTCTCCCTGGGACGGATAGGGCAGAGGAACAGCCTCATCTGCAACAGGGCACCCCGTGGGGCTCAGCCTTTGCCCTTCATCGAGAACACGACCCACGTCCTGTACTAGGATGAGATACCCAGCAGGGTCAGTTAGCCACGGCTAGGAAACTCAGGGAGGAGCGGAAAAAAGCAGCAGATATTGCTTGAAATCTGGGGAAGGTGGGTACTGAAGGTTACCCCCGCAGCCCTCCTCGCTGAGCCCCGGGCAGGCTGGGAAGCAGCCAGCGGCTCCCCCAGCCTGAGGAGGGTTTCACCCGACCCAGCTAAGAGTAGATTTCGCTTCTCCTTTGCTTTTGTGTTCCGTGCGGAGGTGAGGGAGAGAGAGGGTAAACAAACCCCAAACCCTCCAGCCCTGCCTTGGGGAAGTGGGACGCTACTTCAGACAAAACTGTTATCCATTAACATCCAATTATCACTTGGTCCAAGCCATTAATTATAAATCAGCCTCCTAATTGGGATAATTAGCTCTCTGCTACTTAATGTAGTATGACTGATGCGTTTGGAAAGAAGGTAATCAGTCCATTTGTTTAGCGTTAGGCGAACAAATCCAACTCTCATGGTTTAATTTCAGCCGCAGCCTTCCCACCGCCTTCCCCCCCTCGGCTCACCATCAACATTCAAAGCTCATTGCAGCTCCATTAATTGTTTGGGAATCACGGCAGGGACGGGCACACGCATCTCCGCGGGGCTTTCGGGACAGCAGCTCCCAGCCCGGGGATGAGACCGGACTCGCCCCTCCCTCGAGGGGAATATCTGGGATTTTGGGGAGGAGGTTAATTAGAGGGGACGGGTTTGAACCTGAGCTCGACCCCACAGTTGGGATCGTTCCGGAGAAGCAAGGGGCTCCGCTCTCCGCATCCCCCCGCACCTCGGCCGGGCCTCGCCTCTAGAAACCATTTCAGGGAGAGCGGAAAAACTTTCCTTTTTATGTTGTTTTTTTTTTTTTTTTTTTTTTTCTTCCCCTCTCCTTTCCCCCACTTCCCCTGGATGTCTCATTAATGCCGGCTGCTCGGCGAGCCGCCGATAGCTGCGGGTCATGATTAGATATTTATTACTGTCATTTACATGGAAAACTTGAGCTAACCAAGTGGAACTGGAGGGGGCCGCCGGAGGGGACGGGATGAGGCGGAGCGGGGACATTTCTTTTTCCCCGGCGGAGCCGGAATGCGGGACACAGCCGGAGCGCGGCCGGCTGGAGCAGAGGCTGCGGGGACAGCCCCGCAAAGCCCCCAGCCAGGGACGGGGGTGTTGGGCCGAGCCCTCCCCGGATCTGGGGCTGCGATTCCACCTCGCTCCGGCCGAGTTTCGTTTCGAAAGGGAGCGGGCAGCGCTCGGTGCGGGAATCCCACAGGGAAACGGGGGGTACTGCTCCCTCCCTCCTTTCTGCTGACGGCCTCGCCGAGGCGACCCTCGGGGACACCAAGGACCTGTCCCGGGATGCGCTGACCCCTTTTTCCCCCGAGTGGCCCGAGGTCGCCGCCTGGAAATAAATGGAAAGCGCAGCCGGGAAAAGCTGCCGACCGCGGGGACAGGATGGCTCCGTATGGGGCTCTTCTTGTCCCTTCTCTCCCCAGATAAAAGGACAGGCACGGCAAGCGTCGAACTCAAACCCCATCTCCGTCGGAGGACAAACTTCCTCGAGGGCCTTGCTTTGGACTGGAGGAGCCCCTCTAGTGTGTCCGGTCCCCTCGAGGCTCCCGGGAGGTCACCCTCGCCCTCTCCTTGCCCCTGCAAGGGGAACGGGTCCCGGGTGCCCCGGGCAGCCAGCACCGAGTGGGGACACGGACTTTTTTCCGCTCAAGTGCTGGCCGCGGCGGAGCACAACCCACCCCCCTTCCCTATCTGTTATCCCATGGCCCGAGGGCCGACTCTGGCGGAGATGTATGAGATCTCTTGCGGTAAAAATATGCACGCGGATCCCCATTTGGTTAGCCCTATAATAGAGGTGTAAATAGGTTTCGACTGCGAAGCCCTTAATTTATCAAAAAGGGCTGACAGCGCAGGTCCGGGATTTATACACCCCTTAAAGAGGGAGAGCGTGGGGGGGGGGGGGGGGGGCCGCAAAGACCGGCCTGCCAGCTCCTTACAGGGGGCTCCCCGTCCGTTTTGCTGTCTAACCTCGCAACGGGGTGACGTGAGGGTGTGATTGGTCCTAGAAAGGCTTCCTAGCGCCGCCGGCATCTTGCCCTCCCTTCCGCTCTCAACTTCCAGCCGCACCAGAAAGAAAAGCCAGTCCCGGGGCCATCGCCATCGTCCCCGGCTCCCGGCCCCGCTCGGGGGTTGTTTCTGCCCTCGGCAGCTCTCCCCAGGGCTGCGCAGCTTACTAAAACATCGTTATGTAAATAGGGGAAAGTTGCGCTCCCCTCCCGCGGAGCCCGGCTGACGGAGGGATGCGCGTCCGCGACCATTCCCTGAGCCGGGTTCCAGCCCTCGCATCCCCACCAGCTGCCTAAACCCGCACCGGGGCGGGCTGGCAGTGGAATCAATAGGGAACGAGGCCCCGAGCTGGTAGTGGTGGTTTGCATTATTTTTTTTTTTTCCGCGGTAGTTTGGATTTTTTTTTTTTTTTAAGTGTGGTATACTCCAAATAAACAAGAAAAAAATTAAAAAGAAAAAAAGAAACAAAGAGGGGCAGGAGGACAGAGAATTTGCGCTGGAGCCCGTGCTGTGTTTCTCCTCGGCAGTGCGCGCATCCCCGCCAGCGGTCCCTCCGCCGGCCGCGCGTTCCCCCACGAACACATTCCCCCTCCTCGCAAGCAATCCCCAAAGTCCTCTTCTTTCCCCGTCGGCATCGCCAGCGCACCCGGCCCCGCGCTGCCCGGGGGGGTTCTTACCTGGGGCGGTGGGGCAGCCTCTCCGCCCGCCGCGGGAGCGCGGACACGCGTGGGAGCGCGGCGCTGCGCCCCGGCCCGCCCTACTCCATCCGCCCGCGCTGCCTGCGCGCTGCCTGCGCGCCCGGCGGAGCTGCCATCTACCGGGAGTCAGCATTGGAGAAGGATTTTTAAAAGGAGCTTCATAGCGACCCGGGAGCTACCCAGCAAGATTTTCAATGGTCCTCCACCCTGTCAATCAAAACGGGGCTGCCGGTACACCCCTCACCCCCCGACACTTCTTACTAGTCATTTACTCCAAGCCGAGGTGTAAACGCCTAATTAAATCCCTGGGAGCGGACGGGATGCCGGTGGAAGGGAGGGCTAGAGCCAGGGCCGGGGGCGGGGGGGCGGGGGGGGGGGGTGATGATGATGTGGTCCGTAAGGCGCAAGGAAGGGAAGCCGTGCTTCTCCCCGCGGCCCCCCGCTTCGCACCACGCTGGATCAGACCCTGAAGTTTCCCTCTCCCTCGATGGCCCCTGGGTGGTGATGCTGGTGGGGGATAATCTCCCAACTTTAATTACAGAGCGACCGCGGCCCCCCACCCTCCTCCTGGCCGCCTCGCTGTCCCAGCTTAGCCTCCTGCACCCCTCGACTCCTCTTTAAAATTGGGGGTTGGGGGAACGGGCACGGTCAGAACACGGAGAGATAAAATAGGAGCGGTGGAAGGAGCTCTGAGGAGCATTGGGCGACGGATCCGCCGCCCGCCCCGTCGGGGAAGCTCCGCTGCGGCAGCCGGGAGCGCACGGGCGGCCCCGCCGGGACGGGGGAGCCGGGGAAGGCAGAAGGAAGGACAGCGGGCACGGGGGACCCCACGGGGCTCTGACGGGGAAGGAGCGAGCACTTAAAGCGTCTGCCCGCTCATGATTTTTTTTAATACTTTCCCCCGAAATACTTTTTTTTTTTTTCTTTCCCCTTCGGTATGTAGAAAGTGGAAAACCAGCTTTTCCTTTTCTTGTATTTCCTTTTCTTTCCCTTTTTACTCTCTCTGCGGGATTTTCGCAGGTACCTTCCCGTCCAGCGCCCGGGCTGGTTATCTGGCAGAGCTCACTAACTGGTGCGGTGGTTGTGTTTGCTTTTCAGCTTTGCCATGCCTTCGCAGCAGAAAGAGCAGTTTAAAGCCTTTAGAGAGATTGCTAATAGATGCCAGTTCCTTGCCTTTAGATTCTCTCCCAGCCCAGGAGGATTTAGGATGGGATTGGGAGACGAGACGCCATTTCAGGCTCCAAAACACCCTGTTTTAAAATGACTGCGGGTAAGAGGATTAAAACAATAATACCCTTCTCTTCTTGAAGGTTTTTTTTTCCTCTCTCCCTCCTATAGAAAAGATTTCTTCTCCCAGAGCAAAACCGTTTAGACAGGAATTAAGGGAACAAGAAAGAATAAGGGGGGGGGGGGGGGGGGAGGACCTTTTAATTTGAGCTTGATATTTTGTACAAATTTTGACCAAAAGAAAAAAAGAAGGGATCGGTCTGCCTCGGGACACCAGAAGGCTCCAAGTGCCACTTTCTTGTATTTATTTTTATCGTATATATTTATTTTTTTTTCTTTCTAATTTTTTTAAACCACAGGTTATGGGGTACCAAGTGATGGTCTCGGGAAAGAGAGGGAGGGGGTAAACCCATTGAAATCTATTCCAACCTATTCCTGCCCTCGCTCCGCCGACGTCCCGCTTGCCCCCGGGAGCGAGGAGAGCCCCTCGCCCTGTGCTTGCCCCCGCGCCCTCGAAACCAACCACCCGCTTATGGCCGGGAAACCGATTGGGCGAAACTCGGCGCATTGACCGCCGCGATCGCTTTTCGGCGACGTTTTTCGGGGGCCCGAAGCCGGGCTGGCCTGGGCACCACCCCGCAAAAACAACGCGGAGTGGCCCGCCTTGCCTTTTTTTGAGGTGACCCTGCAGGGGACACCGCCACCGTCGCCGCCCCCCGAGTTTGCCACCTGCGTCTTCCCCTCTGCGCTAATCACAACGACTCGGAATGGGGCACGGCCGGGAGCCGGCCGGCGACGCTTCCCAAAATTCAGCGGACCCCGTGGAAGCGCCTCCGAGCCCCTCAAAACCCGGTCGGGAGCAGCCCCGCGGACCTGTAGCTGGGGCACAAACACCAACCCCATGGGGCAAAGATCTGCTCCGAAGCCGGCAAACTTTGCGGGGCTGCCGCGCTCGGTGCAGCGGGGAAGGGGTTCCCGGTGTGCCGGGGGCTGCGCCCGTCCGGGCTGGGGGCAGCGCTCCTTCTCAGTTGTTTCTGAATTGTGGTTTGCAGCCAGGCACGGATTCCCAACCCCTCCGACCGCGATGTCACCATTGTCTCGCTTCTCTGCTCGCTGAGAGCAGGGGAGATTTTGTAATGACTTCGACGAAATTCCCCCCTTCCCCTCGAAGAAATAACAAAAATTTCCCTCTGTCTTCAGAATATCTTCCCGAGCTCTCCAGCGACGGGATTTCTGCCGTTTAACCAGCCCCCAATAAGTAAATAATTGCGTTTAATTCAGCTCTTCTTCGCAGAAACGAGTAAACAGCGCATTTGGCGCAGCTCGGAAAAGTGACCCCAGTTTGTCTGCGGAACTGATTTATCACATCTCCCCCCCCGCCCCGAGGTATCGATGGGGCAAAGCATCAGGGAATCGGCAGCAGTCGTATCCAGATTACGGGGCTTTCTGCTCCAAAACGCGGGGAAGCGAGGGAGGGATGCGGAATGCGCAGGAGGAGGGAAGGCAGCCCCGGGAAGGGGCTGCGGGCAGCGGGGGGACCCCCCAGGAGCCTCCCCGT
Source organism: Chamaea fasciata (assembly GCF_029207755.1). Taxonomy (NCBI): domain Eukaryota; kingdom Metazoa; phylum Chordata; class Aves; order Passeriformes; family Sylviidae; genus Chamaea; species Chamaea fasciata. Next base: position 24,043,991 of record NW_027094095.1, read on the forward strand.
CCACCCCGGGGCTCCTCAAACTTGTCTGGCACCGGATCCGACACAAAACCTCGGCTCGGCTGGGCGAGAAATGGTTCTTTTTCACCCTTACCATAATAATAATAATAATAATAATAATAATAATAATAATAAACAAGAAAAACAGAGGAGATGAGGGTAGATCTCGGGCAATTTTTTCTCTGTGAGTTTTGCCTCACAGAACAAAATGAAATATGGAAATAAATAAATCTGCCACCCAGACTTGATCCTGCACTTCGAGACGGGGTGGGAGGAATTTATTAGTTGCTGTGTAGTAAGGACATTTTAAGTTTCCATGATGTTAATGGTAATATTTTTGGCAAACTGTCTGGGTCTATACATGCACGAAAAATTCCCCTTCAAAGACCATTTTTAATGTCTTTCCTAAGTAAACCGTGAATTTCAGACTTCCATGTAGGCTCTAAGCCTCCTCACCTGCATGACGGGAAGGACAGCTGCTACTTTTAATTTGAAAAACTGGTTATTTTATGGGGGGGGGGGAAAAACCCCAACCAAAAACTTAACCAAACAACAAAACAAACAGTGGAACGATCAGGAAATGATGTTGGAAGAAAATCATGGTTTTCTCATTTTATTTAGAAATACATATGATTTCCCTATCTGGGGCATTGAACACACACCACTCCATCCCCATCCACACCCACACAGAATAATGTGTTTGCATTTGCACAGAAATCGTGGTTGTTTTCTCCAGAACAACTAAAATCAAAGGCAAGCTGGTTATATTTTAAACAGCTAATGCATTAACTCCCTTCCTCTCTCTGTTTGGCTTTTTTGGGGTTTGTTTGGTCTTTTTTTTTTTCTTTTTTTTTTTTTTCTTTTTTTTTTTTTTTTGGTGAATTTTGTGAATTTTGTGAATTTTATAACACCTCTTACCAGGACAGTAAACTGTGTTACAGAAGCGAAAATTTAATTTTAGGCTGAATAATGAGAAATAAATCTCCATCTTTGGAAGATGGATGAGGAAGAAAACTCAGAACACTGACAAACCTCCTTACCCCTGGATCTATGGCAAATACAGTGCAAGACATTTCTACTTGCCTCAAATTATAATGGCAACAAGGTCTTAAAATAGCTACTTAACTAAATCAAGGCCACTTTGCTGCTTGGTTTTGTTTTGGAATGTTTTGGGGTTTTTTCCCCCCACCTCTCTCTCTCTCTCTCTCTTTTTTTTCCCTTTCTTTCTTTTTTTTTTTTTTCTTTTTTTTTTTTTTCTTTTTTTGGTATGGGGCATCTTTTGGGGGTTTGAAATGTTCCAGACATTGTCCAGTACTTTGTCCCCGACGCCAACCGCATTCGTGTGAGACCGAAAGGGGATTAACTTGTGAACTTTTAAAAATCAGAACTTAAATGAGAGGCAAATCTAGGCCACAGCTCATTGTGGGAACCGTTTCTTAAGCAATTAAAGCGAGAAGAAATTCCTCGCAGCCTTTTTCCTTAAAGCAGCTTTCTGAAGGATTTAAGGAGGACTAGTGTCCGGTCCATCAAGAAAGATTTAAACTGCACAGTGATATAGAAAATCTCCACTTGCTCTTATTTAAAGGGGCACTATCACCATTTCCATAAGACCCTTGACATTGTTTCTTTAATCTTGTTTATAAACTTAAACAGATTTAAAAAGTTTTTTTTTCCTCTTCTCTGCCTCCTTTTTTTTTTTCATGAATTCATTGAAAATATATTTGATGCAGTATTTGAAAAGAGACCAAAACAGGCTCACAGTTGGCTCACAGTTAAGGATTTTCTGTTACTAAAAAGTCTCAAGCCACAGCTTGCTACATTTCTCCTTTTGCTCTTGGAGGTTTGGAGGAAAGTGAGATTAGTGGGAAGAGGAATTTATATTTTTTTCCTCTGGGGTCAAGTATGCAATAAAAGTTTCTTTCTCCCCAAATTAAGAGGACACAAAGTACCTTCTCCCCCAAAATCGACTCAAACCTTCATGCAATATTTGCAGTTTAGCACATTTTCCCTTGGCTGAGGGTAGAATTATATTCTAAGCAGCCTCCTGCAATGTCAGGTTTCTTTCTTTTATTCCCTCATTTCTCTTTCTTTGCCCCACTAGTGCTCCCCCCTTAAGTCCTGGCTGTTGGGGCTGGTTCCTACCCATATTTAGAGGTCAGCCAGTATTTCTTACAGTTCTTCCAATTTGAGCTACTCAACAAGGTTTTCTGCACTGCATTTAAAAAAAAAAAAAACAACAAAACAACCTGCTAACCTTATTCCAGAAAAACCAGTTGTTCCCCCTTAAGTCTTAAAAAGAAGAAGAGGGAGGGAAAAAAAAAAAAAAAGTGAACACCTTGGAGTCACCAAGGCTTTTGGTGCTTATAGCTAATTAATAGCCCTAATGATATTTTTCCAAGTCCATGAATACATTATGTTTGCAATCCAAAAAGCGTTAGCCCCATTCAAGGGTACTTCAACATCTGCTCATTTAAGGGCAATTAATCATTTTGATATATGGTTTAAAATTGACTGCTTCCAAGGGACTTTTTTTTTTGACAAGAATAACAAAGCAATTTGCCAGGAGCCATCTTCTGGACATGTTATTAGCAGAGCCTTCATCTTAAAGAGGGTTTAAAAAAAAATCCTCAGATTTAGGTACCTGCTTTAAAGGGAACCCAACACCTTCTCTCTCCTGCTTGCTTTCTTACACTTCATCCAGTTCTTCATCCAGCTCTTCATTCCTCTGTCAAGAGTTGGAGTACACCTCCATCTAGACCTAAAATTTAAACCTTGACTGCAGAGGCATGTGAGTTTATAATTTTGCCCCTCAAGGAGAATGTGAGCTGAATATTACAAAATAAAGAGCGAGCTCAGCTCCTCCTCCCATTTCCGCTTTCTCTTAATTGTGATAATAACTAGTTTTCTAGTTTTATGTTTTTGAGTTAAAAAATGCTTCATACTCCCTCATTGGTCTCAACCTCCTCTCAAATGCAGCCAAGGAACTTTTTTCTTTTTTTTTTTTTTTTTTTTTTGCTATTAACTGCAGTTTGTAACTGTAATAAGCTATTCCTTAGTTTAGCCTATTTTTCAAAAAATACCTGTAAGGAATCAAATCTACCAAGAGCATTAGGTGAAAACAGCCAAAAAGATCAATTTTTTCAGCCTGTGGTTCCTGGTAAAAGTGTTAGCTGAGAGAATGTAAAGGGGAAGTCTCTCCCGTGCAGGGAATTTAAAGTATAGTTATGACAGGCAGATCTAGTTATTTATTTATTCAGTGAATCCCAGCTGTGTTCAGAGGCTCCTGCCAAACAGGGGGCCCTTTCCAGCCCAGGAGCTGCAGATGAGGGAGGGCATCCAGGGCAAAAGAGATAAGCAGGAAAGGTGATGAGAAAAGGCAAATAAATAGAGGAGTGATGTGCCCAGCAGAGGCAGACTCGGGAGGAGAGGCCTCCCTCAGCCGAGTCCCTGCCCTCCTGGGAGAAATGGATTTCAGGGTCAGTCTTCCCTTGGGGACATTGCACTTCTGCTCTGCTCTGTCACAAAGGCACAGGTGTGTCTCCTCCTGTCATTTCACAGGCTGCCTGGGAAGAACCAGCAAAATTGAAATTTTGCAATAGGATGTCAGAAGGGTTCCTGTTTAATTTAAAATATTACTAATTTATTTTCAGTCTTGGTGCATCAAAATTTGCTATTTTTTAAAACCTGGGTTGGATTCAGAGCCCTTTATCTGTGGCTTTATTCTGGTCTGGGGTCATCCAGTGCCCAAGCTACTCCTTATCCTCATGCAGTTTTTATTCATCAGTCTACAGCCAATGAAATGCCATTATTTGCTTTAAAAAGGTTATATAAATGAGTGGAGGTGATTTAAAAAACATCCCACTTATAGAAGGTTTGGTTTTTTATCAGGAATTTGAAGGCAGCCTCCAAGTAACTAAGTAGCCTGAAAAAAAAATCCAATTAGGGGAGAAATGTGGGTGGCTTGGAGTTGACCCTGCTGCTGTGGAACGTTGCAGTTGTAATTTTGGTATGAAACAACTCTTGTTCTTTGAAGATGGAGTGGTGGGGACAGGTGACATCACCCAGGTCATGTGGGGGACACAGCATGGTGGGGACCTTGGTCCATCAGCCACCACATGGCCAAAAAGACCTGGTGGCTCCTTGGTTTTTAGATCTCCTGAGAAAAATGTTCTTCCTCCTCAGCGAGGCTGCAGAAAGGACAATTTAAAGTCATTGTAGACCCTTCACCTTTGCATTTTGCTGATTTTTTTTTCCTTTTTCACATTTTTGTGTATTTTACAGAAAAGGCAGTGAAACATCTGAAAACAAGACACTTTTCAGTCAGGGTTACAGATCAGGAGGGCTTGAGCACAGCCTGAAGGTTCAGCCCATTTGCTGCTGCCAGAGGAGGAACTGGGGAAGGCTGATCTTCCCAGCCACATTGTGAAGGGTGAGCAACATGTTTTTTGTTGGGTTTTTTTGTTTGTTTGTTTGGGGTTTTTTGTGTCTGTCTCTCCCATGGATTAATTTAGGGGAAAATAATCTCTTGGGGTTTTACAATGGTCGTACTGAAACCTGGTCCAAACATATCCACCCACGCAGCTTCACAGACATCCTTTATGGCTTGGGTGTGCCTGGAATTTTAACATTCTTCACACTCATGGGATGCACGGTGGGATGCTGCCTCTCCTCTGACAGGCATTTCCTTGCCAGAAAAGCCTTTCCTTGGTTGTTGGAGAGGTGAAGAGCTCTCCACGTGGCCACTGTGCTATGGTTTGTTATTCGTGGAAAGAAATGTGAATGTGGACAAAGGCTGTGATAGGGATGTTATAGCTCCTGGAGCTGGTTCTCCAGCTCCTGGAGGGTTGGAAATGTTATCTAAGCAGAAAAGAAAATCCAGGAAGTTGCTTAAATTCAGGCCCTCCCCATGGGCTTGGCATGGAGAGATCGCATTTTCTAGCTTGAGACCCTTCCCACACAAGTAGCAAAGGTGGTGAAGTAGTAAGTCAGTCTCTGCTTGGCTTCCCTTTCAGCACCCCATAATTTGGGCAGCTGGGGGGATTTGTTTTGTTTTGTTTTGTTTTAAGAGCACAAGGTAAATCAATAAGAGGACATGCGTCCTCTGGGAACAAGATGATGCACCTGCCTGTGTGGGCACAAGTCATGTAACGACTTTGGGGCAATGAAGGTGTTTCTGACCCTGATTTTCCCGCACCCTTGAGCTGCTGTTGTATCAGCCCTCTGTTCCATTAGCTGAGGTCCAGCTCTGCACTGTGGGATGCTTTGAATCCCACATCACTGTCTGCTGTGGTTTATCCTCCAGGGAGCTGCTTCTCCTTGTCCTCAGGAAAGACATTACTCTTGCAGCTTGGCTGCATCTAAGTGTGCACTCAGGCTGGATTTACACTGAGAGCTGGGTTATCCCAGCTTTCCATCACTGAAACCAGAGGAGGGCTTTGCCATTGGGACCAAGGATTTGTCCCTCATCAGCAGATCAGACCCAGAGCCGGATCTCCCCAACCATCTTTTCTAAAAGAAGCCCAAATATTGATCTCTTGGACAACAGTGCAGGCTCTGCCAGTCCTGGCAGTGAGGCTGGATGCAGCTCAGTGCTGTTTTGCTGGTGTAAACCCCAAGTAATTTATTCAAAAGCGGTGATATTTATCTAGATTTACATCATTTAGCACTAAGTTCAGTCCTTCGGTAACGGATGCTCAAATGCATGACTGCATTTATTTTGTACCTACCTCTGAGCAAAATGACAGATACGTTTCCTGGGGGATAAAATCCATCTCCCAGGCACACAACCAGCCTGGCTGTGTTTTCTGCAAGAGAAATTTCAAGGACATAAGAGGACGGGGAAAAAGGAACTTTTTCCTCCCAGATCAGGATCATGGCCCAGTGGCCACCTCCACCAGCACTCGTTCACCAGTGGCTCCAGCCCTTGTGCTGAGTTGTTTGAGCAGCTGGAGGAAGTGTTTCAACCCAACTTCCCTGCACTGGTGCTGGTTTTGGGGATGTGTTGGCTGCAGGCACCAGCCAAGGCCATGCCATCTCCTGTGCCACCCCACCTCAGTGGGTTTCTCTGAGGGGGTGGCAGGGGAGGGGAAAGGAAAATGAGCCCTGCTCAGTTTTGTGTAACACAAGACATGAAACCTGTTAGGTAAACACCTTATTAGAAATGATTTGTCATCCCTCTGCCTCTCTCAGCTGCATGTAACTCTATCTCCAGACTATTATAGTATCAAATATATTTTACAAGAGTTTTACCTACAGGTGACTTGCTCTTTATTACTGGATGTAGGCAAAATCAATACTTCAGTAACTAGAAGATCATTTATTTTGCTTTTTGAAACATTTTTCAACAGTGGGAGAGCAGCTAAAACCTGCAAAGCTATGATTAAGAACCCCACACTCTACCTTCCTTTCCTTCCCTTCCTCCTAATGCATTCATTGACTTAAATAGGTAATTTCCAAACCCAGAACATCATCCTGAACAGCCACTGCTCTGGTGCACGGTTTTTATGGTTTTTGGTTTGGTTTTTTTTTTTCCCCTTGCAGACAGATAATTCTTTAAACTTGGATAATTTCAAGGGGGAATCAACTTAATATAAATGTACCTGTCACTGGTTGAAATAGGAGCAGATTCTGGCCTTTCAGTGAGGCCACTTCTGCAGTCCCACACTGGGGAAAAATCAAAAATTGCTCAGAACTGATAATGCATTCCTCCACCTCCACAGCCCTGATGGAGTTCAGTCAGGCCAAATACCCCAGCTGCTTTTATGTGTTTATTTTACCTTCTGATTTGTTTTGAAGGTCATATGATGCAAAGATGATGGAGAGGAAATGCTTGTTGTTTAGGGAGGTTTGTCCCTGAGTCACAGCGCTCTGCTGCTGGCAAGTGCCCCACAAGGAAAGGAAATTTCTGCTGGGCTGGTGCAGAGGAGGGAGAGGCTTTTGCCTCTTCTCCCCAGCCACAAAGACTTTGTTATCCGTCAGGTTTGTGGCTCCTCTTGCAGCTGATAGAGCTCTCAATCAATAAAGAAATAATCTCAGGCTGCAATATCCATGTGCTCCGATACCCGGGTGTTGGAAGGATCAAGTGACATTGCTCTGACCGTGGAGGTGAGGGCTGCTTGGATAAAAACTCTGACTTTAGATGTTCAAGTGTCTTGGAAAACTCATGACAACAAGAAACAGTTTAATATCTGTACTCTCCATCAGCCTGGGCTTTTGTTTACCCTCATGTGAGCCAGGGAGAAGGGCATTCCCCCATGTAGAGGTGGGGAGGAGCATCCAGGCACCAGCAAGAATGTTGAGGAAAACCCTTCCTCCAGAGAACCATCTCTCCAAGCACCTTTCACCCACCCTGGATGCACTTCCTACCCATCCCACTACCTCTGGCCACTCTGCAAACTGCTGGTCCAGCGAGACCCTGTCATGTGGTCACTTTGGTTCACTTTGGTGTCAGCCAGACCACCCAGGGTCCTGGTCCCAACCCATTCTCCCCTCCACCAGCAGGACTAGGACTTTTCTTACGGCAAAGCAAAGGGAAAAGCAAAACAGAAGAGACTTTTGCTCATCATCCCTTCAGTTTTAACAAAACTTCTCGACCAGCCATTTGGTATCATATAAGCAAAGGTGTTTCCTTAAAAAAGTACATATGCACATACTGGTGTACTCACATTCAAACATGTGCACAAGTGTATAACCTACAGTTTTTAGACTATAGCATTTATCATCTGGAATGTCCTTTGATAAAGTCAAAGACCTTCTGAGTCACTTAATTTTCCAGGAAAATCTGATCTAATAGTCTATTTGTGACAAGAGAGATTTTTAGGGTTTCTTTTTAATAGGTATTATCTCTTTAGTAAAATGTAATTTCCTGTTTTGGAGGGAAGAGCTTGATTCCCTCGCTCGTTTAAACAAGAATACTTCTTTTTTTTTCATTCTGGCACAGCTGCACAGGGTCACACACACTGGGGTTTGGAGGATGAGGATTCTTTAGACCCTGCAGCCCAATATTGTGTTACATCTGTAGTCTCACAGCTTTGCTACAAGTCCTGTGGATGTCAAGAGATGACACCATGTCCCCCCCAAAAAAAAGAAAGAGCTGAGGGTGTATATAAATCACCATAGGATGGAAATAAATTGTTATTCAAGAGTTTTGTTGGATTTGAGTTGGGGTTTATTTTTTCTTGCTCCTTGTCCCTGCTTTTGAAACAATCTTGCCATGGAGGATGAGTTGGCAAGTGCAATGTCTCTTTGTATTTGGATAGGGGTAAATCTCCCATATGTGTAAAACCTTAAGGTTTTGGAAGTTCTCTGTCTCCTGCCCCAAAAAAGAAACAAAAAACCACAACCCCAGTCTGTCTTATAGTGCTTCAAAATCCTATTGGCAGAGAAAATGAAGTGCCATCATCACTTGGTCTTGATTTATTTCTATTTTACTTAGAGTTTTTGGCAAGGATATCACCACATAACACTTTTCCAGTTTATTCTGCTTCCTACCAGAGTCACGGCAGAGCACCTGGGTCTGGCTGATGGGGACTTCTCACCAGCACACGCTGAGATTTCAGCATCTCCCAGTGGTGGGAAGGCTGAGGATCACCATTCCCTTACACAGCTGGCTGGTCTTTGAATAAATGAGATTCCCTTGTCTTCCAGTGCTCCAACATGTCTGGAGCAGTGCTGTGGGTACTTTTCACCAGGGTTTGCTGATGATGGTCCAAGTTTCACTCAGGAGAAACGCTACCCAAGCCCCGGTGAGGCCTTGCCTTCCCCTCACTCTTCTCTTGGCAGCCCCAGCTGAATTTTGCTGATTTTGGAGCAGAGTCCATGGCAGGAGCCTGGAAGGCTCAGGCAGCCTCACCCCCTCTGCTCCAGCATCCACCGTTCCCACTGCAGGTCCGGCCATCTCGCATTCACAACGTGTCCAGCAAAGTTTGTGTCAGGGGGTTTAAACTTTAGATGTGTGACCAAGGAATTCCCAGTTCTGTTGCATGTGTTCCTCTGTCTCTCCCTCTCCCCCCCGTCTTTCTCTTGGCTGTGAAACAGCACAAGGAGACTCTTTGTATGCTCCTAATCCTGAAGCAACACAGCTTTAGCAACATCCAGGGATAAAAGCACCATCAAACCACAACTTTATGGGGGCAAATCTCCTCTAATCCCTCGCTTTAGCTAAACAAAGCTTCTTGCCCTAATCCGCTATCGCTTTAAAAAAAAAAAAGCTCAGATTTTGTTTTTAGTAAGAAGATGATCCAAAGGACTAATTTTAAGAGAGACTAACCAACTCTGACAGCTTTTAAAATAGACGACAAGAAAATAGATGCAAACTTTCCTCTCAATTCAAGGGTTTTCAGGCTATGCAATAAGAAAAATATCCAGGGTTTAACTGCTTTCCTTTAAGCTCACTTTTATTGTATTAAATGCTCTGACCAACTCAGATTCAAATCACCAGGCCCAAATGCCATTTGATCTTTAAAGAGAGAGTTAAAAAGTGTGCATATTATTCCCAGGAAGGCAGTCCAAGGAAAATCAATTATCATAAACAAGGATTATATTACACACACGGTCAATATGGAAAAACAAACATGATGCTGATAATGGGCTGTGGAAGTGGCTGACATCTGAAGTCACTTTGACTGCATTAAAGATAATTCTTTATTAATTTCAGGATGGGTGTGTGTAAGAATAGTAGTGAGGAGAAATCAAGCTCTTAAACAGTCAGGCCATGCTTTCACTCCAAACATGGACCAAGTGTCAAATTTTCCTTCCTTTTAAAGTTTTTTTTCCATGAGGGATGTACAAGTGTTGCAGTGTGACTTGGGGGCTCAGCGTGTGTGTGCGGCTTAGCGCTGCTTGGCTTCAGATGTGGGAAAATGCTGGGCTTGGAGGAATCAGGGGGAACCACCGTGGTTCCCTGAGGACCCTGCTGGTCTGAGCCTCTGCAGCGAGCAGGTGCCTGTCTCATTCCCATCGTGCTCCCTGGGTGTTGCAGCAAACCAGCTACACACATTGGTTTCTTCCCCCGGTTTATATCTCTGCACTTACTGTGAGGAATTTTCATTATCCATTGGCATCTAGTCTGACATTCAGCAATCTGTCTGCAGGATGAAGAGGCAGGTTGCCTCCTCAGATTTGCAGCATCATCTTTTCATCCTTACTCCTGCTTTGCTCCCAGGGAGCAAGAAAAATCTGTATCCACATTTTTCCAACACATTTGACACAGCCTCACCACCTTGCTGATGTGAAGAAGGGGATATTAGCAGGTCTCTGTTCCCTCAGTACACCTGGGTGAGAAGGGATGGAACCCTTGGGATTGCCCCCAGCTGGGGACGGGGCCTTTCCTCATCACAGACCCTTCCTTCAAGCTGGCTGGGGAGCAGCAAAAAACCCCAAAATAGCATTTCTGTCCCCAGGGGAATTCCAGCACTTTGGAATGTGCTTTGGTGCAAATACCACTGGGAAGTCAAAATTATCTGTGGATAATTTTGACGTTCTGACATCAAAGGATGTGAGCAAACACCGAATACAGCACGCACATGGTATTCAGTAAAACTGAAGTTGTAGGAATATTTTGACATAGCATAAACGTAGAAGCTGTCCAAAGTGAGGAAACTCCCCCCCGTGTGGAAATGTGCTGAAATGAAGCAGTTTTGATGCTCAGTATGCAGAGAAACTCTGGGCAGATTCTTTGGATGTTCTCCCACTATGAGAGGCTGTCGAGCATGACATCTTTTTGCCACGTGTTGTCTGTTTGCAGTCAGATGGAGAATGGTTCTGCCTGACTCATTGGGAGCATTCCCCATAAATCCAGCTCGTGAGGGAGCCCCAAACTCCTTTTTCCTGCAGATCAGCCCAGCCTGCACCAATAGCTGTGGATCCCATTTCACCTTTGAGGGAAGCCACTGATGGTCTCCCAGATGTTCCACCTGGTCCCTGTGCTGGCACTGCACCCACTGGCTGCACTTGACTCCCAGTGCAGCTGTGACAGGAGTGTGTTTCCCGAGGCTCTTGGCTGCTTTGTCCTCGGCCAGAGAGACGTGTATAATCTTTGGCTAAGCTCCCCCAGGACCCCCAGCCTCTCTCTGCTCAGCCACACTGAAAGGGCCCTTTTGAAGTCTGCCCGGCCTTGCGGGGTGTGTTTGCCCTCAGACGGCACATGAAACCAGCAAACACCATTTCTGGGCAGAAATCTCCAAAGTCCATATCCTTTCAGCCTTAAAGTTTCCCTTTCTCATTGACCTGTGCCCAGAAGTGACTCCTGATTTGAATAGCAAATAGTAGCTGTCTTTCCCTCCACAGTTAAGCTGTTTTCTTTTCTTCCTCCCAAAGCAAGGTGGGAGCTTTTTGCTTCCCTCTTTAGAGCAGCCAAGGGGAAGGGGACGCAGCAGAGTTGGTCGATGCTGAGTGGAGCCCCCATCCTGCTGATGCAAAGAGCCTTTGATGGACCTGTTTTCCCCTCTGCAGGCCCAGGCAGTAGTGGTTTTCCACCAGGTAATCACAACCCTGCAGAAGTGTTGTGGCACATAGCTGGGATTTTTTGGAAGCAGCCTTTGGTTTGGGCAGCATGGGTCTGGACTGCTCAGCGACAGACTGATTTTACAGCACCTCGTGTCACCTGCTGATTTGCTGTGTGTTCAGCACCAGACCTGGAAAAGGGAAACTCCGGTGGAGGAGAAGGATGATCAGCAGGAAATTTTAACACTTGAACCTCACAACACAGCCAGAGTAAAAATCCACCCGACCCCTGTCCCAGTCCCACGCTGCAGAGCAGGAATGAGTCAGTGGGTTGGGTCTTCTAGCCCATAGTCAGGCCCAGGAGATCAAATGTCAGGTGGGACAAAGCTTTCAAAAGGCACCAATTTGATTTTTTTTCCCCCCATACGCTTCTCCTCCCCACTGGCCTTTGGAAAAACTGTGATTTTCACAGGCCCTGGAGGATGCAGCCCTGTGGCAGGGGACTCTGCCTTTCTCAAAACAGCCACGGGAAGCTGACAGGTAAAGGGGGCTCTGAAGAGCTCTACTGAGAGTTGTGGAGGTAATGGGATATTTTCTGCCCCTCTGATGGGGCAGCCTGGGAGAGTTTCCACAGGTCACTGGCACTTTGCCTTTTCAGTGCTCTTCCACTGGAGCAGGACAATGGGGACAGCGCCTTCATTTGCTTTTGTGCTAATGAAGTCAAAGAAGCATCAGGGAATTTGCACTGGGATCTGTATTAGGGATTTGATCTAAAAAAAAAAAAAAAAAAAAAGGTTCTTTGGGTAAAGCTTATCCCAAAAAGCATCTGGTAGGCTGAGAGCATCTCCTTTGTTTTCAAAAGTTGAGTAGTGACTGGGAGCGGGGAATATTTTTTCCTTAGATTTAGATTTGAATCTGTATTTTTCCTTTGTTCAAGGGGGAAGTGATGGGATGTGGGAATACCCAGTTTGATCTCAATGCTGGTAATCAATCTGTTCACTGAAAAGAAAGTTGCAAAAGCCTGCAGCCTGGTGAGCAACCCCATTTGTTCTCCATCCTTAAATCTCCAGGTCCAGGAGTCATGTGATAGTGCTAGACTCTTCACTTTGACTTTTAATCAAGCTGCAGGAAGGGATCTATGTATCATTTTAAAAGCCTGAAAACCAGAAAGGAAATGTGTGACATTATGCTTTATTTTTCTTTTTTGTCTCTAGGCTTTAAAGTCCAAGCTACGGACAAGGGCACTGAACAACCTGGTGGGACCATTTTAATGCAATTTTTCAGCCTGATGAGATATTTTGTAAGATTGTAAAATCCTCTTTGTTGTCTAAATGAACCCACCTGAAATCTGTGGAGTTCACTGTGCTGCTGCTACTGTGATATCACTTCTACTTTTCACCCTAAAAAATTGACTGGGAGCTGACTTTCAGCTCCAGGTTTTGAATCTGAAGCCTGGAGCATTCAGCCCTCTCCTTCAGCCTTTTCTACTTTCTATTGCTTTTCTTAATATTGTATGTGAATAGCTCATAAAACCCCCTGCAAACAGCAAGCAAGCAGCAAACCCAAACATGTCCCCATTGCAGCAAATGCTGGAAGAAATAAATTTAGCTGAAAAATCCCTGTCTTGGTTTTTTGTTATATTTCTTTCTCTTGGATAAGGCAAAAGAAGGGGGGAAAATTAAAATCCCTTGGTTGCAAAAATGCCTTCAGTCAAGTTCTCTCTCTTACTGACAGCTCAGTTCCAGCTACAGAAGTCTTAATGATATTTTGGCCATAATGCCGAGAGAAGCAAGAAAGCCCCTTCAGACACCGGGAGCTTTCACCCGAGTGGAGCAGTAAGTAGACAGCTGAAATGTATCTTTGAACTCAGGCAGGCAAAACTAGTTTGTTGTGGTGTCCCTCCTCCTGCCCACATCCATCCCTGTGTGTTGGCACAGCGGGTGCTGGTGGCACGTGACAGGCTCAGGGCTGTCCCCACAGTGTGGTCAGGGATGGAGGGCTTGGTGCCACCAGGTGTTCCTCTGTCTGAGGTGTCTCCTTCACCTGGCCTGGAGGACACAGTGGGTGTTGCCTTCGGTCTTTTTAATTGTGTGGGTTGTACAGGCATCCCATGGCTGCAAATCTCACCCTGGGTCACCCCAGCAACATGTGTTTCCAAAAGTTCCTGTGGAAGGAAAGCAGCTGGACTTCCCCTGAACTTCCACCAGTGCCTGTCTCAGTGGGCTGTGGCACCTTTTGGCTTTGAGCATTGGTTTGTGTCAAATTGAGGTTGAGCTAAGGGAGGGGCGACTGCTCTCCTCTTCAGTGTGGATCTTCCCGGGCCTCAAGTCCCCTCTGGTCCAGGTGGACTCAGGTTGGGTGTCAGAAAAAGATTCTTAACCCAGAGGGTGGTTGGACACCAGAATAGAGAAGTGCTCACAGCATCAGGCCTGACAGAGTTCAAGAAGGGTTTGGACAATGCTCTTGGTTACAGGGTATGACTCCTGAGGATGGTCCTGTGCAGGGCCAGGAGCTGGTCTTGATTCTTGTGGGTCCCTTCCCACCCAGCATATTCTGTGACTCTGTGATTTCCTGCCAACCATACTGAGCCATCAGTGGTTGTGTCTGGCAAAACAGACTGATCTCATACCCCTGATTTTGGACCTGTACTCCTTTTTTTCTGCTGCTGACCCCAAACCTGCAGGCTATTTCTCATGGTGAGCCTGTCCTTGGAGCAACCTCAAGGTAATATGGTATTGTCTTTGTGGAGCAAAGACAAAGGGCATGGCCCCCTCCTGAACCTCTGCCTTAAGAGGCTCTCAGAGATGTCCCCTCCTCTGTCCCCCCCTTCCTCATGTCCTTTCCAGGACTGAAGGCAACACCAACCTGTCTGGTAAAGGTTTAGAAGTGACACCTTGGTGCTCCCTGATGCCAGCCCTGATCCTGCCGGGCTTTGTCTCACCCCTGCTGGGTTTGGCAGTGGACTGGGGTGCTCAGTTAAGAGCACAACCACACAGGAGAAGCCCCAGGCTGGAGAGGAGAGTGTAGTACTTGCAAGGCTTTGAGTGCTCACTGACAGTAATTTTCAAAAATTATCTTTTACCCCTTAAACAAAGTTTTTATCCATATGTTATAGCTGCCCTTAGTTGCCCTTCCTGCCCTGGGGCTGGAACCATTTGCAGATCTCTCTCAGCTATTGGCTGATCCTAAGTAATAAGCACTAATGTTTGAGCTTCAAAATCACTTGCAAAGTTGCAGTCTGGTAAAGCCATCTGCTTGAAATCTGTCAGTATTTATTATCCACTGGAAGTTTCTCTTTGGACAGCTCTGATGCTGCCTTTCATTATCATGGAAAGCTGATCATATTAAACTAATTACAGGGGATAGCTGATGACAAGTTGCTCTTTAATCTGCTATCTTCTTTTGGATCAGAATTAAGGTCATTCTCCAAGACCTTGATTTTGGAAACTCCCCGGCAGCAGTTGTTAGCTGGGTTAAAATATTTACAAATCCGTATATCTTCTGTTGCTCCCGTTAGGAATGAATAAGCAGGGATTTGTTAGTGGGGCTGACACTCACCATTGTTTTAGAAGGTACTAAGTATTGTTCCCATGTGCTGCTTACACCATGTGGGGTGGGGGAGAGGGACTTTAACACATTCAAGCTTGCCAAGTCAATTTTTCTTAGGCAATGTTAGATTGTCTTTAAATCAAATTAATTTGTTTCCCATCCCTGGACTTGGACATACCAAAATAATGCCAGTCTGGTCTGTAAATTCTTCTTCACTGTGAGGAGAGAACAGCCTCTGTGCAGGATGGTCCCTGCCTGAGTCCTTCAGACACCTGAAGGTAGATGGGGCAGCTTGTGGGGCCAAGGGGGCAGCTCAGGGCACCTCCTGAACAGGAGGTTTGTGACCTTGCAGGAAATTGCAAAATGGGCTGGAAGAAGCCACCAAGGCCTGTGGGTGGCTTAGGCTCTGCCTCCCTGGTCTGCTTGCTGGTGGGCTGTGTGTGGGATAACTGATGCCTGCCTTACTTTCCTTGGAGTTAAAGTCAATCCCTTGTGGGGAGGCAGGAGGGAAATCTAGGCATTTAGAATCCATTTTCTTTGGAAAATGCTGGTTTTAGGTTCTTAATTGTCTATGTCCAAAGTTTGGAGGATGTAGGTCTATCCCTCTCTATGGCCTTCAACAGTCTAATGTTACTGCATCTGCTCACAGCCTGCTGTGAGACCTGGACAGCAGCTTCTCTGCCATGACACTTCAACTTCTCACCTGCCTTTTTCCTCCCACGTGGATTTACAGGAGAGGAAGGTTTTGGTTCTTAATGTTTACACAGCCTGGTGAGGACACAGCTTTCCAATTACCTCCATACTTTACAAATTGCTTTCCTGTAACGTGATGTAATTTATAGCCTGACCTCACTGCCAGGTCCCTGGGATGTAACTTGGTATGACTGCCTCCATCCATGCAAACAGGAGCAACTGGAGTCCTTCCCTTAGGGCTTACTCAAATACACTATATTTAATAAGAGTTAATCCCTTTAACACAGTTGCTGGCCTTGCCTTTTAAAATTGGATTAAGACTGGTGCACTATAGAGAGTTTTTAATGCCAATGAACCCAACCTGTTCTAGAAAATGCAAGTTGTAAACATGGTATGGATTCTAAGATCATTCTAACCTTAGCAATTGGCCTTGGGAAAGGATGCACAAAGGCCCTTTTCACACCTTTAACTCAGCAGGACCTGAAGGCAAATCTGGGGACAGATGAGCAAGGCTATGAGGAGTTCAGCTGATTCTCTGCTGCTCTCTCACAGGCACAATTAAATGGCAGCAAGGCAGAGAAAACACTTCCAGTGCAAGTGTCCTGAGGAGAAAAAGCGCCAGGATTAGCACACTGGAGAAGCCAAGCCCTAGAAGTGACCTAAAAACCGAGTAAAACTGATGCACATCTGAATTATTGCTGGATCAGAAAAGTGAAAAAATAGTGTGTGTAATTGTGTGTGTGTTTGTGTGCGTGACTGGTGATTGACAAAAGTTGTGGCATCTATGGGCTAAAAAGAGCTGTAGAAGAAACAGTTCTCATTCTCCTAGAAATATCTTTGAGAAAAAATGCTTCTGAGTTTTCTGAAAAGTTTATATATCCCTTTATCCCATATTTGGGGACGAAGTATTTTACTTGTAAATTCTAAATGTAAGTTATGGATTCATATTTGAACTCAAAGGGAGAAATAAGGGCTTAACCCTTACTTTTTACCAGGGCTGGTTTCTTGAACTCTAATTTACTCCTCTCCACAACACTGAAGCTTTTCATCTTATCTCTTTTTCAGAGCAATGAAGGAAAAGAACCATTTGTGAATTGTGTCTATGCCTGGATCTCAGATGCAAATGGGAGCAGGATGTAGGACAGCACTTGGACTGCACCACGCAGCCAGGACTCATTCATGGGGCATGACACTGAGCAAGGCTGTACCCATGGACAGCCAGGGCTTGATTTAATTTATTTCCTCCATACCTTTCATGCTTTTTTTAATATCTGTCACTTTTGGAAGCAGTAAGGGGAAAGAGTGTTTGCTTAGCCTCCTCTGTTTGCCCCATCATTTGTAATACGGAGCCATAAAATTAAACCCAGGATATCTTTAGCCTATTGATAGGCATTGGCAATCTCAGATCTCTTTCCCTAAATGGAAGGGGCAATTCACTGACACAAGCAATTGCCAGACTGCAGTGGTATTTGGATGAGAAGGAAAAAAAAAGGAATAAACAGACCTGGGGAACTCCAGTTTGACATAAAAAACAACATGATGGATAGTCCACAGTGACCACTGGTTCTTGTGGCTGGAGGACAAGGAAAAAAAAAAAAAAAGCAAGCAAGCAAGCAAGCAAAAAAAAAAAAAAAAAAAAAGAAAAAAAAAGAAAAAGAAAAAAAGCCAGGACAAGCAATCTGCAACCAGCCTAGGAAGATTACTGCCATAAAAGCAATGCTGGAAGGGGCTAGTTATCAAGTGGAAAACAAGAAAGTACAACTCGCTCCCCAGTCACCAGATTTAGGGGACTCTGGTTGGAAGGTTCATACTCTGGTGGGCCATTAGAGCAGAAACAGAAATGGATGCAGTAATCCAGAACATATTGAGTCTCTAGGTTGCCATGAAATATAATGCAGGGAGAAATGAATTATTTTCCAAGGGAAGCTGTAGAAAGCACATATATAGACTTTTTTTTATTGGGACTGTGTTATCAACAGTCTCTCTTAATAGTCGAAAACAGCTTCTTATGTTTTTTATAGAGTTTTAAAGATCCCTCTGGACATGTCTGGAGGGGCTGGATGGGGGGACCTTCAGGAGGAAGGAACAGGGGAAGAGAAGGGAGGGAAGTGCTGTAGGAGTGAGCATGGTGCTGATTTCCTTGTGCTGTCTCAGAATTTGGGTGTGGTGCTGCATTATGCTAATTTTGCCTCATTAGAAGCAATGGCACACACACATCGATGCTGTTCCATGTGAGGCGAATCTGGCCTGGGTGTTTTCCTTTGCAAGAGGGCGAACCAACAGGTAAAAAAAAAAAAAAAAAAAAAAAAAAAAAAAAAAAAAAAAAAAAAAAAAAGACTTAATGCTGTTTCCATCCACCCTGGAGCACCCGCAGGGGATGGTAGAAAGGCAGCTGGAGGAGTCCACAGAGAACTAAACTCCTCCCGGTTTTGGAGATTCAAGATCACCTTGTTCTCCTAAGCCCACATTTAAAGAATGAAAGAATCTTGTGAAATCCCTCTCATGACATTGATGGGACTTTAAATGTTTGGGAGTGAAAATATTAATGCAGATCTAAGAGGTTTTGATGGTTTTTTCCATGCACAATGAGCAGTTTTATACTTTAACATCTGTATCCACTTTTAATATTAACTTCTGGTGAAAGAACTGCTGCTGCTGGTGACATGAAGTTGTCACAAATGAATCTTAAGATTATAAAAATAATGTGTAGTAAGGACTATTTTGCCTTGTCACTATGACATTGAGACTCGGTCTTGTGTGCATGTCATGTTTGCAAGGTTTTTGACAACCACAGGTAAAACAAAGAGGAAAGGGAAGGGGAAAGGACAAGGAAGGGGTAGATCCCAAGCAAGCTGAATTGTCTGTCTCACAGGAGCTGAGGTTTGAAGAGATCAGAGCCAAGGACTCAAATCATAAGAGCTCATAGCAAAGATTTTTAGTCACAGTAGAGTCCTTCCAAGAAAAAAAAACCTCTTGAGTTCCCATGATGGACAGAGCACACAAAAGCATGAAAATCACTTTGCTTTGCAATAGCCTGCCTATGTCTGGAATTGGGAAGCTGCCTCCAGAAGCAGCCTCTGAAATGTAAAGACTGCTGCATGCAGGAACCAATCCACCAGCCAGGAGTGTGGGATATTGTCCTCAAAACATAAACTCGGACTACTTGGCGTAGGAGATAAAAAATAAATAATAAAAAAAGAATGATCAGTCTAAAACTCAGAAATTTCTTGAAAAAATGAATTATCTTGGGTAGAAAACTTGATTGATGCTCTCTGTCTGACCACTTAACACTCCTGTGCTTTCTTCTCCCTGTAACTCCACAAAGCTGTTCAGCAGAAGATCTCATAGCTGCAGTTTTTACTGTTTCAATATTTTTTAAAAGTCCCTGTCTTATTAGATTCCTTAAAGTTCAGCTGACGCTCTACACAATATATATCAAAGAATATGGCAGGACAGTAAATAGAGTCTCATTTCATTGCTCTGTGGGGAAATGCTGGTGGCAGGATGGACTAATATATACAAAGTGAATTCTGCACTTAGTACAGATCAAAATAATTTCAGAGACCCAGGCAGTGATTTGGCACACCATGCGGCCTAAATTACCTCTTTTCTTTTAAATATCCAGAGAGGTGCTTATTTCAGCTTAGCATTCACCTCTCGGGTTGTATCCCTGCCAAAACATGGGCTCCTGCCCCAAGAGACAGCCCACAGCTCTGGCAAATTCCCGTTGGGAAGCTGTGGATGCTGAAGTGTGGTGGCTGAATGGGCAGAGGGGTGGCTGTGCTGCCTTCCTTAAGAGGAGGAGGTTCCTCCAGCTGCTGGGACAGAGATCCTGGCACGGCACGTGCTGGAATTTCTTTCTTGCTGTGCCAGTTTCTAGGTCTTGTGGGAGCATTTGGGGTGGTGGTGGGGGCAGATTGGCACAGATTTATATGCCAGGCTTGTCTCTGGCTCTGACTCTGCTGTTCCGCCTGGGCTTCCTTCATTTAGAGTCCTTTGTTACAAAATGTAATGGATATTGCCCTAGGAGCCGTTTTCAATTGCTCGTGACGACGTAAGAAACAATTAGGCAAAGCATATTTTTGTTTATATCCTCACTGCCTCCTTTCCTACGAGAGATTTAGAGATCCCTGGCTGGTCAGGTTATTAAAATGTTGCTTATTCTGAATCTCCCAGGCTGGGGTTGTGGCTCCCCCCAAGCTGAGCAGGGGTGGAGGGAGTAAGGTAAGGGGAGAAACAGAAACTGAAAATAACAAAATGCGTGGAAAACAAGAGAATTTAATTTTTTCCTTTTCTTCAAAAAGGCTTCCAAAGCTGCCCTAAGGGCAGTTTCTAGGCTGGTATTGTTCTACTGAGAAAACCTGCATTGGGCACTTCAAACTGTGCCGTGCTTGGACCTGGGACTGAAATTCGTATTCCAATGCTTGTGGCTGCTTTGCCAGAGCTGCTCGGCAGATGATCCAGGCAAGGGTGGAAAAAGACGTGGTGTTGGAGGAAGGGATGGCAATGCTGGTCCCTGACTGCAGAGTAGTGATGCTCGGGGAACCTCATGGCTTGGGCTGTCCATCCCAAGCTGGGTTGAAAGCTGAATGCAGTGGGTTGTGCCTGGACATGGGATGCTGGTCCTGTGTGTGTGGGGGGGAGATACAGAAAGGGATTGAGAGGGAGTCGGAATCCTTCTGCCTCTCTCATGCCCCCGAGGGATACTGATGGTGGGTGTGAGCTGCCTGGGGTGTTCTGGGGTGGAAAAGTGTGCTCTCAGCTTGGGTACCCCCCTGGGAATGTTGTCAGGCAGGTCCAGAACACAGTGGGAACAAGGCCAAGGGAGAGCCCAAGCGGGAGAGGGATTGCCGAATGGGGGGGAGGAAGGGGAGAAAGTCCCACCTGCTGCTTAGGGAGAGAGGTGACAGGAGGTGGCATAGCCCTAAACAGCATCTTGAGCAGTGGGATTGAGTCCATGTCTGACTGTAAGGACAGGCTCCGTGTGAAGATGTCTGAGAATGTGATCCCAGAAGTTGCTACATGCTGAGGCCTTCCACAGAGAGGACCAGAAGCAGAGATTGCTGCCACAATCCCAATTGCTGTGGGAACAGCCAGGCTTGAACTCATCAGGCTGATCCCTCCATCCTTCTGACTGATCTCTGCTGGATGTTCCTGCTGGCCTGTCTCCTTCAAAGCAGCCCAGACAAAGTGGTTTGCTGGAGCCATCCTTTGGGAAGAGGCCCCTCCATCTATTGGACACGTTGCTGCGTTTGGACCCTGCCTATAAACCAAAAACCAGCCAAGAGCAGTCAGTGGCAGCTCTGAAATGCTCCTGCTCCGTGCAGGCAGAGCCAGTGCAGCCCCCTGCCCCCATTAGGGAGGGCAGGCCCCTTCATCAGCTTAACGAGCCCCGAGATCTGCATGCAAACAAGGGCGGGTGGGAGGCAGCATTCATCACCACAGAAAAGGGCTTGGGGATGCTCGCAACACATGGCTTGTCCTTGGGAAATTGTAGCCCGAGGATAACACAGTATTCGGACCTTCATCTGGCACAGGGAATAAACTGGAAGCTGCCTTCCCCAGTCATTTCAAATAAATCTCAGTTACTGATACAAAAGGCTCTCAGGGGGTCATTGATAAACCTCAGTGTGAAACCCAAACAGCGCAGCTACCTCCTGGTGAGGAAGGAGCAGGTTTAGAATGGGTTAATTAGAAAGATAATGAGCTAACAAGGCTTCATTTCTGTTCAGTGGCTCAATGAGGAATTCATTAGAAAGGCTTAATCTAACTGAACAATCCCAGGGTTTAGAGAGATTGCCCATTGATTGCCAGCCCAAACTGTTTATTTACAGGTTTTTGCTGGCTGAAAGGTCTCATTCCTTTATTTCTAAGGCCATTCGGATGTGCCATAAGGATGCTGTGTGTACCCAGCAAAAAGCAGCGGCAATAAAAATCTGGCAGTAAAGCCAGATGGGAAGGAGAAAGGGATCAACGATCCCAGTAACACCAACCATGTAATTTTGGTGTGTTCCCCCAGATAAAGATGAGGGTAGGGGCATTTATAAATAGGGTTTGGATGCTACTGCAAAGAGAGGAGAATTGAAACATAGAGAAAAAAATGGAGCATGGCACACCATGTAAGTGGGGAGAGGGGCTGGAGCTGATCCCTCCAGGCTTTTCTATTTCTCACTTCATATCATAAAATGGACGTCATTTTGCAAGTCTTTTTCAGAGGCTTTCAAACACCCTGGGGAACCCTCTCATCTTGGGAGCGTGAGGTGCCCCCACAGGGTCAGGGAGAAGCCAGGAATGTGCCACTAGATGAAATCTCCTAATTAAATCTCTGCAAACAAATCCCTTTCCCCCTCAGCCCTCTAGCAGCCACATTCTCCCCCTTCCTTTATGGGAGGAAGTGGGAATTTGCACTGCAGGAGCAGAGGGATGGGCACCTTTTCCACCACAGGACACGAGTCTCCAGGACATCAGGCACTAGTGAGATTCTCTGCAGCCCTTCATGGTTCCCTGTTCAGTTAGTAAAAACATACTTTTCATGTTTTTACAAATGGAATTGTTGCTGGGCTGCACAGACATCCCAGGAGGATTCTCTGGTTGAGATCAGCTCCTGATGGCACCTCCCTGCTGAGAACTGGTAATTTGGTAAAATTTGAGACAAAAATCTCTGTTAATGCACCCTTTTTGACAACCTGGCTCCATTTTAGAGATTTTTCCTTCACTCTTATGCTGGGTTGTTGGTTATTGTTTTTTTGGTTGGTTTTTTTCCACATGGAAGAAAAGCTGTGTCCTTCTGCCGGTGTCTAAACCAATGTGGTTCCTGTCCAGGAATCAGACCAGAACTTGATGAGCTTCTTCACGACCTCACACACTCTTTTAATGGTGCTTTTTAGCAGCATGTGACAGGACTGTATTTAATAGGGAAATGAGTGTCCTCGACATGGGTATAGCCCCTTTGACAAGACCATCTGCCACTGTCAGAGAAATGGCAGGATGATGAGCCTAAACCTGAGCAAAGTTGAGAGTTGGAGGCTCTCAGAGATCCTTTGGTCATCTTCCAGTGCTGTAAAAGTGAAAAAAAAAAGAAAACCTAGAGTGCCTTTAAATAAATGGGAGACTGGTGCTGACCTGCCTCTGGTCTTTTCAAGCTCTCTGTGGTGGGTGAACATGACCTGTCCATCAGAAGCATTATTGTTTGCACCACTGAACGAGGCTGGTGGTAATTTCTAGGTGGAGTATATTAGAGCCACATTATATTTGCTGAGCTTTTAAAAGTCTTGCTAGATTAACAGCCTTTAAAAAAAAAATCTATTTTAGTGCCACATTAACCACAGGCCACAGTGTATTAACTGACAAAACCCAAATTGTTCTTTAATATTCCTAAAGCTGGTGTTAAGCACAATAAGTACAATTTTCGCTTTCAATAAGAAACTGACCCTGGGTTTGCCCTCTGCCCTGACCTGGGTCTTTCTCTACAACCATGAGGGACCATGTGGAGTCATTCTGTTCTCCCTTGAAATGATGATAATTAAAAAGCATTTGCTTTCAGATTTTTCTTCCATCTGATTATCTCTTCCCCTTTGGTCTCTTCTGGATGTGCAACTGGATTTTCTGTGGTGTTTTTTTTTTTTTTTTTTTTTTTTTTTTTAGTTTTTTTTTTTGGTTTTTTTGGGGTTTTTTTGTTTGTTTGTTTGTTTTTTTTGTGCGTTACTGATGAATTCCTCTGTTCTTCCGGTGAATCACAGCACACAGCAGTCCAGCTTTTATTTACTGCTAGATTGGGCTTCCTGAGCTTTATTTATGGCAGAGACAAGCAGCACAGTCCACTGTACAGTGTGTTATTCTGTTGATGTGCTTGCTAGCTCAGGGCAACTTAATGGCTGTCTCTCACCTCAGTTTGTTTGCCCATGCTATGAAGTCTGAACACCAATACCTGTCTGGAAACCACTGTGTGAGGTTTTAACTGGGTGACTTTAATGGTAATTACAGTGAAGGTGGTGTAAAAAGTAGGAAAAATTTGAGAATTTGAACCAGAGGGTTTTTTTTCCCTCCTTGCAATGTTTTATCAAAAGGAAGAGCTTCGTATGTCTCTGATGCTGATATCTGGACATTTTTGTGGTTAGCCTCAATGACAGTCAATGATTTGTAAGGGACATGAAAGCTCCTGCTGCAGAGTTTAAACTGATCTCCAGGTGTTAGGATATTTCTATGTGGTCATGGTCTGTCTGCCACCAAACAGTGTTACAGCACCTCCTGCTAAAGTCACTGCTGCTGGTTCCTGGTTGGGATGGGATATGTGAGCCAGAACATGGTAACTCCTGGCTACCTAAAATTGCAACCACGGGGGGAATATCTGGAGGAAATAATTAGTTTCCTAATTACATCAGTTATGTCACTGTTTAACAAAATCTGTCCTGCAGCACCATGACAGCTTGGGAAGCAGTCACCTTCCTCCCTGTCTGCTCTGCTGTCTTTTCCTGCCCTATCAGTGCTGGGGCACTGCTGTTATCTCAGTGACCAAAACAATGAAGCTTAAAAAATGTCCCCCCCCGCCCTTTTTTTTTTTTTTTTTTTTTTTTTTTTTAAGGACAGATTTAATCCCAGATCAATTGGCTGATCAGCATGGAGGGAATGGAGGGAATGGAGGGGCAGAAACTTCTTAAGCCAGCCCTAAGGAGTGGCTGGGTCTCCCATATTTAGAGCAACTGAGGAAATCAGGGCATCTTCTGGACAGAGAATTTTTCTCTGCCATTTGGAATCAAAGCAGCTGTTATGCATCTTGGACAATCATCCCTTGGAAATGCTGAAAGGAAGAAAAAGGACTTGTAGCACCCGACTTGTTTTCCAAAGTGACTGACAAATTTGCATGCTTCAAAAGTAAGTACAGAAAGCAGATATTGCCTATGCAAATAGACCAAAATAAAAAGGGGAAAATAAGTAACTTCATTTACTGAATTATTCAGAGCAGAGCAGACAAACAACACTATTGTCAGTTTGGACAGCTTCTGTAAGGGAAAGAAAACACTCAGATTTCAGCATTTCTGACAGTCTACTTCTTTAAAATCCTTTCAAGTCCTGAGCCTGGAGCTCCCCTAAGAGCAAGCTGATGTAATTCACTACCTGCAGTGACTGTGGCCAGGGTCTGTTTTATGGGTTTGGCTGCTACAATTTAAAATCAGAGCATGGGTAGATTTGTATTTTCTTCAGTCAGAGGACTGGATAGTTCTGCGCTGGTATCATACTGCAAAATATTTACTATCTCAGAGAAGAGCAAGGGAAGAATTGTTGAAAGCAGAATTGATGTTCCTAACTTGAAGTTTTCCTTGCTCTTGGTTTTAGGTACCTGCTCCCCAAGAGAAGTAGTTGGGGGATTGTGGAAAGAGCAAAGTGTATTGTCTCTCTGTTTCCCATGCATTGTTCCCTATGAAAGCATCTCCCTGCAACCTTTACCTTCTGTTCAGACGGCCCCAGCCTGTGAGGAGAGAATGGCAGATTTGTGCTTTCTAAGCTCCAGATGGGGCTCCTTTCTTCTTCCTCTGTAAGTTAATGGTGTCTTGCTGAGACCAACTGGGCATGTAAAGATTTGGGCAAAACTCACAGCAGTGGTCTCATAACCTCAAGGCTTCACAGTCTCATCCCAACGTGACGGCCAGTCCCCAGCGGAGCTTGGCTGTGGCTGTGATGTGGTGCCAAAGGAGATGGGGACGGTCGTGTTGATTACATCTGTTTACCAATGGTTAAATAAATTAAAAGCCCATTGCAGACCACCAGCAGGTCCTGCTTTCTGCCCAGGATCCTCTCTCCAGGCTGGAATCACTCTGTGTGTCAGTATTGCCAGGGTGGCTCTGGTTTGGTGAGGATGAACCTTCACAAGTAAAAATAGGTGAGGTAGGAGTTTCCTCCTTCTCGCAACACCAGATGCCTGAGCCAGATCCTCTGATCAGAGCAGAGTCACACCAGTGAAGTCACTGGCTGTGCACTACAGGGCAGCTGGACCAGCTCCCTCCTTGCACACATCCTAAAGACAAAATGGGAAGAAAGATTTATGGAATCTCGTCTAAGACCTTGGCAATCTCTGGAAGAGGACAAAAATCCTCCTGCAGAAGGATTTTGTACTTTGTTGTCACTGTTGGCACAGCGTGGGAAGGGTCTGCCCTGATCATGGTCCCTGCATGCTGGGGTTTGTGTCAAGTCACTGCAAGGGACAGTCACTGACCTGAAGAACACGTGGTCTTGATAAGTGGGACAGAAGTGGCTGCAGTGATGGGAGGCTGGGGAAGAACTTGGAAATAGATGTGGTTTCCACCCATGAGTCTGATCCAATGCTGCCACTCCAGCTGGCAGAATCCTGTGGGAAGAGGCCTTGGGGGTAAGGAAGACTAAGTGGCCAGCTAGGGCTCCTCTGCCTCTAATTTCTTTGATTCTCTGAGCTAAGCTGTCAGATCCCTATTTGAGGATTTTTTTATAATTCATTCCTAAGCAGCCAGATTACCAGCCATATGGACAAAGGATACTAGAGAAAGATTATTAAGATTATTAAAACAGATTATTTTTTGCCACTGGAGTAGAAGTTGTGATCAGTGGAAAAGGATTGAGCCAGGCAACTAAGACAAGAGCTTTCATACTTTCACTTGCCCAGCCTAATCTCAGAGCTGCTGATAGTTTCTTGAGCAGACATGTGTAATTTGTTCTGCTGAGAAGTTTCTGGGTGTTGCCTGTTATCCAAGATGGGGAAAGGGATGCTCTCAAGACCTCACATTTGCCCATACATCACAGTGTGCATGTATGGAAACTACATGTGTGAGTCCTGTTTGCTCTGATAGAAACTTGTGTTGCAGGAAACACTTTTGGGAAGAGAGAGGGAATCTAGTCTTTCCTTGCTCACCCTTTTGGAGAGATGACCTCCCTTCTTTGCCATCATCCATCACTGTATCTATGATGCTATAAGCTGGGACAGCTGACCCCAACTGACCAGAGGGACATTTTAGACCCTACAACACCATACTCAGCATATAAAGCTGGGGGAAGAAGGAAGAAGGAGATGAAGTTGGGAGAGGCGGTGTCATCTTTGCCTTTTCTGAAGTGTTATGTGTGATGGGACAGCCGTGTCCCGGCTTTCCTGGACACGGCTGTCCACAGGAACTGGTGAATGAATTCCTTGGTTTGCTTTGCTTTGCTTGCACATGTGGCTTTCGCATCACCTTTTAAACTGTTTTTATCTCAACCCAGGAGTTTTTTCACTTTTACCCTTCCAGTTCTCTCTCCCGTCCCATGGAAGGAGAGAGCAAGTGGTGGCATGGGGCTGAGCTGCCAGCTGGGGTTAAGCCATGGCAGAAGGCTCAGCCACAAGTCACTACAGAGAGACTTGCAGAGCCACCAGGCACAAACGTTGTTATTTTTGGTATAAGTGTTCTTGTTTCAAGTTTTTTCAGGTGTGAAGTTTCCCTGTTCGACAGCTCATCAATCACACAGGGGACACCATTAATAAATCTGTCCATGATTCTCCCTTGAGCTTGAAGAAAGGAAAACTCCAACTGTTAACAATTATTATAGAAAATTAACTCCATGGCTTTAAAGAAAGTCTCATTGCAGGCTATTTTTGCATCATAAGGATGGGGGCAGGGGGAATCACCCTAAGACCTGCAATGATATGAATTTAAATGTCTTTGAAAAACCAGACATCTGACAACACTTTAATCCTGGAAGCAAAGGCAACTTCAATGGTTTCTCATACTGTTCTGTTGAACCCAACTCCTTGCTACCTCCATTTGGTGACTGGACACTGCAGAATGGCCTAATGGGAGTCATCAGCATTACATTTAAAGAGCCAGCAAGACCTGCTGCCATTTTCTCGGGTCACCCTACAAAAAATGTTTCCCTATCCTTCCTGAATCTCTGACAGCATTTTTTGGCCATGCTTAGTCAGGTCTTTTAGAAAGGCTCTGCTCCCAGTTTCCTAACTGTCGGTAATGAAGAAGGTAAGTGATGGAAGGCTCCTTCCAACTCCTAGCAATCCATTCCAATGGCTAATTACCTTGATTTGTAAGCTCTGACTGGTTTGAACCTTGTTGGTTTCAGCTGCCAGCAGTGGATGTCATTATGTCTTTGTCTTTTGGATTAAAAAGTGCTTTATGCCACATGAAGGAACCACAGACTGTGATCCTGTCTGTGGTTCATGGGAAGCAGGAAGGGTTTATCCATGGGTGGAAGTCCTGTCATCCCAGAGGCTGCCTTGCAGAACAGCAGGATCATGCAGGAAATTTGCTGAGGTTTTTCATATATTTATACCTGCTCAAGGTCTGATCCGTGTGCACCCATCAGGGAGGTAAGATTAGAAACCCAGGAGTTGTTGTGTAAGAGGTGCAGTTCCCTCTGTCCAACACCATTTCTGAGCCACCACAGATCAGCAGATTCCTCCTTTGCCCCCATAAGCTTCTGGTCACCTCTGCACACAGCAGAGGTCTCTCCTTTCCACCCATGTGCTTCTTAGGAGCTCATTGCAACCTTCCTGTGTCCCTGCTCTTCCCAAATCTCCCCAGTGCAGTGTCTTTTGCTTCCCTCTGTCTCTGTCAGAAGCTTTTCCTGTGCTGAGGAATCCATGCACAGCAGTAGGTTATGTTCATTTGTCTTCTTCTCCAGTTAATTTATCACAATGAGTGCTCTGTTGTGGAGAATCCTGATAAAAAGTCCTCTTGTTCTCCTGGTTGGCTGAAATATGGCATTTCAATCAGCTGATTGCTTATTACTGTGACCTTGCTGGCAAATCTAGGCAGTACTCAGAAGGGTGGGCATGGAGGTCTCCCTTTGTCACTCTTCTCATGTGGAAGAATGACAACAGCATTTTTCTTTCTCTCCTGCTGTCTGCTCTAAAGAGTTTTGCCTTGGCCTTTCTTTTCACATTGTTTATTTTCCCCTGTAGAATCAGTTTGGTTGTGACTGTGGCAGGGCTTGAATACCTCCAAGGATGGAGACCCCCCCACCTCTGGTGTCCTGTCCAAGTGCTGCACCACCTGCATGGTACGTAACAGTTTCCTGTTGTCCAACACAAACCTCCCAAGCCACAGTTTGTGGAGATTTCTCCATTTTATGTTGTTTGGCACTGATGAGAAGTGTTCTGGTTTTATTGTCTTTCTAAACACCCCCAGTAAGCTGTAAGAAGGATTAGACCTCTGCTCAGAAACACAGAAACAAGTGAACTCTTGAAGTGCCTTCCACCTTAGCTTCTGTCAGCAGGAACCCCACCCTGTGAAACCATCCCAGCTGGATAGGGACATCTACAGAGCTGCTCCATGGGGTAGATGGGTGTGATTTGCTCTGATTTTTTTCTAACACAAGTGATACCTGCTGGTGTTCTGGTTTGTGTATGTGGCACATTTTCCCTGTCACAGCCACACCGAGGACCATGTCAGTCCTTACAAAGTACATACTACAGGCTTGCACAGACATGCATGGGTTTAACCTTAGGTATGGCAGTAGAAGGGATATTTGTACTATCCAATAGTACACCTCACCATGATATAAATGTGGACACTGCTCTTTAACGCTTTCCCCTGCATCCATCCATTCAGCAGCAAAAGCCTGAGTAGGGGAACATGATACAGCCTGAGCTCTTCCCCATCACCAGTGAGAAAAATGGATTCCAGTAGCAAAGCACACCGTGGCTTTATCATTCTTTTGACAGGTAATTTTCTCCCGGGTGAATATATCCGAGACTTCCAGAAAACACTTCTCAGTGGCTGGAATGAAGTTGTTTCAGTCCTGGCAGCAAGGAATGAACCCAGCAGCAGCACTGGCTTGTTGCTTTGTTTCTCTCTGAGCCCCACACTCCTGAAAGCCTGGTGAGACTTTATTATCTCCAGATTACGTCAGGTGTCCTCACTTGCCTGGTATAACCATCAGGAATGTTACTTATTACAGTGTTTTTCCACAGACCTGTTGTAGGCCCTTCTCAGAGGCATTTTGCCCACCACTAGGAGACAATGTGCTCTCCCACAAGTTTGCAGGTGAAAGGCTTATTCAGCTGTAAGCTCAGTTAAGTGCTGCCCCTCACTTGCTAGCAAAACCCAAATTCAGATGCAAGAAGGGCTGTGGTGTGCTACTGAATGCAAAAAAGCATATACAGCCTCCACTGCAAGGAGAATCAACACCACAGGTTGAAATGAGCTGGTAGGGATGTACTGCAAAGAGAAAATTCAGCCAAGGAAACAGGGGAATGGGCCTGGAGAGAAACTGGGGGAAAAAGTGGAGGCTCCAGCAGAAAATCTTGGGCTATACAGTAAAAACAAGGAAAATAACCTTTCCAGGTCTCACAGGAATATGAATGCAAGTATCAACCATCACAGGCTCTCTGGAAGGTTTCAGGTCTCCCTAAAAGGACTAAAATTCCCAGCATCTCAAGTGAGGGTAGAGAAGTGGTCCTGCAGGGGCACCTGCAGAGCCATTCAGCCTCTGTGTGAGTATGGTATCAAAGCAAGGGCTTGAGCTCCATCCCTGGGTTTGCCTGCTCAGGAGGAACTCCAACAACAAACAAGATGGTTTAACATGGTGATATTTCCCAGAGGAAGTGTGTTTTGCTTAGGAAAAATGCTTAGTTTTCCTCTCTCTCTTCCTGCCTTCTCACCCCCTCCAGCTCTTTCAGTTTTCAGCCAGACCAGTTCCTTAAACTGACACAACTTCTCAAGGAGGCACAAGGAAGGCAAGAGGAATACACAGAACTGTAGTATGGGAAGGGGGCAGAGTACAGCAGTCCTGATAAAAGGAGGCTTCAGCTGAGGCAGAACCCTCTCCTGGACTGGTGAATGGTCACAGAAAAGACAAAACTGTTGGACAATTTTCATTTAAAGCTTTTCCCCTGGGATTTCAGTAAACGTCTTTTGGATTCAGGGTCTGGTATACTGGAAAATCATTATTCCGAGAGCAGCTGAAATGCTGGAGCTGTGCAGAGCTGAGCAGATGCTAGTGAAGCATGGTCCTGCCATTTCCAACTCAGGGCCCCAGGAAACCCAGCCCTTTGGTTGTCATCTCACTTGCCTCTCTGTGTCTCTCTTCAATCAGTCCGACTGCGTCTGACAGCGTTGGAAAGCTTTCCTCCCTCCCGGCCTTCGTGGGTCAGTGCCCGAGCCTCAGACCTGCTAGTAATGAGCCTCATGAAGACATAATGAGCTGGAAAGAAAGGAAGAAATGGAGGAGAAGTTTCTTCAGACATTTGGGGGTTTATTGTCCTTTTTGTTTGGTTTCATTTGGTTTGGTGGATTTTTTTTCTATAGCTGTGATCAAGACTTGCAAAGGTTGCTTTTTTGGGGGAGATGTTTTGCCACCTTATAGCCTACTCCACGGTTCCTTTTCTGCCCTTTGAAAGATTTAATTTCTATTAAAATACAGGAGTTTTGAGTAATTGAATGGTCTGAATATCACCACTTGAGCAAAGCCACTAAACTGACTCATTAAATACTGGGATGCACATTGTTCCCTGAAAGAGTCAAAGAATGGCAAACATATTTTTGGCACCATGGTTCATGTCCTGGGAAGACAGAGAGAAAAAAATATGCTGGGGACACCTTTGGGGGTTGTTGCTCCTCAGGGCTGCAGGGAGTATGAGGTGCAGAAAGCATCCTGTGGTTGCTACAGGTCCCTCCTCCTTTGCAACAGCCTTTGTGTGGGTGCTGGTGGTCACTGTGAAAGGCTGGGGGGATATTTCTTCCAGCTGGGAATATTTATTTTTAGACATGAATCAGCCTCTTTTGGCTCTGGGTTGCCAGTGTGGCCCAGAAACCTGCACCTGGTCCCTGTTGGACCCCTTGTCCCACACAAGTTCTTGACTCACAGTCACTGAGCCAAGCAGCAACCCCATTTTAGTTTTGGTTTTAGTGGGATCCAAACCCACCGTCTTCCTTTTCCATGTGTAAAAACTGTACCTGACCCCTTTGCTGAGGCAAACTGCAAAAGGAGGAAGGCTGGGCTGTGTTTCCCTGGCCAGCTGTATACTGGCTGTGCCAAGCTTTGGTGGCAGGGGGGCTAAAGGGATGGCTTCTGACAGAAGCTGCCAGAAGCTTCCTCCATGTCCAGCAGAGACAATCCCTGCTGGCTTCAGAAGATGGACATGCTGCTGGCCAAGGCTGGGCCAATTGGAACTGGTGGCAACGCCTCTGTGATAACAGATTTGAGAAGAAAGGAAAAAAAGTTATTCTGCAGTTGTAATTACAGCCAGAGAAGAGCGGAGTGAGAATATGTGAGATGAACAACTCTGCAGAGACCAAGGTCAGTGGAGAAAGAGGGGGAGCAGGTGCTCCAGAAACCAGAGCTGTGATTCCTCTGCAGCCCGTGGTGAAGACCATGGGTCTGAAGACCATGGCTCTGTGCCCCTGCAGCCTGTGGAGGAGACCCACAGTGCAGGAGCAGTCAGGGATGCCTGACAAGAGGCTGTGAGCCCGTGGAGAGAGGAGCCCACTCTGGAGCAGCCTGTCCTTGATGGAAGAATGGCCCACGCTGCAGCAGTTTGAGGGGGATGGACTCATATTGGAGAAGTTTATGGAGAACTGTTGCCTGTGAGGTGATCTCATGTTGGAAATGTTCATGGAGAGCTGTCTCCTGTTAGAGGGACCTCACGGTGCAGTAGGGGAATGACTCCTCTCCCTGAGCAGCAGGAGGAACCACAGGTGATGAAGTGACCATCACCCCCACTCTGTGGCCCCCTGCGCTGCCAGGGAAGGAGGTGGAGCTGGGAAAGAGGGATGGGTGGAGGAGAAGGTGTTTTCAGGGTTTTCTTTTGCTTCACATGCTCTGATTTTCTTAGAAATAAATTCAGTTGGTATCTCTAATTCAAGCCTGTTTTGCCCATGAGGGTATTTGCTGGATGATCTCTCCTGGTCTTTATCTCAACTCATGAACCCTCTGTTATGTTTTCTCTCCCCTGTCCAGCTGTGGAGGGCAGTGAGAGAGAGGCTTGGGAGGGTGTCTGACATCTGGGCAGTGTCAGCTCACTACACCAGCACAGGGCCAGCTGCCAGGGTTTGCTACCTTGGTGATGGGAGGAATGCTGAATGCGGGGAATGATGCCCAAGGGAGCAGCTGAGGTGAAGGCAGTCTGTTCCTCTTTGCAACTCCCAGCTGAGCTGGGCAAGTGGTGCTAGTGGGTTTTTGGTCCAGAGAAGCCCAGGGAGGGGGCAGGTTGGGCTCCAGCACCAATTCCCTGCTCTGGACACCCCTCTCCCAGGCGTCCCCAAGCCTCTGCTCCCCAGGACACAACCCCAGTCTCCGAGCCTGGCAGCTCTGCTCAATTTGAGCAGCCTATTTAAAATTCAGCTGGGAGATGCGCTCCAGCTTGTTACAATGCCATTGCTGGAAATAGAGTCATCACTGGAGACTATTCCTTTTTACAACTTTAGGTGTATAGATTTCCTCTCGATTCAATTTATTTTTATATAGTGTCTTTAATACACTGTCTCTCCAAACGCTTTAGCAGATAGAATTGAAATAATGAGATAACGCTTTGCAGGAGTGTGTGCAGCCGCTCTCAGACAGGCAGCGGGGTAAAGCAATAGATGGAGATGGAGCAGAGAGTGCAAGGTAGAGGCTGCATCACTTGGAAGCAGCAGTAATATGAGCAAACATTCACACAGACTATTTATGGTGAGCACAAGGGCTGATGGATATGAAGGAAAGCAAGCAGGCAGGTGAGATCGAAAAAGGAGGAATTAAGGAGTAATTTCGATTGAAGAAAGATAGCTCTAAAAGGGAATGAATTCGAGGGAGGGATGTTCTCAGCCAAATGGATCAAAGGCAGTGAAAGCAATCCTTGATTTTCTCTGTTCATCAGGAATGCAAGTCCGGTTTGCTCCTCCATCACCGCAGTATAAAACAGAGATGGAGACGGTGCAGGTACTGCGACTCCACTCCACACAGGTGCTGAAATTGCTGCATTGCCCTATTGACTTACCTGGAAATGGCCATATGTGCAAAGATGCAAATGCACCCAGCTTGAAATTTCTCTCTGAGCCTGTTTTCAACAGATAATGTTGATATGAGAGGTGCAAAAGGTTTTAGAGGAGAAGAACCGGCCAGAAGGAGAAAATGTTTCAGTCTTATTAACACAGGAGTGACAGGACAGACTGTGACAGGACAGATGTTGGTTAAAAATTAACATAAACACAAAACTCTTTGGCGAAAAATGTACACAAAATTGAAAAGGATACTTCCTTTCATCCACCTCGTGTCACTTTTTCTCAGCAGGGAAGTGCAGCATGAGAAATTGCAGCACTTTTTGTTTTCATTACAGTTTGGACTGGCAGGGAAAATGAAATCATTGGTTTTCCTGTAAAAGGGACACTCCTGTCACCTCAGCCACAGTGAGTGACGGGAGAAAAGTTGAAAATCTTTCTTGGACTGGGATTTCTGGGCCTAACCAGTGATGACTGAACCCAAGGGTAGTTTCACTGAGACTTAAAGGATAAACCTTGAGTGACAGGGAAAGCTGTGAGCAGTCAGAGGCTGCTACTCAGAGATCAGGCAAGAAGATGGAGCAAGCTCATGACACTCTGTGGTAGATATAGGCCTGGAGAATTGAATTATTGATGGTGTAACCCAGGGTGACTCCATTGTTGAATTTTTTGAGGAGCCCCTACTCTCTGACGTGCTGGCTAGGTTCCCTTCTCAACACCCCCTTCACTTCACAGACCCAGCTGTCTTTCCTCAGTACTTGGGGGCTCCCAGTGGCTCCCACCAGGACGACAGATGGACGGACGGACAGACGGACAGACGGACAGACGGATGGATGGATGGATGGATGGATGGATGGATGGATGGATGGATAGATAGATGGAAGGATGGATGGATGGATGGAAGGATGGATGGATGGATGGATGAATGGAAGGATGGCTGGATGGCTGGATGGCTGAATGGATGGATGGATGGAAGCTGCTCACCTGGCCCTGCCTCTGCTCTGTCTGGAGGAGGCTGCTCAACCCCTGAGCTGTTCAGAGGATGGAGAGGAGGGGGAGGGAGAACTCCTGACAGCGAGAGGACAGGTGACCCAGGGCATTGCCTGTTGAAGCTCTGCTGCTGCATCATCACCGTGGGAGTGGTGGGTCCCAGGAGTCCAGAGGGTTGGCACAGCAGGGAGCAAACCATTACAGTTCAGTGGGATTATAACTGGGGCCTGCCAGTTGAAAGTGTCAGGGGAAGACTGTGGGGAGATGGCAGGGACTGCTCCTCTTCCCAGGGCCTGTGGGAGAAGAGCTTAGGAAGGTTCCCCATTTGGCAGCTACCTCTCCTTTTCCAGAACTGCCATTAAAAGCTCAGCAAACATCTTGTATTTGCTCTGAACACACCAATGTTTTAGGAAATGTGAAGATAAAGTGAACATTTCCTGCACAAGAATTCCAACCTGGGTCCCCATTTCTCAGGGATCTTCAAAACTTGAAATAGTTTTATCCTCGCAGAGGATGGGTGGTAGCTCTGAAAGCAGAGCTGAGCCAAGCTGGGAGTGTTGGGATGTAGGGTTCTGATTTGGAAATAAAGGAAAAGGTACAGAAATGTGAATTTTGATTATGTTTCATTTAATGAGTTTTGAAAAGATTTGGAGCTGAATTAAAAGTAACAAAAAACCAGGGAGATGAATGACCCTTATATTAAATTCAATTGGCTTTTGTGCAATTTGTTGCATAGAGAAGCCTCGTTAATACATTTTGCAGGTGGTTGGGTCATTTGTCATCAGAATCGCACTTTATGGAAAGCCACTTTCCTCCCTCTTCAGTTATTTTGCTTTGAAATGAGTTTCCCTAGGTCCCGTCTGCTGGCAGGAGCTGAATTGGCTTCAGAGGAGCCACAGGGTTTCACAGAAAAGAAGAATCTGGCCTGTTATTTTCTATATATTTATAAGTTATCATTATAAAACATGGTCTACAGTTAATATCCCAAGTATACATAGCCATAGCCCTTATCCATTAGAAAAAGCCCTGCCCTGTATTACAGTTAATAAATTTATTGTTTCCTTTTGTTTTTCTTAAGAGCCAGGGCAGTTTCTCTCTCCAGAGGGAAGAAAGACTGAAAAAAACCCCAAAAAACCAAACAAAACCCAAACCAAATACAAAAAGCTTATTTTGTTTGCATTTTCCTAATTTGCTTTTCTCTGGCTCAGACATGTGTTGCCTATAAGCTATTAAAACTCTTTCTCTGGGGTTATTCTCCCCCCTCCATCCCCCATCTGATATTCACAACTTCATTCTGCCTGGATCAATGACTGCAAATTTGCTTTATGACAACTTGAACAAACCCATGATGGATCAGAAAGGACCTCAAAGTAGGCTGAAGCCTACTCAAGTCAAGAGCACCAGACACGTTTGTTAAAGACCTCATTGGCCTCTGATCCTTGGGTTGCTGCAGTATTGATTTTTAGGGTCCGAGCTCAATTGCGCTAGAAGTCGAGTCATATGGAGTCGCATGCTCGTGGGGGAGACAGGAGCTTTATAATGGGAACGGATCGATGGGGAATGATTTAGCACAGAGGGAGCTGGAGGCTTGGCAGGAAAGTTAAGCAATAATCGAGTTCTGGCCTCAGAGCTGTCTCAGGCTGGCGTGCTGCCTGTCTCAGGCTGTGTGCAGGGCTCAGGGGCTGTGTGTGCAGGGCTGGCACTGGCCCTGCTGTGTCTGTGTGGGGAGTCACAGCACTGGTACTGCTAATTTTTTGCTTCCTCAACACTCTCTATGTTTAAAATAAACCACATTGGATCCTCAGATGCTGTGCACCAGGACGTGGTGGTGTTAAGAGTGCTGCGGCTGTGGGCTAAACCCATAAGTAGCTTTAAAGAGACAGAAGCTGAACATGGAGAGAAGAGCACCTGAATGAGGAGTACATTTTGTGCAGCCTTGTAAATGTGGTCTTTTTTAATTTTAAACTGTGATTTTCTTGTAAAGAGAAAGATTTTCCATTTTCTAACCTCTGCTCCATCAGTATGGATGGGGAATGAGAGACACTTGGACAGGGATTGGCTTTCTGCTGTGTGCCAACATGCAGCATTCTGGGGCCCAGGTCTGTGTTTGAGTTACCCCCAAGTGATGTAACACAAAAATCCAAGCAATTACACTGAAAAGAAAAGGAGACAGGTCCAACTTACATTTCCCTCTCTTCTGCTGCATGCCTCAGTTTACCTCTGTGGTGTGTAAGTAAAGAGCTAGTTTGAGGTGCAGGTAGCACCTCTATAGTGCTTCCATGTATGACACACAGAGGTTGGTTTTCTAAAGCAAAGCCGGTTTATGTCTAAGGTGACTGTGAGCAGATTGCCTCAAGGAGCCTTTCTTTTATTTCTGAACCCTCAGGTCACCAGCAGTGTGGCTCTGCCTGATCTGTGGTGGCATATCTGACCTCATTTATGTCCTAAAGGTTTCACAGAGTGGGGAGTTGTCAGAGATGGAGCTCGAGGGGTAAAATCCAGTCATCATCCCAGCAAAGTTCTTCCTCTTCTGACTCATTTTCTGGGGTGCTAAGGTGCCCCAGTTCCAGCCACGAGCCAGGATTTTCCCACGCAGGGGTTCTGGCACAGCACAAAACTCATGGGCGGCAGGGGAGATGAAATGTGCAAGAGGAGCAGAAAAGAGGCTTTTCCTGCTCAGCTCAAGTGCAGGTAATTTCCTTCTCCTGCAAGAAAACTGGGCCTGGATCTAATAATTAAAGCTATATTCCCTAATAGCAGTCCCTCTGCAGCCTGTGCTGCTGCCTGCAGGCACCGAGAAGGACTGGGAGGGCAGACTGGGACTTTTCCAAAGGGATGGTATGTGCACAACTGCTTTCCTGCAGCACAGTGTGTGTGTGGGGTGTGTCAGGTGAGCTGGACAGAAGCAGATGAACACTGATATTTTGGGCTTTCTCTCCTTCCCACCCCACTCCTGCTCACCTTCACCCCTGTCATCCATTTCATGAAGTCTGTTGTTAACCCTGTAAAAGGGTCCAGAGTGGCTGAGGGTTCTCCATCCTTGGACACATTCAAAACTCACCTGGACAAGGCTCTGAGCAGCCTGATACAATGCTGAAGTTAGATCCAACCTCAGAGTGGTCCCTGTTTGCAGCAGGAGGCTGAACAAATCCACCCCCATCGAAATTATTGTTATCCTATCAAGTTGTACATGAATCTTGGTTTGATTGTTTCAGGCCCTTCTGCTCCAACTGGAAAGACTGGTTCAAGGTATTTCTGTTTGTGAAAAGGCTCCTCTTTGCCAGTGTGTGGATATTCATGATCACTTCCCAGCTACTCAGTGTCCCTGTCTCAACCACCTTCCCCTCATGTGTGTTGGTGGATGGATCTGGCAGAAACGGGGTGAATCTACCTAACCTGATGGAACAGACTGACAACACAAGCTGGCTCAAAGCCCAAGGAACTCTAAACAAAGATAACTTGCCTAGATTGGTTTAGACCTTGTGTTCAATTTTCAGATGGTTAATTCTAAGTGAGGCCGAGACCTCTGCGCCCACATTTCCCACAGTTTATGCCACAAATAAACGTATTTTCCTTGCAAATAATTCCTGACAGTATTTCTTGGAGGTGCTTTGCCTTTCCTGGGTAAACAACTTTTTCATGCCACTGATGCTAAGCGACTGCTGGAAATGCATGCAGCCTGCGAGAGCAGGTCGAGGCATCTGGATAAGTGCAATTAGCAAACCTTTGCTTGGCAACTCACAATATTTTTGGGGGAAAAAAAAAGAGAGAGGTGTCTTAAAGCACAGTGACAGCTAGGTGCAGCTTGTGCTCTGAAATCTGTGTGCAGAGGTGGGAAGAGGCAGCCAGGTTTCACGCGGACGGGCAGATTAGGAAATGTGGGGATTAGGAGGGAGTAATTACAGTGCCTCCACTGTATATTAAGTGTGTGAAACAATATACAGGCACTCAGCACACGGCAGGCATTATGGCTGGGTGTCATAGTTGACGTTTTTAATATCCATTATTCAAAAATTGATTCCATGCCTGACTATCAAGCTGCATCCAGCTATAATATGGGTGTAGCACCACACAACAGCACTGTCATCTGCTAAGAGCTTTACAAACATTAGCTAATTCTGCCTACCCTCTCCATCAGAGACAGGTAAGGGCTGCTGCTTCCAACTGTCTGAATCCCCAGGGAGGGCTGGGATTAGGTGAAGGTGTTCTGGGGAAGCTGCTGTAGATGATGAGGCCAAAGCAGCCATGGGTGTACAGCACAGAGGGTGGTCATAACTTGGAATAACCCCCAAATTCCTCCAAACTCAAAGAAAAACACTTCCAGTTACTCAGAGATGCTGAAAAATAAGACCTTTAAGAAATTCCATGTTTTGTACTCAATTTTAATTTTTTAAAGTGATTTTAGGGAGGTTCTTCATTTT
The DNA here is from genome assembly GCF_029207755.1 of Chamaea fasciata. Classification (NCBI taxonomy): domain Eukaryota; kingdom Metazoa; phylum Chordata; class Aves; order Passeriformes; family Sylviidae; genus Chamaea; species Chamaea fasciata. The sequence goes on from NW_027094095.1 coordinate 24,083,013, forward strand.
GACATTTTGCAAGAATCTCTAAGAAAGATTTTCATCTGGAAATCCTTTTCTGCCTATCTTTGTTTTCTTTTATCACTTTGGCCCTCAGGAAAAGAAGAAGCAAGAGCAAAAAAGATAGGGAAACCAATGGGTAGGGGGAGACCCAAACAAGAGAAAAAAGATTTTTCTTGTTTTAGGGGAAAAAATGCACATTGTCAAAAAGATGAGCCTTTTTTTTTTTTTTTTTTTTTTTTTGCTATTGAAATTATCTGATTTAGAAATTTTAAAAAAAGCTTTTTTTTCTCTACTGAAAGCACCTATGACTCAGAAGATGAACTGATTTGTGGTTCCCAAGTGAAGGCAGCAGTGTTACCTTAGAGAGCCTGGCTGATTTTTGGTGGGTCCACATCTCCTTGACGGCTGTTGACAAACCAGATTTCATCTTCCTCTTCCACCCCGACTTGACTCCAGGAATTTCCATTCCCAAACCTCTTTAGGCAAATCCTCTCTGAAGATTACCTACATTATCTGCTTCTCCCTGGAGACAGCTTCCTCTCCTTTGCTATCAATTAACAACAGCTCTCACCAACCCCTCGGTTTAATTGCACCATCTTTAAAAGCAGCCCTGACGTTGATGTGCCTTTTTCTCCTATTTTAGTTTCTCCCTCTGAATTATTCTGTTGCTCCTGACTGCAAACACCAGCACAGAAATCCTGGGGGATTAATGGACTCCTGCCCTCCTCTCTTGGCTCTGGGAGCCTCCTCCCCACGCACATGCCGGCACCTCACCTGAGGGCACCAGCTCTCCATGGTTTGTATCTCAAACTGAAGGAATCTCATGAAACCAAAGGGGATGATTCTGTGGAAAAACTCTTTCCCAGGTCGTGCACTCCTTTCTGCTGGGGATATATCTGGAGTGTTGTGTAAAAAGTGTAGGTCTGTGTGGAGGGTAGGCTCTGACTTACCCCAACAATCAGCACTGAGGCTATAAATGTGAAATGTAGAGCCAGTTGAGGATCAGGTGAGATCTTAATCGCCACAGCAACAAAAGGAAATGCAGAGCAGACTCTCCATAACCTGTTTGTACCAAAACCAGGGTCAAACTGCCCCTTGGGTGCTCCTGCTCCCTTCCTAGGTTGCCTCTCTCTCCTTTTGGAGCTGCTTGTGCCACAGGAAAGTTGGGAGCGAATTTTGCTCAAAAACTTGGGTTCCTCAGCCTTTCCAAGGCACATTTTTTCCCTGAAAGGATGGTTTTCCAATGGAAAAAACCAATTGGCTTTGATGAAAACTCTCTGTATCTTCCTGGTTCAAGCAGAGTGAGGACTGAGTGCCCTGCTCTTGTGGATATCTGAGGCTCTTTCCAGTTGGTGGCTGCTCTATGTGGGGTGTAAAGCTGGAAGGTGAGGACAGGGCCCCCCATAGCCACCAGTGCTCCCCAGTTCCTGCTCCAGTGCATACACCTCCAGTATTTCAAAGTAACACAGACGTGCCCTTGGGTCCAGCCTCATTTGAAGGTTAAAAATAACACAAAGGTGCTTAGAAAAGTTTAAAAAAAAATAGAAATTAAACCACCCCCACACTTGAAAGAAACCTACCCCTTTAAGAAAGGATTGAACGTAATCTATTTCCAGCGTACGAGAGATCGGCTAAGGATTGCTGGGACATTTTCACTGACACAAATCTACATAATCGTTTTAAACTTCTCACCATTTCTTCCGATTATTCTCTTTCTGTCACTTTAGGAAGCTCTAAAACTGATTTTCTCTCGGTAATCTTCCAGTATTGCTTAGCACCCAAATCTCTAATATTTTAAGAAGATTATTTCATTTATAATTGATTGAGTGTATTTGCCAGTTTGCTACTTCAAAGATGTTGTGCTTTAAGGGGTTCAGGTAGAGCATTACTAAGTTTCCACCCCTTACCCCCCATCTAAAAAAAAGAGGCAGAAAAATTTTGTATCCTGCCTGACACTTGATGCTTTTTTTTTTTTTTTTGGCTTTTTAAAAATATTATTGGTATTATTTACATTGTCAGCATGCTGAATAGCTAAAAAAAGGGATCTCCAGAGATGAAAGGCAAATCGAGCTGTCTCCCGCTGCAGGCTCAGGCCGTGGTTTCCATTGCAGGGAGCAGTTTGATGATCAGTGATTGCAGGCAGCAGGCTCCAGTAGCACCACATCTCCCTGTGCACCAGCCTTCCCTCCGCAGGCCTGGCTGCCCACCTCGCTGTTCTCACTGCTAAAGGGATTGCAGAACTGTTAGCAGTTAAAATAGGTTTTATTTTTATTTTTTGCCTCTCAATGGACAGGGTGTCTTCCAACGGTATCTGCTCCCTGGGGTTGTTTTGTACATCGAGGCAGAATGCACAACACGTGGTGAAGAAAGGGGCAGGAGGAATGGGTGTGGGTAAAGGGAATTCCTGAAGCACTTGGCTGCTGGGAATTGTCTTCATCCAACTCAGGACTGAGCCACGGGGAGCTGCTGCATGTGGGTGAATGGCCTCCATCAGTCAGAGCTGGATGTTGTCTTAGTGAGAAGGGGGTTGAGGGAGGGGAGAAGGGTGCAATAGGTAATATTTGCTGAGGGCAAAGGCAGTAGGACATCCGCAAGCCCAGCCGTGGAGGGAGAGAGCCGATTTAATGCACTGCCACTCCCCACCACATAACCAAGAACCCTCAGAAATAAGGGGGAGATTTCCCCATGCTCAGCCCTGCTCTGCTCTTCATTCTTTATCACCTGTGAACTACTGAGGAGACACATGGCACAATGCTCAAAGGAAAGCTCTGAGCCCTCTTTTAGGGCTGGCAGAGACTTAGTGATGCTCTGTCACAGTCATTTCGGGGAACGGAGCAGCTATCAACTAACAAGAATGAATTTCAAGGCTGATCACCTGCAAGCCAGGGATAATGGGAGGTCTGCACAATCAAACACGTCTCCTGTTATAGTAAAACAAGCAACACTTGAAAAAGACATGGAAACAGGCTTCTTTAAATCCAATTCAGGGATTTGGAATCCCCACGAAACGCTTAATTAATTTTTGATTAGCTGAGAACCCATTAAACAGACTGATTCTTCTAGCTTTATAAGTAACGGCAGCATGCTGCTTTAATTAAATTAATACTAAGAGATGTTCATTTTCAAATCCTTATGTTGGTTATTTGAGAAAAAATCATTTCATTCCCTTCCCTAAGAGGTTTACCATATTCTTTTATCCCAATGCAGTATCTCTTCCCATTCTGTTTGTGTTGCCCTTGGTGTGCCTGGAGGCAGGATCTGTCATGGCCCTAAATTTGTTCTGCTCAAGGGACATGGGGGTGTCCCAGAAGTTTAGGACCAAGAACCTCATATTCCTATGGGGGTTCACCACGTGGGTATGAGCAGTCTGAGTGTTTGGGGTCTCAGCCACCTTTCTCATGGAGCTACCACTGGCTATTTCCTTTGTCAGGTACTGGACATGAATCTGATTCTTCTTCCACAACATAGCAAGGAGCTGTGAATTATCACCTCCTCTTTTGAGGGTCAGAACCTGTCCAGGTCTCTGCTGTGACTACACTGTGTATCAGAGAACATGCCATGGCTTGTTCACTCCTGGTTTTCAAACCCCTATGGATTTCTCTGTCTCCCAGTGGAAGTCAGAGCTGCTGCCCACCCTTGGCTTCTTCCCCAATGACCAATACTTTGCTGTGTGTGCTGGATTCTCTGGTGATGGGTGAGATGCAGCCAGGCCTTGGGCCTTTCCTTGATGATGGAGATGTGACATGGACACAGGTAACACTGGGTGTGATTAGGGAAGGAACATGCACTCATTCTTAGAGCAGCTCGTTGTGCAGGAGGATTCAAAACCTCCCCTCTGCCTTTTCTTCCACCCTCAGCAAGATCTGAAATTTGCAGCCTTTTCCTGCTGCCTTAATGGGTGAAAAACTCCTCCCTGCTCATTTCCGAGCCAGCATGTTGAAATTTGCAGCTTGGGGCTCTCCTTGCTTCAGTCCTGGATCCGGCCCAAACCTCTGAGCCATCCGCCAGTCTGAGACCAGTGTGAGCCTCTGAGGTCCTTGCCTGTGCTGAGCAGGGCCCATGAGCACCCAGGGAATTTCCATATCTATTTATTTATGCAGATGCACTGTGCCCAGCTCAGAGACCTGCCAGCCACAAGAATCCCGTATGACGACATCGCTTCCATGATGCTACTGAACAGCTTTACATTGATTATGATCCCAGAAGTGGGAATCCGTTCCTGTCGGCTGAGGGTTGGGATTACTTTTTTCCTTTTTAAGCCTCTTCCATTTGGCAGAAGAAGAACTTTTGCAAAAGTGGCTCACAAGAACCCACTTCTTGGATGAACCACTTGGGACTAACACCAGGCTCGGTACCGGTGCGATTTTCCTTACACCATCTCCACCTTGTTTTGGCTTGATGTCCATCCCTCACTCCGTTTGGTCTGGGCATGTCTGGATTAAGCAGAGAACTTGTTTCACTCTTTGCTCTGTTTGTCCCAACAAATGAAGGGTGAAACCAGGCTTTCAAGCCACCAGTGACCCCTTCACTACTGCCTTTGCAGAGGTTGGATGTCACCTTGATCCCAGCTGAAGAAACTTGCTGGGGTGGTCCCCAAGGATTTAACCAGCTAATGCTGCCATTGCACAGCATCTGGAGAGGGGGGCTTGGAGAGCAACCCAGCCCCTCATACCTTCCAACCCTGCCTCCTGCTAAGCTCCCCTTGCCTCCCCTCTCCCCACTGCCCACTTCTTGTTAGGAGCTGTCGGAGGCAGCTGGCTGCTCGTGCATTAAATTAGCAGATGTTGCTGCTACACAACATTAAGCACAACAATACTGTTAATGTGCCCTCCGGAGCCCTCTGCCTCCTCCTCACTGGGCCTCGCCAGACACAGCCTCTCCGGAGGCAGATTAATTTCAACTCTCTGGATCATAATAAATTAATTTTTATTAGAAAAGGCGGAGGGGGGGGGGGCAGGTGGGGGGGGGGGTGGTTCAGGACTGATCTCCTGAGCTGAAGAGATTTAAGCCAGCTGTCGACTGTCTCCTGGCATTTGGGTTAGGAAGTAAATACAGAAGGAGGGGATTTTTACAAAACAGTCATCAGCCCTCCTTGCTGGGAGGAGTGTGAGGGGGGCTTGGAGGTAAGGGAGAAAACCTGTGTTGTGGGGTTAACGCTGTACAGAGTCCAGGGCTAAACAAACTGGAAGGGGGATAATTTCTTTCTTACTCATGGGGAACACTTCCATCATGTTACCCTGACAATAACCCTCCCTAGATGTGAGGCTGTGAGGTCCCACATCAAAGCCCCACAGCACCACAAGCCCATCTTTGCTAAGCAGCCTCTTTCCCAAGATTCCTGCTGGAATAGGATTTACCAGCTTTGCATTGCCACCACTTTCAGAGGATGGTGGCACAGCCCTGCCAGTCCCTGGAGCATCCCCACCCTGTCCCCAACACCTGCTCCGTGCCCAACCCAGTCACAGCCAGGCATCAGGCAGCTGACTTGGTAGTACCACAGAGTTTCTGAGCAGAGGAGATTTTGACAGTTCAGTCCCGTTGCCTTGGATGCTGAAAGCTCACAGCTCCTTCTGGCTTAAGTCGGGGCTGTCTGTGCTCAGCACTTATGAAAATCAGCCCTGGGTCTCTGCTCAGATTAACAATCAGTGTGAGCACAGCGGCTGTGGGAGGCCCAGATCTTCATTTATCAGTGGGGAGTGCATTGCCCATCCTGGATTTGGAGGATGTGCGAGCTGGGCTCTGGGTGGCCATCCCTGGCTTCACCACTGAGCTGAAAACTTGGGCCTGGTAGTTTTAGTGTCACCCCAAATAATTGCTGAGGAATCTGGACTCTGGCAGGGCAGTGGACAGGAATGTGCTATCTATTTGTGCTGGGGTAAATGATAGTGACATTTCCACTGGTCATTTCAAAGGCCAATAAATGCAGCCAATCTCTATGCAAGGGCTGATCTCTCTCAGCATCCTCCAACTGTGTCCCCAGTTGTGGCCAGCAGTGAACACTGATGAAGGAATGTCACACCACAAACTCACAGGGACCCTTCATCAGAACAGCCTCCCAAGCTCCAGATGTGTGGCTGAGGGACTTTCCAATGTAACCAAAATTAATTTCTTTCCTTGAACGATTTCTCCATTTGCCTTTGATTACTCACAACATCCAGTGGTGGGAAGCTCTACAGACTAAATAGACTTTGTGTGAAAAATTATTTTTCCTTCTCCAGCTGGTCTGCATGTTTCAGCTGCTGCCTTCCAGTTCTTCTAGAAGGAGAATTGGTGAGCAGACATTTTCTGGATTTTTTTCAATCCATTTTATCTTTATCACTTCCTTATCAATAATTTCTTTTCCAGAGTAAGAAAACCCTGTCACTAAAACTGTTTCCTATACAGACGCTGTTCTATGCTCTGTTGGTAGCTGGCTCAAATACTTATAAACCTCCTGGATGTTCAACTGGTCTCTGTTTGCTGCTTTGATGAAAAATTCTGTATTTTTGGTTGTGTAACTGTGGGGTTATCCTGCAGTGTGAGAGCAATAAAAAAACTTATCCTACTCACCTGTATTTTTCTTCCCCATCATGACATTAGCTGGGTTAATAATAACTCATGGTTATGGAGAAGGGTTAATTTTAACCTGTAGCCTTTTAATTTCTTGGTTCCCAGCCCATACATGGTGGAGAACTGCAGCAAGGCAAAGTGGGGGAAGCAGCTTTCACTGCAGAAATAATGAAAGCACAGCTCTAAAGTCAGGGCTAGAGTTTGGGTTCTCTGTTTAGGCTGGAGCATGGATTTCCAGCTGAGGTGCTCCTGGATCAGGACACAGCAGTCCTTGGGCCAAGACCTGTCCCTGCACCTGATAAGCCTTTTTGAGCTGCTGGGGTGCATCATCTGTGTCCTCAGCCCATGAGCATCTCGCTCACTCCTTCACAGACGCTGTGCCAGCACCTGAAGCTGTCACCCCACATACTTCTCCTGAACTTCCCTTTGATGCGAGGTCTTGGGGGAAAGCAAACCGGAGCGCTCGAGTGCAGGGGATGGAAAGGAAAGTGGTGCTTGTGATAACACCAGATCAGGTTTCACTGAATCCTTTTTCAAACACCAATTGAAAACCCCTCCCGCCACTTGACAAGTTTCCAAAATCCTCTTTCTTTCCAGGATCTACCCATGGCCCTTGAGCAGGGAGAAGAGGCTGTGAAATGAAAGACCTGTTTGCTCTGTGAAAGAGCTTGACAATGTGTTGAGAGAAAGTGATACTCACTGCCTTCAGAGCATTCAGAAAGGCGTCCATTTATCTCTCTCTTTTCTTTTTTCACCCGTTCTTCTTCTAAGGAATCTCTGGTTGTAATCCCTCTCTGGGATTTTTCACAGTAGTCTGATAATGTTAATATTTATCCTGGCTCAGAGATGAACTGACAGCATTGTGTTCTCTCCACTCTCATTTTATCTCTGTACATCTATCAGGTGTTCTGTATGGCTTTAGCTTCATCAACACCCAGCTTGGTGCAGTGACAGGTAAAATCACCTTCCATCACCCTCCACCTCTCTCACCTCCGGTGGTTTGTTTTCTCTGTTTTTACTATCTCATTAGAAGTCCAAAGATTTTAAGTAAGTCTAGAAGCAGTTATAACTGGTCAAGGTATTTGGGAGTTCTGAGGGCAATTCTTAGACCAGTCCTTGCCCTGTATTAAAAAGCTGGTTGCAGACTTTTGGCAGAAGGGTTGTGGGGACACAGAGCACAGAGGCAGATCCTCCCCCCAGGATTTCAGTCCTGGAAGAAAAGAACCCAGGAACTGGTGGAGTTTTCTGCTACCGATGGTCAGTGCTCTGCAGCCTGACCATACAGGCCAGTGAAGGGTTTGTGTTGCCCTTTGGAAGAGATGCCTGTGGAATATCAACAGCCGGACATAATTTGTCATGGAAAACAGGCAGACTTTCTCTCATTGGTGTATAGCACAAGCAAGTGGAAAAGGGCAACAGTGAAGTTTCTTCGGAATTAAAGTATGGAATTAAAGCCTGCCAACACTGGTTGAACATCTGTATTTATCTTAAAGCCTCCTGCCTGGGAGTCAGATGAAAACAGAGTGATCCTGGTTTGCATTTGCATAAAAATGAGTTTATCTATCTTGTGTGTGTACCAAGTACAGCCAAGAAACAAGTAAGAAGGCATCTAAACTAGCTTAGAAATCCTGTAATGGCTAAAGTAATCCTGCACTTGCTATGAAGAACCTGACTGAAAAAAAATGGGAATGTTTGCAGCTGACTGCCATTCCCCAGTGACCTCCACAGTGTCAATAATCCACCCTTATACAGGCATGAGGATGATGTGGGAGTGGGAAATGCCCCTGAAGCCACCCACAAGAGGATAGATACCCAAAGTAACTTATTTCACCTCAAACTTTATTGATACAGTGAGTGACCTCAGTGGAGACCATATGTAAGGGTTTGTTGGTAATAAAATTTTGGAGATTTTTTTTTTTAATTTATTGCTGTAGGATTAGATCTAGCAATGTGTGAAATTGCATTGAATAGGTGGAGCACCAATTTGAGTGCAGAATGGTTTTACATGCAAACACACCATCTTTCTAGGACCAAAGTTTTCTCTTCATCAGTTATACTCTATCCAGAGCTAAGCTCATTTTAGTCTTCCAAACCTTCTCTTATATGATAAGACAGACCTCACATCTCCTCCAAAATGCTGTTTCTCCTCTAAGGAAGCTACAGATTACATAATTTCATCTTATTTTTATTCATCTCTCATCTTCAGTGGCGAAGGAGAAAGAGTTTGAAGAACATGGAAGTGTTGTGAAGATTTTCCTACAGATAACACCAGGGGTAATTAAGACTGATGACAGTTTTATTCCAAAAGCTAAACTCTTTCACCAACAGCTCCTAGGATTTTTCCTTCTTTCATATTAAATCGGTTTTGAATATCTGTTTATCCCTGATTAAAAAAACCCCAATCCTTTGTTGATCACCAGGTTTCTACGGGAAAGGAAGGAAGTTCAGCAGCGCCTGCACTCATAAAACAAAGGGAATGTGGAACTACGCTGTAGTTGCGGTGAGGTCAGATCCAGCAGCAGCAATAAAGATGGTGTGGTGTGATCACTGTGTTCATCATGGGAGCATCCAAATTCCCAGAGCTGGTGACTCCAAAACCTCCCATTTTGGCAAGCTTTTAAAACTACGCTTATCACAATGATGTCAGTAAAAAAACCTCAGATCAACCAAGAATTTTTTGTTATGTGAGGAGTTCACACTAAACACTGGCTTGTCATTGGATGACTGGTAATTATTACCAGTCATGTTAACAGAGACTCATTTTATTTTCACACTCCCATCCCAAGCATGGATTCACACCTGATCTGCTTTTTTACACCAAATTTCTGCAAATTTCTGGCTGTGAGTACCCCACAGGCCATTGAGTTGAGTTTTCTCACAGTCTGGGCTGAGGTAGATTCTGGTCAAACTGAGAAAGAGGTTTTTGATGTGGCCACTCATTTCTCAATAGCAGAAACTGACAGAGTGGCTGAGCAGAACATCTGGAGATGTGAATGTCCAGGGGGGTCCTGAGAAGTCTTTCTCTCTCCTCTGATCCGGCAGCACTAGATCAGGCCTCTCCAAACGGAGACAGAAGAGAATCTGACCAGGAATATCAAAGGGAACAAATATTTAAGGAAGGCTGAAAATATCAGTAGTGCAAAGATCTTTTTTGTGATCTATGCTGAAAGCAGCAACATCCCCAGAAAATTCAGATCCTTACAATCAGCAGTGCACTGCAGAACCACAAATGTGTGTTACTTCACATGTCAGCACACTCATCTGAGTGCTCTTTACCTCCCCATGAAATCACTGGGTCATGTAGAAGGGTGTCCCTCTCTACACAAATTCCATCAGGCTGTAGCAGGGTTGACCTAGGAAATCACTGCTACCAAATGGTGCAGTGTAGCCACACTAGGAATCCTGCACTGCTCCAAATGAAAGAAAAATACATATGTTAATGTCACAGCATAAAATTCATGCGCTCATTAGTTACAATTAATTAATGAACTTTTACTCAGTGCCCCAGACATTGCCACTTCACTGCCTTTGGAACTCCTCCCATCATCTGACCTGGCTCCTCTAGGTGAGTCTCCTCAGTTAAACCAATGGAGCTTTTCCCAGTTCTTCCACTGGATCTGCAAAATATATGCAGATTTATACAGACACACACTAAATACTTTGGGGGGGAAGGAGTAAAATAGACATTAATCAGATATTAAAGGACTTATGAGACAGGGAGAAATATACATTTGGGCATAGTTTGGGGTCGGTTTTGAATGTTGTGTATCCATATATACAATTACTGTGTGTACGTATGCATTATTGTTCTGTTTTAAACAGCAGGATTGGATAGGATAAGAAGAAAAGAGGAAGAGGCAGGAGTTAAATACCTAATAACGCTAATGTTAGAGAACTGTGGCTAATTTGCAAATGGATACCACATGGAAACACGCTTCCTCTAATCTGTGTTGCTTTAAAAAGGGAAAAAAAAGAAGAGGAGGAGGAGGCTGGGGTTAGTAAGCTATCTGACAGTCTGAGCAGCTCATCTGCTTGCAGGGATTGGGAGCAGATATTCCCAAGTGCCTCGAGTATCAAGTACATTGGATATGGCTTTTGATCAGAGGGGCAAGGTGCTGCCTTCTCTTCCCCGTGGTGGTTCCCACTGGAGGGTCCCGATGGAGCAAGGAGGGAGGGTTTGGTGGCAGCGAGAGGGACAGGGACAGCTCCGCACTGTGTGTTTACACCAGACCCTGGCCTTTCCCCTGCCTGTGTTCCTTGTAATTTCTGGAAATCAGAAATAAGCTGATGTGATTAGAGAAGAACAGATCTGGCTTAGCGCTCTTCAAGCTTAAAAAGGTGTTAAAGACTTGACAAATTACAAATACAGAACCAATAGGGATCCGAAATAAGTACGGTTACCTAATTCCTTTACACTGGGGGGCAAAAATGAAGGGTGGCATTACTGTGATTGATGGACAGATAACAGCCCGGCCAGGGAAAAATAGCTGAGAGCTGAGGCACATCAAAAAACATTTTACACCCAGCCCAGTCTTGATCTGGGTAAGGAAGGACTAGTTTTTGCTGGCTCTCAGCTTTATTGATGGTTTGATACTGGTGACCCAGTGGAAACAGAGTTTTTGTGGCATTGCTTTCCTCGGGGAGGGGCCAGGCTTGGTTTTCTTTAGGTTACACTTTTTCTTTGTCCTTTTCATTTTTTCCCCCCTTTTTTTCAATGCAATCTCAAAGTCATCTTGCATTAATTAGCCGTCATCTAAACGACACTGTTGCATGTTAGACGAAGAGATCTCTGAATTCAAATAAGACTTGACCCTAAGAGGGACCAGCTCCCTGGCTTTTTCTTCTCATCTCCTTAAATCTAAAAATTGCTAAGTGATCTCTGAGGCTCAGGCTTTCCTCGGAGATTAGTGTAAGAAAAGCCCCAACATCTGCAAAAGTGACTGCTTTTGACAACCGTACAGATATCTTAAAGAGCAGGAATTTCCCTAATAAAACCCCTTAAAATAAGTCTTCTTAAGATTTCTTAATGCCACAGTGATCAGTTTGCATGTTTCAGAAATTCAAGAATTTTTTATCTGCTTTGGAAAGTTATGAAAAAAAAATGAAGCAGGTTTATTTAAAGGGGAGAAGTATTTGAGATGCAGGAGAGACGGGGTAGAAAAGCTTAGGAACTGGTGATAAAACCATAAATTGTATAGCTCAGGGAATTTGTGGACTGACTAAAAATGACAAAGCAAAGCAGCCCAAGTTGGTCATCAGAATAATAACAAAGAGGACTTTTACCAGGGGGAAAAAAAAAAAAGGCAAAAAAAAAAGCACGTGGACCCTGTGGCATTCCACAGGCAATTTAAATAGCTTAATTCGGCATTGTTGTGATACCCATATGCCTGATAGCCTGTGGGCCAGATCCTCTGCTGGTGTAAAGCCGAGGCTTTTCCACCTATTCAGCAAAGCATCCCTTGTTAAGAGAGCGTTTAGGCATCTGCTGAAATGTGAGTGCGTGCTTAGGTCCCGACAAAGACACTGCGAGTGCAGCACCCGAGGGAGCTGCTCTGGCACATGCAGATGTTAAAGTCAGCGCATCCTGCAGCTGGGGCATGAGCCCCTCGCCCAAAATTACCATGTATTTCTGAACTCTTGGATGCTGGCACAAAAGGCCAGGCTGCCTATGAGCTCCCAAAGCACAGGGAAATGCTGCTGGATGTCTCTGTAGGCTTCTGGGGCTTTATTCTGCCCTCCTTTCCCACCTGGACTAAATACACGGATCTGCAGCGTGTGGCAGGGTGTTACTAGGGCTGTGTGTGCACAGTGGGATGGGTTGGGGTGCTGATGCTTCCAGGGGTAGAAGTCATCCCTGTGCTATCCCTGCTCAGCAGATCTCCAGCAGGGCCTGTTGGGCTGAGCGTGGCAGAGGAGCCCTCAAAGAGACCTGTCAGCACCTGTGTGTGCAGGGCCTGCAGCCTGTGGTGACAGCACCCACACCAACATCCTTGAGGCTGGTTCCTTGAGCTTCAGGGAAAAAGGCCCACTGAGGACAGAATTACCAGAAAATTTGGAGGGGATGTTTTGATTAGGTTTTTTTGTTTTGTTTTGGTTTGGTTTTTTTTGCCTATTTGTGGGTCTCCAATAGAGACAGAAATTAAGTTGTCTGAATTTCTGACACCTTCCTGCTTGCCTGCTCATGTACTTCATCCCCATAAAAATGAGTAGGTTTTGGCACTGGATATTCCCATTTAACATTTTGTTTACTTGCATTTTGATTTCATGTTCTAGAAAGATCTGAAAGAATCCAGGCAAGGCATGAGCATTCACCCTGGGGATTTGTGTAGCAGCCAGCAGGAAGGATAAATTGGAGTTTTATCAGGGATAAATTATAGAGGGATACAGGTTTAATTTGCACAGGGAAGATGCTGATGATCTGTGTCTCCTGTTCCACAAGACATTATTGACAGAGTGGAGGAACTACTGGAGTACAGCACAGTTTTCTGTGTAAGATGGATGCATGTAGGTCCAGGATATTTGTTAAGGATATATCCTGTTCACCCCATGTGCTGTGGGATAAGGCAACTAAAGGCAGCAAGAACCAACACATGAAACCCCACAGTTATTTTTCCTCCTCCTTTCCCTTCATGGGACACTTTCCAGCTCTACTTCAGAGCAGAGGGACATACTGGAATTACAGAATAACCCACTGAAACCAAGAAATCTGGTGCATGCCCAGCCCTAGCAAAGGTGGAGCAGGAAACAGATCAGGGATTAGAGCCACGAAGGGACAGAGGTTCACAATTACCATGTTAAGCCCTTCAGTCCAGCTGTAAAGCCTCCAAACCACTACCCAGCTCCTGCTTGACCTTGGGTGCCCCTTAAATCTTTTGGGTGTGCTGGTTTGCAATGCTGAAATTCCCAGGTGCTGAGAGATGGGCTGCTCCTGGGAGCACCCCTGTCATGCCTTGGCTGAGCAGCTCAGGGCCCCTTATCTGGTCCTTGAGGTGTTCTCAGCCTTCCTCACCCATGAAGTCCAGCCAACAAGAACTCCCAAAGTCCCAAACAAAGTACAAACAGTGATGTTTAGGGATCAGAAAGGGTGGTAGAAAACCTTGTGGCTGCCATTTTTACCCTCTTTATTTGTGTGTCTTTGCTGGGGTCCAGCAAATTTGTAAACAATTTGAGGAAGTGATGTAGGTTAGAGGAGAGACTATTTCATTTGGAAGGGACCTACCATGACCATCTAGTCCAACTGTCTGACCACTTCAGGGCTGACTAAAATTTAAAACAAATCCCAGAGCTAAGGTTATCCTAGAGCTGAATATGTGAGCGCCTGTAGGTGGAAGATATTGAGTCAAATCCCCTCAGACAGGGGTGTAAATAAATACCCTGAGGGAGTGTAACATGTGGGAGTGTAACGTGATGTAGTGGGATCAGCCCTTGCATTCTGAAATATTTACCTGAAAGCTTAATATTTTTTGTTTGTGTGAAGCTGGTTTTTTTTTTTTTTTTTTTTTTTTTTTTTTTTTTTTTTTGGCTGGGGTGTTTTTCTGTTTGATTTGGTTTGTTGGTTTTTTAAGAAGGAAAACAGGACATTTTGTTAATGGGAGCATCTCAGATTGCAAGCCTCAGAGGGGAAAACCTCTGGCAAATTCACCTCTCAACCTCTCTGTGTCTCAGTTTCTTCACCTATGAAATGGGCACCAGATTGCTTAGACTGCCTCTTCCAATGTGCCCCTACACTGCAGGCTCCAACGTGACACAGAAGGTGCAAATTAAGACTCAGGTGTCTTATCCCTATGCAGCAGTATCAAAAATACTGCTCTGAGTGAGAAAAATTGTGCCACCATAAGGAGAGTTTTATTTAGGACACTGCAGATCCGGATTTGCTGCCAGCAGCCTAAAACTAACAAGAACTTGGAGTGGAAAAAAAAAAAATCCTTTCTGGTTTTATATCTCAATCAAGAAGAACGGTCCTTTTTAATTCAAACGCCGGGGTCTAGAGTTGTTTTCCCTGCAGATGCCGCATTGTATTGGGAATATCAGGAGCTGCCAATTGCAATAACAGTTTCTAATTCCAAATTAATTCAGTGTAAATGAACTGTCAAGAGAAGATTGATTTGTTTTGGTAATTGCCCTGATGCAGGCTGCTGGGTGACAGCGGGAAAGAGCAAAGAAGGGAGCTTTGGCAGGTCTGGCTGAGCCTAAGGGTGGATTGAGGAGACGGAGACCTAACTGCAAATATCATCTGTCAGGACCACTGCTGAGCCTGGTGCTTTTTTCCAGCCTTCAACCACATCTTCAGGAATGAAACCGACACTGCAAAATGCTCCTCGAGTTGAAGACATTGGTGTGTTAGGCAATTAGGAAAGCTGGGGGGAAAAAGAGACCCCTCCATTGGAAGGTCTGCTCGTTGTCCTGCCTCCACCTCTGCTGTGCTGGTGGGTCTCCAGCCCTCACCTGATGCCTTGGAAGGCTGACCTGAAACAGAGGCTGGACAGAGCTGGAGAATAAAGTAGGGATTTATTGGAAGGCCTGTAGGACACACCTTGGGCAGGACAGGCCTGACCAGGGCTACACCCAGGATGGAGTAAGAATGGTCACAAAATGGCTGACTGGTCATGAGAGCTTACATTTTTATAAGTTTTAGTTCATTTGCATATTTGGGTTTAATTGTCCAATTACAGCTTCAGGTTGTGAGGTCTCATCCTTCTTGTTTTCTCTCTTCAGTCCACCAAAGACTTTTGGCCCTGAAAGTTGTCCTTGGTCCTCAGCAGGAAAAGGATTTGTTTTGTCTACCTACTCTGCGAAGAGAGCTTACTGGCACTTAATATGAGGCTCAGAACTACAGCCCTAGGCAGCACAGAATCTGCAAATATGCAAGCTAAAGCTTAAGGCATCACACCTCCTCTGTGGTAGACAAATGACAGTCTCACTGCCTCGTGGCTGGGAAGGGATGAAAACAAGGGACACAGGGCCAGGTGAAAGCCTGATAGGGTGTGATATGCCCCATGGGACATTTCATGCTGCCTGAGACAGGTGGAAGAGATGTGGTTCCCTGCAGCTCCACGTGGATGTGCCCAATGCGCTGAGCCCTTCTCAAGGACTTCACCTGCCACCACACTGTGTGGAATGATCCATACACAGACCTGCAGCAAGCCCATGCTGACGCTGTAGGGCCCACCCAAACAAGGTATTTTGGCAAGAAATTCAATGTTACACTCCCAGCAGTGAGGGAAAAGGCTGAACAACCCAGCACACCAGGAAACAACACTGTCTGTAACCCAAAAGCAGACTTTGGAGGGTAGGCCTGTGGCATTGGCTAGTCCAGCAATGTGTAGGTACCCCAAAAGTAGCAATGAGCATGTGATTTTTAATCCACATTACAGAATAATACATAAACTTTTAAAAAAATGACTCCACAGATACAGCATTCAGGCTATTACTGCAGTCTGTAAAACAGCAAGGCAAGAAAACTCCCAGAGCAAATGACACAGTAAACTCCTAAATGTTAATGAAGTTGCTTGCTAAATAACTGCCAAACAAACTAGCTTTTGCTTGCTGTATTTTTGGGGTTTGTTTTTGTGCGTGTGCTTAAATTCCCTGATCAATACAGGTGCTGTGTGACTGAATTGCTAATGGAGTCTGTAGATTAGTTTATCAATAGCATTTAAATACTTTTCACACTTGCAGTAGATTTTGAATTATTTATTTGTTTCTGGTCAATTGCTTATGATCTCATTAGCATTTGTCTGTAAAGTGATACTAGACATGCTGGAATACTTTAAAGATTTCATGGCTCTGCAACTTTGTCTGGAAGAAGGAGGTGTCAGGGCTTAAACTCGCAAAATCCTACAACAGCCCTTTTTAAGGCAGGGGCTCTGCTTGCAGGAGGGGAACGCTCACAATCTGCTTTTTTTGGGACAGGATGTAAGTAGACTGCTGCCCTGGAAAGTTCAGCCTTCAGAGTGATTCCTGAAAATGTGATAAAAGAATACTGCCATGTTCATTCTGACTTTTGGGCACAGAACCTTTCAGGGATATGTCTGGGATCCCACAGAAACCCTATAGACAGGCTAGAATATGAACTAAAGCCTTTTGAGTCCTTTTCTCTAGTCTTCATAACAAATCCATTCATCTTCCTAATTGCAAGAGTCACAAATATGCTAAACAATCTCATTTCATATGTTGTGTTATTCTGATTTGATAGAGGAGGGGTTGCATTGTGCTGACAGACTTTACATCTGTCTTTTTGTCTCTTGATATGTCACATCTAGACTCCGCACAAAGCTCGTAACAAGATGAATACATCTCAAAAGGGGAGAGGTTGTGCCTTAAAAACATTGGAAGTATATGATTTTTAAGTGTTATCAATGTACTTTAAGAACGGAGAGCAGATTAAATGTAAAGCCAGGCTAGAAAACAACAGGAAGGGACGGCAGAAAAGTCAATTGAAGAGGGTTGTGGAAGGACACTGTTTAACCCTTAGCAAACTCCTGGAATGTCCCAGTAAAAATTCACAAAACAAGATGAAAGCTGGGGAGCAAAACCAGGACTTTCTGCCTTGGGTTTAAGAGGAGCACATTACCCAGGAGGTCTGAAGCAAGACTGGAAAAACAGAAATCTCCTTCCTGGGAATCACCCATGCCATGACTGCTCTCCTGTGGACTCTCACTGTTCCTCTCGTGAGCCTGAGAAAAGCCAGGAGGTGTCACACTGTGGAGTCCAATGTCCTGTGCTGGCTTGCCACCCTCAAGGCTTCAAGGTTTGCCACCTTCAGGCTTTGCTCTGTGGCTACTCCACTGCCCTGTGCAGGAGCAGATGGATTGATCTTTTCCCAGATCTCACCCCCGGTGTCTTTGACTTGGACACAGTTGACTGCAGCCAGGCCATGTTAGGAAGCAGAGCCCCAAAACCTCCAAGATCTTCCTCACCTCTTACAGAGGCATCCAAAAGACTTTTTCTACTGGATTTACTGCCAATCCTCCCACTTTGAGGTCTAATCACATACTAATGACACATCCCATCATAGTGAGCTGTTGCTAATTTTAGAGGCATTGGCAGCACTAGAGAGAGACTTTGCCAAATTTTCAGCTGCAGAGCCTCTTCTGAAGTGGCCTGTACAATTCACCTTAACCAGCTGCTAAGAGAAAAGGAAACAATGCCCAGACCTGTGTTTTCTCTCAGCAGTCTGGAGCGCCTCTGAACACTGCAGGCGTGATAGAGAGCCCTGTTCTGGTGTCAGGACACTTCTTTTTAGATAAAATGAGACTGTCTATATATTCCTAAGTATAACCATGGCTAGGACTTAGCCAGAACCACAAATCAGTGTCAAATGTCATTCCTGCCTCTGTAGTCATAATCAGATGTAATCGGTTTTCTTTTCCCTTCCATATCTGCTTGATTTTTTTCTCTGGTTAAGGCAGAGTGGGCAGGTATGAAAGGGTTTCTATGCTCTTTGGCTGTTCTGGTGGAATAACCAGGACTGTAAATTAAATCCACAGGAAATCTGGCAGTGATCAGTCCTGGAGAGTGAGAAGAGGAAGCCAGAGTTCATTGTCTTCTGCTGAACTTGGCTCCCCTGTAGATTCACTGTCTCTCCTCCCTTGCAGCAGAGCCTGTGGCTGCAAACACTTTTATGGCAGGAAGAGACAGGACAACCTCATGAGTGTCTCATGAGCCAGCCACCTTGTGAACAAGTGGAGCTTATTCAGAATGACCCATTATGTCCCTGTAGGATGCCCCCAGTTTCCCTGAGGAATGCCCTAAGAATTTGCATGTGTGAACTGCCACATGTGCCGTGCACTTTTGGCAGAGAAATCCAGATGCAATTTTGTGGCAGCCAGGGACACCTCACAAAAAGGAGGACAGAGGGTCCCACTGAATCCCCTGGGGAAGGTCTGGCAGAGCAGTCACAAGTAATTTGAACACTGTATGACAAATACTGTGTTGTTTTTAGCAGACACATGTATTTTCTCCCCCCGACAGGCTCCGGGGCCATGCAGGACACTGAGTCAACTGGATCACAGACACAACACTTTTTCCTTTCTTTCCTTTTTGTCTTCTTTTCTTTCCCCTCTCTTTCTTTTTCTTTTTCAGTTCAGCCTAAATAATGATCTAGGACAGCACTGTCTCTTTAAAGGTGGCCTTTTTAACTGCAACCTAATCTTCTTCTATCCACTTGGACCTTGGATTTAAAAAATTTCACCAATCCGGATTTCCAAATCCTTGCAGATTCTGAGGGGGCTTGTTTATGGAAGTATCCTTTAGAAAACGGCTTAGACTTTAAGATGAGGAAACGCAGGGAGCTAATGTGAAGATTTAGGACTTTCTAGGAAGCTTGCAGTGCCTAAGCCCTGCTTGCTTGAGCAGTCTGAAGGTCCTTTTGCAGACTAAGAGGGATTAATACCCCTTTAACCAGCAGGGCTATGCACACATTCATAAATATACCATCTCCCTCTAATCGCTTCGCTCCCTAATCCACAATGATTTCTTAGGAATTATCATTTTATCTCAGCTAAATAAGCACATTCCTTATGCTTTCCTGCAGAAAAAATAAAATATTTCACAAGATTTTCTTTTCAGCTGTGGTGCCATGAAAACCAAGCCTTTATTTAAGACCTTTGGTAAATAAAGGAAACTTTGTTTATTTGCCTCTCAAGAGAAGGGCAACCGGTCACATCCGCCCAGCATCTGCTTGCTGATCCACCCACTCCCAGTCCCAGGGACTCCCCTGGAGTCAGGACCAGGCTTATTTGTTTGCCCAACACCTTGTGAAGTGACAACACCTCTCTGTATGCACAAGACTCAGGTGGAAAAGGTTTTGGCAAATTACAGCTAATGCCAACGTGATGACTGTTGAAAGAGACCATTTTTGAGAATCCCATACATTATTTCATGTTTATTTTGTAGATCTTTCTCCATCTCTTTAGCTTTACAGGTTCAGTGGGGTTTTTATATGGTTTATTTCTTTGCATTTTACTTGCCCAAGCTCAGCAACCTTACACAGGACTATCAGTTTTGGTTTTGGGGAACATCACCCTTTTTTTTTTTTTTTTTTTTTTGCAACATACCACTTTGGGTTCTCATGCAGCAATATCCTGCTGGCTGTAAGTACTGCTGGTTGCATGGGGTTGATCTTGGGGCAGGGAGGAACTACGAGTAATAAGGAATCTGACTTCTAATGGCATTTTAAAAAGAAAAGAAAATAGTTCTTTTTATTGCTAAGAATATTGCACAGAAGTGAGTATTTCTTTGGTAAATCACTCCCCACTTAGGCTTTGGTTTCTAAAATCACTTTCAAATCCAGAAATGAGTTCAGGCAAATTCCAGCTGAAGTGAAACACTCAGCTCTGGGAAAGGCTTTGAGTTTAATATTAAAAAAGTCTCTGAATTTCCTCTCTTTCTAATTCTTACTCAGTTAAACTCTGGCCTTCTATCACAAAAAAATAACCTTGAGAATCAGTACAGCTGTGCTGCATGGGGAGCTCCAGCACCTATAGGTTTCAATGCTCACAGGTCGAAAAAATTGTTATAAAATATTTACTCTGGAACATTTTATTTTTTAAATAGGATTAATAGGGACAACGTGAAAAGATTGTTGTAGAAAATCAAAACTGTTTTGGAGTAGCTCTGTTTGTTTAACATAAATATTTCAAAAATAATTTGGGATGTGAATTAAAAAATACATCTCTTCCCTTAGTAGATATAATAATGATAAATGAAGAATTAGAGATATCTTCAAGTATTTCCAGGTTCAGAGGTATTTGAATCTGTGTTTTCTTTTATGTCTCTCTCTACTGAGACCATTCAATTTAATGAGAAGTGAAATAGTGTGACAAATCTGCTACAGCCTTTTGTTACTTACAGTCCCCATGGGCTTTATATTTTTTTCTTGTCCCTTGCCCCTTCCCCATTTCTCTATGGTCAAAAGAGAAATACAGAAGCCATGACATGAAAATATAGATAGCCTACAATGAAACCTTTGTCTTGGAGGGTGTGTTTGCAGTGAGCACCCCAGGCTGCTGTCCAGGTGTGCAGAGCACTGACCCTGACCAAGATGAGGAAGAAGAGTCTCATTCCCCCTCTTTGCCAGGAGATCCCTCAGTATTTGCTGTGCCTGCAGCTGGGTTCAGTGTAGATCTGACTTCTGCCCACCCTTACCTGCACACGGGGACCTGGATTTTTGTCTCATGTGAGCTCAGGGGCGGTACTGACTGAATTGAAGTGAATGTGTGTGACAGCTACCAAATGAAATCTGCTCTCGTAACAAGGCCATTCTTGGTGGAGAGGTGCCACCAGTTGTTTTTGGAGGGTGTTTCCCCAACAACAGCTCTGCCACCATGGTATATCCCATCTTCTTTTGCTGTAGTTGGAAGGTCTTCAAAGCACCCAGACCAATATTCCTGTCTCTGGCTTTTAGCCTGCTTTTGCCTACTGATCCTAGTGGGTTCCCCCATGGTATTAAAGGGCTTGGACTTGGAGGATGTTTCCAGTGTTATTTCCTAAAACCTTCTTGCAACAACAAAAACCCACCATGTTCCAAAGGCGCTCAGTTCAACCTGAGATTGATCTGATTTAAGGGGGATTTCTACCTGGGCTGAGGTCCAGGCTTCTCATCTCTCCATACAATGCTCTGCCCTAATGCTCACTGAAAGCCTGAAAGTGGCTGGGAGGATTAGCTAATGGGTAATTTAAATGGGTCATTTCATAAGAGATGTGTATGATAGGCAAGCTTGAAGCCTTGCTTAAACCCCGTAGCTTTGTCTTGTCTCTGTGTGTCTCTTTGTGCCCTTGCCATATGTCTCTGCTACTTTTTCTGTTCGCATCTTCCACCCCATCAATTGCAGAGCTCCTTTTCTTTGTGTTCTCAAGCAGTCTCAGCTAAAGCCCATTTTTGTCAATGAGAGTCATAGACTAGGCCTTCAAACTCCATCTGACAACGAATCTGCCCCACATGGAAACAGAGAAAAAAGAAGTCTTGGGAAAAGAGCTTTATATGTGCCTGGACATACATACACAGATTTATTTTTTCATTTCTTATCTCAGTGTTTGTCTTTTAGACTGAAAGATCAAAAGGGTAGGAAATTTCTGATAGCAAGCCTAGGAAAGTAAATATAAAGGGTTCTAATGACAAGCATATTTACTGCATCCCCTGGACTTAATAATCCTCATTAGAGCTGGAAAAACAAACATATTATGCCTTAACCTGTAAGAATGTCTTCTAATGGAATTTGAGGAATTAAAACATGGAACCAAGGTTTATCAGCCTGTTGCTAGGAGAGCCGCGGTTTGTGTTTGCTTAGGGAATCATCATCAATAATCCCTTAATCTAATAGCAAAATATAGGAAGCTGCTGCACTGGAATGACCCTATTGGATGCAAGCAGTAAGCAACAGAAGAGAGCTACGGGGTTACCCAATAGCAGCTGTTGAGTTGTGGCTGTATCCAGGAGAAGCCCATGTGTGCAGGCACCTGGGAAGCGTATTAGGAGAGTTTTTGTTACCGAATGGACCTCAGCAGAACAACCAACCCTGTCGTGGGATTTCCCCAGGAACAAGAGGATCTAAATGCACCAGAATGGATGTTCAGCATCAGGCCAAACACCTGCTGGAAACAGTATTGACCCTGTTTCTGAAACTGCTTAAAACAGAGAGTATGTGGAAGAATGGGGAGCACTTTTCCAGAATACTCTGTCACTTTGTTGCTTAGAGAGCCAGCAGTGGTATCTCGGAATGGAACATCTCTTTTCCCTTCGTAAATTTTTTCAGTTGCATTTTGAAGTAAAATAAAACCTTGAAATCCAAACCATCACTTATTGTGGAGTTCCTTAATGTATTTACACACTCTGTGTTTAGTTTGGATCCCTGTTTGTTAGTGTCATTAGATTATGTCTACTTCTTGCACTGCAAGAGACAGTGAACAAACATCCTTTATTTGCTGTCTCTGAGCTTCCTGGCACTTTGTAGATGTACAAGTGCAATTTCAGATGCCTTCGCAGGAACATATGAGCACAAGGAATACAAGGAATTCCCTGAATCTTACATAATTTTGTTTCCATCTCTTTGAAAGGCTTAAATAATGAGCTTGCAATTAAGACACCTAAGTAAAAAATGGTTTAAAAATGGTACAATCATTTGAATTCACATTCGAAATAGTGTAAACCTTGATGAATTTTGATGCGTGGATAACACACGGTGATGTTTGTGTGCATGTCAAAGGAAAGGTGGCAGAGTGCAGTAGTGAATTTTTCACTTAGCCCATTGGACAGTTATCAGTCTTTTTTGAGCAGGCACAACATAGCAAAACAGAACTTCCGAAACAGTCAACAAATGTTTCTGATAACCTCTTTTTGCTGATAAAGTCCTCTGAAGAACCATTCTGGGGGCAGAGCTGGAGACTTCAGTTTCTTTTCACAAGACAGTCCAGAAAGGTGAAGGCTCTATTTCAAGGTGAGCATACTGGCCCTGGGTCAAATCTCTCATAAATCACTGTCTAACTCTTGCATCACCCATCCAGTGCCTAGGATGAGCATTGTGATTTACTGCTTAACTCAGAACTCAGTCTAAAGTCAATTGAAGTCAAGAGGTTGACACCAAGAAGTTCAGCCCCTAAGGCTGTTTAGGCAGGACTTGTGGAAGGACAGACATATAGTCACAAACCTTCTGTCACCCTTTTTTCACTATTTTTTATTTTGATCTATGTCTCTATGTTTCACTCTCCCATTCCACCTCCTGGATTTCTGATGTCCACAGTGACTCCAAAGTCTTCAAAGCAGTTGATGTCAAAGTTTTTGTTGTCCCATGGGAGAGGGGACAGACTGGCAGGAAGTGCCCACAGGAAGAGGTGAGGTGGATGGGGGATATTCTCCTTCTGCTGAAGCTGACTTGAGCTGAATCTGGCCTGAGGAAGACCCAAGGTTCCCTCTTGTGTAGTGTACCCTGGGCATCTCCATTTCCTACCCAAGTGGAGGAATTCATTACAGCTATTGTCTTTAATATCCATCCTTCTCCCCAGTGCAAGGAGTCAAAGATTACATCACCCAATCTCAGTCTACTACACCCTTCCCCAGGTGCTGGGAGAATTGAAGGTCCATTTTTCCATCTTGCCCCTGAGGCCAGACCCTCCAAGCCTCTGGGCTAAGAATAAACCCCCAGAACTTCAGGGCCCCTGACAGCACCAAGAGGTTATCCTGAGTGGGAGAGACAAAGCAACAAAAACTGGGAGACTTTGTTTATGTCCTTGGAAAAAGTCAAGCTCTTTTTCAAAGAACAGCCAGGATAAGTATGCAGAAAGGTTTTGTAACCATAAAGGGTTTAATGTTCTTCTCAATGCCTTCAGCAACATCCTCAGCTTTCAGGGGAACCATACATCTTGTCCTACCAAAGGGTAGCCAGCAGCTCCTTCAAGGATAGAGACTTGGATGGGGCTTTAGGAATCTGCCCACACCTACTCGTGCTGGGAACTCCTGTTACACCATGAACTCTGAAGCCTGTTTAGGAGGTGAGATTGCTGCCGTGCACTCACCTGTGTGGGGTCTGGGATGTTCAATACAGTCTCAACCTCTCTCTCCTGCAAGAACTTCTAAAGTCCTTTTGCTCTTCCAGGCTACCTGTTTTTCTGAAATTTGCAGGAACTTCCCAGCTGCCCAGGAAAAGCACCTCTTGGAGACCTCAGTAGTTGACACTGCCAAGGGATTCAGAAGAGATTTTGGGGAGGGAAGGTGGGGAAGGAGCTGACAAGGACACAGATGGATACACATACACACAAATTGGCTGATTGCATTGATTTCTTTTTCAGGAAATCATGGGAAGTTGTGACTACAGCAACACAAGAGCTTCCATGGGCATCCCTCAGAGCCCACTGCAGTGGGAAGAACAGCCCCATCTGCTTGCAGATGAGAGGAAACAAACAGGGATAATCTCAAGGTTCATCCAGCTTTGCTGCTTCCCTCAGTTAATCCCCTGCCAACAGGGCTGCCCATGGAACCACGAGACTCCAGCCACCCCTGGACACTGCCAGCCCACTGGGGCAAGCAGCAGCCAATCCAGAGCTGGCTCTTCTCCTGCCCAAAAGCAACCTCCCATGCAAATTCTGGGGGAGGGACCCCCATCCCATTGGCCCCTGGAAAGCACAGGCTGGTTGGTCTATGTCTGGCTCCACACAGCCTGACAGGAGACATGGAGAGCCAGAGTGGGGGTGAGCCCTGGTGGCCTCTGTTCTGACCATATGGCTACATGAATCTTGTCTAACAGTGATTTTCCTTAAATGCAATCCTTTAAGGTGTTAAATCTTGCCTTAACTTATTTGGCTGATCCAACTTAGATCAGATTATGTTTGTATTTATTGGGATTTATGGATGTATGATTGCCTCTGAGCCCATATGGACAGCTAATTTGTCAATTAGAGCAATGCTGATCATTGCAGAAGCATGGCAGAGGCTGTTAAGCACCATTATCGGTTTCAACCTGGTCTGACCTTGAGACACACATTTATTTTGTCTGACAACCTTTTATTCTCACTGCCGGATTACAGATGTGTAAATTGGGCTAAAACCTTGAATATTCATCTTAGGTATGTCAAAAAAAAAAAAAAAAATCAGAACTTGTTGGAGATGAAGAATATGACAGGGAGAGCTGTTGAGCTGAATGCAGAGAATAGGACCTGCTTAGATCTGTCATTGTGTTGTATTTGTGGCAGCAGTAGAATTGGGGACCAGGATGGCAGGATAGTGCCCTGGGAGTCTAATTAAAAACAATGGTCATTTTTCAGGCAGGAAAAGTTCAGCTCTGATTGCTAATTAAAGACCATTATTCGTGTTTTGTAGTAGCTATAGCAAGGGCAATTTTCCCCTAAATCAGAGGTAAAGGGTGTAGCCTGGTGATTTCAGTAGCTGGCAGTAATAGTAAATATCTCCATGCCAGCCTCATCCCAGTGACAGTAGAAAGGCTGGGACAGTCCTGCCGTTTTGGACTGCAAGAATGCATCATTGGATCATGTTTAGCTTTTCATCCATGAGAGCCCCCAAGTCCTTTTCCACAGGGCTGCTCTCAATGACATCTTCTCCCATGTCTGGGATTGCCCTGACTCAGGTGCAGTCCCTGGCACCTGGACTTGTTGAACCTCATCAGTTTACCCTGGGCCCACTTTTCAAGTTTGTCCAGGTCCCTCTGGGTGACATCCCATCCTTCAGGAGTGTCAGCACACCCACTCAGCTTGGTGTCACCTTGCTAGGGTGCACTCGATGTCACTGTGTCATATTAAAGAGTGCCAGTCCCATGACACAGCTCTGAGGGACATCACTGGCCCCCAGCCTCCACCTGGACATGTCCTTAGTGATGTGTCAGAAGGGGCTGGCCTCAGACGTGTGTTAGAAAGCTGTGGGAGAGGCAAAAAAACCATCCTGGTTTGAGGTCAACCCTCCTCCTGTCCCATCTCAGATAAATCATGGTGAGCTGAGCTGCATGGAGATGTCAATGTCAGATGTGTGTGGGCCCAAGGTTAAGTGGGTACTTGGAGTTTTGTCTCATCTGTTTAGAAACCAGGTGTCCAGGCATTTGCTAGGACTGTGGGATAGAGTATCTGTAGGTGATTGTGCCTGATAGAGGAAGAATGAATCATCATCTGCCGCTGCTGATCTCCCCACGGATTGAGAAGGAGCTTTGACTACTGGCTTAAATGAAATGTCTAAATTTTAAACAGCCACCATCAAGTGAGACGAATGCTACAATGGGTATGGGATGCAAATGTGGGCCTGGAGAGGGGAGCTAAGTGCTTCTTAACCAGCTTCCTTGTCTTCCTCTCAGGCTCCCATGACCACATTGGTCAGACACTTCATAAATCATGTGTCTGAAAGAGCAATTGTTCCACACACATCTCAGTGATTCTGCACTCATCACCTTGACCCTGGTGTTTTACAGAGAACAAAAATCACACCCACACCTGTTAAAGGACAAGGCTGGGGACTAAGGAGTAGGATTGTTTTAGCAATATGCCCCCCAGCCTTACTGGTTGTAAGGGACTCCATCCTGTGGATGATTAAGAGGACTGATTTTGTCAATTTGCCATCGATACTGAATTATTTCTATTGCAATCATCAAGTCTAGAATCTAATTCAAGAGGGATTTTTTTTGTTGGTTTTTTTCTTTTCCAAGAAGGTATAGATTTGGAGGAACATGAGAGTAGGAAATCATATCAGTTTTGTCAAACTGCTTAATAAATTGATAAAAAAGGGAAGACAGGAACTTTTCATTTCAGTGATTCAAAACTGGGCATTATTCCCAATGAAACTCTTTTGTTCCTTGCTACTGAAGAAAGGAAAATCTCTTTGATGCTGCTTTGCCTGGAGAGATGGGTTGGCTGGAGCCCCACAGCACCTTGGGTGAGAAAATATCCCACAGTGGAAAAACTCTACTCTAAAAATAAAAAGCATGAAAATATTAACTCTTCAGAGTGAACAGTGTGGTTGCTTGTTTACCAAATGGGACGTGTAAACCCATTACGTAAAATGTCTTTCATCGCCCATATGCTTTCTAAACTAATCAGCTTTGAATCCTGCTAAATCCCAGATTGAGATAACAAATGAAGAGCTCAGCTGACTGGGAGAAAGGCAGCCTCTTTCTGCTGGGTATTAAAAAGAGTTAAAGGTCATATATTCCTCATGTGGATCACCCAAAAAAGAGATCATGCCGATAACACCTATGGCTTTTGCGTGCTAAGTAAGTATTATTGAAAGTGAAATTCATGTCAAACAACTAAAGGGCAAAGTTTCAGATTAAAACTCACGTGATGGCTTTGTACAGGATGGAACACCATATCCTAAAAGAAGATTTTGCCTTCCCAATCGTGCTGTGATGGTATTTACAAGGCAGGGATGAAGACGCTCTTGGCTGACACGTCAGACCAACACAAACAACAGGCCTTTGGCTCTGACCAGCCTTCTTCTGGGCTGAATTTGGGGTGGCCACTCTGATGGTTGTCACCAGGTACAGGCCATTGCTTCTTGCCATGAGATGTGGATCCATGAGGAGGACTGTTGTCATTTAGAAAGGAGATGTGGGGTGGCTCACAGCACGCCTAGTGTGCAGGCAGAGCACATTTGATGTGAAATTTCTGTAAATGTCAAATAACCTTTCTCACAGCTATTTCTCTCCCAAAATAGCTCTTCTCAATCCCCCTTTACTTGCCTTCTTTCTTTTCTTTTCAAACTTGAAATTCTTCCTCACAGTTTTAAACTTTTTATTTTTGCAGTAAAAACTTTGCTTCTTTGTCAACTGTCAATCGCTTTAAAAAAATGCAAGTGTAAGCACAAAAATTTCAGTAACTGCAAAAATTTTTGATTGATCAACAGTTTTCCCAGAGGGTGGATCTATGCTTTTCCATCAGGCTGTCAAATTTATACTGACAAGGGTTCTGTACAGAGTTCCCATGAACACTTGTATCTATCTGTACCTACAATCAACAGGTTCCTTGCCAGGAATTAAAGAAAATGACCAGTCCAGCAAAGTTGCTATCTTGTGTTTGCTGTCCTATTGGCCAGTGTTTATCAAATCATTTAAAGCTTCAGTGGGTTTTTTTTTTGGGATCTGAGCACAGGATATCTCCTAGGGCTCTGTGGTACCAGATGCCAAGCCCTGTCTTGTTGTAGTCCCTCCAGGCAAGAGGGACTAAGCAAGAGCACCTCATCTGTGCTAAATTTGGGCTTCTCCACCCCAGGAGGATGGGCTAAACCCATCCCATGTCCCACACCATGTTTGCACAGGGTGGATAGAGATAGGATTGGGATCCAGCTCCCTGGTTTGCTGGAAATGTTGATGTACCCTTGCTATTTTCTGGTCATTGGAAATATCATCACAGGAAAACCATTGGTGTTCCTGTTGTTTTAACTTCGGTACTCCATAGGGTGAAATTTTAGGAAAAGCTTCCACACAGATCTGTTCTTGAATGCTAAGGAGGATATCATCACCCACACTCATCATTCTGCTATTGCATAAAAGTGTTCCAGCTAGATTAAGTTCATCTGTTTGAGTTAACAAAGAGAAGGTTAAACAGTGACTTGATTTTCATCTATAAATACCTTCCCAGGAAGCAGAGTTCTGGTAGCAGTGAGTTTTTAATCCAGCACACAAAAGCTGAACAAAGCCCATTGGTTGGAAGATAAAGCAGATAAATTTAGAGTAGAAATGAAGGACAGATTTTTGGGAAGGAGGAGGATTATCCATTAATGAACCTTTCCGAAAGTATTGGGTTCTCTGCTTTTCGCTTCTTGGTGGCACCGACTTTCTGTTTGCCCAGAATCCTGGAAAAACAGGTTGTAACAGGACTTTGTGGAAGGACGAAACCATTTTCAGTTTCTTTCTACATTGTACCTCTGTACCACTGGTGCTTCCTTCCCTGCAGATCATCCCAGTTCACAAAATTAGGCTTGGAGAGGCTGGACACAAAAACCGAGCCGCCCAATTCAGATTACATTTATTCCTAAACTTTGCATCAGAAATACACTTTTGATTATAGGTTTTCAAATAATTTTGTCACAGTGGAACTGATTCTGAAAATTAATATTAAAAAATGGTGGATTTTTGAGTCAGCAATAAACATAACATCTAAAAGAAAATCAGAAATCCAAAGGAAAAATGTCTGTAGTTTGAACCAATAGTATATATACATTTTTAAATTTTTTTTTTCTTCTTCTAGAGAAGAAGAAAAATGGATGAATAGGAGGGGGAATGAAAAGCAATTTTGCTTATTGGAGCTTTTCAGTAATATGCAGTAAATTGAAAAATAAAAGAAAGAAAGCCAGCCCACCAAACTCTGTAACTAGCTTTACACTTCAGAATAAAACCAAACTCAGAATATTTAGGAGCTTGTGTTAAGGCATTTTTATTGGTGATGCTGTCAACCTTTCTCTGTTTGGCTAATGAATTTTTAGTTTAGGGAGGGTCTGTTTTTAACTTTCCTAAATCATCTGGTAAACAAGGTGAGGAGATGAAGACAATAAATTTAAAAACAAGAAAAGATTTAGTTAGGACGCCTAATTAGGATTTGTAATCAGGAGTCATCAAGACCTATAATTAGCAGGGTTGTTCAGACTCATTGCTTTCTCTTTAATGGCCATAGGACATCCAAATGGTTTTAAATTATGTACCATGGGCTCCTAATCAGTTTATTGAACATCATAAATTGTTAAAAGGAGTTAATAGCGTGTGTTTCTTGGTAGAAAGTGCTAATACTCGAGGCAGAGAACTCATCAAATGAACCTCGTTAGAGAGGGGAGGAGGGAGATTGCGTCTCAGTGTCTCATTTTGTTTTAGTAATTAGCTTTTACTGGATTATCCGATCCAAATCTTTATTCAGTTTACTCTGTCAAATCTAGTTTGCATTTTAAATGGAAAATTGACACGTGGAACAATTTGTCTCCTGACTTGGCTAACGGGTCCAGCTGGCAGGAGGCTCCTGCGGGGAGGGGGTTATCACCAAAGCCCTGAGGGGGTGAGTGGGGGACCAGCCGGGGGTTTCCCCAGCACTTGATGTCCCCTGGCCTCCACCCTCAGCTCCTGCCCCAGCAGCTGAAAGGCAGCAGTGTGTGAAATTGCCACGGTGCAGCCCCAGCCCCCCCTGAGAGCAGGGAGGGACCCAGGGCACAAGGGAAGGGAGCACACCAGCGTGAAGCTGTCACCTGGGACCAGATCAGCTGGCTCTGAGCAGGTTTTTGTCTCTGGCGGTGGCCAGTGCAAGCTGCTTTAGCAGAAGTCTTAAGAAAGCTCCCAACGGACAATTACAAAAAGTTCTCCCTTCAGGGAGAGCATTTCCTAAATTAACCAAATGCCTCTGGTCCCTGGTGTGTGGGCATTAGCATCCACCCTGCCTGCTGTGACAAAATGCATTAAAATGCCGAGATTCTTAATGTTTTACTGGCTGACATTGTGGCTTCTCTGCGTGTGGTTTTGCCTGACAAAAAAAAATAAGGGTTTGGTGCAGAAGATTAACTTCTAACAACCATCATTGTGAAGGTGCTGCTGTGAGCCCAGCTCTCTTGGTTCAGCACCAAAGTATGGTTCTTCCCTACACTGGGAATTTCCAGATGTCAAAGCAAAGCCTCCCATAGTCACCCCATTTTGTCCCTTAGTAGTGGTCCCAGCTAATAACTAGTGGGTTAAAATCTGGAGAGACAACCACAGCATATTCCGTTTTCAGGAGCCCATTCCCAGCACTCTGATGGTTTATGCCTTCCTCTTTTGCCTTTGCCTGACACCTCTATGACATTTGAGAGAGCAGGGAATGACATTTGAGTGACCAGTGACTTCCCATGGCTGAGTGCTCATGAGGGGGAGGCTGATGCTGGAATGACCAAGGTGTGATGGTGTTGGAGATTCCAGGGCTGCAGTGCAAATGGATTGATTTACCTCCCGTGACCCCTGATGATGTTCACTTGTAAGGAGCACATTTGCAGCTGGAGGAATGAGGTGCCCTAACTGCAGTGGAGCAAAGCCCCCAAGCCTGACCTGAGATCCTCTTAGTGCCCTTCATTGAGCAGCAGCCCCCCTTGGGGAGCTGGTGTCTCAGCCTCAGTGAGGACAGAATGAGATATCCAAAATCACCTGGGGGAACCTCTGGCAGAGCAGGGACCCATGGGTTTGTGTCTTATAATGCCTCCTTCTCCCAGTGTGCTCCCCAGTTCAGGAGAGCAGCTGGCCTGCATTCTGCAGGAGACATCCCTGGCACAGACATTGCCTCCCCTGCTGGCTTTAAGGGGCCAGCTGGGAATGAGACTGCAGCAAATACCATATCTCCTGCAAGCCTCTCTGAACCCATGGAACAAGACAAAAGAGATTCATCCCCCTCTTCCTGCTTGAGAAGAGGGGTTGGGAAAGTGAGTCTTTCCATGCTAATGTCACACAATTACTTCTTAACTGCCAAAACAAATGGCAGAAATGGGGAAAGTGACACCAAATCAAAAATGTCACAGGTGATCGATTCATGTCATCTACCGTCGCCGCAGCCAAGGCTGGCGAGAGAGACACAGTGATAACACAACACTAATATTATATTACAGCCTTCACAGCACTGAATGCCAAGTGATGAATATGTGTCACTTTATGTGTCGCTCACTCTCCGGGCCTGGGCGGGCGAGCATGGAAAATGGAGTGTTCAGGATTAATGATATCGAAAATGATAGAGAGGAGATTGAAAATTCCTTCCTTCCTGAACCATGCAGATTGAAATGTACCTCAGAGCTATCTCTTGCTGCCCTCCTCCTCCACCCACTTTTTAAAGGTCTTTTGTGCAGCATTTTGAAGATGAAAGGGAAAAGGAAAGAAAGAAAGGAAAAAAAAAAGAGAAAAGAAGACAAGAGTTGGAAAGAAAAGATGAGAGATGAAAAAAGACAAGACATGAAAAGAGAGAAAAGAAGAGAAGAGAAGAGAAGAGAAGAGAAGAGAAGAGAAGAGAAGAGAAGAGAAGAGAAGAGTTGAGTTTTTATAAAGAGTGCTCTACTTGGAAATTTCTTCCTCTGTTCCTCATGGTTTGATTTATAAGTAATATTTCCCATATTCAGGTATTTTCTCACATGCAGATACAATGTGGAATGCATCCTTGATTTTAGCTCAGGACCATTGGTTAAAAACTTGATATAGCCAGAAGGTTGTGGCTGGATTGAGGTCTGTGCATGATGTGTTATAATTAGCAAGTGATCTTACTGAGCATTCTCAATGAAATCCAGAGCATTCTAATGCTCATAATTTCTGTTTTGCAGCTTTCAGAAATTTCAGGTGAAAATCAGAGTCCCAGAGTGCTGCTAACTTTCCACATCTAACAAGAAGAGCTGGTAACTGAGAAGACGGGTACAGCATTAGGGATAAAGTGACCTGTCCAATGTCTCAGACAGAGGATTAATGAGCTGAGCTGATGCATGGCTCCTCCTTTCATATTCACACACTATTTATGCATAAATGCTGCTGGATGACCCATTCCCAGGGGCTCAAAGACTGCAGACACGTTGCTGAGGCTGGAGAAGGTTACAGATGTGCATTTATGCAGCTGCAGGGTTAGACCCTGTCAGCCTGTGGTGGGATGGTTCCATGCAGACATTCCCTTGTCCTGGTCTCTGGCTGATGCTGGTGCTGTGAGCTGAAAGGTCCTGTTGCAGCACCTGGAGTGGTTGAGTGAGGTGTTTCCAAAAACTTGTCCGGGACCTGGCGAGATGAGGGGCTTGGAGGGGGCTTATCCAAGGACAATTCACTCTCTGTGGCTGAGGGTGGGTGCTTGTGACCAGCCTGGTTTTGAGGACAAAGGTTACCTCCCCATGGCTATGGCCACACCAGTCCTGGACCTTTGTTTTGTTTTGGGTTTATCCTGGATTTTGGCAAGTTTGCCTTGAACCTTTGATATAGAAAGCAAAGGAAGGATGGAAAGTTTTTAACACCTTTTTCCCTATAGTTTTTCCTTTAACATTTTTTTTTTACCTCCTGGTTACTTTAATTGGATCACCTTCCCAGGTGGGATGAGGGCTTATTCCTTCCTTCTAGCTACAGTGGAAACCATCTCCTGCCTTGCTGTGCCCTCAGCTGATATTCACATGCTGCTCTTCCCGTGGAACTTGGAGCTTTCTGTCTTTGAGGCACAGTTAATAGGGACTGAGTTTTGTTAAGCAACTGATGCTGCATAACGAAACAGCCTTTTTCTCCTTTCTTTCTTTCTTCTTAACCCATTGCAACTCTTGGAGAAAGCGTTTCATGCTGAAAAGGGAACTGAATCAAATAACAGAAAGTTGGAATGGGATGCAAAATTTATTTGAGTATCATGTTAAGAAAATGCTTCCTGACACTGACTGCCAAACACCTGCCTTTGTCATTAACCTCTCCTGCAGAATGAGCACTAATGGAGAATGATCTTAAGCAGTCACGGCCATCAGTTTCATACAGCAATATACTGAGATTGGAGGAAGAAACCCAGAATCAACTGAGAGTACCTAATTAATTGGCTTATAATTACATTTGGAAAGCTAAAAGGTAATAGATACATTTGAATTATGATCATCACGGGCTCTTCAGGGACTGAGTATGCAGTGTGAATCATTTGTATGTGATCACCAGAGACATGAAGAATTAAATGAGTGCAAATATTTTAAATAAGAGCACATGTTCACTAGTGGGAATATTGGTTGCCAAACTTGGCTGGCATGAACATGTTTGCATTGAGGTGGCAGTCACTGCCCCTTTGTAGTCTTTTTTTTTTTTAAGGATACCTGAGCCAAAAATATTACCTTGGGTGTGGTTCATCTCTGGAAGAAGAATCAAGTCTAAAGACAAATGAGGGCCTGGAGATTAAATTTACACATGGCTGGTGTTTTCCTAAATTACAACTCAAAGGGCCCGCACACCATCACTGGACGCATATTTTTGTCTGTCTTTTCTATTCTTTTATCTTTTTCCTGTCCCCATAAGCACACTATGCTGACTTCCCCAGCCTTGAATATGCATTTCTGTACAAATCCTTCTGATAATAAAAGGGAAAAAAAAATAAAAGAAGCAGAACAGAAAGAAAAGAGGCATTTCAGAGATACAGAGCATTAACAAAGCCTGTCGATTTCCAGCACAGAGTAACAGGGTGGTGGAAGTATTCGATCGGAGCCATAAATCTAATGAGATTGTAATGATATGCAAATTAACAGCACCATGAGCCAAATGGGTAAAGTTTCTTTACGGAGCATATTAAGAGGCATTTTGCCTAAGTGGAATGGTTGGGTGAACAATAAATGGTGAGCCACAATCTGCAAGTGTTGGCTGACAACAGCAGTAAGATAAATAAAAACAGATGAAGACAAGTATTATTCTTCCATTTAAAAGGACAGATGTTGCAAATGAAACCGTACTGCCCTCCTGCAGTGGGAAACTGCAGCTATGCAGCCTCCATGAAATACCAGGGATTTTTGATTGCTCTTGTTCAAATTAATACTCACAGGAAACTTCTTGAAAACACAGCTTTGATCCAGCATTTTTACATTCAGGGATAGGCAAGAAAATGTGAAACCTCAGGCCAGATTGTTTTCTAGTGTAAATTAGGCAGCCTCCAGTAGGTCCACCAGTTTATGCGAGCTTTAGATCTGGATCCCAAACTATACCTGCCAGCATCCAACTCTTGATAAATATTGAGTGGTCTCACTATGACATTTTAATTATAACATTATGGATTTCAGGACGAGGGGGAGCGAAAAAAGAGAAAGCATTTATTTTTGGTTTTAAGCTTCAAGGAAGAAAAAAAAATTAGAAGAAGGAAATAACATCTCCCCAGATCTAACAGGGATTTAGTGGAGATCAGCTAAATCTCAGTTCTTACAATTTTCAAGGGCTCCATCCAACCTTATTTTGACTCCCTTGCCATGAGCAGCTACTTTGTAATTTTCACATGGGATGCCTTGAGATCTCTCAGTGCTGCCACTGGTCAGACTAAGGACTTCTGTGCCAAAAGTGGTTCTGGTGAAGCCATGTCTGTGGATGGCAGAGGGACTTTAGTGGTTGCATCGTGCCCTGGCGAGGTTGGAGCACTCATGGGGTGTAGGTCTACTTAGGCATTGGAATAAAAAATGGTATTTCAGGAGGGATTAGGAATGGAGAACATGGAATGGAGGAGGAAAAGGAGGGTGTATGGCCCTCTAGTCTTGTGAGGACACCAGAAGATGGTTCTTTGCCGTTCCCTGAACATCCCAGCAGCATCACATTCAAAGATATTTGTGAGAAGGGAGAGTATGAAGCTGTAGGCAAGGCTGTGCTAACAGGAAAGTCTCACAAGAAGTTTCCACTTTCCCAGCCATGGAGCAAGGTTGTGGCTTTGAGAGTGGCCAAACCAGCTCCAACCAACAGCATGGAGCTGGCTCAGACATGCTTTGGGATGATGCAGTGGCTGGCAGGGACAGCAGCTCTGCATTTTCCCCAGGTAAGCCTCTCTGCCCCTTGAGGGTGGCACTGCCTACAGGGTCAATTTTCCTCCTTGTCAAGGGGATGGATGCTCACCTCTAGGCCAATTTCTGGTTTTGTTTGTGACTATGCCAAGGTCAAATTCAAAATTTTTAGAGACATGAGATTAAAGTGATACAGGTCTAGTGTATGAACCTATGGAAACCCTGAGTATAACAAAGGCAGCCTAACATAGTTTTTCCAAATTTCCCTTCATCTGCCTATCTAAATGTTTCACCAAAGCCTTCAGGACCTAGATCATCTCTCAATGCAAAATCTTAGCATTTACCTGTGATTCAGACTGTCCTGTTGATGCCTTAGGATTTAGCTTTTACATTTTTCAGATCCTGTACTGCTTTAGTGTGTAACTCTAAAACCCCACAGCCTGTCAGCTGCTGTTCTCCCGCTTTATTCAGACAAAACAATTCCTCTCTAGGCCTGAAACTCAAGAACACCTTACTGTCTCAGGCCCCAAAAAGTATAAATGAAAGTGAGTTGGGTGGGGAGCAAACTGGGGGTATATGACTTCATTACCTGACGCTGTAATTGGAGGATTAACCCCTGATATGTAAATGGAACAAACCTTTATCGGTCTGAAACACTTGTGACCATTGTCCATCTCAGGTGTAGCCTCTTGGCAGTGTCTGACTGCCCAAGGTGTACCTGTTGAGGCCTTTAATAAATACCTGCTTTTTTTCTCTTAATCTTGTCCAGCCCCTGTTCCAGGTGGCCACTCCAAAGCATCCGTGAAAGAAAGTCAACGAGATCCAAGAAAGATAACAAGGCTGAAGTGTTTGAGAAATGTTGTTCAACAGATTGCACATCTATCTAGGAGTTAAGCAACATGGTTTCTGCTCCTCAGTGCAATTTCTTTATAAAGCCCTTTCAGATCTGTGGAAGGAAAATAAGATTCATAGAAGCTAAAACCAGAAGTGTTATAGCAGTGTGAATGTGGGTGCATGGCACTTCCCCTTCAGAGCTTACTAATAAAAATAGCCACCTCCATCTGTGGTCAAGTTTAATATCTGGCAAAATCCATTCTGTTCACCTCTATTTCACCATCTGGACTGCCCTGTCAATTATTAGCATTGTGCTCAATGGAGCTGCCACACAGCTCATTTTTGTAGTTACTAGCTTAGTAAATAAATGTGTCACACTAAACATCATGACTTCTAAGGGAGTTTGAAAACAAACGGACAAGCAAATAGGTACAAAACTACATTAAAGCTACTGCCCTCCTCCCACATAGACTACAAAGCTCCCTGTTCTGTGGGTGACAAAAGGGATGGAGCCTCTGCCTATGCTGGGGTCCCCCCTACCTTGAATTTAGTCCCCATGTCTCTGAGGGTAGCCCCAAATCCTCTGTGTGCTGACCCAGCACACAGCTGTGTGCTAACAGGTTTTTTAGGAGGTGTGTGTGGCTTTGCCTGCAGGATGCTGCATCCTGGCTGTTGAAGAGGATGCTGAGCAGAGCAGCTGAGAGCTGAGCTTGCTTTGACTTTCTCTCAGCAGCACTACAGCCTTTGACTCTACCAGTGATCTCTGCACAGTGGTGTGATGGCTGCACCATCAAAATGGCCAGGGGCATTGAAGAGGGGAGGTGAGGGATAGACCAACACTCTGCTCATCCAGTAGAGGCTGGGGCAAGGTTAGGAGACAAGTGGAAAAAGAGTCACTGCTCTGGGCCTTCTGAAATATTTCAGATCCAAGGTAGGGCCAGTGGTGAAGATGGGGCTGATGGGTTTGCTGTTGATTTTTTTGGTATTTTTGACAGATGAATGAATCAATCTCATGGCTGGAATATCCAGCCTGCCCATGCATGCATGGACAGCTTGGTCTTTCCAGTATCTACACCCATTGTATTTATTTGTACAATGTCTGCCAGGCTCCTTGTGCTGCATGCAATAGTCACCGAGGAGTAAAGGAGTCAGAGCAGGAACTCAGGATGCTCAAGGCTTTGCTAAAGAGGTTTTTTTTTTTAATGAACCTCTCCTATATGTCTTCAAAGAAAAGATGGAAGCAGTTGCACCAGAAGAGAAGCATGGGCTGTTGCACAAAACAAATACTCTTCATGCTGCCTGAAGCACTTTGCCTGTGGTTGGTCACTGGTACCTGGGGAGAAGATGAAGTCTGGCCCCATTCTCCTGCTCCCTTTTTGGGATGATGGGAATGAGGTCAGTCCTCATGACCTACCTGTGGAAACCTCACTCCTGAAGATTAGCTCCAGAACCTTCCAAAAGGACTGTTTTGGACTGGTGTCCTGCAGGCAGAGACAGAGAAGCAAATCCACTATACATTAGTCCTGTTTACTCCCTGGTCCAGCCTTGTTTTGAGGCTGTGTAATCCTTCACACACTACTGTGCTCAGAAAATTCAAACAAATCACAGAAATGTCAAATGAGACTGGCTTGCAGAATAAGGGTAGCCTGTTTGTGTGCTGAGTTGATATTACTGAAGAAAATTACACCTTAGCAGGCAGATAAAGTTAAAATTAGTATAATAAAAGGTGTTACTGCCACCTGCAAGGCTCACCTCCTCTTTCTGTCTTCTTCACCAACGTTCCACATGAATGCAGCAAGGGCAGCTTCATCCCTCAAAAGCCAAAGATCTTCTCCACAGTTATATCCTCACATAACCTGAGCCTCTTTACAGCACCTGAGGTGGAGATCCCCCCCGTACAGATTTACCTCTCCATGCTGAGCCAGCATGAAACCAATTCAGCGCTTAAATGCAATGTTTCCCCCATATGATCTTGCAGATAGAGCAATATTATCTTGTATTAGGGAAGTGCCTGACTATGTCACTTGCAACATGCCAAAAGCCATAAGACTATATTGGTTTTTCAGTCCCCTGCTGTGTTGGCTTGGGCATTTTCTGTTCTCTTCTATCAGAGCACTCTGTTTTCGGCAGAGATGTCAGGATGCCAATGAGCCAATGAAAGGAATCTCCTCGGCCTTTATCCTTTAGTATTTCTAGGCTCTTAATCTTGGGATGGGAAGTCTAGTGCTGGAAGATGGAAGTTAAAAGGATGGTTGATTTTCTTTATTCTCTCCCTAAGAATATGTATGTGCTGTTAACATGGGCAGTGGCACTGAGTGCGACTTAGGTCTTGCACAATCAGTCAAAATGTCAATGTGATGGGATCTCAGCTTGGGTGTTTCTTGTGCTTACTTTCAGCAGTGTGTGAAATGTCGGATGAGCAGGGAAAAAAATAAAAGCTGAATAAGACTTGCTTCAGAAAGTCTTCAGTAAGCAAGTTTTGCTCTTGTGCAAGTTTGCTGAGCTGGTGGGTAGCAGGAAGCAGAGCCAGAGCCAAAAGGAAAATTCACAGCCAAACCACTACCTTGGCACTTGCAGGAAAGTCAGAATTCCTCAGCAAGTCACTCATCCACAGGGAATATTCTGAATAAGACAGATGTGGCCCTTGTTTGTGCTGAAATAATTCCATGGTAATGTCCTGACATCAGTGGAGTGACTTCAACTTCAAAGTCATGTAAGTGGCATCTCAATCAAGCTCAGGAACCTATTGCCTCAGGGTGAAGTTAGGAACTGTCACACTGGGACTTGTTGCAGGAAGGTGTGGAGCATTAACTGATTTGGATGCTGCACCCTGTAAGAGCCCTCACACCTCTGGTGTGGCTGTCTGGGGTACACAGCTGAGCTTCCTGGTCTGCTCAGGGGGGAGCAAAAGAGAGCTTCAGACTGGGATGTGGACTCTAACAACATCTTGAGTAATCCCTCCAGACACCACCCTCCAAAGTCCCAAAGGAGTTGTGGGGATTATATTGTGGAGACAGCAATCTTCCTTCTTCTAACAAGACAGGCAGAGACTGTTCAGCATAAGTTCCTGTCCAGAAGCTTGACATTCACAGCAGAGACCCACTTACAGTGTTACCAGCAGGTTCTCCACCTCTCTGGTTCCTATCATTCACATCCAGTTAATCAGTCCCACAGGTAATACTTTCTTTAAACCCACCCTATTTTACAGGTCTGAGTTTGTTCTCCTAAAGTTGCTCTTCCTTCCAGAGCTGGCATGAACAGTCCAGCCCACAGGGGCTGACTAAGGGCTTGCACACACCAAATGCATGCAGCAGCTGTCATCTGCTCCCCATGGGACCCTCATCTCTGACTTTTACTTCTAGGATCACGCAGTTCCCCCAGACATTGCAACCACCAGTTCCCAGTGCTCTATGACTTCTGTTCTGGGCTGTGATTGTTGCTATGATAACAGGGCCCAAACAAAACAAAAGAAGGAGCCTTATCTTTCAGACCTGTTCTCCCTTCATAACCATGGTATTGCTTTCTTTCTTTAATAATTTATTTTGCATTTTGTTACTCAAACAACAGTAGCTAGATCAAAAACCAATGTGGAACTCATTCTATTCCAGTGGGAGGATCAGTTTCCAGAAACCATGGAATTTTTGTACAACTATCCACCTTGTCCCCTTCTTGCCAAATTTTCCCAACACACTGGATTTTGTCATTTCCACAGTGTGAAAAGTTTCTTTTCATTTTATTGTTCTCACTGGATTTGGGGGAAAGGCACAAACATTTAGGTGATGTCCTATGTAAATGCTACCTCCCACCTGAAATGAGGCGTCAAAAAATATTTAACGTGCTCTGCCAGCAACCCCGAGACACACATCTGTCCTTCATTCCATTTATTTCTCCCAAACTCCACCATTTTTTGCCATTCATGAACCAAAATGTACATCCCAAATCCCATCTTTCAGCTTCTGAACACCAGAAACCTTAGGTGAGATGCTTGGGACAGAAAGCAAAATACCTTGTCTCCTTTACGTGTCCTCAAGGGAGGGGATGGGATTGGGAGGGACCATCCCAAAGGGTGACATGCGAATAAAGGTGTTAAAAGAAAAAGAAAAAAAAAAAAAGAAAGGGAAAATATAAAGAAGAAGAAAATAAGTCTTCTCGGTGGAACATAAATGGAGTTCTAGCAAGGTATCATTTGCTGGGGAAATTGCATTTCTATTTGGGAATAAATGAATGTAAAACTTGTTTGAGACCCAGGTAATAATAGAACAGGGGAGGAAATTGAAATTTATGACTTTGCAAATGACTCCTGTAGCAAAGAGAGGCACACATCAGAGATGCCTTTTTATCCCACCCCCACCCCCCCCTTCTTCCCTCCCGCCTTGTCTTCTCTTCTTCCCACAGATGAGTAGGACAGGTCTGCAATAAAACAGGTCTAAGCTGTGCCGGCCCGGAGATGCTGCGGGGGGAGGCGGAGGGGGCGCGGGGGGAGAGGGGACATTAGCGCTGCCGTAGCGTTGTCACTGCCTATGTAAATGGCCGCGCTACATAGTCAACAAGACACACTTGGCTGCCTGCAAGTGGGAAGTACTTAAATCTTGGCACTGATAAATGAAATATTTTTAAGGGAGCTAATCAGTGAAAATGGGGTTTCATCAGGCACTGACATGTCTCGCTTGCTTCAGCGAGTCCGGGAGAGAAAAATGATTGTGCGGTGCGGGCCGGAGCCAGCTGGGGATGGGGAGCGAGGGAAGGGGGCGGGGGGGAGGCGGCTGAGGATGCTGGCGGGGCACAAGCCGTGGGGACCGGGCCCGGGGGCGGCTCCGCCTCGGCCACCCCGGCCCCCGCCAGCCCCCCGGGGCGCCCACCCCGCGCTCCGCCCGGCCCCGCTCCGCCCGGCCGTGATGGATGGGCTGGCACGGAACGGGCTCGGTGCAAATCCCCAATCTGCAGCCTGCTGGGCTCAGTTGGATCAGCAGCAGGCTAGCTGGTATTTCTGGATAAACACTAATAAATCTTCCTTTTCTTCATGGCAAGTGGTGCTTCCTCTGCCTCCCCCAGCCCCCCGTCTTTCCTCCTCTCGCGCTGGTGCAAGGGGAGAGGGAGGAGAGGTGGATCCAGGGTGCAGGGAGCTTGATGGGGGTGGGAGCCAAGCCTTGGGATGGGCAGGGGTCTGGCTGGGGAAAACCTCTGAGCTAGGGGCTTGCAAAGCCACCCACCAGCCCTGCCACCTCCAGTCCTGCTGCTGGCTGAGTGGAGACTCAGGTTCGCCTCTCTGAAGTCATGACGGTCATCCACTTCCTAAAGCCTGGGAAGACCTGCGGGTACAAAGGGGCTTCCAGGGCTTTGGGTTTCCTCTGGGGAGGGAGCAGGGACGTGGTACAGGGGGTTGTGTTCAGCATTTTCAGCTCAGAGCTTCACAGTGGCCCCTGCCTTTGGTCCCAGGAGTGTGCTGGGGCTGGCTGAGAGCCATCCGGGCCCATGTTTGGGGCAACAGAGGAATGGAATAGTCTGGGAAAAGTGGCTCTGACCCGGCTCTAACTCCTGAACCAGACCCTGATGTACACAACTCCGTGTAGGTTCCCACGAAGACCATGAAGATCCCATCAGGACAAGGCAGACTTTTTGCCTACATCAGCCAAAATCCAGCAGTTGAAGCTGTCCCTGTAACCAACCTACCTGTAAGTGAACTCAAAATCACCTGTAAACCAAAATACAGTCAGTAAGAGAGGCAGCTCCCACTGTGCCCTCACTCTGTACCAGTGAGGGACATACCAGGATTTGTTCTCATCTGAAAGGAGAGGTCCACATGTGTGAAAATTATCACTGAATGAAACTCTCTCAACAGACTGGCAGAGGGGAAAAAATACATAAATTAAAAGATGGAAAAAAAAAAGGAAAAGAAAGCCTGGTGCTTACATCATTTAGTCATAAAGGTTCAAAGAAGGATTCCCTCAGTAATCAGGAAATGAAAATGTCCTTCAATTACGGAGCATTTTAAGACATGATTATTTCATGTGCATGCTATTAAGAAAATGACAGTGGAAAATTCATCATGAAATAAATTAATACTTAAACATTTTTGAAAGGTTCCCTGGTGTATTCTTATCCTCCTCCCCTTCTGACACAATAATGTGTTGTTTCTAAAGAAAATTTTATTGGACTAGAGATGATAAAATACACAATGAAAAATACATTTGGAAAGCAAATTCATAACTACTTTTTTTAAAGGAGGCAGCTTAGCTGAAAATACACAAAAAACCACAAGGACAATTTATTATTCTCTGCTAGTGGAAAGGAGACTTTTTTTCCCCTTCATAAACTCAGCCATTCTGGTGTTTGAATAATTGCCTCCCAAATTCATGCAAACCAACAATTTTGGCTATATTTGGGTGGGGGGTTTTTTGTTGTTTGTTTTTTTGTTTGGTTGGTTTTTTTTAAAAATTCTGCCTGTCTCCACCCTGCCAATGCAGCATATTGCTACATGTCACATTACAGCATGAATTTATTCCCACCATGGCACAAGCTGATGCTTGCTGGAAAATGCAGATAGCCCTAAGAAATATTTGGTTTGATCTGATTCCAAGCAAATTGGTGCTGGGGAGAGATACAACGATGTGGCATCAGACACCCGAGCTCTTCAAATGTGTCTGTTCCAGAGTCTACTGAAGCCAAGGGAGGTTTTTTTTGTTTGTTTTTTGGGGTTTTTTTCTTGGCATGGATTTCAGCAGAGTATTGCTTAGGAGGTGCCTTGTAGGAGCCACGTGGTACTGCACATTTTTACCTCTAGGCTGAGAGGTCCAAGCCAGAAAGCTGTGATGAAACAAGGCTGAGTTGAGACTCAGGAGCTTTAAGGCAGGGTGGGAACCTCATGAAGGCTCTGTAGACAAGCCATGAAGAAACTGAAGTTGCAACCTGAAACCAGAGAATGGGGTTTGTGTAGGAGGCTCGACTGTGCAACCTGCCCTTGCTGGACTTCAGCACAAATGGGATTTGTGGGTGCAGCCAGCAGGGCAAGCTCAGGTTTGCTCCTGTAATGGGAACATCTCTTTTGGGAGACCCTGTCAAAGCTAAAGGCAAGGTCAGGCAAACCTTGCAGCTCCCAGGAACATGGGAAAATTGTTTGAGGACTCCCAGGAAATGGGAACTTCTACTCCCTGACACCACAGGAGAGTCCTACACAGCCAGGGCGTGTTTTTGTAGGACAGCAGGCAAGATTTTACCTTGAATTTTATCCTAGTTGGTAGTCAGCTGAAAAAAAAAAAAAAGAAGAATACAAATCCATCAGGAAAATGGGCATTGTTGCCCAGATCTGCTCCTGCTGAGAGCAAGCAGGGGAAGGGTGCTCCTTGCTTTGAACAGATATGTACATGTATATGGACTTGATGGGAATTGGACTCAATGATCCTTACGGGTGCCTTCCAACTCGAGATATTCCATGACTCTGTGATTACAAGCCTGTTCTGCCACTGTGCTTTTTGACCCATTTTATATGGTTGTGGAGTATCTATTTTGCTGTTCTATGGCTCATATTTTGAGGAGGGACCATAATTCACGAGGGGTGCCTGCCTAGATAACTCACAAGTGGGATATACACGTCTGTCTCTTACTGAACCACATTTTGCTGCTAACATGTATTATATTTGTACCATGCCAGAGGGGGTGTCTGCAGGTCTAAAAATGTTGGTTATAACAGCTACTCATGCTATTAGTACAGTTGTAGATATCATGTGATTTATTGATGTGTTTTTATTTCCCACTGGTATGGTATAAA
The DNA here is from genome assembly GCF_029207755.1 of Chamaea fasciata. Taxonomy (NCBI): domain Eukaryota; kingdom Metazoa; phylum Chordata; class Aves; order Passeriformes; family Sylviidae; genus Chamaea; species Chamaea fasciata. Next base: position 24,127,034 of record NW_027094095.1, read on the forward strand.
TATATTTATTTCACAAAAGTGGCCAATAAATTTCCCTTATGAATCCTGTTATCTGCACCATTAACCATTGATCATTTTTATGAGGTCACAACTTAAGGTGTACATGAATTTACACCTTAATTTGTGACCCTTTCCAAAATAATACATAGCCACTTCTGAACTATTCACCTCACAAGAGGCACTGCTCTTTTTGCTGCTTCCTACTGCCCTCAATATTTGTTTCTCATCAGACAGTGTCCTAGCATCATGTGCCATTCAACTGTTTCACACTCTCAACACATACACAGAGAAATGGATACCATTAATGACATGAAACTTTCCTGTATGCAGTTCATTCCTTATGGAACTCTGGAATTTAAGAAAATAAGAAGACAAAGTGACAATGAATAACCCAAAGACATGCTCTAGTCTTCCTGCTATAAAGACCAAGATTTTCCTAACAGCATCCAAAGAACAATAGGAATGCCAGAAATTCAGATAGTCCCAAGTAACCCTCTCTTTTTTCTCATTTTTTGTTGTCTTATAGGTGATGTTTAGGATGTTGGGCAGCTTGAGACCAAGTCACTCCTTGTGTCTATCAGTTTACTCTTTGATTTGTAAAAAGCACTGAAACTGGGAATACTGCATCTTCATTTGTTATCAGACTCCCATGTGCTCATGTTTTAGAGTGAGGATTGCTCTTCAAAGCCCTGGATTAGATGTAGCATTCCCCTGTTCTGTTGGTGACCTTCACCACTGGCCTTCCCTTCCTGCAGCTCTTCACAAAGAGTGCTTCACATACACTTGGCTGTCTCCAGGTGTTTGATTTTCTCATTACCTATTCAGCTCTGATCTGCCTTTGGTCTTGGTTGTTCTCTCCTCTCTCTGGGAATGCCTCGTCACGACATTTGGGACATTTTCAGGCTATGGTCAAAGCTGTATTCCCCATCTCACCTCCAGAGCTGAGTTCTCAGTGAGCTCCTTTCTCAGTATCAGACAATGACTCATTCTTCAGAGGTCAAGCAAATCTCTTCTTTCCTTTCATTTAACCCCTTCTCCTCCCTGGAGCTGTGTTTGCCCAGCCATCCCCTTGCCTTGATGCACATCCCTTTTGTCTCTAGTCTATCCCTCTTCATCTCCTTCACATCTGCTGGGCAAGTTGTACACAGGCTTGGCAAGTCCATCCCTGCTACTAGAATTTGCCTGGAGAGAATAAGAATATCCCAAATAAGTTCCAGAGTCCAAGCATGTTCCAGGGGTTGTATAGAACGGTCCTGTACACACTTTGTTTGGTAGGTGGCTGTGCCATGTACATGTACAAGTCCTAGCTGTGATGCCAAGTGATCAGGAGTCCCACAACCCTTTGAAATCATAGGCTGGGGAGAACATGAAAACCTTTGATGCCAAATGTGTGCTGCAGCAGATTAGTCCTAGGTTTTAAACAACAGGCACAGCATGAGCCAGAGCCCTCCTTCCCCATGCCCCCTCCATAGCTCTCTTCTCACCCAGAGTTTGGTTGCACAGACTTTTTATTTGCACACAGTTATCCTTAAAAATAATAAGTGACTATTTGCCTGTTCAAAGCCAGAAACCAGTTGACCAATTGCTGCTGTGTTTTACTTCAGGGTATCCATCTAAAGGCAGGGAGAGAGAATCAGGCTATAATGGTTTGCCTGGCTAGAAAACTCCATTTTGGGCCGCGGAGAGTCATATTTCAGAGAGTATTGATCACAGTGCAGTTTGTGTTTCCTCACGTCCATGATCCTGTTTGCAGCCCTGTAAAATAATAACAGTACTCATGTCAGTAAGGTAATTACCATTGATCTAACACACTGTGACAAATTTTTCAGTCATGCCACTTGATTCATACTTAAAGTTATGGCACTGCTGACTGCTCCTTAAATAATTGAAGGATGCCCTTTGTAAATCAGCACACTCTTGCCAAAAAGTGGCAGTTTCTTCTTTGTTCCAGGCCTTGTTTCTTAGCTTCATCAGGGATTTCAAAATTAAACAGACAGCTTTCCAGAGCCCACATAGTTCACACTTGCAGCAAATATCATCTGAGCTGGCAAATCACTTATGACACCTTTGTTTGAGAAAAGCGGGAAAAAAACCCAAGAAGAAAAAGGTTAGAGAAGATCAGAGTCTCTGTAGCTGGGGGGGAGGGTTGCTAGCAGGTGGTAACAACAAGAGAGACAAAGCCAAATTTGGTCAATTCAAAGCACCCGTGAAAGCAGTCATCATCCTCTTGTGGCTGGGATTGGTGAAGGCTGAAGACCAGTGAGGACAGTCCTGGTCTTCTTCTCCTGGATCCACTGAGTGCCCATGAGCAGAGCTCATCAGCCTCTCTTCTGAGCAATTATTTTGGGATCTGCACCTCCACTACACCAACCCCCAACATGCTGAGAGGAAGCACCACAACACCTTAGCCTGGGCTCTCCAGGCTGGTGCCCTCAGAAAACATTTGAGTCTTTGACCTGCTTGTAACACAGACATTAAATAAGACTCCTGAGCTGCCTTTGGGAGATGGTAGCACTGCTAGGCTAGCCAAGTCACTGCTAATCAAGAAGAGCGTGGTTCTGAGTGGTGGGACCCTTTTGGCAGCTAACCACAAACCAGTTTTCCACTAGTGAAGTGTGGACACTCTTCAAAGTGAGTTTGGATCATTTCCCCACAGTTTTCATCAAACTGTCCTCCTTGGTTGTCAAGGAAGCTTTGGAATGAGTTTAAATTGGACATCAAACACCACGAAGGACACATTTCTCATTGACACTGATGTATAGATATTTACTTTGGCTCTAGACTACCTTCTGGAATAGCCTCTCTCATTTTCCATAAAATATGAAGACCATACAGGGAGATCACCTTGTTGCTTTCCAAAATTATTTCTCTGTCGAGCAATCCATAATAGACAGAGGTACCTATGGAGAAGTCAATAAAACCTCCATCTTTGTTGTCCCAGGAGACTGTCCCCAGCTACCAGACCCTTTATTCTCATCTCTCTGTTTTAGAGACCTCCCTTTGCAGTGTGTGGAGGACTTTGCTGCTGACCAGGGGTTTGCAGCTCAAGTTCAAAAGCAAACAAGGAAAGATTGATCCATAAGTCTGTCATTGCCATGGCTCAACAGCTGCACCCTTTGCTCCCCTTGGTTAGGAAGAAAATCTTGGCTGTGAGGGTGGTGAGGAACTGGCAAAGGTTGCCCAGAGAAATTGTGGATGCCTCATCCCTGAAACTATTGGACAGGACCCTGAGCAACCTGGACTGGTGGAAGCTGTCCCTGCTCATTGTGGGGGGGTTGGAACAAGGTGGTGTTTAATGTCCCTTCCAACAGAAACCGCGCTGTGATTCCATGAGATTTGGTGGCTCTCATGGGACTCCTGTGCTCAGACCTGCAGCAGCCACCGTGGTGTTACAGCCTTTGGAGGAGAAATTGATTGAACTGCCCTTCAGGAGAGCCTCAAGCCTGCCCCTTTGGCATTGTTGGGACACACAAAGCAGTGGCTCTTCCTTTGATCCACTCTGCTACCTGTAAAGTGTCCTCTTTTGTGGGCATTCTTGTACCTGCTCGAGATGAGGGCAGAACAAACAGAAAGCACCTTAAAGGAGCTTACTAAGTAAGTCTAGGATTGAGCAAACAGCATATTCAAGGGGTCAAATTTAATTCCTTCCTTCCTTTTGTATTCAGATTAGAGGCCAAGGTAGATTTGTGGAAGCCAGGACTCCTCAGCTAATGCTGCTTTTGCACTTAACCTGCAATTTACCTGTCAGTAACAAATGCATAAAAGGCCGGCTAAGCTCTTCAAACTTCCAAACAATTTACCACACCATCAGATGGGCTCTTTAACATCCAAGAGCACAACAGTCTGTTCGCATCTAAGGAAAACATCTGCTGCCTGAAAGGACCCTCCTCAAAAATGCATCAGGCAAAATGAATGTGCATATTTAAAGGAACATCATGTTTTAAGTCAATCAAACCCCTCAAAAATAATAATAAAAAGCCTTCCAAAGAGACTACTTGCCAGTGATGTATTGGCTTGGTTAAGAAGGGCTATGTTTTCAGAGCCTCCTAAATTCCTCAACTCAAGTGCTGAGTGGAGGTTTATTAAGTGACCTGTCTGGATGTATATCAGTCTTGTCCCTAGTGGGGGTCCTATGTTAAATTCCATCATTAAAACCTATTACCGAGCTATCAAAACCTGCTGTAATTCCATCTAATGACCTCATTTCCCTAAGCATAACTCAGCTCAGGGTTTGCTGATGTGGAGCTACCTCTAGGTGGGCTGCAGCCCCTGAGCAGAGCAGGGGGCGGGAGGGGAGAGAGGGAGAAATCAATGTCTGCGGAGATGACAAGGCACACGGCCAGAGACTGGGGACCAAGAAACTATCCAATATCCCATTTCCTATCCAGTCTATTAGCAGCTGAAGTCAGCCAGGGCTCCGGGTTTGATTGAAGGCTTGGCTGAGACCAGATAGAGGAGGAGAAGCCTGGGCAAACATGGCCACCAGGCGAGGCTCCTTTCCAGCCAGCTGAAACCGCTCCTAAACGTCGCTGTTTATAAAAATGGATTACTGCGTTAAAAGTTCAAAATGTTCTTTTTATTTCATTTTAATTTTTTTTTCTCGGGGTGGACACAAGGAAAAAAGGAAGGGGAAAAAAAAAAAAAGCCTTTCCTTTCTCCCCCCCCTCAATCCCCCTTCCACACACACCTCTACTTGCCATGAAATCATTTCGTAAATACAAAAAAGGCCCCTCAGGCTATTGGTGCCCAGACACTCATTTTTAGAGTGGATAATTGACTCCTTTCAGTTGATAATTCATAGCTTGCATATGCCAGCTAATACATCAGTGCCCAGAGACTCAGCGAGAGCCCCAAGCACAAATGGGAGAGAGGGAAAGGAAAAGGAAAAAAAAAAAAAAAAAAAAAAAAAAAAAAAAAAGAAAAAAAAAGAAAAAGAAAAAAGAAATATTTCAGATGATAGATGAGTGCATTACGGCTTTATGAATGAATTATGTCCTGCAAATACCTTGAGCAGGAGAGACTGTCGGCCTGTATCTATACTAATCTGGGAGGAATTATGACGATTTTCACATTAAAAAGGGAAAAGGGAAAGAATTAATTGAGCAATTGGGCCATTAAAAATGTATGTCAGCATGTTCTGTATGTCCATTTTCCAATTTATCATACGCTGGGAAGCTTCCTCCCAGGGTGACTGCCATTTTTCTTCTCTTTCTTGTGTTTGATCTTTTTTTTAATTTATTGTGGGTTCCTGTCATACGAAACCAGCTCAGGATCCTATTGACAAGACAAAGTCTGAGAATTTTTTGCAGTGCGGAGTTTTCTTTGTGCTTGTGATCCCTGTAGAAAATAGGAGTGAGGGCACCCTAATGAATTTTTTCTTTGCATCCCACAGCTCCTACAGTCAGTGTTCATAACTTAACAAAAAGAAATTATTTCACCCTGTAGATTTTTATTCCTTTTCCACCTGAGAAATTTGAGATTAAGTTACCGTATAGGTGGGTGGATGAGGTAGAGGATTTATTTAAAAAGTAGTTTGCTAAGGCTGGCTCAACTAAAAGCACTAAGGGTGAGTGCCAGCACACGCAAACACCTGCTCTGCACACATGAGTGAAATTCCACACACCACTGCTTGAAAAATTCCCTGACACTGACAATGCATCGCCTGGCCCCGGCACTGAGCTGTGGATCATATCCATTGTTGGCCAAAAATGTCTTCTGGATGGTTGTAGTGTTTGTATTCCACATAAATCCACTGTAGAAAGTGTTAATTATTTTAGGGTCTGAGAAATAATTAAGTAGATTAAAAGAGTTTGCCAATGGGAAAATGATTTTAGAATAACAGCAATGTTAGGAATTGTTTCCAAGTCTATAATTAGTAGGATTGTTTAAATAGCTGAAATAAGAACAAATATTTTTTCTGCTTTCATATACACAGTATATTCCATTGCATTGGCTCAAAATTTTAGTACCCTTAAAAAACAAACCTTAGAGACTACCAAAAGAATATCAGTAATTCAATCAATGTAAAAAAAAAAAAAAAATCCCGTTTCAGACCTGCCAGCAAATTTCAAGCAGGCTGACCAACACATATTGTTTAACCAGTGTCTTCAATTTTCTAATCCAGGAATTATGCTTCACCTGAACTTCCTCTAATACAATTAGCGTGGTGTATTTGCTGAAACATAATGCCTTTACAGAATAATGTTTTATGCTGCAAAGCATATCTAATCTCTTCACGCAAGCCACTCTACGGCAAATCATTTTATAATATGCAGAAAAATTTTGATATTGTTTATGTTCTCGTGTTTATGAGGTCTTTAATTGATTGTAAGCTGCTCTTTAAGTACTTAAAGATGTTTTTTTAAATCCTATTAATTTTTCTTGTCTTTTATATTTTTTTTTCCCAGACTTGTTAAATATTTGCTGATGTGGTGGCTGAAGCGTAAGAGTGCTGGAGGAGAATTTCAGCAAATTGCTGTGTTTGTATTCAGGACCTTTATGTGGCACATGCAGATTTGTTGTCTTATTTGAAGTGTGGCAAGCCCCTAAATTCCCCTTGATCACGGTGTACCTGGGACTGGGAATTTTGCTGTGAGTTTGATTTAGTTATTCTCTGCTCTGGTGCACAATGAAGAGGTAAGCACATCTCAGTGCAAATGTCACCCTCCTGGATATCAGCGCTTTTTCAGCAGCTACTCTGCTGTACAGAAGCTTTTGGGAGGTCTTAACAACCCCTGTGAGAAGGCTGATGTGTATAAAAGGGATGTGAAGCAGATTTTTGCCACTGCAAATCTTTCTGCTCTTTGAAAGATACCTGCATTCCCCAAGACTCTCCAGTTTTATACACGGGAAAAAAGCAGAGACACTCACTGAGCAGCACCCAGGAACATCCCCAGCTCTTGCTGCCACCTGACAAAGTGCCCTGTGCTCCCAGGCAGATCCCAACCCAGTTATTCCCCTCCTCCCACTCAGGTAGGAACTGCCTTCTCCAGCTAGGCTGGTCTTGGAGAGCTTGCATCCCTGTGGACAGTTTTGTCCTCAGCAAAATGACCCCACGAAGCATTTTGTCAGTAAAGGAAGGCTCAAAAAGAAAATAGGAGGGAACATCAAAAGCTACCTGCCTCTCCTCTGACCTTGCCTATGGCAGCAGGTTCACCACCATAGCCAAATGTGAGATTTGGGATCCTACATGGATGCAGCCTGGAGGGGACCACCTGAGTGACTGCTGTGAGAGGCAGGACACAGCTTTTACCTCTGGGTTTGCACCAGCAGCCTTCACTCCAGCTTGAAGAGCTGAACTGCTATACAGAGATGAGGCTGAGTCTCATGGCAGGGGAGGGACAAAGGTGTAGGGTACACAAAGGAGCCTGGTGAGTTTGTGCCAGGCTATACATGGGTGCCAAATCCTGCTTGGGTCCTCCCGGGGCAATGGGATACAGCACAGGGTCAGCAATGAGCCAAAATCCCATCCCCCTTCACACACTGACTGTCTCTTCTTGTCCTGACCTGCAGCACAGGAAGAATTTCACTGTGGATTTTGCCCAGTAGGGGGAAAATACTCAATAACACTCACCTCTTCATTCTGGGGATCTTAATTTTCTAAAACCTGCATATCAGAAATGAATCAGACAGTGGGACATCTCCACATAGTGCCACTGAAGAGCCCGCCTCAGCAGAGCATTTTTGGCCATTCACCTTCTCTGCCTGTGCCTCCATCCTCCCAACAAAGGAGGAGGGAATGCTGCCTTCCCCACACAACCTCTGAGCTGGGGATGGCTCTTTGATCCAGCTCTGCAGGGTGAATCAGCCCAGCAGGGCCTTCCAGCAAACTGAACAAAGTTCATCCAGAACCCAGCAAATCAGTCTTGCTGATTGCACACCCTTTCTTCTTGAAACACACATCTCAGTAAAGGATTAACGACAGCCGGGATCCCATTAGGAAAGAAACACAAGTTCCCCGGCTCACTTAATATTGGGTTTTTCGCACCTGGCTCGCTGAAGTAGGATGTAACCTGCAGAATATAAAGTGTCCTGTCCTTGCCTTTGCCACTGCCACTCACAGAGAGGTGTTGTGAGGAGCAGACATTCATAACCCAGCCTCCCTCAGAACTGCTAAGGCATGTACAGACCTGAAATTTGTACATAACCTTTGCAGCAAGGTTGCTGCTCTCTTCTCCCTGTGACTTAGCCACTCATGTTTTGGATGGAGATGCAGAAATGTGGGGCTTTTTCTTGGTGGATCCCACTGAAAGGCATCAATGAATGTTCTACTGGACAGCTCTGTGAAAACCATGTGCACAAAGGTCTCAGGTAGCTGAAGCATCGAAGACATCAGTGCTAGGAAAGGTGTGAGCATGCAAGTCCTATGGGTTTTCAGCATCTTTCCTCTTCTGCTGGGATCCAAGGAAAGCTGTCCAAACCAGGATACTGCTTATCCATGAAGCAATAAGAAGAAACAATCCCCATGTTTTTTTCTCATGGACTTTTAGTGGGATTTGGGTGCCTCTAACCTCAAAGCTATCTCAGACGAGATTTTGCTGAAAATGTTCCCCAAATACAGCCTGAGTGAGGAACAAGTGAGAGCCTTCAAAGTCAAAGAGTCTTTTCCCTGTCTTGCTTCCTGGAGGACTTTACCTCCAGGTAAAATTCACCTTCAGAGAAGCTCAGTTTAGTATCAGATGGTTTTATGCCTTTTGCCTGATGTATTTATCATTTTATGGTTACACCAAGCAAGAGAAAGGCTAAATAAATGTAAAGAAAAAAGTCAATATGCTACAAGGATAGTTGTATTTTTCTGTTTTTTTTCCCCTGAGATGAAAGAGTTTAGTAACAGACTAAAAAATATAGTTGCCTTTTGTTCTATTTAAAAACAGATTATTTGCTTAAAAAAATTCTCAAGAGTCACATTTCAAGGAGTATCTATAAGTAGTTTTAACTCTTGTATCCCAAAAATATGGAACAGAGTCTGTTGACCTACATTGTAGGAAACATGCAAAGATCACTGCATGTCCCACAAAAAGAAGCGGGAATTAAGTAAAAATTAGGATATCTGGAGAAGCCCTTGCAATGGGAACAGTTTCTTGCTGGAGTCAACAGCTACACTCTGACTCAAGTGAATCTCTGTCCTGCTGTTTCAACACCTGAGATGACTCTGTACACTCATGATCCTGCTCAGCAGGATTTAAGAATCAGTTAGACATGATTTGCCTGTTTTTTATCAAGCCTCTGTGACCAGCAGTGCCTCCTACTGCATTTCCACAGGGGGACAGAGCAGAGCCTCAGTGGCTGCGTGGAGGTGTTGGGTTGAGGTGCTCAGAAGACTCCTTCATCCAGCCAAAAAAATGGGTCAGGGATGTGGCACCTCTCTGAAGCCAAGCCAACACTGAAACCCACCGGAAAAGCTCCCACATCCAATGGCTTTTCTCCACCCAGCTTTATATCAGGTCTTTCCTGCAATGAGATTTTTTTTTTTTTGAGAGAAGGGTTCATTATTACTAGTGATAATGAAATCAGCCGTGCCCTTTTCTCCACCTGCCTCCCCCCAAATCTCTGTTTGGTTACCTGCTGCTTCAGGGATCCCACACTCAACCTGTGCTGATAACTCGGGGATGGCACCTTTCTTATTGAACGAGGTGGGAAAAGCAGCTTCCAGTGTCAGGAATTTCTTCCAGACGTTCAGCATCTGTATTTAAATTAAGAGGCTTAAAGCTCTCCTGAACTTTTCCAGGTTTTTTAATTTTAGTTTAACTTCAGGAGTGAAGTTTTAAGCCCGGAATGTCATATCCGGAGTGCCATCTACCGCGTCTTCCAGGGACTGCCACGAAACCCTGAGCCCGGAGGGACGCAGCTCTCAGGAGCAGCTCGCCAGGAATTCTGGATGCAGGTGTCTGTAGGCAGGCGGTGATGGGAGAAACTCAAGTGTCTGCTCAGGAGCACTGAAAATAGCGTGAGTGGAGGTTGTTTTTTTCCCAAAGAAGGTGAGGTGATGTGGGATAACCCCAGTGGGCAGCTCAGCACCACACAGCCACTTGCTCACTGCCTCCCAGTGGGATAGGGGAGAGAGAATTGGAAGGGTAAAAGTGAGGAAACTCATGGGCTGAGATAAAGGTGTTCACACAGAGCTGTGTGTGCAGGTAAAGCAAAATAAGGAATTCATTTCCTGCTCCCCGTGGGCAGGCAGGTGCTGAGACATCCCCAGGACAGCTGGGCTCCATCATGCCTAGAAGTGACTTGGGGAGACAGACACCATCGCTCCAAACATTGTTCTTTCCTTCTCCTTCACACTGCTTTTAGTGCTGAGCACAGCATCACATGGTCTGGGTCACCCCTGTGGTCAGCTGTCCTGGCTGTGTCCCCTCCTAGGCCCTTGTGCACCCCCAGCCTCCTCACAAAGAGGTGGGAGAAACAGGAAAGCCCCTGACTCTGTGTAAGCCCTGTTCAGCAAAAGCTACAACATTCCCCTATCACCACAGTTCTGGTCACAAATCCACAGCAGATCACCATCTAAACTACTTGGAAGAAAGTTAATTCTATCCCAGACAAAACCAGCGGAGATTTAAAAAAAAAAAGTTTGTGCTTCTTGTGCCTTGAAGTTAATGCAAATGTGTGAAAATAAAAACAAAACAAAAAAAAAAAAAAAAAAAGCATTTCAATGGATTAAAAACCCAAATAACAGATTAACTTGCCCTTTAAACTTAAGGCATTTTATGATGACCTGACACACAAAAGAGTTCACAGATTGAAAACCCCAGTGCTGGTGAAGTGCGATCAAGGCCAAAGGAGAAGGTCAGGGCTCCTCCAGCACTGCCACCTCCATCACTCACAGCCATAGCTTTCCTGTCCTCAAGAGGTGGCCAGAGTGCCTCTGTCAGGTGGGACACCTCAGCGGCACAATTTGGAGCTCAGCTTTTAACCTGCTGACCTCAAGCTTGCCATTTGGGCCAGGTGTTTTGGTAGCCAAATCTCCTTGAGGTCTTGCCCGGTGGGGCAGGGATTCTCTGACCTTAGTGGGCAGCACAACCACGCCACAAGAAACAAGGTAAAAAATGGAGATGGCCGGGATTTACCCAAATTGAGAAGATGCAGCAGGTGTGGCACTCCTGCCCCAGCTGTGGGTGAGCTGGCAGCCCTCAGCTCGTCAGGGTGCGGGACACCCACAACCTCAGAGCAGGCAAATCCCAGCTCCGGGTGAGGAAACGCGAGGAATTGCTCAGACCAGCGGAGCGAGCTCCATCTGCTGCCCATATCCGAGCATCCTCTCGAAAGCAAAATCCTGTTGTCTGCGGAGCAGGACCCGCTGCATCCCATAAGCTTAATTCCTAGGGCTGACCATCTTAACTGGGAGCTTACTGCCACCAGCTTCCTCTCTCCCAGCCCCTGCTGCCCCCCAACATCATCCCTGGGGAGCTGGGGGCACAGGGCTCAGCTTGGCCTGGGCAAAACGCTGCCCAGGTTTCAACCTGGTGTGGGGGGGTCACAGCATATTGGGGTCACAACATATTGAGGTTACAGGATATTGGGATCACAACACGTTGGGTTCACAACATGTCTGTCCACCTGCAGCCAAGTGAAATATTTGCCCGGTCTCCTTGTTGTTGCTGCCAGCCATAATTAATTAGAGCACAAGGGTGAGTTGCCTGTCTTTTGAGTGATTCTTTGCAGGCAGATCACATGGGTCTGTGCTGCTGTGTGGGTCCCTGGCTTTGGCTGAAGGATTGCTATAATCTCTATAAATTCATTAGCATTTATCAGCTCCCTGTTTGTGGCTGCACTGCTCTGTCTCCCCCTTTCTTGCCCTTCTCCTTCCAGGGAGCAAAAATTTAGCGCTGCATTAAAGCTGGAGAGCTGCTGGCTGATGAGCTGGGGAAGGAGGATAATTCTATTACTTGTCAGAGTGGTTCAGGGGGAAGTTGTGTGCAATAACCACGGCTCAGAGCACAGGCTCCAGAAGTCCAAGCTTGTGAGATGGCACAGGGGGGGAAAAAAAAAAGAAAAAAAAAAAGAAAAAAAAAAAGAAGAAGAGAATAAAAAAAGAGCAGACGCTGTGGTGCCCAGGGCTGGGGTTTTCCTCAGTGGATGTACAGGGAAAGGACAGAGAAGGGAACTGCCTTCATTTAAGGGTTGAACTTAATTATCCTTCTGAGTCCCTTCCAACTCAGAGTAATCTGGAATTCTGGGACGCTATTAACAGAGCCAGCAGGAAATTCACATTTTTGGAGGAGGAGATCAGATGAGACTTTTCAGCTGGATGAGGTTTCTGGTATTGATAGTAAGCAGGGGTCAGCTATGACAGAGGAGGCAGGACCCTCTTCATGGCAGTGGGGTGGACTAAGACCAGCTGGAAGTGATTGTCAGGCCATGGGCCAGCTCCTCTGAGCTCAGGCTGAGCTGGATTAGTGTGCCTGTCTCAGCTACTCTGTCAGCAGCCGCTCACGTTTTGCTGCAAAGTTTGAAAGGTAGCTGTTGCATCTGCTTATCCTGGGCTAACAATGCTGGTGGCCAGAACCCATCCCCACTGTCCTTTACTTTTAGCTGGGCTCTCAACAACCAGCAAATACCATTTGTGGACAGTAACTTTAGTGGGAGAAAAAAGACACCACAGCTCTCTGGACTGAATCATGAGCCCAAAGTGACTGGTGCAATATCTGTGTTTCCCCCAGTATTGTGCTGTGCCAGAAATGCACACCCCGACCCAGCAGCGAAGGCTTGATGGGGAATCCTGAACTGAGCATTCCTGTTCTTCTTTTCCAGTAGTGCTTACTGCTAGTGACATCTACCAGCTCCATCTGGTAGCACAGGCAATGAGAACTGCCGAATTTCCATGTGCTCAGAGGAGGATTGATGTTTCCTGCTGCTCTCCGTGCCCAGGATGCAGTATCAGGTCTTAGCCAAGGTTATATTTTAGTCTGCGGGTCCCTGTTCAGCCCCGGGGTCTTTTCCACCTCACAACTGCAGCAAAGCTCTCTGGCTGCTCTGCTTGGGGGTGTCAGGGGGTGTGCTGCCTTTTGTCAAGTGTGGGGAAAGATTCTAGGGATTAGGATGGGATATGTGGGAAATAAATGACCTCCAGAGTTGTTCTGTCAGTCTGGAAAGTCCCCGACATCCCCAGATCTGCATTGCCGTGGGCTGAATTGCCTCCAGGAAAATTCTTTCAGCAGTGTTTGGCTCTCAGCTCGATGCATGAGGTTTTTGAGGCATCAAAAGTTCGGGCATCGCCCATCACTCACCAGAGGCTGTTTGCTGAGCTTAGGGCTCCCCTGGCTGACGGCAGCTCCCCACTGTGCTGTGCCCAGCTGCTGGGGCCACCCTGCAGGGTCACGGCCTCCCAGGGCTGTGTCCCAGGATATTTCTGACCTGGCCCATGTAAAATTTGAGAACTGAGATGCCAGTTCAGGATCCCTTCTGGTGTTTGCGAATTGTCAGGGCAGAGGCTTTGCTCTAGAAGCTCTGCCATGCTCAGGGAGGTCGGTGTAACAGCAGGATGAGATCTGGTCATCTACCTCCAGCAATTGCTGCTGAAAGGCTGAGGGGATTTATTTCCCAAGGACTTCTCTTGCAGCCTTGGGTATAAATTTCCTTCCGTTTACTCATTAAAGGCTCCGCTCCTGTGCTGTGTTTGGGCTGTCAGCGGTTGCCTTGGACATTTAGGTCAATCACAGATATTATTTCTGTCTCTGAAGCTGCCAGCTCTCATCCTGGGCTTTGTGCCTTGCCTATAAATAAAGCACCATTCATTCTCAGGGCAGTGGGAAGAGGCAGTGGCGAGCTGGAAGTGCTCCTTTCATGGGGAGGGGTGCTCATTTTGAATCACTCGACCCCTTAAAGAATTATCAAGCCCCCTATTAAGCATCCTTATTGCTTTAAGAGGAAGCCTGGTGAGAATTAGAGGTATAAAACCGGGCATTAGAGCTGTGGTGTAAGGCAATTTGTATTTGCAGCTCATCATTCACAGGCTGAACAGAAGTCTGCGTGGTGGAGACTGGTGAATGAGGACAGAGCCTGAGGGGTGCAGAAACTCTTGTATTTCCTGGAGGCCTTGCAGGTGCTGGTTTATCTTACAGCTGATGTTCCTGGAGGGAATGAGCTCCCAGAAGCAGGAATGTCACCCATCCAAAGGGTTCAGGGCCATGGCTCAGGTCAGCCACCATCCTTACTGCTGATGAATACCAGCTCCCAGACCCAGTCTGACAATAGGCTACGGAGTCTTTTCCTTTGCAGGGGGGTGTATTAACACTAAAAATCCAAACCAAACAACTTTCATATCCAAGTCCTAAAAAGGGGTGTCTTCTGGATGCCAGGTTGCTTAACTCAGGGGGTTTTGGATAACAGCTACAATAAATAGTTGTTAATTTGGGTGGTCATCATTCTGCAGCCATTTCTTCTGGAATGGGCTATGGATGCAGATCTATGCACTGGAAGAGGACGTACATAGAAGGGACCCAGTTTTTTCAAATCATTCTGGTTACAAACAAATTTGAAGCATTGTCTAGGAAAGAAAAATGGGAAAACTTGCAAAACTGCCAAACAACACATCAGGCAGGTGTCTTGCACTGTAAATTATTCCTGCTCCAAAGCAGCAATGATTATAAGCTCTAGGTCTTTGTTTAATCTCTTACTTCCTTAAGAGTGCATGCATATTGTTTTGTCATTTATTGGAGTTATTTTGCAAAGTGGATCCTGGGTGTTTTCACAAAGGGTTTACATTGCATATGATTGACTGATAAGATTCCCTTCCAGATACTCATGTATCTCCCAGCTGCATATGTTAGAGCTGAGCACTTTTTATTTCCTTTCAAGGGAAATGAGCTCTGACAAACAGGGATGAGATGAACATCAGTTTATTTGGGGGTTGAGACAAGAGCAGGGGCCAGAGATATGAAATTTCTCTGGGTTTACCTACCTGGGTCTATTTTTTTTGTTTGTTTGTTTGATTTGGTTTGGTTTGGTTTTGGGTTTTTTGTTTGCGTGTTTGTTTTTTGTTGTTTTTTTTTTTTTTCACACTCCCACTCTGTAATATTTGTTTTGTACATTTAAATAATATCCCAGGCACCTGGTGATTATTGTATTACTGCTCAGAAAGGCATAGATTTCCCTGTTAGCTGCAGTTCCTACTCATTGATGATAAATCCACCAGTGAGAGCCCCAGGTATTTCTAGCTAGTTTGTGTGTCCCCCCTAATTAGTCCATATTTAACCATTACAGTTAATAAAAGGCAGGGACATGTTGCAGCCGTCCTTGAAATCATCTTTTGTCCAGATGGCCCACAAAGTACATTATAAACCTCATTAACAGATTGCAACAATTAATTAACTGATATGGGAATCACTTTGCTCACCACCCAAGGCAGCTGCCTCCAGGAGGGAGCACAGCCAGGGAAGGGTTCACGAAACTCATCCCCAGCTAAAGGCCAGGGAAGGGATCAGGGTCAGCAACACCAGACTTGGCCACTGTTTTCCCCAGTGGGTTTTCCCCCAGTATTTTTTAAAATTTATTATTTCAAAATCTGATCTCAGGGGGAAATGCCAGCCATTTTCCTGAAAGATTTACCCATGTCTGCCCCAAACTGGGAACCACGTGGCTTGAAATGGATCTGCTTTTCAAACCTTGCCAAAACAGGCAGCAGATCCCTCATGGCCTTAGATGTATCTTTAGCTATGTGGAGTTGCATCTTTTATTTACTCCAAAGTAAGCAGATTATAAAACTTTTTTTTTCTCAGTCTAAAACTCAGTATCTATTGATAACTCTGTAATGAATTTGTACTCTAGGCTATTAATTGCCTTGCAGATGTTTAACCATAGGATTCCAGTGCAGAAGGAGATCAATAGATGTTGAGATTAAATTATCCCACTGTTTCAAAACCCAAATAATCACTGCTTGAGCTTGTTTGGTTTGGGACCAGGACAAAAGTCGTTTCCTTCCCTGTGGACATTTCTATAAAATACAGTTGGCATAAGAAATGATGAGACTCTGGAAAACTAGATTGAGCCATAAATATTCATCTCTGCAGTGGATCCGGGGACAATAACTTAACTTCCTTTAATGCCCAGCTCTCATGGTGCTTAACAAACTCTCTATTCTTGGCAATCCTCAGATGTTTAACAATCCAGAGCCCCTAATCCATAACTTGGGAGGGAAAAATTAAGATTTGGTTAGAATAAATCCCTGCCTGACAGAGTTAGAGGAGCTTCACTGTTGCATTTGCAATCAGCTAGAAAGAACAGAAAAGGATGGAGAAGTGTCCCTGCCTGTAGGTATCTGTAGCTACTCCAGATAAGCTCTCCTACCATTTTTTCCATGCTTTTAAGTTACTACTTCCTAGGACAAGCATCCTCTACAAACGTTTGCATGTCCTTACCAGCAATTTCTACCTCCTCTCCCTTACCTGAGCCTTCCCTGGCTCTCTTCAGCCCAAGGAACCACGGCAGCCCCTCTCCTGCTGCTCAAGCATCTGTGCTCAGGGGCAGGGGGAACCTTTCCTGGCCAGCTGCAGTCACAGGGGGATGTGGCATCCATTTATCCTCTGAAAGTGCCTGATTTGCCCACCAGAGCCCTCGGCACCTACCTCCTTCCTGGCTGGAATGGGAATTATGCTCTGCGAATGAGTGCTGGGAGCAGCCCAGCAGCTGGGGACCAGCCTTGCCAGTGTCAGGGTGTTTCTGTGCCTGTTTTGTCAGCTGAGAAGGGCAAACATTCCCTCCCGGAGATCTGCTCTGTGTGCTCGGTGGGGAGGGTCCTGCAGCACACCCCGAGCAGATTCGGGACTCTAATGCCTCCTTCCCCTGGAGGTGCTGCTTCTCCTTCCTGCTCTTCCGCTTCCTCCTGCCCCTCGCAGGGATAAAGTGACACATGCAGGGGTGGGTCTCTCTGCTGAACTCTCCCTTGGCTTTCCCAGTACCTTTTTCTTTCATTTCTTGCTGGCAAAGAGCTCGGTTGTTGTTATAGCAACCTCAGTGCGGTTAAGTCTCTGGAGGCAAGGTTTATAGGGAGAGACAATATATTTTATTAGACTGCCTGATAAAGCTAAAAGAGGAATATAAAAAAGAAAGAAAAGGACAAGAGGGGAAGAGCAGCTCCCTGGTTCACAAGCTCATTGCAGGTCCCCGGAGCTGTGGGCAGAAGGGGATAAAGCAAGTACAGGGGAGAAGGAGGTGACACTTGGGGACTTGTTGTGGGCATCAGAGAAGGGACAGACTTGGCACAGGCTTGGCCAGGCTGACAGGACAGCAGCCCAATAGCCCAGGAGTTCCAAGGATGCTTAAATCTGGTTTTATCTGGTCGGAAGCAGCGGCTCAGTGGGAAAAGAGACTGATAATGTTGTCTCCTCCTGCCAAATGGCAGCACTGTGCTGGTTTGCCTTCACTGCCCCAGTGCCTTCACAGCATCTCTCAGGCACTGGTAGCTGCACTTGCTGCTGGAAGAACTACTGCATCCAGTGCCAAAATTACTCCAGCCCCCCTGATGCTCTGTGCATCTGATTTTAACCTCTGGTGAAACTGCCTAGAGCAGACCTTGGCAGCACCCAGCCTAAACGGTCCTCTGGGCTATGCTTCCCACCTGATGAATCAAAGGCAGCAGGAAACACTTCTGGTCTAATCCCACCTTCAGCCCCAATCCCAATTCCATCCCCTTGGCTGTGCCTGCTGGCTCTCAGTGCTTCTTCCAGTGCATCTCCAGCAGCACCAAGTGTCTCCTTGCTCAGATCCCACCTGATCTCCTCTGCTCCTCAGGATCTGATCTCTTGCATCCATCACAACCAAGCCACTGCTGTAAGATGCCTCATCCCTCAAGCAGACAGCTCCTGATATTTGTACTTCCTCATCAATCAGCCTGGATAAAACTCACTCTCTATACAGCTGGTGCTTGCCTGAATGGGATATGTTTCATGTGCTGACTGCTGGGAAGTCAGTCATTCACACTGTCAGTTTTTGGTTAAATTCATGGCTTGATGATAATTTTATGTAAATACTGAACTCAGGGCAAAAAGCTTTGCAGGCAGTGATGTAAGAGCTCTTGTCTTGCTGTCTGGCGCTTCTAAACTTCAGTATTGCTCAATGGGTAAGTCACCTTTCACTTTGCATTTTCTGTTCTGTTTAACAAGGCCTTTGTAACCTCCTGAACGGAAAAGCAGATCAGGCAATAACCCATAGCCTGCCTGCTGAAGCAAACACAAGCACTTAAAAGAAATGTAAATTAATTCAGCATTAAACAGGTGGCTCTGGGGAGGGATGGGCTTGCTAGTGGCCCAACAGAATGATGTAGGATGGAGTCACCTCCCCAGGTCCAAAACCAGAAAGAGAAGCAAGATCTTTGATCTGTGGTGGCTGATTTCTTTTTTGTAAGGGGGGAAATTGCACAGCTTTAGCTGAGGTAGTGGAAGGCTTCCTGCATGTTGATAGCTGCAGGAAATTTTGGGTTGATAGTTTAGATGACCACAGATGCTCAGGGATGGCACCATCATTTGAGGTGATGCTGGGTGTTTCTGGGTGCAATTTGGTCCTTTAAGTTTGGCCTGAGATGGTAGGGATTGGACTCTGGCAAAAGGGCAGAATCCAGACTGAGCAAAGAGCTATGTAGACAAAAGCACACAGAAAATGGGGAAACAGCAGCTTCACTGGTCCCTCCACGAGTACCATTAGCAGAGCATCAAAAACACAACAGGGAGAATCCATGCACCAATGAGACCTTTCCAACACCTCCTGTGTGCCCACTGCAGTCTTGGCTGATGAGGAATAAACCCTCCCCAGGCCACAAACTGTCCCCCAGGTAAGTCCTCAAGGTCAGAAGGGGCAGGTATGGGGACCTGCTGGAGTGAATTCAGAGGAGGCCATGAAGATGCTCAGAGGGCTGGAGCCCCTCTGTTAGGAAGACAGACTGAGAGTTGGGGTGGTCCAGACTGGAGAAGGGAAGGCTCTGGGAAGACCTCGTTGCAGCCTTCCAGTATTTGGAGAGGGCTTATAAAACAGATCAAGAGAGACCTTTTACATGGCAGAGAGTGATGGGAAAACGGTGGTTGGTACCAGTTGCACCGGCACTGGTTGCCCAGAGAAGTTGTGGCTGCCCCATCCTTGAAAATGCTCAAGACCAGGTTGGATTGGGCTCTGAGCAACCTGGTGTAGTGGAAAATGTCCCTGCCCATGACAGGGGGTTGAATCTGGATGATCCTTAAAATTTCTGGGCACCATAAACCCCGTTGCAGGTTGGAAGAGACAAACAGGCTTGTCTACATGACGTGCAAGAGTTACAGGCTCAGCCTTTTGCAGACACTAAAGTGCTTTTTGAGGATTTTCACCTTAATCACAGAAAAGGATTGACAGGATCATGTGGAAGGATGATGACACTGTACCCTAGATGGGGAGGTTGCAGTCTTCCAGCATGGCATTTCCTTGTCCTGAGTGCTGCTGCACACAGGCTGCATGGTGCTATCCTGTACTGCTGCTGCCTAATTGGATCAAACTGGCTCTGATTGCATTTAGGGAGCTGATAAATGGCGCATCTGAAAGCCACTGGTGCGTTACAGCCAAAGTGTCTCTTGCTGAAGGGAGTTAGTTAAAGCCAAGGCTACAAAGCTTTTTTTACTGCTGTGGAACTCGGCTTCTGGGGGTGGCTGGAGGCTGAATGGAAACAATCTGAGGAGCCCACACAGGCTTGCTTGCATTTAGAAGCAGAGTTATCACAGCAGTCCCAATAACCCGTGAAGCTGAAATGTGAAACCTTGCTCAGAGCTTGTCTAGAACTCATCACCAAAGCAGATTTCATTAGGATGTGTTGGCTCCCTGAGACTTATATATTTGGTGAGAGTCCTTGGTTTCCAATACATTTTTTCTGCAAGAGTATCATTGGTCTAGGATACTGGACACAGAGGGGAAAGGCAAGGTTAGAAGATTATGAAGAAACTGTGAGAGTCACATGAGCTTGAGGTATTTTTGTGGCTCACTCATATGAAAAACAAAAAAGCCGGTTCAACCCTTCAATCCATCCTTTTGGTGAAACCCCTTCCCCCAAGGCTCCCCCGCCCCATGGCAGCACCAGAGATTTGTGAAATGTGAACTGGAATCACCATGAGCCCACCTGTGTTGATGACACCTCCAGTGGAAAGACACAGGCTGAACTGCTGCAGTGCAGGGGCAGACAGACACCAGTCCTGGACTGCCTGGAGCAAGAAGGCTCTCGGGTCCTCCCTGGGTGCCAGGGGATGTGCAAGAGCCCTGTGGTAGAATGTGCAGCATCCCCAAAGTCCTGGAGATGGCTGTGCAGCCCTAGCCACGTGCTGTCTGCCACAGCTCTGCTCCCAAGGGTCACATGAGCTGGTCACCTCGCCCCTGTGGCCAAGGGGGTGGACTCAGTCTGTCAGGCAATTCCTTCTGGCTCGATACAGGCAAGTTCCTACCCCATCACCGTCACCCTGCTTCACACACCATGAAAGAAGACAGATCACTGCTGTTCTCACTCTAGACAGCCCATCACCTCCCCTGACTCTTCACTTTTATTCACACAGATCCATGCTCATGAAATGCAAACCAAGTGCCTTGGATCCTCCCCCGCCCAGACCCATGACACATCTGCAGGTCTGTAATTGCTGTTCCAGGCGGCTGCTGCTCATCTCAGCAGATATCATCTTCCTACCTTTTGTTTTAACACTCCAGCTCTCCAAAGTGAAACAAAACCCTTTCTCCAGAACCCAGAAAAAACCCAGAATAAAATGTCTTACACAGACCCAGCCTCCCAGGCTAGAGTGTGGCACTGTCGATGTGAACTTTTGCTCTGCCATTTTCCTGCAGGTACTGAGCCTTGGGCAGAGGAAGGACGGATGACTTGGAGAGAATTGACGCACTTCTGTCACCTCAGCTACAAGTCTGTGTGGAAGGGTGGCCAAGTGCCTGCAGCAGAAAGCATGTCTAGGAAAAGGGGAAGTCTGGTGGGTGAGTCACAAGATGCACTAACTTTGAGCAGTGTTTTCTCCTCTGCCACCAAATCCTTATGTGACCTTAGTCACATCACTTCATCTCCTGGTACATCCAGTTCTGTATCTCCAAAACATCCCTTTTGCCTGTTTATTTCCACTCAGGCTCCCAAGTTTTGTTGGAACAGTTTCCTGCCATTCTTTGCACCTACGGATCCCAACACTTCTGGGTCCCTACATCAGCCTTAGCACTGATGTAGTAAAACCCAGAGTGCCTGTCTTTCAAATGCCCTTAAAAATATGAGGATTACAATGTATGCCCCTACTCCTTTTCTCTCCCTCCACCTGCTGCTACCTTTTTCCCTGTGGGGAATAATGAGGCAAAATATTTCATAGAGAATGGGCTCTCTCCTTTTCTCTCCTCAGCAAACGCACTTAGCACCTGCTCATTAATGAATGTACACCCTGCGCATCGACTGGGGCTGGTGCTGAATTGAACTTTGAATGCCTTTTCAGTGCCATAGCCTAGTTAATAATTACTCCTATGACTCACTCAACTCCATGCTGCTGGAGCGCCATTAGGAGAATTGACAGCAAAATAACAGAAACATTAAACCTAATGATTTTGCGAGTGTTAAAGTGTTCCCTGTGTCACCAAAGAAGAGCCTTTCCCTTTTGCACTTATCCCTCCCAGGGGGGTGTTTTCTTCCCATCCCTGACGTCACAGAGGAACGTCAGCTGGCTGATCCTTTGAGTTTTGCCAGTGGGAGGGTGGGGTGCCCACGTGTGCCATGTGTGCACAGGCAGAGATTGTCCCCATTTCAGAACAGAATCATAGAATCTGTTGGGCTGGAAGGGACTTTAAACATCATCCAGTTCCAACCGTGCTGCCATGGGCAGGGATGCCACCTGCTAGACCAGGCTGCTCAGGGTTCCATCCAACCTGGCCTCGAGCACTTCCAGGGATGGGGGGGGCATCCACAGTTTCCCTGAGCAACCTGTTCCTGTTCCTGATCACCTTCTGAGGAAGGAATTACTTCTTAATGTCTAAATCTCTCCTTTTTTAGTTTTAAAAGAATTTCTGAAACCACTTCCACCCTGTCCTATCTCTATCTGCCTGTGTAAAAAGTTGCTCTGACAAACATCTTTGTTGCCAACCAGCAAACTCTGACAAGTTCAGTTTAAGTGTGGTCTGGCAGGTCCCCACTGCCCCAACATCCTGGGATGCCCCTCCACCAACCACGCCCTGCCAGAAGCCCACAGGCTCACTGTTAGCTTGCCTAAATCCTCAGGGAAAACACACTCCTGGATTTTCCTCCCTGTTTCACAATTTCTCTTCCTTTTTTTCTTAGCCAGTTCCTCCTCTTTGCCTTCATTGCCACAAATTCCCTAATCTCGTTATTTTTGCGTGTTGGAGAAGTGTAATCATCCGAGCCATGAAATCGAAGACAACAGCATCACTTCCAGGGAGGTGACTTAAGTCAGAGGAATTAATTCTCCCAGCAGACAGCTCTTACTTAGAACAAATGTGATTTTCAGAACTGAAGCTATGTATTTAATGAGTCTCTATGAAAACATGTGTAGCCCAGAGCTGCTGGGAAATTCAGCCTTGTGCCAAAGAAATGCATCAAGTCAGGAAAACAACATCCAACAGGATTGTTCAGTCAGTTCATCCCTCAGTTACCCACAGAGAAAACCCATCTCTGTGTTTCTGACTCTCAGAGATTGCTGCCCTGAACAAGGGAATCTACATGCATTTATTGAGTGTCTGAATCTGGCCCACCCAAAATGTGTATTTTGAGGTTTAATCAGGAAGAGATGGTGTTTCCTCCCTCCCCTTCAAAGGAAGCCAGCACACACGAGCAGGTGGGTCTCCCCACAGCACAGGATTAAGGCATGGAAGTCCTTGCCCTGGGATGCTACAGATGTTGAGAGCTGAGCCTTTATTCTTTCCCTGGGAAAAGCTGAGCTCCCCCTTTTCAGCTCTGTGCCTCAATTTCCTTTCTTGCCCATTGTCTTTCTCTTTACCCAGAGCAGGGACTGCCCTACCTGCATCCACACAGCAAAACATCAGGGCCATGGAGGGGGCTGCTGATCACCTACATGGTGTCAGACCACATTCAGAGACATTTCCAGAGATTTATGGCCACGAAAATCCATTTATCCAGCAAGGACACAGCAAGCGTTTTGGGGCAGGTTGGTGCTTTCAGACAAAGGATAAGAAAGAAAAGCCATTTGTAGACCACCATGTGGGATGAAGCTGGAAAGGAAGCCTCAGGGAGTTTTCTGTGCTCTGCTGCCTGGGGTTACCTCTCTGGAGCAAACAGCTCTGCCACTCCCAAGTTCAGCTGTAGCTGTAGCCAGATAAAGGTGATTTTTTTCTCCAGTGAACTCCATGGCCCTGTGAAAGGTTCCCAGAAAACAAATCTGGCTATTGATTTGCACAAACAGTCTTGGGGTGCAGGCAGCAGTGATGTGCCCACCTCTAAGTGAGCTGCAGAAGCCAGACCCCCTGGGTTTGCCCACAGCACGTCCTTCCCACGTGTAAAATCTGCCTCCAAATGGAGAGTGCAGAGACCTGGAGACAGCAAATGGGATAAAGCAGCAGCTGCTTGCCATGGGAGAAGGAGGATCAGCTCCTAATGATAGCATCATGTTTGCCTGGCTCAGCTGGAGATACAAAAGATGAACTGTAGATCATAGTGATTTCTCATGCCGAGGTAACAACAGAGAGGGATTTGTCTCCAAAAGAAGCATCTTTTCTGCCTACGTGCCAGCAAAAGAAATAATTTTTCTGTCTGACTTTTATAACATCATCAAATATCCATCTGGCACCAGGCCAGAGCACTATGAATGAAGTTGTATTCACTGTCACAGCAGATGGATGTGAGAAACTCCCACGAAGATTTCAGCAGGAGAGACCTACTGTGATGGCTTGGGGAGGCTGCACAGACCTTCAGAGGCATGGCTCATTAAAAGCACTGTTGCAGGGGAATCTGGCTTGTTGGATTTGACTGAAAACAGGGGGTCTGATAAGGAGCTGTAGTCCCAAAGCTGCCTTAGAAGTTTGGTCCTTATGTGGAGACAGAGTTCAGCAAGATCTTTTTTTAGGGGTGCCTAGAGGATTGAGTAATAGAGCAACAGTCAAGTGTTTGGATTGGAAATTTCATCTGGAACCTGGGAAGTTTTATTTCCTGGCAAAAGCATCATGAGAACCAGTGTATTCTCAGGACAGGCCAATTTCCAGAAATCAAAATTTCCAGATGACTTTTAGCTCCCTGGAAAAACTCCTGGGGACTCTGTGTGCATGGATGCCTTGAAAAACATCATCTGTCCTCCCAGGCCTGACACTGTCCGTGCTCTGAGAATTCAAATCTCAGTGTGTGCAGGTCCTGCAGAGACAGGCTGAGGGTGATGATGAGTAGCAGGAGATCTGCTGGTGGAAACAGCAAAATCTCTGCCCAGGCTTTGTGCCTGAGATGGAACAGAGCTGTGGGAAGGAGCCTGGGTGGAGCAATCCTTGCTGACCAGCCCTGGCTCTCTGGGTGAGCTGTGGTCCCCTCCTTGCTGGAGCTCTCTGGGTCAGCACTGGGGGCAGCTGGGACAGCAGAAACCTCTTTGACTGGCCACCACTGCATGGGGTCAATCTCCAAGACCTTCAAATTAATTTTAAAACTAAAGAAGTCAAAGTCCTGCCTTCCTTAGGAGGCATGTGAGAGTGAACTCTGTAAGGCTCCAGCAGGGAGATGCTGCATATCCTCGATGCACTCAGAGGGCTGTGCTGCTGGAGAGAATGGACATCTGCTGTGGCTTCACACCACTCTGGGGACACGGGGCAGGGTGTCACTATGAGGCCAGCCCAAACGAGGAGCTCCTTGGGGACATCAGTGTGGAATCCAGGAGTTTTAAACAAATATTCAAACCTCTCCCAGAGCATGTTGTAGTGGGGCTGAAAGCTCAGCTGAGCTGACAGCACCTGACAGTTGCAGAAAAAAAGCCTTTCTACCTTTAAATTGAGCACATTTTCCATGGCCTCAATGGAGACTAATGACATAAAAGCTCATTTTTTTTTTTAACAGAGGGACTCTGCAAATGGAAATGCCACATTTTCATGGGTATTTTTGCTCCTTCAGGGATTTTTTTTTCCCTCTTCCTTTTCTTATCCAAGAAAAATGTCCAATTTCTTGCACAAAACACACCTGGAAGGTTTGTACTTTGCTGTGGACTTGGGAGTCCTGCAAAAGAATGGCTGTTCAGGAACACTCATAGAGCTCCTGAGCCAAAAACCAGAGGAATAAGGCAGAGAGAAGTAAGGGCTCCTGGGCAAAGATGAGCATTTCACAGGAGGGAAGGATGGAAGGAGTCAGCCAGCTCAGCCTAATGAAAGAAAAGCTCTAGGAGATCTGCAGCAAACCTAAAATGTTTCAGGGATAAAAATTTCCAGGAGGTTAAAAGGTATCTTGGTTAAAAACCATTGTTGGTACAAGGATAAAAGGAAATAAACCAGCCACAGATAAATTTGGGCTGGAAATTAGAAAAAGCTAATTACATTTCATATAATGTTTCTGGTTTATTCTTCCAGATGGAAAGAGAAGCTCAGGTTAGTGCAGAGCAGCTGCTGTGGCAGGAGTGCTACAGGCTGTAAGTCCAGGAGGGTGGCAGTGGATGCTCAGCAAACCCTCCTCTGTGCTTTTCTCTCTGGTCCCACTTTAAAAAAAGAAAAGCCTTTCCTTTCCAGGGAGTTTTTCCTAATGTCCAAAAAAAATCCTTTTTGAAGGGAAAAGGTTTTCATTTTACACACATTGTCAGTGGAGCCTCCTTAACCAGCTCATTTCTCAGGTCTTTAACCAGCCAGGCTGCCTGGAATGGAGAGATTTCCTCTCATCTCAAATCACTTGGCTGCACATGGGAGAGAAGCCCTTTGACGAGGTGAATTTGCAAGGCTCTCAAATCCTCTTTATTCTCGCTGTGCTTTCCCTCCTTGACTCATCTCCAGGAGATCGTGTTGGGCTAAGCCCAGAATGAGCACGGAGAGGTGACAGCACCAATCCTAGACACACACACAGGCACACACAGATACAGCTCCCAGCCCTCCCCTGCACCATAAATTAAATATCATTTCTACCCAGGACTGGGGAGGATCAGCTGAAATAATCCAGCCCAGTCCTCCATCAGCAGGGACACTGAATCAGAACAGCCCACAGTGCTCACCCACACCAGCCCACAGCCCTGCTCCTCCTGTGTCCCCAAGAACCCACAATTCACATCTGGCCTGCTCAGGTACCCACCTGAGGGTTAAACACACACATGCAGACAGAAAAGGCTGAATTTGGTTATTCCCATGTTCGTCAAGGCAATGACAGTGGGAGTCTGCAGTGGGACTAGTGTTTCAGCAAGCAGGACTTCAAGGAAAAGTGTCATTCCAAAGGCAACATGAATTCTTAGGGATGTTTTTTCCTTGCAGCTGCTTGCACTGTCTGGAGAAACAAACAGGAGAGTGAGGAGCACGAGGCAAAATGAACACAGACAGGATTGGGGTACACACAGTCTGGGGATAAAGGAGAAGGTGGTTATTGGAAGGAAAAAGCAGGCAGGCCAAATGCTTTCTGAGTGCAACTGTTTTAATGTGTCTGTCTTTTCCAAATTCCACACTGCACACACGGAAATAGCAGTTTTTAAAAAAAAGACTCACACCAGAAATGCTGACTTGGAGAACTAGGGAATCCTTATCTCCCACTACACAAGGAGGCACGAGATTCACAACAACATCAGGCACAGCTGATCCTGGGGGTGAACAGACAGACACAGAAATTACAGAAGACAGAAAGAAGCAAGAGCAGGAAGGCAGTGGATGTTCTCATGGCCACCTTGCTGGGCAGGCAGCTGGAGTCACAGCTTGGTGGGCACACCCACCACACCAGGGGATCGGTATCTCACTGCTCCTACCCCTCTGCCTGCCCAGATACCATCTCTGCTGGTTGTCATCTCTCGGTCAGATGACAACTGTAATTGTATTATCCATCTCTGGTAGCATTTCACAGGGCAGCTGGGATAAGGAGTGACTCCAGGATGCTCTCCAGGCTTGGCTTTCAAGACTTCAGTGAACAAAGAAAGGAATTGTATGGTCATCACTTGATTTTACTAGTTTTTTGGCTCCAAGTGCTCAAAGAAAAGTCCTGCAGTAACCATATTCACATGGGAAATGCCTCTTAAAAGACTTCCAAGCTGTTGTATGCTAGTGAGGCCAGCAAGCTGGAAACCAAACCTACATGAGCAAGCTGTTCTGCTTAATTGCTACAGCACTCATGGGCAGGCAAAAATCGTGGGAGCCTTTCTCTCAGCAGTTCCTGCATTCCAAAGGGCGGGCAGTGCTGGGGGCAGAGCTCCCCAAGAAAATGAGCTCTAAGGGAAATCACACAGGGGTCAGGCTGTACAGACCCATCCACCTTGGAGCAATCTCTCAGGTGTGCCAATACCAACCCTGCTCCTTGGCAATGCTAATCCTTAAAGCAGCTTTCCATGGAGCCGGGAGCAGGAGTTTGCCCTCTCACAGCACAAGTCAGTGACTTGCGCAGGATCTGGAGGTTCTACCAAAGACTTGAACCCTCATCTACCCAGCTCTACACAAGCACCCTTCTCCCAAACCTGCCTCTTCTCCTCCTGACCAGTACAGACCAGCCCTGCTAAAATCAAGATGTAATTCCTTGGTGGAGGAGCTGTTGAAGACAGCAAACTGCTGGAGGACTCAAGGACTCACCTTATGACTCTTTGGTTAACCTTTTGTCAAGGAATTATTTCAATTCGACCTCATCCTACCTGGGCTCATGCAGGGAGCTCATCAGCTGCCCAGTGACTCCCCAGAGCAACCAGGACACCTCCTGCATGGCCTGTGCAGCACCATGGCTTTTCTCTCCAGCTTCCACATGGCCACACACGGTCCATGGCACAGCATCCATATGTCTGTCACAGCCTGACCACACAGGGGGAGCCTGGGGAGCCTTGGCGCACCACAACCCCTCTCTCTCCTCCAGCATTTCCCCTTCAGCCCTCTCACCTCTCTCTATGAGGATTTCTGATGGCTAAAGCCTCAGGGCTGTGTTGTTCTCAGCCAAACAAGCAGCTCATGCTGGGCTAAATGGGAAGTGTTGCCTCCCTCTGGCTACTAGAGATGTAAAGCACTGTAAGAAAGAGATGACTGGAGGAAACATGACTTGGAAAACACATCTCAGAAAACCAGAGTGGTGGGGAGGGCATGGACTCTTTGCTGACCCCTCTAACCTGGGAAATTTGGGCCATCAAAGGGAGGTAGTAGGATGCAGGATGAAAATAAGCCAAAGTCTCCAGCTCCCTGCTGCAGGATCACAAACAATGAGAACTGACAGACAGCCAAGGTGCAAATGGATTATTTCATGAAGGAGAAATCCATTTAGGGCTACTACACACAGGCTCCACTTCCAGCTCAGGAAGCTCCTAAGCAATAGCACATTGGAAGCTGGGAAAGCACTTTGGGCAAGCAGCATCCTGGTTTTCCCTTGTCTTTATGTTCCTCTCCATCCTTGTCAGATATTGGATTCTGGGCTAGCTGGGCCACTGTAGTGATGTGGTATGGTCCAGATGATTTCGTCATCATTCAAAGTCCCCAAAACCTCATTTCAAATATAGAATTCCTGTAAAGAGAAGACCTGTGCAGACATTCCTACTCAAAATCCACTCTCTTGCTGCAGCCTCCCCACACACAAATCCTGCCTAGCAGAGTTGTACTTCCCCATACTGCTCCCAGATCCCAAATGTGAACGGGAGTCAGAGCAAAGCCAGTTACGCAGAGAAGAACACAAATCCTTTGCAGCATTATTCCATCAGATTAGGGTCTTTTTGAGGCAGAGAGGGCATCTTTGCTTGGAACAGCTCTTGATAAATTCTCTTCTGCAAACTCATCCCACAGCTTTGCAAGCCCATGGGCAGCCCATTTCCAGCAGCAAGGATCCACTCCTGGGCAATGGATCTCACAGGTGATACAGGTGAGATCAGTGATACATGACCATCTTCCAGCACAGCGACTCTGAAGCCCATACAGTTACTTACCCCCTGCCTTGAGGTGTGTCCCAGGCCAGCCTTCCACAAAAATATGGGAAGAAGGTTGCCTAGTACTCAATACATAATCATGGCCCCAAAAATTTAATTTGCGGGCTCCTGTTAGTCTCTGGTTACTCCAGGAGCTTATCCCCAAGGATTCAGCCTGACTGATCTTCCAAGAAATACACTTTGAGGAGTAGCACAGCTGCGGCTCAAACTCATTAACACGAGAGGAAAATACCAGGGCTAATTGTGATCCTTGTGGTTCCTTCTCTTAGAATGGGCAGTAAAATCACCTGATGAGGGCAAGATGGGGCAAGAATTTTCAGCAGAGGGGAGAAGGTTTCACACTGCTTTTTAAGTAGCAAAGACATAGCTTTGTCCCTACTGCCAAAAAGTCTGGCACTAAAAATGCTGAAATCTTCTTGTGAGTGAGTGGCAGCAAGCTGTAATTTACTGCATTCCTGCTTCTTTTATGTCCAAGAATTGCTTCACTTCAGAGAAGAAAGAGCTGTCATTTGTCAGTCCCATGTAGCCTCTCCTTCCAACTGCTACATTTCCACATTATATCAGACAAATTAATTCATTCCCCTCTTCCTATCTGCTCCCCAAAAATGGCAGCATATTTCCAGGAACTGAGATCATCTTTTCACAGCAGCATCATTATCAGTTTTCTTTTTAAAACTGTATAATGGGCATGTTTCAGCAAAAAAAATCTGGATTATTCTTTTTCTGCTGTTGCATCCATCTCCCTTAGAGTGGTTCAGAGAGACCTGACTGTCTGCTGGCTTTTCACAAGCACCTTCCCCACACCTCTGACTGACGGCACATTTCCAGCCCACCCATTGCAGCCTTTGGCTGGCTGCTGCCAAAAGCTTTGCCTGGGTTTAGGATGTGGCCATGTCCCTGGGCAGGTTGAGCTGGATGGCCTCTCCTCCTGGGGTGTATTTGGCCACTGGCCCGTTGCCTTCCATGGTGAAGAGTTTGCAAGCCTTGGCGTTCTCGTGAACGGGTGTGGACTTTTTGGAGGAGATGGGGGAATTGGTGGGGCTCAGCTGGACAGCAGTGGTGTCCTGCACTGTGTGCTCGCTGGTTTCGATTTCAAAGGCTGTGTTGCCAGGTTTGATGAGCCCAATGTTGGAACCTGGTTTGGATTTCCGGGCCCCGTGGGCTGGGGGCCTCCGGCTGCAGATGCAGCAGGCACCGAAGAACGTGAAGGCCACCACCAGCAAAATGGGCCCGATGATGATGGGAGGGTTGTTCACAGGGAGGAAGGTCCCAAAGGCAAATGCTCCCACTAAGGTGATGTTGATCCCTGCCAGCATGATGCAGAGTCCACAGGCGCAGCAGAGAGCAGGGGAGGGGAGGCCCTGGGGCCGGGTCTTTTTCTGGGTGGGTTTTTGGGACAAAGAGGCACTGCTCTTTTCATTGAACATGCTGGGAAGAGCCTTGGAGGTCACCTCAGTCCTCAGAGGGTGATTGCTGTGTTGAAAAGGCTGTTTCCAGTCTCCTGTTGCCTTGAAATCCTGGAGAGGAACAGAAGAGCAGCTGTTAGAGCAATGAACCAAAGCACCTTTCCACCAACATTCCTGGTGACCAGCATCTTCTCCAGGTTTGCTGGTGCCAGCAACTAAACGCAAATTGAAGCCTGCTTTCAAGGCTGGACTCTCCCTGACTGTGGTGGTCACCTGTGGACACCCTCAGGGTGGAGCACTGAGCCCAGTGTGTGTGCTCCATGTCCTTTGCTGTCTATGTGGATGATGCCCAAGTGAATCCAAGTGTGCCATGGCCAGAGGCTGTGCTGTAGCTGGTCTCACAGTGTTTGTCACAATTGTCCACAATTGTGACAGAAAGGGGGACCCTTTGCTCCATGTCTCAGATTTCCAATGATTTAAATGGGTCATCCAGGTTGCCTTTCCAACCAGTGGGGAATAAAACGTCCCAGAAGATGACCCAGATAATCTCCAAAAGATGTCTATACTGGGAGCTGACTACAGAGGCAGCCCTGGAGGTCACTCAAGCA
The DNA here is from genome assembly GCF_029207755.1 of Chamaea fasciata. NCBI lineage: Eukaryota > Metazoa > Chordata > Aves > Passeriformes > Sylviidae > Chamaea > Chamaea fasciata. The sequence goes on from NW_027094095.1 coordinate 24,158,030, forward strand.
GGCAACACTTGGATGCTCAGTGATACCAACAGCATCCACAGACACTGAATGACACCCTGTCAGTCACACAAGTTTATAATAAAATGGAGCAAATTTGGGTTTTGTCAGCTAGACCATGCTTTCCACCATCCATCTCACCATCTTTGGTGTGATCACAGGAGACCCCACAGAAGGGGACTGGGAATCTGGTTTGCCTCAGCAACCCTAAACCCAAACTTCTACAAGGTTTGAGCACTAGCAGGATCAGCTCCAGGATGGAGGCTCATGTAAAGTGAGATGCTGAAGTTGAAAAAAAGCCTTTGTGGGGATCTGTCTAGGACCCAAGGCAGTAACACTTAGCCCTGACTGACAGTAGCAGCTTTTCTGTGGAGGAGATTATTGGATGTGATGAGAGCTGGCTTTGTGTTTGCCATACTTGCTGGGAAGTCAAATTGCCAGAAGCCAATTTGTCAGCAGTTTGCTGGTGATGTCTTTGATTTTACAGGCAGGAGAGCATTTCTCTTCCCAGCCTGATTGCAAACAATAGCAGTCTGCTCTTCCTTCCTCCCTTGCCTAGCTCCCTAGCTTCTTCCCTCCTCTCCTGTCAAATCCCTTTCAAAAGTGTTGTCAGCAAAAACTGATACCACTCAGTTTCTATGGCAAGAGCCAAGAATCTCTGTTGTGCTATCAACACTCTGTAGCCACTAAATTAAAAAAAAAAAAAAACCCACCAAAACAACAAATAATAATCCATCACCCACCACACTGAAACACGCCAGTGGGATCAGCCAGGCATTTTCAACATGTTTCCTAGGTTATAAAATTTTCGGGCACCTCCAGCTGAGGCAAAGCTCTCTGCTGCTCTGTCGGGTGTCATATCTCATTTCCTTGGCTTGGGCTTTTGTTTAGACCTGGATGTGTGCAGCAGTCAACTTGCAGCAGAGTTCCTATTCATTGAGACATCAGCTGGAGCCGACAGGGGCAGGTGCATCAAAGGATTAAATCTTTCCTCACCTGGGAATGCCTGACTGGGGAGGGGTCTCTCAGCAGGCAAAGATTTTTCAGGATACTGAGAGCATGTGAGGGAGAAAGGGCATTTTCTCCATTAGCCAGGCTAACACATATGCATGTTTCCCTAGCAGTGTCCTTTTGTTCTGCCTGGGAACCCTGGCATGCTGATGGGAGCTGGAGCCCTGATTGTGCCTCCTTCACCAGCCCTGGACCAGCAGCAAGATAGCTTCTGGTTAAACACACACATGCACCACAGTTTGCAAACCAGCTGCTGCAGATGCCAGTCCAAACCTTTAGCACACAGAGCCTACAGATAGCCCAGTGTGGCTCTTCCCCTTGGTTTGCCCCATATTCTCCCACTGCAAAGTGCCCACCAGGGAACTGCGTGGTTTCTTGTGGTTAAAAATCATCACAGATGCACTCCACCAGCTTTCTTCCTCCTGGCTTCTCAGAACTTGCCTGCTTCCAGTCTGAAGGAATTTTCCCACCTGGAAGAGCCAGGCAGCTGGGCTCCAGCAGGACATTAAACATTCCAGCCGCTTCTGCTCTTAGGTAAGGCATCACCAGAGGTCTGGCTGCCACTGAGATTTTCAAGAGGAGCTTGAACCTGTTGCCCATCCCATCTGTCAGTGGGCACCTGTAGCCACTCCAAAGAGACCCTGCTGGTTTCTGGCTGCTTTCAAGGCTGAAGTGATATCACCCAGCATGGTCCCTCATTTTCTCTGCCTGGCAGTTTTTGTTTGATCATTATGGATCCCTGAGCACAGGGGTTTAAGCTTGTCACACCCTCTCTATAGCTGCACCAGAAGTGTTCTGGCTGTGCTATGTCCAAGGCAAAACTTCTTTCCAATCCTCTTTGCTTGCAGCATGCTTACCTACATGGGGTAATGGCCCTTTCCCAGCAGAAAGCAGTGGACTCTCTGGAGATTCCTGCCTGGAACCTCTCCCATCAGCTTGGGGGCAGATGATCTTGGAAGTCAAGCACGATTGCAGGGCTAGAATGTGATCTGCACACACACCACAGGGCAGCTAGCAGCACACAGAAATGCCTGGACTGGGAACACTTTGAAAGTAGATCAGTGGTTGCTTTTGTCTTGATCTCCATATGAAACAAGGGATTCCTGTTAGATAGCCAGATGACATGGGGACGAGAAGGCCAACAGAGCAGTGGAGGATAAAGCAAAAAACAAATCAAAGCCACAGAATGCCTTACACTATCCTCTACCTAACAAGGCCCCATGACAACATAAAGTCCATGTTTATTCTGATTGTCGTGTACAACAGAAGCATCTTTGCTCTTCTGTCATCTCCTAAAGCACAGGCTGATGGTCCTCCATCCCCTTCCTAGCCACATGGATGGGCTGATGTGGGTCAGCTCCCACTGCTGACCTGCCTGAGGATATCTGGCAGCTTTCACCTTTCACTACAGTGAAATCAATGGCTTAAAAAATTACCAACTTTTCAACCAAATTATTCAGTTCAAATTGACCAACTTCTGTTCCATCAGGAGTGGAAAAAGTTCTCTTCGGGCTCTTTGTTTGAAACAGGCTTTTTTCTTATCAGTCAGAGTGTAGGTTTCTTCTCCAAGCAATATTCCAGCTTGAAATGCACTACTGCAAGCACTGCTATGCAAAAATAAAAGCTGCACACTCAAACTGGCAGGATGGAAATCCAGAGGCTATAATGATTCCTTCCAGGGGAATAGCCACCCCTCCCTATGCTCTCAGGAGGACAAATTTTCATCCATATCTCTGAGAGTTCCTAGAGCTCTCAGAAGGGCATACTGACATATTCAGGCAGCATTTTAGGAGCATCATTTAAAGCCATAGCAGCAGCACCAGCAGCATGTACAGCTAAGCACGCTTCCCTCTTAGTTGTAGTGGAGAGAAATTGAGCTGTCATCCTTCCACACCGTCTCAGTGCAGGAGCACAATGAAAATACTTGACAGACCACAGATGAGTCTCCTTTCCAGAGGTGTGATGGCACAGAAAAATAATGATAGTGATCAGCAAACTGAAATTGCAGTCAGACAGCTACAACCACCCCCCACACAGGCAGGCTCACAAACAGACAGGCACACAACGTTTAGCTACCAGGAGAAGCACAAGACTTTTTTTTTTTTTTTTCCTGGGCAAACTGCTGGGAAACTCTCTGGCAGGGCCAAAGAGAGCCTCGGGGTCTGGTAGGGGAGGATACTGACCTGGGCTGGAGCGTGGAGCCAGGGAAGGCGATGAAGAGAGCGGCTGCCCCGGGTCTCACCTTCACCCTTCAGCCGGGGATGACAAAGCCACGGCTAGTCCCAGCAGACCCGGGGCTGGAAGCCCAGCTGTGCGCTGCGGGGAGGAGGATCTCACATCCCTCTTCCCCTCCTGTCACCGAGCTCAGGAAACTTTGCTGGGGTGTCAGGCGGGCAGTCCCCGGCAGAGCTCAGCGGGTTCTGTGCGAGCTCCGCCGCTTTCCCCCCACTTTCTTCCTTCTCGGAGGACGATGTTGCTCTCCTCTGGCAGATGGGTGTTCAGCCGCAGCATCCCTGCCCCTCCGCATCCTCTCCTGCCTCCTCCTCCCGCCGCCGAGCCCGCGGTGCCCGGGAGGCTCAGCCCACCGCCCACCGCTGTCCGGCACCGCTCACTCTCTCCCCGCTGCTTTTCCTTCTTCCTTTTCTACTTCAAGGCTGCAGCTCCCGCCCCCTTCAGCTGACAGAGGTGCCCGGAGCAGAACTGCCCCTTTTTCCCCCCCAAGGGAGAGGAAAAACCCAGGAGCGCATCTCCGCCGAGGGTCAGCCCCAGCCGCGCTCCCGCGGCGCCGGGGCGGAGAACGGAGCGCGGCGGCCGCGGGGGAGACACCGCCAAATGCCAAGGAATAGGATGCAGGCTCGCCGATGCTGCAGCGAGGCACGAATCTCTCAAAGGTTTGAAACGCACGTAAAGAATAATAATAATAAAAAATATAAGCGGTGTGCGGTGCCTTTGGATGGTGCGGGGATGCCGGAGGGATGCTTGCAGGTGGTCTTTGCTGGGCGGCCGGCAGTGAGAGGTGCTGAGACAGGACCTCCAGAGGTGCTAAGGTGTGGGGAGGTGCTAAAATATAATAATAATAAATAAAAACCCGTCTCCAGGTGTAAAACTGATGTTTCAAATGAGCAGTCAGACTTACGGTACACTTAGAGGGAGTTGGTCTACAGCCATGCCTCATGCTAGACCCTGTTGCAAGCACAGCCAAATCTTAACTCCCATATTACAAGGCCAATCTCTGTCTGTTTGCAGAGCTGCTGAGCACAGGGAATATGGCAAACTGTGAGCTGTGCACTAGATGGAGTATAGATAATTCTTCCAGAGCTTAAGACGTGCTGACACTCAGCTGTCCTCGTCTGCTCCCCATGCCCACAGTGCTGTAACCAGCCTGGCTGCTGCCAGTGACAGCTGTGCACAGGCTCTTCTCCAATTTATTGGTGAAGAATCGTCTAGGAACCAGGCTGGAGCTCACTGAACATCAATCATGCTCCCCTCTCTTTCAGATTGCTGCTTTCATGAGAGAGAGAGAGAGAGAGAGAGGAGAGGAGAAAGGTAAGAGAGGCAGTGGAAAACAAAGGTCAAAAAGAGAAATCACTGAGGAGGAACAAACACTTCTCTCTGTTCTCCAGGCACCACTTCAGCCTGAGGATTCTTAATACAGCAGTATCCTCTACTGCACCATACTGCCTTTCACTTTACAGGCCATCCTAGAAATTCAGGCAAAAAAAAACTTGGCAGAAAGGAGTTCAGTCTCTGCTGAGGAAGACAACTCTGTTTTCTCCTTAGCTTGAGGAATGCCAACAGCACACTGCATGACTTGAGCAAGAGGGCAGAAGGGTATCAGAAAAGCAGCACTGATCAGATGTGTTGACTGCCTGGGCTTATAGAACGAAATAACTGGGAAATCTAATTTCAGAACTTTCCAGAGATGCAGTGTCTCCTCTAGGGATTCCCTGGACCTGTAACATAAAGTTCAAAATGGTTCAGTGTGTTCAACCCTACCAGAAAAGTGATGAGAGGGTGTGCAATGAAAGATTTTGTGGAGAAAATCTCCCCCTGGCACCTCTGAGAGAGACAGTTCCACATGAGGCAGAACTGGGTTCAGTGTTTGCTGACTGTTGCTGGGTAGAAAACCAGACTGGCTGAACTCATTCCTGGTGTGACACTCCAGAGTCCAGCAGGAACAGTCCAATAAGCCATGTTTATGTAGGAACAGTGGCTGTCAGAGGGGAAGAGACCGTCAGGGTCATTGATTTGAGCCCACTGCTCTCACGTTGTGTAACAGCATTCATAAAGCTCAGGCTCCAAGGGGGCCAATTAATACTGAATGACCTGTCAGTTGTTCCCTAATTGCACAAAGCAGTGATGAAGAAGGCTGCTCCTTGCTTCCCTTTGGCTGTTGCATGACTTTCCATCATACTTTCTTCTTAATGGTCCATAAACCTCCACAAAAAAAGGCTTTACTGAAATGTTACATATTTTGGGCTCCACTGAAGCAGCAATTCTGTGTTTCGCATATGTGGCCCTGACAACTGGCAGACTGCATTCGTGTGATTAAAACAACTGCTAATTCAAGAACTAAAATTAAAGGCTAGATTTCCCACTGGTATAAATCAGAGCAGATTCATTTCCTTGCAGAGCTTTGATAGCTCATGAGCATTCATGATTTGCCAAGGGGTTTCTGCCAGACTGATGGTTTCTAGCTTCAAACTTGCCAGGAACTGGGAAGCCCTGCCTTGTTTAGAGGAAAGATCCCAACCCTGTGCTGACTAGAAATAATATTCCTCTGGGAGAAACTGTTTGTTCCCAGCTTCTGCTGAATTCAGAAATTAGCCGAAGTCAGAAATTTCTAAATGTGAGGAATCACTGCCTGCTTGTCTTTTCCCACTGTCAGTTCCTGACTCTGGTTCCAGCCCTAAGAAATCTGTCTCAGGCACTCTTACGCCCACCAAGGCTTCGTTTTAGTGCCACCACGTCCTGCCCTGAAGCAGGTCAGTATGGTGAGTGCCACAATATGAAGCCCTTAGACATCACGCTTCTTCTGAGGGTTTTTTCTCCGCGTGACAACGACTGAGAAAAAGGTGGGAAGGGTGAGAATGTTCCACAGAGGTTTCAAAGGATTTTGGTTGGGACTGGTACTTGAGGGAAAGCACACCACCAGTGTTCATGGGAACAGCAGCAGGCCAGCAGCCCCATCCCTCAGCACAACAGGAGCAAACTGCCCAGCCCATGGCGCTGCCTGCTGAACCATGCCCACCACAGCCTCAGTGTCGGGGAGTTTGTGTCCCTTAACTAGATCATTAGACAAAGGTCACTGCAGAAATCTCCCCCCGCAGATTTCCTTGAGGTCTCTAGATCTGGCGCCTCTCTGTGAGTTTACAGTTTAATTGCCTCTTAAGGGAAGGAAATGGCAGGCTGAACCTGCTGTTGCTCCACACCAACTCTAAATGCCATCATGTCTGTGTGAAAGTTTGCACTACGTCAGGATCCTCACTGGCTCATGGTTCTGTGCTCTGTGCTGCCTCTGGAAATTCAGAAGAGGCAAAGGCAAATTTCTGCAACGTTTATGTGTCTATAGCATCAAAAAGGAGGTAAAAAATTAGTATTTGTCATTCCTAGGGGCAGCTGTGAAATTACTATGGAGAAGATTTAAACCCATGGACACACCTCCTCCTCCTCCTCCTCCGATGTGTAATTAAAATCACAGGACTCTGCTGTGCACAACACCAGTATTAATGTGCTCAGACCCAGAACACAGACACAGCTGGATCTATCAAACACAACAGACCAGCTGCAGCTCCAGGCACATGATGTTATCACTGGGAATGACCTGGGGAGGAGAGCTTGCTCTAGGTTTGCCACTGTCCTCCCAATCTGTGATACTGACAGCTGTTGAGGCAGAAAAATAGGTACCACCAGCCTGACATTCAGCATCACTAAAGCTTTGCCTCTACCCTCTGATCTGCTGGTCTACCAGAATATTTCTCTGTTTTGTTATGGGTTTTTTAATAATCTGGGGATAGTTTTTTTCCCCAGCACACAAACAAACAAATAAATGAACTAAACAGGCTTCCAGAATTTCAAACAAATTTCTCCTTCCTATGACATCATCTCACAACACTGAAAGGTTGGTGGACAGGAAACATCTGTGCAAGTGGCTGTCCTGTTACACAAACAGCTCAGTAATTTTTTTATAAAGCTTTCTCTAACTGGAAGAAATCAGTGGGTCAATTATCACCCAGGGCAAAATGTTTAGTTCTCAAAGGTTCCCACTGACAGTCTAATTAGGAAGCAGCATCACTGGAAGAGAAAGCCTGAAGTTACATGGTTTTATTCACCCAGGAGGCAAACACCCAGTTCATCCTCCTCTGTCACATCATGGTTCTCTCTGCCAGCCAGATCACAAAGTGCAGTTGATCTGGAAGAGACAAACCCACACACTGTGCCCACCAATAGCTCTACTTCATCATTTCAAATACTATTCATCAGACACTTCAGTGTTATATCTTCTTTAAAAGAAGTGCTGGCAGAGATTTTAGTTGAAGGACTGTTTGTTCCTCATGAACTGAAATCAGAGTGGGCTTCACATCTTAGAGATTATACATTGGATGTTACATATTACGTATTATAATAGTTTTCCTTATTTTCCCCTGCTCTCCAGGAAGAATACAGCAATATATCTGATCTGCATTTGGGTATCACCACAAGAACAACTGATGTACATGGGAACAGAGTCAGGCCCCAAACATGAGGCATCACATGAGCAAGGAACTGTGCTTCCAAGAGGATTCATGCTCTGCTATTGGGAGTATGCCTTAGGTGAATTTGAAGACATTCCTGAGGATGGGATTCAGGTGGCATCACAAACCAGGACTGGAATTTTGATGATGAAGTAAAAAAAGATGATGGAGTCTGAGAGAAAGCAATTCTTGGGGCTGAGCCCTATACACAGGGAAAGGCCAGCCAGCTGTGCCACTCTCTGACTGTGGATGATGGACCACATGAGTCCATCATCCACTTGGGAACCAAATCCACCCAGGGATCCATTGTCCTGCCCACAGAGTTTTCCTGTCCTTCCAGGCACTCCAGTACATCTTTGAGCAAGGCACTTCTGCCCAGTTGAGCCATGGACGACATCAGAGCCCGACTGCAAACATACTCTCAGGTGCCTCAGATGCAAATATGTTCATATCTCTCATCCCTTTGGGGGAAAGAAGCCACATGGTGATTTAGACCAACAGAATGGGTTTCCCAGTGGAAGCAGGCTAAGATACCATGAGTAAAATGAGGGATTATTGCTTTCCACATTCAGCCTGCCCCTGGACCTGGAGACCAAACCCACTTTGGAACAGATCTGCTGCTGCTTTGTGAGCCAACAAAAAGAAACTGAATTTGTGCCTGTTACACCCACCTGATGGCCAACTTGTAGCATGCCAGGCCACAAGAGATACTAATTACCAGCAGCACAAATCACATTACTCTCACCAGTTTGGATTCCTGGAAAATCTTGCTTTGAGGGATGTCAGGCTCAACATAATGAACAGATGGTGTTTCTGTCTGAAGAGGAGACATGTCCTTGATCAGTCTGTCACTGCTTAGGGCGCTGACATTTCTGTTTCTCATCCAACAGTCTTCACCCAAGGGCTGAGGCAGTCTACAAGGACGATTAGGACCTGGAAATACCAGCAGAAAAGAAATGTCATGGTGATAGAGTCCATGTCCCTTCAAAATATCTAACAGCTTGGATGCAGGTGATCTCTTATAAGTTTTTGTGGCTTGCAAAAACTCTTGGGCCCCCCATGGCTTGATCTGCAGTGTAACAGTAGAACACTTCTCAAAGTGAGTCCTTAACTCTTCAGCACAGCAATATAGGCAAGAATTAAGTGAAAATTAAAGAATTGGAAGGCCTTATGTGAAGGTCTGGAAAGCTTTTCAGTGAATATCTTGTCTCCTCAGCTGCAGGGTACATAAAGAACCAGACAGTTCAGATCCTTTGGGGGCTTATCCAGATCCCACAGAACTTCATGGAAGTGGTTGCAGTGACTTCAGCAGGCTGTGAACAAGGTCTGTAGGATGCTGTCCTGTGGATATTTACCCTCTGGCAGCGAGCAAATGTCTGCCACCTCAGTATGGGATATCAAGTTATACCATGACAAAGCACAGGTCATTAATCACATCCTTCAGTGAAGTGGTTATAAGGTCATCACGTCAAACCCTGCCTAGCACCATGGTGCCTGCACAAGTTTTATTTTACACAGAGCCCAGGGAAGCATCTGTCTAAAGCACTTGACTCCAACTCATTAGCTCTGCCACAAAGCCTCTCTCCCAATACACTTAATCTTTCTGCCTCCCAGTTCCTACGTTGCCCTCCCAGCATTATCAGTGGACACGGTGAGCAGCTTCTCCTCTCCCTCCAAGTACCTGTTGTCAGGAGAGATTCAGGCCTCAGACACCACAGACCAGAAGTCCTGGTTTTGTGTGCAGCAGACACAGAGAAGCACAGCCCCCTCAAGTCCCCGTAATCACCCACTGGTCTGTAGGGAGCTACTGCTTCCCACAGGTTTGAGATCTGCTGTGTGTGGTAGACATGCAGCTAATGCCTTCAAGAGCAGGATCCAGAGATGGAAAAGAAACCGCATAATAATTATGTGCTATGAAAACTATGGCAGCTCATACATGATTAACTCAGGAGGCTTTGGCATCAGATCCTCATCAGAAAGCAGCACTGTGATCCAATAACTCTGGCAGAGTTTTATCTACAGCAGCTGAAGAGAGAGGTGAGGTACCCCAAGTTCTTTCTCTTTCAAGTGATCCTGGTAAGAGCAGTCACCTCTTCTTTTGAACAACAGGTACACAGCAGGGTTTCCTGTTTCCCCACACCACTTACAGAGTGATGGGGTAAACCATAAACCAGTGAGTTAGGAAATGTACCTCTCTCCTGTGACACTATTTCAGAGACATGTCAGGAGGTGTTGTGTCAGTGGCTTTGGGGCAGAGGGAAGATACAAGGAAGATACAAGGAAGTGCTGCTCACCTGCTGCAGCTGAGTGAAAAACTGACGGGGCAGGACAGGAGCCAGACAGAGACAACTTTCTGGAGACACTGTTTAGTGCTATTTAATTTTGGAAGTCACTGAAACTGCACTATTTCCCTCTCCTATCCCACATGCAGACAGTGTAGGCAGGGAAAAGCTGCCATGAGCAAAAGTGAGACCCTGCTAACTCCTCACCCTGCAGACTGATTCAAACCAGTGAGAATTAAACACAGGGTGCTCAGCTATCATCACTTCCAGGATAACGTGAAATTCTGTTTAAATCTGACATACTCTTTACTTTAGCAAGACGTGTAGAGCCAAGAAATCATAAAGTGCTACTGAAAGCAGATGTTGGTTTACCAGGAGCACTTTTCCAGCAGCACAGATGTGGTCACAGCCACACTGCCCTTCCCTCTTCACCTTTCAGTCTGCTTTTTGTAACACTTCAGCCCTTCCACAGAGCTCAGGGACCAAATGAGTCTTTATGTCCCAAGCGCTACATAAACATGGATGTAAGGGATTTCTGTCTCACAGAGAACAGGGGAATGGTGATACACACATTTGGCACAGGAGGAAACTGAGGTGCAGAGTTTGTGCATCATCCAGAGACACAACACAGTTGCAAAGATACTGTGAACATCCCACCCCATCTCACTGCCAAGGGGACTGGCAGCCACCAGCTGAAGACTGTCTATGATCTGCAGAAGATAAAGGGTTTCACACTTTTTCACACTAAATAATTTGTTAAAAGAGAGTAAGGACACTGTCTGTGTTAGGAGTCACTGTTTATCTATTCCTTGGGCAGTAGAAGTGGTGCCTGAAATTATTCACCACCATTTTAAGCAATTTGGAAAGAGTAGTCCATGTATCCAACATCTTGAAGATTAAACTGTGCAATAAAAAACCCCAGCAGCTCAGGTTGAGGGTAAGAAACTGGGGCTGGGAGAGAAAGCCTGGCCAGCACTGGTTTGATTGAGGGAGGTGCTAAAGCAAACTTCTGGGGAAAGATCTGCAGGATCTAATGAAGCCAGGGTGGAACTGCAACCATTTCTCACGCCCAGCAAGTGAGAGATTGCCCTAAAAATACTGCAACGTGTTTGGACACAGAATGAACTCACCAGCCATTTTCTGAAAAGCTTGAGATGCTGCAAACGTGATTAAGGAAGAGAAAGAAAAATGAATAAACCCAACTGGTGGAAAGACACTGGGAGACTGCTTCTGTGACTATATCGAAAGAGTGAAAGGATCTGCTCTGAACACAAGGATCCCCTTTGATGGAATCTTGTGTGGGGTCAGATGTGATAAAGCCCACGAAGGTCTGTCACTTCTGAGGGGCCAGCCCTCACAGAGAAATAATAATAGCGAGACAACTTCTCTGGACATACTTTGTAAAACAAAAGGTTTTAATAATGCAAAAATAATGAACATTATAGAACAAAAGAAATATAATCGAACACAGCGCAGAGAACACTCTTACACTGGCTAAGTCTTGTAAAAAAACTGCTTGAGCACCTCTGTCCAGTCTTTTTTGTACTTGATGGTCCAGGTGGGCTTTTTGGTACCTTGCCCAGTGAAATTGGGAACAGGCTTTGAGGTACATTTCCAAAGCCCAGTCAGTGTCCCTGTGCTGGCATTGGGCCAATTATGATAAGGGAAGAACAGAAAGTTCTGGGGCTTCTTTTTAAAAATTGGGGTTGAAACTGGAATCCCTTTGTCTTCTTTGGAAACACCTGCTCGGGTGTGGGAGTACATTACTACACCCGATCATCTTTCACACCTGCTCTTTAATTGATCATTCATTGTTCTAAAAGAGGACAGGGGTACAGGACCATTCCTCTGGCTTTGTGGTAAGATGAGGACTGAACATTCCTTGCCTCCTCAGAGACAGGGATGGGGATCTGAGCTTCTGTTAGTGTTCATTTGCAGTTCTCACCTCTGACACCTACCCAGCCAGCAGAGTTTTTCTCCACGGAAGAAACCCCCTTCTTAATGATTGCTGTTGGTTTCCAGGCAGACTTGCTTCTCTCACCCCTTCTCAGGATCTGGCTCTGCACACTCCCATCCCTCTCCAATTAGGGGCTGAACTGTGTTAGCAGCACCATGCATCAGTTTCACTGTGTATGGCACAGGCTGGGAACACACACAGAGGCAGCTCTGGAGATTCAACTAACAAGGGGCACCTCATTAGGTACCTCGGGGGAAGCTTTCAGCTGATGTGTTTCCCTTTGCACCCAAGGCAGAGGCCTGGAGCATCGTCAGGGAGTGCTGAAAGGAGCCTGCTCATGACTGCTACCTCATTAAGTGCAGCAGCTCAGTGACTTGCCACATCTTTACAAAAGTCTGTAGATTATTAAGCATTTCCCTTACTGCTTCTTTCTCCTCCCTTAGCAAATTTTCTAGCCTAGCCATCACCTTGCTGCCATCTTCTCTCCAATGGAATTATTGGGGGGGACTTCTTTTGTGTGCTACCAGCCTTCCCACTCTGCTCCCCAGCTCCCAGGCTGCCCACAAGAGTAGTCAGCACTGTTTTGGCAGGGAGGAAGCTCATCATATGGTCTCCAGCATCTTCTCCAAGGCCTCCAACCTCCTGACAAGCTCCACCTTCCCTAGGGCCCCACATCATCTCTGTCTCCAGGCTTTTACCACCACATCACCCGCCAGGATGTTCAGGGCATCCCCAGGCACAGAAGGATCACTGGCTCACCTGGGTGTTTGTCACATTTAACCCCATTTTATAGAATCAGAGGCAAATGCTCTCCCCATGCCTAACTCACCCGGGAAGAATCTCCTGCTGGCTCCCTGATGTGTTCAAACGGGTGCAATTTGGTGCTGGGTGGATTGAAAGTGCACTGGCACTTCCCTGTGAGATTTTCTGCACACTGCTGGGGCTTGTACAACACCTACTCATCCCAGTGGGAAATGGTGTGTGCTTCATAGAAAGAGCAGGAAGCCAGAGTACTGAGTACGTGCACTTTTCAAACAGTTATTTATGCAACTGCAGCTTATTCCTGATTCAATAGCATGGTGATCCCAGGTTCTGGAGAGGCAGCTTAAATCAATGATTTATTTAAAGTAATTTATACCTTTTATAACCATTCAAGCCTATTTTCCAGGCCTGAGACCTGCAAGCCAAGCTGGATCAATGCCTGGAAATCTATGAGCATTATTTCAGGTGTAACTATTTATCCCCCATAACACAGCAACATCCTCGCTGCTAAGGAAACAGTTCAGCCCTTGGCTCAGCCAGAGTGCTGTTTTCTGGCATTTTGGGTTCAGTTCACTTGCTTGCTCCCTCCAGGGATCACCCAGCAGGTCATCCAGGGGATGTACAACTGCAGCACACACAAAGATGCTTTTCTTATCTAACTCACCCCTGTGCTTCCTCCAAATCTGCTCCTGTAGAGCCCACTCTTGACAGGGAGCCAAGGACCAGGCCCCTAATGACCACAGCTCCCAGCAGGCAAATTCTCAAGGGGCTCTGGAGCATCCCAGGGATCAACAGGCACCTGCAAATTGAGCCCTCCCTGTGTTCATCATGCAACAGGGTTCTGGTTGTTTTTCCTGGTCAGGAGATTTTACTCAGTTCCTGTTGATTACCACACCACCCACGGCACAGCACAGGGATTCCTGCACCAGACTGAGAAAATGTTGTGACTTTGGGAATGAGGGGATGTGCCCTTTTCTTCCTGCCTCAGCCCTGAATCCTACATGACACCTTTGGAATGACACGATCTCTCTGCACCTTGCTCACCCCTTCTGCAGCACATGGCTAATTATATTTTGAGCCTCTCCATTTCCCTGGATCATCTGTCCAGCAATAAACTCTGTTGCTTTGCACCTTGTTCCAAGTCTGCAGCAATCTGAATGACCAGAGGAATAGAAACAGCTGCAGGGGGACTGAACTGACAATGACCTGGTTTTATAGACAATGCAAAGCTGATTCTGACACTCATTAGTGTCTGTGTGGGGAGGGAGGAGCAAAAGGATTGACTGCAGGAGAAATAATTTTTTTTTAAATTACCGCAACACACTTTTGCAGGTAGTGCATGACTGACTTGTTATACCATGAGTGAAGAGTTTGTTAGAAAGCATTAATAAAACCTGCAGTATAATCCAGGAGAATTAATAGGAAACATTACATGGGAATTTATGGGTTTGCTGCAGAGTTTTATATTCTCAGTACTGAGGCTCATTTCCAGGAGAGAGACTCTTGAGTGGGCTGGAAGCTCTCTCTGCTCTCCAGGCAGGAGAAGAAAAACAGGGGAAGGGAAGCCCCTTTTGGGGTGGCAGGAATCTGTGGGATTTAGCATTATGCCAGTAAAGGTATCAGAGCATTTGGATTGGTTGCTGGTCCCTCCAAGGCAGACAGAATTGCCCCACACGTTTATTCAGGTTTGGATGTGGCTCTTTCATCTGCCAGAGCAGAAGTCAAATGAGTATTTTATTTGATCCCTCCTAAGCATACCCCCAGTGCTTGTGAGAGCAGGAGGCAGGACAAGGAAGGGAAAGAACAGGGCTCCCTCAGCATGAAGCAGAGACAGAGAGGGAAACATACGAAGTCACATGAACAGCACTCAGTTCTGAGGGAAACCTGGCCAAAAAATTAATTAAGACCTATTCATACCCTTGCCAGCTGGACCCAGCAACAGGCATGTGCCTCTGCCCAGGCATTTCAGAGCCCTCATTCCAGAGCAGCCACAGGGCTGTGGCAGTCAATGAGCAGCCAGGTGTGGTGGGGATGGGACAAGGAAGAGGTGATGCTCTGAGCCTCCCCCTCTCTGTGCACTGAGCAGGGGCCACCCAGGCACCTGCCACAGCACCCAGAGCATCCAGCCCCACCAAGAACCCAGAGATCCCTCTGCTGCAAAGGGAAAGAAGGAAGCCAGTGTAAAAGATGGAGAAAAATAGCAGGAATCAGCCAAGAATTAAATACCCTGAGAAAGTGCCAGCAAACACCCCTTCTGCTTGTTATCATTCCTTTTCTATTTGCTTTTAATTTGCTCAAGCTATAATTTGCTAAGCAGGCTGCCCAGTAAGTATCATCTCAGAGCTGACTGCTCTGCAGGTGCTGTTTCTAGCCTGGAGCAGAGAGAAACATATCAACACCCAGACTGGGGCACAGCCAGGAAAGCTGCTGATTTCACTGAGAATATACTGACCATAACCCATGTCCTGCTTCCTGCTGCTAACAGCAGCATGAAAAATCACAGTGTGGCCAGGGCAGTACACAGACCAAAGATAAAACAAGACAGGAGAAATGCAGGGACACTGATCACACAGGGGACCCGCTTGGAACCCAGAAAGCTCAATCCACGCCAGAAAGTCACAGTTTTTCAAGGCAGGAAGCTGTCTCTCTGCTCTGGATCCCAGGGTTCCTTGGGTGGAGATATGAGGAGCAGAACCATGCAGAGCTGATCAGAAGCCTCTCAAATCCTTGTTACACCAAGAAAACCATACAAAACATCTTATATCTCATGAATCTCAGCCGGGTTTTTTTGTAGAGACCGGATGCTTTCTTCCTAGTCTGCCCAAGGACTAGCACCAGGTCTCACAGCCTGCTGGAGTGTGGATTAAACAGGGCAGAGATGCCAGCTTTCCAGGAGAGACCTTGGAGCCTGGAGATGGCTACGGAGATCCTACAGAAGCATCAACCCCTAAAAGGCTTCAGCAGCTGCTAAAGGAAACCAAACTCAGTGTAAAACCCACAGACTTCCCAAGTAGATACCAAGCCTGAGAGCATCAAGCCTACACAAAAACATGACTCCAGACTGAAGTCTTCTGTCCTGAAGAGAAATTGGATTTTTAAGCTTGCTTTAGACTCTCAAGGAGAGTTGCAATCCCCCAACATAAATAACAAGATCTATTTGGTTGCTTAGGTGTTTTGTGATGGGAGAAAATCAGCATGGCTGGGACCAGAACAGCCATGGGTTTGTTTGGGAAAGGAATCCACAATAAGGTATCAGCTCTGACACCTGCTGAAGCCTTATTTTCCCTGCTGAGTGCCCCTGGACACCCAGTGACTGTTACAGGTTACACACCCAGTGCCTGAGGGTGATTCACTGGGATGTGAAGGACCCAGGTTGACTTCAGGACACTTTGCAAAACGAGCCCAAGCTCACACTTTACCTTTTTTTTCCTTTTGCTTTCTGTAAAATTCCCTTGGCTGGGCAGCACCACTGTATTTTAGACCCTTCTAAAGACATCCTTTTAAGCTATTTTCATGCTTTTTGGAGTGCAGTCCTGTGTCTCCAGCACTGCAGGTTCCCACCCCCACTGCATTCACATCCCCAGCCCTGCTGTGTGGGCACTCACTCAGGTCTCCCAGGTCCAGACAAGGACATCAACAGTGTCAGAAGCAATTTCTGTCAAACAACACAGCTCAGCTCGCCCACAGGTGAGCCCACAGAAAGCAAAGGAGTAAAGGCAACCTGTGGTCAGCCTGCAAGTCCTTTATAAATCAGGATTCTGTGATGTTCCCATAGCCCAGGTGCAATCCCCAGAGCCTGCACTCTGCAGATGTGTGAGAAATGCTGTTTGTCTCCTCTTTCTCCCTGATTTTCAATGACACAAGACAGTTTTGTGGCCAGCCATTCCCATCAGCTCCAGCCAGAGCAACCCCTTTGGCTTGAAGGTGTGAGCATGGGGGAGACAGTTCTGTCGTTACCAACGTCATTCATTCCAGAACACCATCCCAGCCCATCCCGCCAGAGCTGAGCTCTCAGGGGCTCCCTCACCCTTTGGGACCAGCATGATTCCCGCCTCTGTTCCCCACCCAGAGCCTCCTTGAACCCCACACTGGTCTCCTCTCTCTGCTTCATGCACAGATTTCACCTGGGCCTCTGGGCTGTGAGAGCAGAGAGAGGCTGCCTGGGGAAAGGGGCCACGAGGGAGAGGAACACTTTGTGACTGGTTTGGGTGAGGATCTGAGACTAGAAAGCAGAAAATGGAAACAGATTCTCATCACCTGCTGAGCTGAACTGTTTGGTCACTGCTTCAGAAGGCAGGAACTCTTGGCAAGACTGCAGCTGCCACATCCCACCTAAAAAGCATTAACTTCTCAAGTGATGATTTCAGGATGAAGAAGAGCTGCTGTTTATCTCTGTAAGTCTTGAGAGAGCAGAGTGACCTGGTGTTCTTTACCCACTGTCCTCCTGTTTTCATATGTCATAGGAAGCAAACATCAGCTCTCTGAGCCCAGACAACTTCCACTCAGGTTTCACCACCAACTAATTATTACAAAGGGGTAGGAAATTGAAGCCAGCCTGGGATTGTATCAGAAGTGGGCTAGGAAAATTCTCAAGTTCATCTTCTGTAGTTAAGCTCCCTTATACAAGCTGAACAAGAAAGATTATTAAAGATAATTGTTATTGCAGTTTTGAGCCAACAGAGACAGCTTGTGCTGGGAGGACAACATATTGTGCCTCAGTAAAGCTGCTGTAAGCATTGGATTACGTTTGCTCAGAAAGGTATCAAGCTGAAAGATGGAAAGGCTCAAATCTTTGGTACACCAAACAGCAGCAAAACAAAGAGAGAGCTGGATGTCCCTGGAAATGGGGAACATTAGGGAGAGCAATACTGATTGTGGCTGCACTACATCTTTTAGACACTGCTAAGCCAGAGCTGCTGGGGGAGTGGAAGCACGGGGCTGCAGCAGTGAGGGAGAACATGTAGGATATCATAAACACCTTGCTACCTGTTCCCTTTCTTCTGATGGGCAAGGTCAGGTCTGTGTCCCACAGTCAGGCCTTGCAAAAATTACTGGGGTGGGCATGACTACTGTGGTCAGTGCAGCTGTATCTGCTCCTCAGGACAAGATCCAGTCCCTACAAGAGGTGCTGACAGACAGCTCAGATGTGCCACAAAAGAAACCCCCCTGGCCCTGTTCTACATGCTGAAATGAAATGGCTTTTGTTGGATCTCATCACCAGGCTGTAGTAGGGCTGAGGGCTAAAACTGCTCTTTTCCCAACCATTCTCCCTCACCCAAATCTTACTGATAAGGTCTTTGTCTTCATTTTCTCTCTCTGTAGCAAACCATATACCAGCTGATCGATCTGAATATGCTGCTTGTAAAGACAAGCAGTTGAAAATTATTGCATCTGGTGATGTAGAAAAGTACATGTGCTGATCCTAATAATGCACCAAACTTACCTTGGGGCAGCAGGAAAGTCTTCACCAAGCCCTTTTTCCAGTCCCCAAATCTATTTCTACTTCCTTAAGTCAGAAGCTGGAAGGGAGCTGAGCAGGTTTGCTCATTCTGGTGAGACAAAGAGGGAACGCCAGTACAAGGCCAGGTGCTGAAGTAAGCTGGCAAACAAGCACTGCTGGCCTGTACACAGCACACACATCTTGCTTCCTGCGTCAGCTTCTCCCAGTTTTACAAATGACATGTAATTCAAGAGAGATTTCTTTTTCCCGGGTTTTACCAGATCTGGCCCTTCGACTTGTTTCACCTTGTGCATTAACTATCCAGCGGCTCAGAGCAGAAAAGGACGAGGTTCTCTAACAGCTCAAACGACCCCCAGCCAGTCTGGGAGAGGGGTTGTGTTCTCACAAGTTTTTAAGAAAACAGGCTGCTAAGCAGAGAGGGAGAAATGCTCTTGCTGTTGAAAGGGCAAGAGTCGGCTACTGTTAAGTGAATCCAGATAGAAAACAAGAGGTCAGACAGATTGCTCTGCAAATGCTCGGCGCTGACAGCCGAGGTGATTGCATCAGCAGTAGGCAGGAGGTGGCACAGGTACCCTGCAGTCCCTCCATCCCCTCCCCACGGCAGCTCACCTTGGTGACAAGCCAGGAGTAGAAGAGACAATGCTTTTCTGCAGCCCCCGTGGGGAGACACCCAGGACTCCGCATCGCTGTGAGAGTCCTTAAGAGCCCATAAATAGAGCACTTGTGTCGAGAGACAGCGCATCGCTCCCACTCCTCCCCAAGGCGAGAGCTTTGCGCAATAGAGGACCTTGCCCCTTGGAGATGGTGCCTTGTTTTAGCTTCAGCAGCGCGGCCCCGGTGACCGAGAAGCAGAGAAAGGAAGAAACAGTGGTGAGAGCTTTGTGAAACATACAGCCATGCTGCCCATGAAATGCTCTTGGGGTTTGAAAGGAGGAGAAACTGCGAGGTCAATAAACAGCACAGCTCATCCCTGAAGACACAGGGGCTCTCCACAGTCCAAGACTCCTCCCAGATCATATAGAGGAGCACCCCTTTAGTGCTGACGCTTCTTTGTCAGAGTGGAAAAGTGACAGTCCCGTTGTGTTAGGCAGTGTAAAAACACAGGCTGAGGTGCTGAAGAGAGGATGTCCCAAATTAAACAAGGAGCCAGAGGAAGATTGATTATTGCATTTCCTTTATTGAAACCAGAGGTAAACTGAGGCACAAAGCAGTTCCCAGGACAGGCATCCGTGTGCGCAGCTGAAGCTAAGGGTGCTAGGGAAAGCAAATGTGCTTCATGCCTTCAAATCTCTAGGGAATCAATCCAAAAGAAAGGAGTACTGTTTCAGGGACTACATTTTTAAAATACTTTGGCTTTTTTATTACATTTCAGAAATCGCAGCACGTATGTTCTTGTGCTGTACAGACTTGGACCCTGTCAGGCCTCCAGCTTGTGTCTGGAAATAAAACAATGGGGGAAATCTGCATTCCTCTCTGGAAATGTTCCCACAAACAGTAGCACAAGTTTAATTAATATAATTAGCACTCATAATATATTCTGTTCTCACAGCTGTGACAGCACAGACACCTCGATCTATGCTGCTGCCTCCCTGGTGTGAGCTGGGACGTTTTGTCCTTTTTCAGCATGTTGTGCCACTGCCCCAAAGGAAGTTGTTCCTAAATGCTTTTCAAGGGAAAGTCAGGAGAGTGGAAGATTTGACATTTCACAAGAGGGTCTGGCTCCCCATCCCAGCTTTAGAAACAGCCTTGTTAGATCCAGTCCTGCCCACACTGCTGGAAAGCCCCAAGAGGTTTCCCACTCCCTGAAGTGGACAAGCAGGTGCCACAATCTGCATCCCTGGAAAAGGCTGCAAGAAACCCTGAGCTGGGCTTCCAGCTGAGAGGGCTGAGGTGTGCTGTCAGGCAGGTTCACACATTGCCAGACAGATCAACAGGGATTGATTTTTATGAGCGAGCCAGATACAGAGAGCTGAAGAGTTATTAAACTTATTTTCCACTTCCCCTTTTCAAAACACCCTGCCAAGGTCTGTGGGTTTTTAGGTTGGTGGGTTGTGCATTCTGTAACAGAACAAGATACCTTATGTCCCCAAGGGCAGCAGTTTTTTTCTGGAAGTGGGGGCTTAAAATGCATTTGTTAGGGTGACAGAGACAAGAATGGCAGGGAATGATGGATAGGAAATGTGGGAAGAGTGCAGGCAGAGGCACCCCCCAGACCTTCTTTTCTCACCTTTTCATTACCAGCAGGCTCACAGGTGTGCCCTTTGCACTGCAAGATGCAACTTTGGGACTGGTGATAGCTCTGGAATAAATTCTGAGGAAGGACCAAAGATACAGATTGAAAGACAACACAAATATGTGCCCGATGGGCAAGAACCAAAAAGACCCATTATCCCTGTGGAGTGTGCAGACACGCAGCAGCAATCATTAACTGCAGCCAAGTGTATTATCTCTTCATGTGCTCTTCTCCTGCAGACCTGACAATTCATCTCATCCTACACCTTCAAACATCTCATAGCTGGGAGATGCAACAAGTGACATCTTGCACCACAAGACATCATTAGTCTGACTGCATCCACTCAAGGCTGTTTATTTTTCTTCAATACAAAGCAGAAACATTAAAAACCTTGATGTGCAGCCGTGAGAACAAGTGAACCAAGAGCCCAGCACATCAGACGATTCCCCTCTTTTGCACGCTTTGCTAATTTATGCCCGTTGATGTTATGTGACAATTCTCCCCCTCATTAACAATTACTTAATAGCCACAGAACCCACTCAGCCTCCTCACTGATGCCCTGTGAGGTCCTGGCTGTTCCCTTTCCCAGGGGGGAAAATGCACCTCTCACAGCCTCACTGTGCCCTAGGCCAGGCTTTTTCCTTCATCCTCCTGCTCTTTTTGTTGTTGTTGTGTTAAGAAATAAATTGAAACGAAAATGAGATTTTTTTTCTACCAAGAGATGGTGTCAGCACCTCTGCAGCTTTTATGCACTAAACTTCAAAGAGGATAAGCCTGCTGGGAATGGGAAGATATCACTTGCTGTCATCAGAGGAGCTCCTGGGGAGAGCTGAGCCCCGAGTGTCCCAAAAATTAAGAGCACAAATTGATATGTGCTCCTTTGCTTCACAGGATCTGTGCGTCATATGAAGTAGGGGTAGCTGTTACCACGGTAACTAATCTAATCTTTATTTTAATTTTTGCTGTAGTCAGATCACAACAGATAGGAAATAGCTGTGCTCACAATGAGAGCGGGTGTGTGTGCAAACACATGCACGGCAAACATGCAATTGCATATATGGCTGTAACTAAATGAAAAAAAAAAAAAACAAAAAAAAAAAAGACCTTTTAAATGGGGGATACACTTTTTGAGGAAATAGAACCAAACTTGACTTGATCTCAGAGACACACAGAACACAGCTCCATGCACAACTGCTCTGTGCAGCATCCTAGGGAAAGGACAGTGTACAAATTCCATACCTTCCTCCTGAAGAAGGACCACCCCATCCTAAACTGCCTGTCAGTTCATCCTCTATCCCATTCCAGAAACAAGGCTTCTTTTGTAGAAGAAGCACAGGGAAAACTCAGTTGTGTCCTAATGCAAAAGCTCTGATGTCATCCCTTAAGCATGTTCCCTTGGATCCAGGTATCTCAGTGATGTCCTGAAACCAGGACATCCCTCTAGCTGGGATAGAGTTAATTTTCTTCCAAGTAGCTGGTATAGCGCTGTGGTTTGGATTTAACACCAGAATAATGTTGCTAACTGATGTTTTAGTTGTTGCCAAGCACTGCTTATACTAAGTCAAGGCCTTTTCTGCTTTCCCTACCACCCCACCAGCAAGGAAGCTGGGGATGCATTAGAAGTTGGGAGGGGACAGTCAGAACAACTGACCCCGACTGACCAGAGGGATGTTCCACACCATGTTGAGTCAGGCTCAGTGTATAAAGCTGGGGGAACAGGAAGGAAGGGGAGATGTTTGGTGTGATGGTGTTTGCCTTTCCCAGTTACCATCACATGATGGAGCCCTACTCTCCTGGGATGGCTGAACACCTGCCTGCCCATGGGATGTGGTGAATTAATTCCTTGTTTTGCCTTGCTTGTGTGCATGACTTTTTTTCCTTTGTCTATTAAACTGTTTTTATTTCAACCCATGAGTTTCCTCACTTTTCCAATTCTCTCTCCCATTCCCACGCAGGGGGAGTGAGCAGCTGCATGGAGCTGAGCTTCCCACTGGGGTTAAACCATGGCAGTGGTCACCAGTCAGGTACCACCTTAGGCCACTGTCACCACTACGGGCTCCCAAAATGACAAACCAGATCCTCTCCCACTGTGAACTGAGATAATTCTCATGACATCATCAACAAAGCTCCATTGTTTCACATTAACTTAGTTTCATCAGAGGGTCCTTTTACAGTGACTTTTGAGCTGGCTTTTGGTTTGTTGTTGTTTCCTTTTACCTGGAGAGCAGGATTTTCCATGGAAGGCTCCCAGCCAGAACACCACATTCTGACACCTCTGCTATCAATCCAAATCTAGAGGGCAGCTTGCCAATTTACAACTTCAGGAGACGGCGCACAGCAAAACTCATCACCAACAGAACCCGCCCTGAAGCATCCTGATTCAAGAACATCAGCTAAAATTCAGCCTGGCTTCTGAGCCATGAAAACTGCAGGAGGGTTGTGCCATGGGTGAATCAGGAGGGAAACATGGGCTAGGAGGTCTTCTTTAAATTTCATAAAAGCAACTAACATCTCTGCCTTTTCCTGACTGCACAGCGCACATGAAGTCCTTGAGCTGCTGATTGCCAAAGGCTGGGGGTTACCAGCAGGAAAAGTACAGTAATTACATTTCTTCTCTCAACATGTCCTCCTGGCCTCTGACTGAAAAAGGATCCAGTGTTACACAGGATTCAGCTTGACCCAAAACAGCCCTTCTAATTCTCAGCAAGAATCCAGGATGTTCCAACATCCAGTTTAGAGGATGATAGCATTATCACCTTGTCTTCAGCCAGTACCAAGCCAGACCCCTATCCTGTGGGACAAATCTCCTGTTAGCTCAGGAGGAGGCAAGTCAGGACTATGGAATAACAGGTTCCCTAAAGATGAAGTTCTGCTTTGAAGCAATGACTTAATTTGGGCAGAGGAAAGAGGTGTTTAGTGAGAGATGGATGTTTGTGCCTGGAACAAGAACAAGCAGAGGAAGCAGCTCAGAAAATGATATGATTTTAGATATTTTTAGTAAGGTAATGCAGCAGTAAGAGGAAAACAAAGAAAAAAGAGCAAGAAACAACAGAAATCAGTTTGGCTTCAACCAAGCTACAGTGGGATCACACTGGTGCATTTAAGCAAGCTCGTGGTCACCACCTTTATGGGCAGGCAGAATAAACGCATTCCTGTGATCCCACTGTCTGACAGAAAGCCTAAGCCTAGAGTGGGACTGAGCACACCCCATCCCAGTAGATTTTAATCACACCCCACCAAGACATGTCCCTCTTCATCCATCTGCTCCTGGTTGCCGCTAGGAACCCTCCCATCACCTCTGATTGCAAAAAACAGCAGCTGCAACTTAATAATGTGGAGATACTCTCAGATTCTCATCTTGGCAGCCATCTGGCTTCACATCACACACATCCCTGCCAGGCAAAGCAAAGGGTATTTCATCTCCTGCCACCAGTGGCTGAAGGATGGACTAAGACAAGAGCAAGACTGATGTGAAACAGGAGATTATAACCGAGCAAGAAGCAGAGGGAGCGTGCTCAGCAATACATCCATGCAAACAAAAGGAGATCTGTCTTCCAGAAGCAACAATTGTGAGTTTGCATTCCCTGAGGGCCCATTTTGAACAATGCTCCGGGAGCTCTCAATCACTCTTTTTGTCTGTTTTCCCCTGTTTTTCCTTACCATCATCATTTTTGCTCATCTCAATTTCCCTTCTCCGGGCTTTGAGTGCAAACACAACAAGTCAGATCTTTAACTGTTCTAATTTGATGCAATTCCCTGGATGTCCATATAGCAAGGTTGATTTAACTCAGCCTTGTATCTTCAAAGGACCCTTTAATAGCAATTACAAGCCAGATGAGTGGAATTTTATTTTCCAATCAAGCCAGGTTAGCTTAATTCAGAAGTGCCAAATTTTGCCCAGCTGTACCATTCAGCTTAGAGTTCTGCATTTTGTGCAAATGCTGGCAACATAACAGGAAAGAGATGAGAAAACACACTTCCTGAGATCAGAACAACCTCTTGGACTCATCTTTGTACAATATAACTGGGACCTGGCCATGTGTGAGGTTTTTAGATGTACATTTTTAAGTCAGAATTTGAAATAAAATCCTCTTATCAAATTAAACATCTCATCATACATCTATGGGTGAGAATTTGACCCCAAGACCTAAGCTGAGTATCTGCCCTGTGTGGCAGAAAACATCACAATGTGAACAATAAATTCAGATGCAGCACTCAGTGTAATTTTAGTTCAGCTGCAGAATTTCACTGGACAGGAATTTGAGATTAGAGTTTTGGTGTCAGACAAGATGCTGTCTTGGGAGAGGAATCATCTGAGCCACATCAGCTTGACTTTCTCCCTGCTCCCCACTTGTGGCACTTACTGTCCTGCAAAGGAGATGAGGGACCTTACAAATGTCCCCCTTAGCGGGACTCCTCAGGCACCCAGAGCTGCTGAACCCTGGGCATCCAGGAAAGGACAAATGCAGAGAGGACCACAGGTTAAACTGCTTGTCTGAAACATGTCAGTGTGGATATTTATCTGAACAAACTCAAGGCAAGGTGATGTCAGTGTCACTTTAAAGGGGATTCAGCAATGTGCAAAAAGGCATCACATACTTATTTTTTAGTCCCATCTCTATCACATGGACCATAAATCATCCAGCTTTTAAAAAAATAATAAAGTTGGCAAAGAAAAAAAAAGCTTTCTATACAAACATTTATTCATTAAAATATGGCAGGAAACAGAGCTGCCAACAGCTACACCTACACTCATCCTCTGAATTAGGTCTCTTCAGCAAGTTAACATCCTTTCTCCCATCCAGCTTTCCTGCTTGCAGATACTGAGACAGAATGAGGTTGCAAAGAGATTTCTATTATCATCACTTCCTTCCCTGCACGCTTCACTTTCACACTTTGTTTTCCCAGGGAGGGCTTGGGTTTCTTTTATTTTGTTTATTTTTTTTTCTTCCTTGCCCTTAAGTTAAGACAACAACATTTTGTTTTGCATTGCCACGGCTCTTCCATGGTGATTTGTTAATAATGTTGGGTTTGCAGTCAAACGACTGGAAAGATAAAAAGCTGGCAAGCTGCTTCCCTCATTAGGGAGCAGCTCTCAAGCGCTCCAGTGCCAGCCTATTAGCTGAATTATTCAACAGAAGAAAAAACACACAAGAAATAAAAATATTAAAAGAGGTACAAGAGTAGGGAGGGAAGGGCAGTTCATCGACTTTGGTGCTGTTGTAAAAGTTTGGCAGCATTCCTCAAAATTAATTTTGGGATTAAACCCATGTAAGGAGCCCCGGCAAGGCTGAATGGCTGCACAGCAGCAGATAGAGGCTGGCATTCATAATTCAGATATAGGCCTGTATTGTTGCTGTCTTGAACTGATAATGAAGAAGCCCAAGGGGAAATATTTCCAAAACCATAATGTAAGGGATCTGTTTGTGTGCAGTTTGTAAGTAGCTGGTGGCGTTGGAAATCTTCCATACCCAGCCACAGGCTTTGAGCATTGAAACAACTCACCACGAGGAGCCACAGTTATAGTCTGTGTGTGTTCTTATTGAGCAAAAAACACTGTGTAATTCAGGGGAGCTTAACCACCCATGGCAGAGGAGAGGGTTGCCTTGCATGTGCCAGTGGCAAGAGGAAATGACGTTTGACATCTTGTGCCACAACGAAGCTGTGAACTGGACCAAAAACTCTGATGGGAAAGTCGAGATTGCCCAGCATCTGTTCTTGTGTAACCTGAAAAGAGAAAGTGTTTGATTCAGGCACAGAATTAAGCAGGGTGGTGAAGACCCTGAGGCTTCAGCTGGGAAGCTGCATGGAGGTGGGCAAACCTGGGGTCTCAGTCTTAACTCTTGAGGGAGATGAGAGGTAAAACAGAGCTGGTAACCTGGAGATGCCTCCAGATTATGGACTAAGTCCTCCCCTGCAGAAGTCAGTATTCAGACTGGATGGCACAGGGGAGCATGGACAACTGTCCATATTCCAGAAGCAACAGGGACAGGGAGAAGGGTGTGAGTTGAAGCATAAATAGGGACTGTGTGATTTAGATATCAACTGGTAATCAAAAGGAGCAGGAATTTGGACTTCTCAAAGTAAAAATACTCAAATATTGGGAAGAAAACAGGAAAAACACAGATGAGATCTCTGCATTTCCTTACAGCTTATATCATTTCCTGTGATAAAGCAAAAGGCTTTAAGTTTTATAAAATTTCATAAGTTATAGGCATCTGCTTATTTTAATGGGCATGTGATATTAGGAAGGTAAAACCTGAGTGTAGAGGACAGGAAAGCACATCCTTTAGCTACTGCAGAGCCTGAAAGAGCAGCACTGCTTATGCAGCGGGCTGCCACCCACACACTCATTCCCAGGCAGGTTCTTCCTTTCACCCAGAAACACTGTACAAATAGATTTGTGTATATTTCTGTGAGGAGATTGGTCAAACATGCATTTTGTGTAAAAGTAACTTCAGCAATGTGAACCTCTGAGAGGAATCTGCAGAGAGGCCAGAATTTTATGCCATGTACATGCTGAGAGGACAGTGTCTAACAAATGAGGAGAAAGAAGGGAAGATGGAATCAAATTCCATTGGAATGGAAGCAATTAAATCACTTTAGCTGACAACCCAGACAGAAAGAGAAGCCAGGCAGTGTGATCTGGTGATGACACTGAGCCCTCATTTAGAAGAGGACCCAAATATCACAAGCATGATGTTAAAGAGCACCTCAGTAATGTAACAGGGCTGAAAGTCAAGAGAAGACAGCCCTGCTCTTTGGGAGCAATTAGAATTTTTGCTGTGTAAACTTGACCTCTGGTCTATTGCTCCCAGAGGGGTGGAAGGGACTGAATAAACAGAAGCAAGCTAGTGGCTGCAGATACCAAGATACCAGAGAAATCTCACACAGTTGTCTGAGAGATTTCTGTGGGGCAGGGAGGCATCAGGGCAGTGTGTAAGGCAATGACTTGCCTTGGTGCACACAGCTGGAACCAGAATGGGGGAATCGCACCCACAGGGCTCAGGGTATTTACCTGGACACACGAGGGCTCAGAAGGAATGTGATTACAAGGAGTGACATTTAGAAAAGTAGCGATATTTACTTTGGAAGATGAGGTTATTGCATGGAGTAAGGGGTAGAGAGGCTACAAACCTGTTCTGATTTTCCCTTCAGGCTCTCTTCCAAACTTCAGAGCCAAAAATATTCACAAAACCTTCTCAACAGCCCAAACCTTTCATGGCCTCTGGCCATGGCTTTGAAGGTGGGAAAGGCAAGTAGCCCTTACTCCCAACACACAAGCTTGTATCACTTCCAGCCCTGTAAAGAAGGGAAGGGATGCCATGAGAAACAGGCTGAAAAGATGGGAGTGCCTGGGAGAAGCTCTGGTGCCAGCTTAGTGTCTTTCCCAGAGATCCCCCAAAGTCACCATCCTTTGGGGTAATGTGTGTGGGAAGGAAAGCACATCAACACTAGGAGGATCACTTTCAGGTGACAGTGTTGCAATGCTCCACTGATGTTAGCTGATGTCTCCTTATTGAAGAGTTCAAGTCGCCATCTGATTTCCCAAAGATCTCCCTCATCACCCCAGCTCTTCTAGAATCAAAAGCAAAATGGCTTCAAAGACTTGGATGAGAGTTTTGCAAATTTCTCTACAGAATCAACAAGGCAGGAGAGGAACTGTTGGTGCTGAGGAGTGCGTGGTTTTGCCATTGATTAAAGTAAAGGCCTTGTTGCTCTACACATCTCAGGCAAAGCTTTTGGCAGTAGGAAGTGTGCTGACATGGTCCAACAAAGGGTGATTAATCAGAGCCAGTATAATTGAACACTCCCACTGCTGCTCAATTAATCTGATCACTTCCCCTATAAATCCACAATCGCAGCCTGTGACTGCAGCAGAGCTCATTGATATGCCAGCAAGGTTTCCCGTCAGGATCAGACAGACTGTTCTGGCATTTCCAGCCCAAGCCTTAGGACCGTGTTCATGCCACCAGCACAGCTATCACTGCTGCCTTCCTGCAATGCAACTGCATGAGGAAATCAGCTTCTCCAGCAGCACACTTGGTGAAAAACAGTGGGATGAAGGCCTTCAAAGGTGCCCAAGCTGTTTAGACCTAAAATGAAATTAAGTGGGATAGTCAAACCTTTAGGACCCTCATGGTGTTTCCTGCAGGAGTGGGAACCTGCTCCAGTTTCAAGTAAATTTTGAAGTAAATTGCTCAGAACAGGGCAGTTTTACAGCTGCCCTTCCCTGCATTGCAATGGATCTGAGAGCAGGTGTAGGGATGGGAAGGAACACACTCCGTGCTGATGGAGCACTCCCAAAATGGCTTTGCAGGGCATCATAGCACTGTGAGGCAGTTTAAGGCCAGTCACAAGGAAAAGCTTCATCCTGATGCTGCTGGAAAAACATGTGGGGGGTAAACAGGACCCTCCCAAGCCAGGGGTGACATGAACTTTTCACAAAACACAGCAAGAAGTTCTGGGTGGCACACTTCACTTAGCTTGGAGAGAATTAAATGATTGCTGTAAACTCAGCTTGAAAATACCAAAACTATGTTAGGAGTTCTCTGTGGAGCAGCAAGGGTATGACACAGCTCAACATAAGAGGAAATCAGCCAGTGTGGGAGCAACACTTGCTGAAGACAGTTGGAACTCTGTACCAGAGCTTGGTGCTTAGGCTGAGCACAGAAAGCATTTGCTCCAGTTTGCCGTAGCAGGGAAATACATTTTTTTCTGAAAGCAGCACGTCCCCATGGACAATGTCACACAGAACACAACATTCACATGTGAATTATACAGTGGAGTCCACTTCTGTATCATCCCAGCAGTGCTGAGTGCAGCCCATTCTGCCCTCCCCTCTCCAGCACTACTTCAGGGGGTCTCAAACCTTCTGCTAGAGAACAAAAACCAATCTGCTTCATCCAGCACCACCAGAAGTCCCTGGATTGTTACTGTCACCAAAATCCCTTGGCAAACTTTAATGACAAGCAGGACCAGCCTCACACATCTCCAGCAAACAGCTATGTAGCTCCAGGGGCTGTTTCTCCGCTTCATTCCACAGCAGGCTGCAGAGACCATGGGCAGGCTGCAGGAGCATCCCCTGGCAAAGTGGATCTAGAGCTGCAGAAAGAAGAACATCAGGATGAAAAATAGGAATGATAAAAGGAGCAGGAAATTGATGAGGCAGCTCTGCTTTCCCCAGAAGTAGTCTAGAGCTGGGTGCCGGCATCACAATTCTTAAGGCAGCTGACAAGAAAAGCTCTCAAGTCTCGAGGGTGATGATTTTGGGCAAGGGAACAATGAGGGAAGTAAGATTCCCACCCCTATACACACACAGTGTTGCCTCAGAACTGGCAACAGGACTCCAATCAGATGTGGTGCCAGTAGGCTTTGTTCTGGATCAAAGAGAAAGCAGAAACATGAAGAATCTGACTCCAAGCTCCTCTGTACCCTCTGCTCTGCAGAATCCTTGCCCTTGCCCTGCTTGTTGATTAGCAAAACATTTCAGGAGGCCCAATTCCCCCTTCCCTCCCACTCCAGGCTGAATCAGAGCAAAGTTGCAGAACTGGGGCTGCTTGTCAGCCTGCCAAACTTTGCTAACCAATCTTAGTGTGAAAGCAGCTGTGACAGGCAGCAACAGAAAATCTGGTGTCAAATTAATTAGCTGGAAGGGACCCAGCAAAACACTGGTACTGTGGCTCACAACCACTGGATGAGTCAATTCTCACCCTCCTCAGTATTACAGATGTTGGGCAGGGTGCAGAATCCAATTTCCCAAACCAGCCCATGACAGCAAGCCCCCACAAAACAATCTAAAGATGAAGCATTTCTTTTAGAGTTGGGGTTTTTCCCACATTGGAAGGGAATTTGTGTCTCAGTGACATCTCCCTCCAGACTTGAAAGAGGTTTTCCTTTCCCCCCCGAAACAATGGCAATTAAATGGCACCATTGGTTTTACAACTTTTTTTGTTCTTCCCACAGAAGTGAATTTCTATGGTTGGAAAATTTTAAAAGTGCTGATGGAATCTGACAAGAGTAACTAAACACACACATGGGAGGAAAGGGAGGGAGGAGAGGGAAGGAGGGAAGGAAGGAGGGAAGGAA
Organism: Chamaea fasciata; assembly: GCF_029207755.1. Classification (NCBI taxonomy): domain Eukaryota; kingdom Metazoa; phylum Chordata; class Aves; order Passeriformes; family Sylviidae; genus Chamaea; species Chamaea fasciata. The sequence continues at coordinate 24,188,556 of NW_027094095.1, forward strand.
GGAGGGAAGGCCTTTCAGTTACCATGGCAGTATGTTTCCATGGAAGCCAAATTTGAAGCCTGTTGCTGCCACTGGAGTGGCCCAAAGAAAATTACTAGTTTTGAAAATTAACAAAGCTACCTTGTAAGCCAGCCCACCCACAGCACTCCAAATAACAAAGGCATCTTTGCATCCCTGATAAAGGATTCAATAAACATGTGGGGAAAGAAGAGAGAGCAGAAAAAATACCACACAATGAAATATGGGAGCTTCCTTTTATGCAACCAACAATGCAGAAACCACGCTGGTAAGCACAAGGCTGAGTGCACTTTGTGAAATATTGCACATAAAGGTCAGCAAAATCCTACAGAACATCCTGTGTCACTGGTTCCCGAGGGAGAACCAGTGCGACTAGAGCTGCTTGGTTGCCATTTGTTTGAAATTATTTCCCCATAAATCATGCTGATGGCTCTCCCTCAGTTTGCTCACCCATCTCCCAGAAAAACCTAGGGGATGAAAAGCAAAATTTTCTTGTGGGTTGCCTAATCAACATTAAAGATCAGCTTAGCTGCTCTGATGCTCTCCTTGCTGGTCAGAATATCTTTCTGAATTCTTGAAGGTCACCTTGTGCCTTCCCAGCCTGGTTTCCTCACCAGGAAGACACTTCTCCACAATTTTTCAGAAGCCAGGGAGCCCACACAAGCTGCCTGGTATAGTTCATCACATGTAACTGAAAAAACATGGCACAGATTCAGCCGTTCCCAAAGGGAAAGCACTGGGATTCAGTGATGAAGTATTCATGTTCCACAGGCTGCCAAACGAGATTCACAGGAAACTCAAGCAGACCCAGCACCACCTCAAAAGCACAGATCACAGAGTGCCTGATTCAGTGACCTTCCACCTAGAAGCAAGAACCTCTTCCTCACTGACATGAAAAGAGCATTGTGAAGGCCTACCAAATGAGGCCCTCTGGGGTTAACTCACCTGAAGAAAGCTGAACTCTCAGTGAAAGGTAAAGATCAGAAGGAAAGAGGCACCTGTTGGATCATCAGCTGAATCTGACTTCTCCTTTTGAGGCAAAGAAAGATCCAAGACCTGCCCCACTGAAACATCACTCCTGTACCCCTGCCAAAAGGGCTCCTGTGCTCTCGGCTACCTCTCTTGTCCAGGAGGAAAAAGGATGGGAAGATAATTGTAAAGCACAGTTCAACTAAAAGCATTTCCTTTGAAAGAAAGGCAAGCACAAATAAAGGGCCTGGCACCTGGTTTGAGATTCCTGCTCTTTTCAGATTTCACTCAAGGCATGAGCTGCACAGAGCACTGGAGAGTGCTGCATCCCACACCTTTGGGAAAACAACCTTCCCCACCCAAGAGCCACAGACCTCCAAAGAAACCAAAAAATTACTCTACAAGAGGCACTCAGAACTAGACTACACACAAGAGCAGAACAATTGGCTTTAGTTAACATCTCTTCTCTGCTTGGGGCGCTTTTCTCAGTTCCCAAAAAGAAAACAGAGATCACAGACTGATAAATAAATCAGTAGAAGAGGGAGGTATGCCTAGTCCTCAGAGACTTCAATTGCCCTAAATCCAATGTCATACAAACAAGTAATTCTCTTTTCTGTGTCACCAAAAATAAAGAGAAAAAAACCACAAAGAACTGCCAAATGTGTTAAATACATAACTTAGGGCATTTTAATTAAAAAAAGCAAAATACATTTCATCATTCATTGGCTGGCACGACGTATAAAAACTTTTAAATAACAACTTTAATATTAGTCACAAAATACAGCATGTTTTATAAAAATAGCTGTATGCACTGATATTACCGATAATGTAAAACCACTCTGAATAGGCCATGCAAAGACATTCAACTTTGACCTTTCAACTTCCAGGTGCTTGTTGCATCTGCTACTTTATTCCTTCTCACTCTGCTTGGGAGCATTTTGTGCTGGCACTTGGGGACCTCCTCCTACCCCCCTGCACACAAAGCCCTGGCAAAAGGTTTCAGAAAGGGATGACAAGTTAAGGTGCATCATGGGCAGCTCAGTGGCCCGATTTTCACAGCTTATGTTTCTGAAAGTGCTCAACATCTGTGTCCTTCTCCACGGACCTCCCTTTGGTCACTTAAAATCTTCAGCTCTTCAGCCAAAACCCTTCCAAATTATTCTTGGCTCTGTTGCACCACATTATTGAAAGTGGAAGCAAAAATCTAGACATTCAGCAAAAACCTAGACACCCAGCCTGAGATTATTGCAGGAGGCAGAGTTCTATGACTGCAGCACCATTTCTGTACAGTTGTACCTCTGCTTGTGGCATTTCTAAATTATTCACACACCAAATTCACTGATGTCTGTCTGTTCACATTAGGAACTCCAGGCAGGACACACAAAAGGTCATGGAGAAATAGTTTTACAGAAAGGAAGGTTTAGCTGAGGATAGCATTAATATAATAAAACCCCACATTAGTATTAAAAAGCCTACCTAACAGTAGATATAAACTGTTACATAAACAGTCTGTTACACTGCGATTATCAGATTTAAGAATGTAACTGTTCCAAGGGGACATCATGGACATCAAACTCCAGAAAATTAAAAAGGAGATGGGATGGAATACATTATAGTTAAGGGCAAAGATATGCCAGATAAAAACCCCACCTCTCCCAGTTTTCACCCGACATGCTGACACACAAATTATCAACAACATAAAAAAACTACCCAGAAGTTCTCTCCATCTCTAGAAGTACGAGCAATCCTTGCACCTTTACGGTACCATCCTCATTCCATTTAAACCAAATGAATGTAATGGCAACAGAGATCCACCCAGCCATCATCTCCATTCCTGAGTCTACAGAAAGAGAGAACGGCACTGTTGGTTGAGAACAGTCCCTGCTGCTGGCAATAACAGCAGCACCTTCAAAATGTGCCATCAAGGAGAGCAGCCATTGGCAGGGAGAGGCTTGGTGCTCTGCTAGGCAAAGTGTGGGTTTTTCCTCATGTTTTCAAGTTTGCATTTTAAACTGTGCTCTTCTAAGAAGAAAATGAGGAAAACTTAGTGATTTATCACCTCATATAATGCAGCAGCAAACTCATCTTCTGCAGTTCAAAAAAATCAGTTGAATTATCTTAATGCACTAACTCTGACAGGCAAAAAAACATTCCCATAAAAAGCTATCCCCTTAATGTTACAAGTCACATCACAAGCGCAAGCTCCTAATCAAAGTGTCAGAAACATAGCAGCTTTTCTCAGCGCTGAAAATCCAAATAAGAACACAGACTGATCCCACCCCCCACGCAGCAGGGAAGAACTTCAGAAGGCTTTATGGGGAACCGGCTGGAAGTCGCTGTTTTTGGTGGCGTGTGCCATGGCCCTGCGCCGGGCCAGGCGGGATTTGGAGGGAGGGGACAGTCTCATGGAGCACACGGCGTGGGCGGTGCTCTCCTGCTCCGCGCTCAGCTCGCTCTCGTGCTGGGACAGCTGCCGGTTCAGGGCTATGGCCTCGGCAGCAAACAGGGTCAGGTCCTTCGTGCTGCTGTTCCTGGCCAGGGAAAGAAAAGGAGGAAGCGGTTTCAGCGCAGGCACTTCACCCACTTGGCCTCACAGCAGAGTATCTATTTCCAGGCGTGTTTATTTCTTCTACCAAATCATTGAGACAGCAGGCAAAATGACCAGTTAATATTTGCATTTATCCTCACTCAGAGGACCAGCAATACATGACAAAAACACTCTGGGATTTTGGAAATAGCCACAGTTCTACTCTTCCTTCTGCCAAAGACTTCTGATTATAAACCCAGGAAGCCACCTGAGATGGCACCCTTAATTTCTGCCTGTTCTCAGAGGATGTGCATATGTGGCCATTCTGCTGTCCTTCTCCAGAGAACTGCAGTCCCACTATAACTGCATCTGTGGCTTAAGGAAATGCATTTCTGATAGGAGAACCACCTGAAATCACCAGCAGGAGACACAGAAACATGTGTGACTCAGGCTCTCTGGCATACAGAATCTCCCATCAAATCACTTCCAATGAGGCTTGCCCTGCTCACAGTAAATGGATATTGTGAGTGCCACCAATTACAAGGAAAGTCAGATGCAAGTCTGTGTTTATGGTGATAATTCACCCATCAGAAGGCAGTCTCTTTGGGGAACACATGCGTTTATGCCTTTTTCTCCCCCTCCTGGGCAGCAAGCTGACAAAACCATAATTATTTCCTGCCTAAGATTAACACTGCACTGCAGGAATTCCCTCTAATGCTTTTCCCACAAACAAGCAAGATTATATCATAAAGAAAATTCAGAGCTTTAATATTTCTGATGCTCTTAACAAAATTAGTGTGAGACATTTATGAAGCTCCATTCTCAGCCAGGGATGTTACCTCCTAATTTGCCAACTCCTCTCTCTCCACCCAATCTTTCAGCAATTATTCTTGGCCAAGTTTACAGATGTTTAGAAAATAAACCCTACCTTTGAAGAACTTGAGGGGTGGGCAATCCCCTTTCAGGAGCCTGCTAGAAGAAGCAGTTAAGAGAAATTAGTTACATATTGGCAGCTGGGAACCAAACTTTCCCACCAGTGACAAAAACCAAATGACTCCCCCAAATCTTTACAACTAACAGATATTGCAAATAAACTAATTCACTGTGGGCTTAACAAATCACTGTTTGCAAAGCATATTTCATAATCTATCTCCCCTCACAGGAAGAATTCACAGCTTGAAGGTGTAAGACTACAGCTTTGGAAGCTCTCCAGAGGGTCTATTCCTTCTTTCCTGAACTGGGAAACAAAGAGGACACTGCTGCTCTTTTACGACAGTATTTACCAGCATTCTGTATTACTGTATTAGCACAATAATTTGTGTACTGCAGTGCTTGCTATTCACAAGAAAGCCATTTAAAATACACAAGGCAATAATTAAACAAAACAAACACTTAAAGGCTGACATATTCATCCAAATATTTACCATGCAGAAAAAATAAAGCCACTGTGTATCATTTAATTCATCAAGATACAAGCACTGAAACACACAAGGACTCTAATAAAAGGTTCAGAGACAGGGAACAGCTTGTTTGTCACTTTGGAAGAAGAATAACTCGTAATATAAAGGGGGATACATACTCCTTGAACCCATGAATGTTGCAAAACTTGAGCAGCACTAAGTCGTTCTTTGGCATCACAAACCAGCAGCTTCGAGATGAGATCTTTGGCCTCAGAGGAAATATGTGACCAGTCCTTGTCAGGAAATTCGTATTTGCCCTCCTGAATGCTCTCAAAAAGCTTGTTCTAGTAAAGGAAAAATTATTCAATTGAAATGCACTACAACCAGAAGGTTTCTCAGGTGAGACTTCCCACTCACTTTTATCCACCTAATACAGAGGGCAACAACTGAAACCATCCAGTCTCCATATGCAGGCAATGGAGAGTGACAGCCAGCTCCACAGAGTAGCTCAGTGCAGTCTAAGATGGACACAATACACTGTCTGCTGAACACACTTCCCCCCACCCCTAAGGGGGTAGCTAAAATACTCTAGTTTCTTGAAAATAAATTCAAGCCCTGCATAGCAACCCTCCCAGGGCTCAGCTTTTATCTGAGGAATTGCAATGACTACCTTAAAGCAGATCAAGGATTACAGAACAAGGGAGGATTCCAGAGTGGGGAAGAGGGTGAGGAGAAGCTTTGAGATCTCACAACCCGAGGAAGGCGAGGCAGCTGCCCAACCTTACTTTAGAAACTGGTATCACTCAACTTCTATACTGCCACCCTCACTTCTCAGTGACAGCTCATCCTCTCATCTACCTGCCAGCATCAGGCACAGCTCTCCACTGCTGACATTACAGCCAAGTACTACACCCAAAGCTCAGGGGAGAGCTCTGCCCTCCCCACACCCCCAGGAAATGCACATCCACCTGGCAAACTCTGCAGACTTCTCCTCTGTCCCAGCCGCAGTCGGTGCCGCAGTTGCCCACGAAGGGGGGGTAACCACTGAGCATGATGTACAGGATCACCCCCAGGCTCCATAGGTCACACCTCTTGTCGTAGAACGTGGCCTCTTCCATGAAGACTTCCACCACTTCAGGTGCCATGTATTCTGCTGAGCCACACTAAGAAACCAAATTTGGGGGAGAGGTCACATCAAAACAAGACTCAGGTTTATCATTTTCCACTCTTTATACCAAATGGCTTGGTGTAAAAGCAGAAAGCAGGCATTAGTGAATCCTGAAGTTCCTAAAGTACCTCAGCAGCACCATAATCTGTTCCACACAGCTGTGAACCTTTAATTCAAGGTCAAAATATTAACTTACATCTTTCAGGTTTTTAAATCTTATCCATTAGTTATCAGACAAGTGTGTCAGGGGAATAGATTTCTGTAAGACTTCTGCAGCACTGTCAGAATTTCTTTCACACTAAATGGTAAAAGCACAGGACTGCAGTTTTTCAAACTAATGTGTATTATAAAACCACACACTGATTACAGAGCTTGCATTCTCCTTAGCTCATTGGCTTGGCTAGAGAATTAAAACATGGGGAAATGAACACAAAACTAAAGTGCAAAGTCTGTCCATAAGCACACAAAAATGGGCACAAAAAGTTTCCCCAATTGATTGTCTAAGAGAGAAGCAGGACCAATGTGTCACGTGCTGGCCAACAGGAGAATTAACACTGTGAGCTCCTGTGCTTTTGTATATTTGTCCTGTGACTGGGAAAGAGAGTATTTATCACACACACACTTGCTTGAAATGAACTGTCCAGCACTGGGTGTAGTGGCAGTAAGCTCTTTGGAAGGTCTCCACTGACCTCCTTATCTCCTGTGGAGACAAGAAAAATTAGTTTACAGTAGAACAAAGAAAGCACAAAGCCACAATAGGTTTCTCACCGGCGTTGTTAATTCAGGAGTAGTTATTGGAGTACATGCACTGTTCAGCTTCACCCCACTGCCAAGATCAAAGTCACATATTTTTACTGGTGATATCTAAAAAAAAATAAGAGGCAAGGAAGACTGGGATTAATTCAAAATATATGAATTTGTATGTATGTGAAGTAGAAAACCCCAGGATAGAACACGAGTCCCTAGTGAGATCCAGTCTCTTACAGCCACCTTCCACTCCTTGCATTAACCTGCCCTGCCCCAGCTGCACCCACACCACCAGCACCTGATCCTGTTACATTATTTTTTCATTTGGTTAGGGAAGTACACACCAGGGCACTTTGAAAACTGGCCATATAATGTGGCCTCTAAATGCTGCTTGTCCATCTGGGTACTGGCTCAGAACAGATGAGGCATTAGTGTGCCATTGCCATCCCTCTATGAGGCCAATTGGCTTCTTATCTCTTAGCCCCATTTTCACAGCTCAAGAAAGAATTTAGTCTCTTTTAAGCTTCACTTCTGTTAAATTTAGTTGAAGTTCACTAATGGGTTCGAAAGTTTTCAAGAAGAAAAAAACCACAAGGACTGTTTTTGGGAACCAAGTTAAAAAAAGGCAGTTTGGAAAGTTAAGAGACCAGAGCAGCACCTTTTCTGGAGATTCACACAGGATGTTTTCAGGCTTCAGGTCCCTGTGAGCAATACCTAAACAGAGAGTACAAATGTTCATTAGAAAGGATACTCCCCTGGTTTATTTCTCATAAATTCTCTTTATTAGAAGATGGCCTGGGAAATATTCTAGGTCTGAGCCTGCCACACACACCTACCCCTCCTAAATATAATAACGTAATTATAAAGTGCAACTGTTTAAAGTCACTGTTGCATCCTGGTATACCTTTATCCTCCTTTACTGTACAGGAGAGTCTGTGAAGCAAATTAAGAACCTGCTAACACCAGAACTTTTTGTTAGCTCAAATTACGTTCCTTAAAACCAGCTTATTGAGATGACTGACCTGTAGGAAAGTTTATCTCTTTACACAGTTTAATGAAATTATTTTTGTGCCTTTTACAGTAAACTTCTTTCCAGATGCATCAACTGGCTTGCTGAACTGTCAGCACAGACAGTACTTAAGACACTCTGCCCTGCAAAAAATCCCAAGTTCCTAAATGAAAATACCCCTTTGAGGTACATATTCAGTGCTGAAGCAAATGAAAAATTAAAGGTTCAGTCAGAGATGCAGAAGAAAAGCTAAAGGAAAACAACCAAAGGGCTTCTTCATTTGACTCCTATCAGAACAGGCAAACCTAACAGGGAAGCACAAAGTTATCTGTGTAATCCACTTGCAAGGTGGTTCTCTGCTGTCAAAGAAGATCTTCAAATGTCTAAAATCACAATTTCTGGAAGTTTTCCATTTACTATGATCAAACCCGACTGGAAGGTGGAAAATGAGAGGCAAAAAAAAATCAAATCAAATGAGCAACTTGGCTGTAATTTAACTGCAGTCCAGTCTTGATTTAGAAACTTACACTCCAAAATCACCTGATATGCTTCAGAGTACAGGAAGGAAAATTCCACCAAACTCTAGGCAAGGGACCTTTTAATGTAGTTCCTTCATCACAGTCCACAAGGTGTGGCTTAAAATGTAACAGCAGAGAATCCAATCTAAAGGAATCAGTGTTCATGCTGACACAGTACACACAGCTTTGGTACAAAAGATGGCACAATGAAACTACCAAGGTGGCCTGTGCTGACATTTACAACAAGGCTGACCAACTCCCAACAGTTGGCTTGGCTCACAGTGGGAAAGCCAACAGTGTCATTTTGTATTATTGTGTGAATTCAAATGTCTGATTATGTAACATTTGATTTTGCAGTTGCACAGCGCACTGAGAAAACAACTGCCTTTAAACACCCCCCGAGTAGATTATTAGCAATAAAGCACACACATCCCAAGTGGGTGTAAGGCAGGATTATCATCCAGCTGAGTTTTAAACTACTTCTCGCAAAAGAATTAGTTGTCCTCATTCAAATTTTTTTAAAAGCATTTAGCTATAGGACTTCACCATTAAGCTGTGCAATAAACCTGCTTTAATTTCCTGTTTACTTTAGTGTTCTGTATCCTACTTACTAATTATTTTAATGTCACACGGAAGAACCATAAAGAGAACAATAAAATGAAAAGGGGATGTAGTTGATTCTGCAAGCCATGTCCCCACTGTCCCAGTTCATAGCAAACAACAAGAAAGCAGATTGCTGCTCTACAGCTATTTTAATCAATCACCCTCCTCTTGTCTGGGAAAAAGGGAATTAGAACTAAAAGCTGAGAGAGAACTACAGACAGGTATTAGCTCAGTTGATGTTAGAATGGGGTACCTGGCCTTCCACCTGTTAAGAAACCCACTATAGCCCCATACATCAAAAAAGTATCTTTCCACATATTCAGCCTAAGTTTCCTGTTTCCTATACATCCCATATCTCAAAGTCAAAATCTTCTAAATGCAGGTATTCAAGAAGCACCTTCTCTGAAGGTTTAACATTGAATTATCACATAGACAGGCTGGGATGATTACAAAAACCCTTGATCCAAACTAAATTTGGTTTCAGATTCAAATTAACTTTTTGTAATAGTCACAACACGTGACAAGATCCACATTCCTCAGGTCTACCCCTTTTATCCTTACCTATTGCTATAGTTTTATTTTTAAAACTTCTGTTTAACTTGTTGGGTACCAGTGCTGTGATTCCAACCCATCTTATAAACAGCCCTCTGACTTAAAAGTACAGACTATAACTAAACATTTATTGAACCAGGGCCAGTACTATGAAATTTAGGCAGCAAATGAAAATCTGCTGAGATCTACCAGTCTAATCAGAATGGCAAAAAGGAAAAGAAAAAATGTATCAAAATGAATAACTCATAAACAGTCTCCAACTACATGTCATTCTATCCAGAGCTAGTCACTGTAACAGTAACTGAAGCTGCAAGGCCAGATAATGACAACATAGCAAAGACTTCCAAAGTATCCATCACATTCAGCCCAAAAATATACTCTGGGATGACCATGATGCACAGAAATTTTTAAATTTAAACCAAAATATTCGCAAGTCAAAAAAGCAGAAGAAAAACACTAACATAAAAAAAAAAATCTCTACAAACATAACTGCTTTAAATGTAAGCAAATTCCAAAGGAACTGAGGACACCTTCAAATAAAGACTATGGTTCACTTAGGTCTCTCAGAATCTAACAGTGAGAGTCTAAATGTGGGGGCCAAAAGCCACCAGGTTTTGTGACCAGCAGAAATTCCGAGTAATTACAAAAAAGTAACTCTGTTGATCTGAAAGATGAGGAAATCAAAATTTTATTAGATCCCTTCTGAGTAACCTTTATGTGGTGGCTTGTGTAACAGGACCAGACTCAACCCTAATGTTAATGCTCTCTGGATGCTGATTCAAGTTTCTTCTTGAAAAGCCTGTACCATCTTAACATTCCCAGCTACTTAAAATACTACAATATGGAAATAATATCAGAGGAAAACAGCTTAAGTCATCTGGCATTGCTGTAAATGGAAACAATAGCAAAAGCTGGCTACTTAGAGATAAATGTGCTTTATAACCTGAGTGTACAGCATTAACTAGTAAAGATGGAGGCAGCCTTCTCTCACCTTTTGTATGAAGAAAGTCCAGAGCAGAGGCAATGTCTCTCACCACTTTGCTCGCTTCTCGTTCATTGAAGTGCTTCCTCTTCTGTATATGGGCCAGGATTGAACCTGTCAGGGTAACAGGAGAAAGGAAAAACCTCAGTATGAAAGCTGAACTAGTTCCAAGCATCATGAATCCATAACCTCATTTTCACACTTGACAGCAGCCTTTTACAGCAGGCAACTTCTGTGAAGCAAAGAAGGGAATGACTAAGAAGAAAAGGCACAACTGAGCAGCTTCACCACTTAAGTGTGCTAGAACATAATTTTCAAACAGTGCAGCTGTCTAGTTTAAGCACAGCATGAGAGGCAATCACTGCCCCAGGATACGACTGGTCTGTTTTCCACACACTGGGACAGCAGAGATTTGCCAACAGTACAGTAAAACTCAAACATCAGCTAAGGAGATACACAAACACTTCAGCAAAACCCAACCTACCCCAGGTCATGGGTGGTCATACTAAAACTCTGCTCATTTTCTATACTGTCACCACTGAACCCCTGCACTGAATGTCAAGGATACATGTTCTGTACCTCAACACCATCAAAGCAAAAAGAGATTTGACCTTTAAAAACACATCAAATTTCCCACAGACATCAAGGCAAGGCTTCTGCAGTGACTTAAGGCAAAATTTGCCCAGGGATATAGACTCTGACAGAAGACCTCTAAATTAAAACATACTGAAGGGCTGGTGGCTTGCAGGCAGAGCCTCACTGGTATCCCTTTAATAAAGAATAAAGGGAGGTTTGATTCCTCCTTTTCTTAAAGTGAATTCAGTCAAGCCATGCTGTGTCAGGTGGGTGGAGGAAAGCCACTTTGGACCAGGTTATTAGATTTCAAACTCAAACATTTTCCCTTGCCAAAACCAACACCTTCTAGTCTTCTACAGATTTCTTGAATGCACAAAGTTCAAGGGGATTTCCTGATGTAGTTGTTCTTTGCATTTTTAGAAAGCAGTAACAGCTCTTCAATTTTTCCAGCCCTGTGGAAAATACCCCACACTTTGCAGGAAACAATTCAGAGCCATCTGAAGTGCTCACTTCATTCAGCAGGTTTATCTGAAATTACCTTTCTGAATAGAGCTGATGTTCAAACTCTCTCAGGTAAGAATTATATCAATAAAAAACACTTTGACTGACTTTATATTCAGCCCATGTAGAGAATTCTCATGAAAAAAGAATAGCAGGGCACTCCTGCCACAGTTGTTCCTACCTCTCCAGTACTCATCAGAGAGAAAGCATCATACAGCACCTCTCAAAATGCATTTCAGAGGAGAAGAAAAAAAAAAAAAGAAAAAACAGAAAAAAAAAAAGAAAAAACCTCCTAACTATCAAGTACAATTGAATCAGCTCAATTTTAACTCATTCAATTATAAAATGCATCAGACAAGGATACTAAAGGGACTCTGGACATCACAGTGAACTGGAAACAGACAAAACAGGAGCAGAGCTCCTTCAGTTACCAGAGCTTCTGGAAGGCAAAGTTGAAAATGGAAAACCTAAATGATGCTCCAACACTGTAAGTAACAGTAGCCTCTGAGACTGCTAAAGTAAGGCTTGCATTGAAGATTAATGTTCTCATTCTTGCCAGCCTTGCCACTCACATCAGAATCTGCAGAGCATCAGATCTGACCCTAATTCCCATTCTTTGTCTTCAAACCATGTACCTAACACTTCAAATACTGTTTTTTAAGAGAAAACTAGCCTCAGCCCTAGCTGAGCCTGTAAAAACAGTAGCTAGGAGGGAAGGAGTAGCATTATTATCCTCTCAGCAGCCATGCAGGTACACAGACAACCACAGACTCACAAAGAAGAGGGTTAATTAATGGAACAATGTGGAGATGAAAAAAAAAAAGACAAATGCAGATTCATCTCAATCAAGTCCTATTATAGCTAATTTGTCAGAGACATTTGTGCATTAAGACAAAGTGTTATGGGAAAACACAATAAAAAGATGCAGCAATTCTGAGAACAGTTAACCAAAAGTTTCTACTCAAAAAATATACACATCCATCTCTTTCAAAAATAGTTCTGCATCTATGCAGGAAGAATTTTTATTTCCTGCACATACAGTTTGCTCCTGGAAACCTTCTTGACCAGAGACAATAGATGATGTTCTCTGGGCAGCAGGATACTCCAGCAGCTCAGTTTTGCTTTGAAGGGTTGGCCACATTAACTCCTGGTTTTGCACAGCCATGCAATTAGTGTGTACTGTAATTATATTGCTTGCAGACAAACATGAGAAAGTCCATACAGTGCTTGCTGCAGCTTTCTCTTTCCCCAGGAGAGTGGGAAGTGCTGGAGCCCAGTGATCACTCAGGCCCCCTTGATGGGCTCTCAAACACTCACCAGCACCACTGGTTCTCAGTAACAGCAACCCCAGGCACAGGCAAGATGATTTTCAGAACAGAGTTCCACGGATTCCAGGAAATGAAGTCAATCCTACATCAAGGAACTCTTCCAGAGTATACGGATGCTGCACTAGGAACATGCACAGCACCTGACATCCTGTGTGTCTCCCCCTGCCTGAAGGTACTGTGACCTACTGACTGTATTTCAAACCTGCCACTGTAATAGAGCTGACATTTCCATCACTCAGCCACAGAAAGGGATTGCAAATGCATGACCAAAGCCATCAAACACTCAAGAATAACAAGACTTCAAGCTGTCTATAATACTCCCTCTACTTCTTGTCTTGAAATTCTCAAGCATTTGAAGTATGTTCTTCCATTACTACTTCAAAACAGAGGGAAATAGGAGCAAAAATGATACAATGAGCAAAGGCAGAGTTTCTGCACCGTACCTCCTCGGAGCTTCTCAAAGACCAGGTAATATCTTGTGTCATCTTCAAAAAATTCTATTAACTCCAAAATGTTCCTTTAAAAGAAGAAACAAAAAAGAAGGGAATAAAAGAAACAAGCATGGAATGTACACAGCAATTAAGAATTTCAGCGTGGATAACTAGGAAGTGCCAGAAGTAATCAAAAATATAAATTCTGCTTAAGCAAGTTGCTTTGGTTGCCTGTGGCATTAAAACCACATTTCCAACTCACACTGAAATTTCAGCATGGGAAACAGGCCAAACACCACACTCAGACAGGACTGTGAGAGCTCTGCTACTGCTCAATTGACAGGAAGATAACTGGTAGTAGGTTGCATTTAATAATTTAAACACTGCATTTGTGCTGAAGGCAGAAATAAAGAAAAAATTATTAAACTGGTGTTCTTGCTCTCTGGAAATTACAAAGCAAAACACACAGGGCTCAAAGGAGACAGGCATCTGCCAACAAGATATTAAATCCAGCTCCTTAGTTGCCATTCTTAGACTAGTTCCTGTTAAGCTCATGTAAATTCTTTGCAGCACAAATATCCCAGGTTGCTTTGAGAATGTCAAACGTGTAAGTCAGAATTTTTTTACATTTAATGGTACACCCAACCCCTGAAATTTTGCATGTGGTCGTGTGAGCTTGAGTTTTTCATCAGTTGACTACTGTTTGACCATTTACTCTTAACCTCACAAATGAAGAAAGACATGGTCTGCTCCTCTACAGCACAACATAAGCCTATAAGTTTGGTAAACAAGTTGGTTTTAAAATTATTTCTTTATGTTAGAAGTATTTGTTTGAAAAATTCAATATATGCTGCACAATTGTAATATATATATACTATCTGTTGTATATACATTCTGGATTAACAGAAACATCTAAAACTAGCTTCAGAACTAGCTTCAACCCGTCACAGAGCTCTCAGAGCATGCTGCCAGTGCCTGCACAGCTTTTCTTCCTCTTCAGACATGAGTAGCAGCTTTACAGTTGCTTCATCCTGTGGCTACATGAAGTCAGCACACACCCAAGTGAGATCTAGTGAGCTTATTGCTGATCTAAGAGTTCCAGTGCAAAAGCAGGAAGGCTGACACGAGGAGGACAAACCACACAGCAGGGAAAGGAATGGTATGATTTCCTTTCCACAGCAGCTGGTACCATGTCAGCTTTTGCTGATGGTGAAATCACAGGGGAGAGTGTCAAAATGTTCATTTCTCATGTGGACAACAGCCATGCACCATTGAAGCACAATCAAGCTACACTGACCTGGCTGCTAATTGAGTTATGGAACTATTAATCTGTAAATAGTTCCCCTAAATTTCACAGGTAAAGAAGGGGAAATTCTTATTCTGAATAAGTCGAGTCTAAATTTCAAGTGGTTTTAAGGAGATTACTGCAAAGCTTCTAACCTTGTCACACATAAAAATTTGAAAACAAATAATCAAAACACTTTAAACAAACAAAGACAAGACTGTACTTACTTGTTACCCTGACACTGGTACAGAGTTTCTATTTCACGAAAAACCCGACTCCGACTATGCCCAGCATTTTTTTCAATGATCTGTGAAAAAGAGTTTTAAGAACTCATATTTGAAAAATCACTGCAGGAACTATGCATGTAGGTCTGGAATTAGGTAACTGTTCCAAGGTTTGAATCTAGGGCATACCCACTGGAGAAAAACACTCCACCTTTGTTTGTTTGTTCAATTTCTCATCTGCCATTTGTTTACAGAGCAGAGCAGTGTCAGTAGAGCTCTGGAAGGCATTCAGAAATTAGGGCAGGAAGAGAAGAAAGGAACTAAATCCACACGTTACACAGCCAGTGACCAGTTACCACAAGCTTTTTCTTGCATCACTTTAACTTTGCAATGTGCAGAACAGGATATCCTCTTCAGTTCTACCAAAAATAGATTTGAGTCACATCAGACACTGAACAGTCAAAAAGAAGAGATTTGTCATAAGAGGCATTTAAGCAAAAAGTACCAAATTCACCACAAAATGAGAGTTAAGGTCATAGTGTAAACTTTATGGAGACCCAATAACAGAACCTAAAGAAAACACACATTGAATCTCAGAGCCATCAGAAGTCACCTCCCTTCACACCATCCTCAGGGTGAAAGAGGACAAGAACAAGCGCTTTCTACAGAGGCTGAGCCTGAATGATTGCTGCATAAACTGAAGGCTCAGGACATTACCAAAACATCACCACCATCTGTATCCAGGCCTGGTTTCTTATTTCTGCACCCTGAGTCCTCTGGTGCAGAACAGGCAACCATTTAACAGTACTACACAGCTCTCTGTATCTGATCACAACCAATTCCCAATGCAGAGCTTTGTTTATTTCTACCCTTCAACTTCAGCAATTTTCCAAAGTACAGAAAAAAAATCCAGCATCTATAGAACTACATTTTTAAAAGGCCTTAAAATTTTGTGCCTATTTTTGAATAGACTCAAACATAAAGCTTCCCTATGGCTATTATTTGTGTTTGCAATTAAATGGGGGACTCAGGGTAATAACAAATTAGTAAATGAGCCCTCACGCTTCCCAGTGATGTTACAGAAAGAAGACTGGCCTCTATCAAAAAATAAAGACAGCTGGACATGAACACTGGCAGCACCTGATGCACTCTGAACTTGGAGCAGCACCCAAAATTTTGCACTATTTGGGAGGCCATGCTGTATAATGACTCAGCCACTTCTTTCACAAGGAGACAAAGGCAGACTACAACCAAAGAAGGGCATGAGAGAAAAGCTTGCCCTGAGATCCAAACATCACAGTGATTTCTGCTTGTGATTTCTACCTGCAGCTGATACACCAGCTGACCCTGGCATAACACTTAAGGTGACAGGTTTTCTCAACAGTTATAAAACAAGCTCATTTCAAACATCAAAAATTTCCTAGAAGGATTTGCTATTACCCACTCCATTGCAGGTTCTCCCTGAGATACTCAGCGGAAGAAGACACATCACAGACAGAAGTAATGCTGCTGGTCTTATTCTCTACTTACTTTCACTGCATATTCTTTCCCAGTTTGGAGACTGACAGCACCCTGAACTTTAGCATATGCTCCCTCACCAAGCAGCTCAGCAGTCAGCTTGTACAAGTCTGCCAAAGAAATCCAGAAGAAAGGACACATCCATCAAAGTGCATTTTGAAAGAGAAAGTTATTTTGATGAATAACATCAAGACAAGCTCTTTATCTGATAAGCATCCCTCAAATTTATGTAACATTAAGGCAGACACGCCAGTCTTAACTACACTTCCTTTTTCACCTCCCTCTTTCAAGTTCCAGAAAAATTATGATTAAGCTTTATTACAGCACCAAAATTACACATTTGTTCACACTAGATATGTTTTACATCTCAGCAATCTCTAGGATCTCAGCCACCTTCCCTGTCTTCATGTAAAACTCTGAAAAAATTTTTTCAGGTGGAAAACAATTAACTCTTTGCTCAGAAAATGCCTACCATACATAATCTACTTGCAAAGATGGTGTTTTGAGTATAACAAATATGAACATTTAAACCTAGAATGCTACTACCATCTTCATTTGAAATGTACTTTCCATCGCAACTTGCCCACTGAGAAGTTTTACACTGCTCAGTTTTCTCATTGAACTATATTTTACTTAGAAAACTTCACAGTATTTGTGCACACATCTATTCAATCAAAACATTTTGACATCAGCACTGTTCATACCAAAAAAATTGCAATGTTTAGCTAACAGAAAAACAGCAGAAGCAAAGCAGACTAACAATTAAAAGCTTTCAAATTGTCACCAACCTTCAAACTTCCCAGGGACCTGATCAGTGGCTCTGGTTCTTTTTTTCTTTTTCCTTTTCCCACTGTCTGCTATGGGGACAGGCTGACTGCTGACCATCTCTGTGTGACAGAACATAGAGGAGACTTTAACAATCAATTACTTTATGGGGAAAATGCACATGCTCTCGTGTGTTTATGTTCTTATCTATTCAAAAGTTCCTCTGCTTTTCTTCATCACTCAAAAGAGGCTGCCACCTCTTTTTCAAATATCAGAGGAAATCTAAGAAGGCAATTTGGGTGCCAATCAATAGTTGGGGGGGGGAGGTTGATAAATAAATGTAAAAACAGGAGGGAACAATAATGCATCTATACTGAATGCTTATCTCACAGCACAGTAAGGCAAAGCCCAGAAATAACCCACAACAGAACACGTGATGATACCAGACAGCACTTGCAGCCCTCACAAGGGCACTCTTTTCTGAGCTATTCTACTGTTTTACAAAGAGATTTTTTTCAAATCAGCTCAAGAAAACAAGCCTCCAAAACAGCAGGAAGATGTGGGGAAGTTTCAAAGCACTCAGTGAAACAAAGCAACCACAGGAGTTAAGGTATCACAGGAGCAATCTAGGTCAGTTGATGCTGCCGAAAGGCCATAAAGGAAACCATTTCTCACAGAACCATAATGTACCTTTCTAAAGCACAGATCAGTGGGTAATTTATGTTCCAAAGCAAGAAGTGTTTATGGCATCTAGTTTTTTCCTCCATTACTAGCTGCAGACACTACAAGAGCTTAGTCAGAGATAACAATTCACTGATGCAAAGTAATATGGCAGAAAGAAAGCAGATGCATATTGTTCTTGAAGGCTTAAATAAAAACACTGCCATACTTGTAGAGATAACCTATCTCCAAAAAAGTTAAATGATCCCACACTGAGGCACTTCACACCAGTCACATCCAGCTGAGTTTGCCTCAACAGTTTAAAATCCCAGCTGAAAGTCTTCAAGGCAGTAGCTAAGTGCACCTAAGACATTTTACAGGAGGAATTCTGACTAAATTCACTTTTACTGGTCTTGTACTACAGAAAAAGCTAAATCAATAGAAACAGTAGTGAAAGAGCAAATCCCAAAAACATCTGTCAATTCTCTTTTAACAGAGATTGCGAAGAGCACAATCTGCCTTTTTGTGCCTTTCACTGTTTCTAAAGTACTCAAAACACAGGAGAAGCTCCAAGGCAGAAAACATTCCACAACAATCTACCAATACATGATATACTTCTTTGCTCCATGACATTTTTCTCGTTCTTATCTGTCAGTAATAGCTACTGTGAGTGTCACTTAGAACCCACATGTCTGAAAATCTAGGACAAGTGTTATTTTCAAAGTCCTTTCGCCTTAACAACTTAGTGAAACACTTAAACATTTATCACTCAAAGCCTCAAAACAATGGTAAATCCTCATTTTCAAGTCTTAGGCAGTATGTGTTCAGAAATCATAGTGATGGATGTTATATGTGACTTCTTAAATACAGTAATATAAAGCACATTTTACCAACTCCTGAAGAAATAGCTTCCTTTTAACTCAAACTGACACACATACAGCTTCAAATTTTAACAGAAAGAGAAGATGAGCCTTTGGCAGCTAATTCCAGCTCTCCTCTTTTTCAATTCAACATGTATCAGCAGTTACTGAGAATGGAGACTGAAATGGCACACATGAAGCTGCTCAGACAGGGTTGCTCTGCTTGAAGGTGGTGCTTGATTTCCACAAGGTGTCAAATAAGTAACTTTAATGACCTGACCTTCTACAAGTCATAGCTAGACAGATCCTATTCCATTTCAAGTATCACAGTTTCAGAGTTTGAAACAGACTAAAAATCAGCAAAAACTCCAGAAGGTGAATCCTCTCTAGTAGCACAGCTGACACAACCAGCTCCTGCACTCTAACAGCTGCCTCTGATATTTACAGTCAGCTGTTTAACTCCCTACATTATTTCAATTCCCTTTAGTCTGACTCAATTCCTAAATTACAGAGAATTGCTTCCCTGAAAACAGGAAGTTCACTAGTCATGTATACAGAAACCAAATTGCTGAAAAGTGGACATTTCTAACCTACAGTCTTGACTAAATTTGTCATGAAACTAAACCATCAAACGTTTGCTGTATTATATTCTTATTACTGCTCTGGTCTGCTATTTTACATCATTGTGTAGCTCACTTCTGTCAACACAGCTTATCCTTTAAAGGTATCACAGCTTCACTCTCATTACTCACTTTGTAATAATGAACCAGTACTTAAGTAACAGCTGGTACTACAAAAAAATGCCTTCAGTCCAGCCAAACCCTTTAGAGATTTTTTCAAGCTTTCAGAGAAATACTTTTTTTTTTTTCTGCAACGGTACAACCAAAGGAGTTTCTGGTGACACTGAAGGACAGTGTGCCTCAACCATCCAAGCAATGCTGAGTTGTTATGCATACTGCAGGAGTGCTTCTGGTGACAGGGACACTGTGGGTTCTGAGGCAGCTCACCCTGCCAGACACAGAGCTCAGGGACTGGACGGACTGCTCTGGAGGGAAATGGCCCACGGACCCATCAGGTCCAAGATGAGTGGCTTGAAATTCTCATCTGTCCTTCTCCAGCCAGGTTAGGATTATTACTCACAGGGTAATGCTACCAGTAAAATCCACACTGTAAGTAAAATGAGAGCAGGTTTCTATCTTAGCTGTGGTTTTGTTGAAGCCCCAGAATTTTATTATCATCATCATAACTCAGTGTTG
Organism: Chamaea fasciata; assembly: GCF_029207755.1. NCBI lineage: Eukaryota > Metazoa > Chordata > Aves > Passeriformes > Sylviidae > Chamaea > Chamaea fasciata. The sequence goes on from NW_027094095.1 coordinate 24,208,453, forward strand.
AGGCAATATTTAACACACACATTATTCAGAGCCTGTGTGGGAAGGCAGTTACAGCCTTTCTCTTTTGCTGTAAAGAAAACTTGCAAACAAAGCCAAGAGAAGAAGAAAGGGAACAATTACCACAAGTTTCACTTCATTCAGACCTTAAGTCGTCTTTCCTCTTGCTTCCTAACACTCCACATATGAACATGCCAAAATCGACTACCCAGACCCTAACTCCCCTTTCCTTCTAATCTGCTTCCCAAAGGAAGGAAGAGTATATTTGGAAAACAAGCACATGTGTGTAACAGGAAGCACCTGGAGAATACAGAAGAAATGCTTTTTCTATTAAGAAGAAAATACCTCGTTTGTGCGTTTGAACCCAGAGGAAGAAAGCAGAGTCCAGGTACCACCACCTGCTCCAAAACTGGGTCTTTCTTGAGCCAAGTTGTTCTGGAGCGAAAAGAAACACCATCAGATTACCACTCAGAGATTATGAAAATGTTTTTCAACACATTTAGGTAGTGCCCAGAGCCTAAAGACATTGCAAAGACCTATTGTGCGAGGCTTCATGTGAACACACAGTGAAAGCACACCCCTACAATTTCACTGGAATAAAATGAAAACAGATTTCAGTCCACTTTTCCTCCCAGCTCAGTGTCTCACGTTGTTCCTGGACCCTCCCTTCTCCATCAACACTGATTCCTGTAGATGTGGCTCATGATGAAACTGGACACACTCAGCAGGTGATGATTCTACAAACCCATCTACTTGCAGGAAGCTCAGAACAATCCAAGCGGCCTTTATAAAGCAACTACGTAGTGATTAATTGTGTTTGCAATGTTACACATCAAGAGAGATACAATTTGAAGAGGAAGAATGCGCAATGATGTATGACAGTCCTGTGTCAAATCAGAGAGATTATTTTATCCTCATACTATATTAAGTATATTAATTTCAAATTGTAAGAAGTGCATACTCTTCAAAGTGATTTTTGCACTAGTTTGCCACAATTCATTCTCAGCTATCAGAGTTACCTTCTCATTCCACCTACAATACAACTTTTAGTTTAATTTAATCTGAGTTATTCCACGAAGGGAGAGGAGATTAAAAACATTCCAACATCTTCTTAATACTATACAAGAGCATTAACATTTTCAAATAAACACCCAAAAGTTCAAAGGAAGCCCAAGCAATCCAATTTCATGAAAGAGCAAGTCTGACAAAAATTATTGATCCAGCCTTATCAGGCATTACTGTAATAACTCACAGAGTGTCACAGCTGACACCACCTGCCTGAAACCCTTCATGCTGGGGAAAAGGTTACAGCAACCTTTCTCTATGTCCGTGCTTCCCCCTGCCATCCCCTCTGTCACACTTGCAGAAGATCAGTGTCACTTTATCTCCTGCTTGCGCAATTTGCAGTCACTTTTTAGTACTCTCAGCTAACACTTCCCTTGCAAACTAAGTGGGGGTTTTCTGAGGCTCCCAGTCAAACCCTCCAACAATGGGTGGATCTCACTTTTCAAGGTGGCACATCAAGTTATTTCAGACAGATTCCTCCCATCCTCATTTCGTACTTCACCAGGATTCAGGCTGGGGAAGCAGGGAGAGAACCTTAATGGAGAGGAGAGCACACAGCACTCCTTCCCCTCTCGTGTTGGAGGAACAGCATATTTTGACACACATGCTGCAGACATGAGACCTCCTGAAATCAGCCCGTGTCTCCCCAGGCACACATGCATTCCTTTAAAAGCATTAGTCATCACTCAGAATGACAGCAAAAGAACTGTTATCATCCCCACCGGAAAGACAAAGGCAAACAAGAGAAGTGTCCTGATCCCGCTAAGACGTAACAAGTAAGAAGAACATATCAGACTGAAGGTGGCTTAAAAACACTGTAATCTTTTTAATTTCTTGTTCAAGGACAACGTGTCTCCAAGGCAGCCACGTGGATGGGAGGATATAACAGGGTGTATTTCCCAAGGCTAACAAATAATTGTGAATGGTGAGCCCTGTCAGGAGCAACATGGCACACACACTGGTTATTGCACTACAGAACATCCTCTGTCCTTCCCCATCCAGCAGAACAAACAGAATATTTAATATTTAATGCTACTGACCACTGGCAGATCGTTCATATTTAAGACTTACCATCACAGGGCAGTAAGAACTTAGCAGTAAAGTTATTTTAAACTCCATCACACACATTCTAAATGAGAACACTCCTAGCAATGATGCATTGACTCAACTACTTAAAGGTTCTCCAACCTCTAGAGCACTTTTAAATTAAGGAGATATCCAATGTAAGTACGTTTTGAGGGCCCCTTACTAAACAGCAAGCTGTTTACTCTCGTCTACATCTGATGGCATGAACAACTCTCAGAAGACTGTCTCTGCATCACCAAGTAGCTCCTCTAATCTCTCTCAGCTCCCCTGCTAATGTAAACCAAAGAGAGAAGCTTCCTACAAGACAACTTTTCACTTCATACAGATACAAGATAAACATTTCCTGCTCTTGCTCCGCACTCCACAAACGATCAAACAAATGATCACATTTGTCACTGGAAAAAAAAAAGCTACACAATATATACCTACATCAGCAAGCAGCCCTGTTTGGAGAAACTAATCTAACTTAATGTTTTTCTAAACTTTGAAGCAAGATTGATTTTTCTTTATTTTCCCTCTCTGTGCTTTCAACTCTAAGTCATTAAACTCCATTGCACTGTCATATTTGATGTCACATAAGCTTTGTACTGGTGTTCTAACAGGTACTAGAAGGAAAGCAGAAATTCCTCACAGCAGTAAATACTTTTTTTGAAAGCATTACAGAGTACTGGTACCATGAAATAATGTCATAGAAGCATTTTGGTTGAAAAAGACCTTTAAAGAACCACGAAAGGTTCAAACACACAAGGCACCCCACTTTACCTGGAAAGCTGCCAATACAAAACACCTTTAGAACTGATGTGAAAGAGATTCAGCTCTGCAGGAGTGCTTTGCCTTGCTTTCATCCAGCACCTGGGAGGCATGAAGAGGAGCTCTGTTTAGGAAAAAAAAAAAAAAAAAAAAAAAAAGGCAAACGATAGTTCTCTGAAGTTATCAGGACATACACCAATCTTCCCAAGCCAATTGTGAGTCATAACATTGTTTGATAGAGGCTTTTAGAAGCGGTGAGCTTGTAAATGAAAAAGGAAAAAAAAAAAAAGGCAGTGGCTTATTTCTCAACAGATCTGACACTTCACAGACAAGTGCCCGTGGTGTCAGGGAACGGGCTGATTTTTGGCCCCCACAAGTCCTGCTGATGCCAGCAGCCGAGCTGTCACCCAGGACTGTCCCGCTGCTTCTCTTATCTCAGAAGGTCACCCTGCTCAAACTAATGCCACAGAGTACGTATTAAGCAGATTTTCAGTGTTCCTCTGGGTTCACAGCTCTCGTTTTATGCCAGAGGAAAATCACAGGAACTGAAAGATTTTTCGTGATCACACTAAGGAGCTGGTTCATTCGCCTTTGCCTGCTCTTCTCCCACTCCAGCAATGTCCCCGACAGAACGCAGCTGCCGTTGGAGTGTACAGACTCACCACTCTTTATTGAAAAACGCACAATGTACGAAACAAAGCACTTTAAACCTTCGAGAATAAATTTCCAGCTCCAGACACGAGGAAACTCCCGCATTTCTTGGGGAGGGCCCCCAGACCCAAAGCCGCCGGCCGGAGGGCTGAGGCACCTTCCAGCCGTCCCCGAGCAGCCGCGGCTACCGCCGCTCCCGGCGTCCGAGCGCTCCGCCCGCCACACTCCCGGACGAGCCTCAGGAGCTCCCGCACTCACGCGGGATTCCCCTCCCTCCCTCCCTCGCCTCCCCTGAGCTGGCCGAGCCGGGAAGCGCCGCGGCCGCAGCCCCCCTGCCCTCACCTCCATGGCGGCCGCGGGTCCCTCCTCGGCGGGGCGGCACCGCCCGCCCCCGCCCCGGGCGGCTGAGGAGCGGCGGGAGCGCGCCTGCGCGCGGCACCGCCCCCCCCCCCCCGGCGGGAACGCGCGAGGCGGGGCCGCGCCTCCTCTGAGGGGACGGGGCGGGGAACGGCGGGGGGCGAACATCGATGGGGCCGCAGCGCGGAGCGGGCCCTGCTCCCTGCTTGCAGTCTGCTCCCTCCCCCCATGAGCGAGATCACAGATTCACTTCGGTTGGAGAACCGAGGATCGTCGGGTCCGATCTAGGACCGGACACCGCTGTGTCAAATGAGTGCCACCACCCCGTCTTTCCTTAAACACCTCACGTTCAGTAAGCCAGGTGTGCCTTCAGGCAGGACAGACTAAGAACGGGAAGGAAAAGTAAAGTAACAACAAGCAAGAGCTTAGATAAAGCTAGGGAGGCACAGCATGGAAACGCTGCTGTTGGACAATGTGTCCAAAAGATGCCGAGAAGGTGATGCTGAAAACCTCCTTCTCAGCAGCAGCTCTCACTTGCTCCTAGCCCCTTTGGGATAATCAAAGTCTTTCTGCTTTTTTTCTGCTCTTCCTTGAATAATTTAGATGCAGCCTATTCTCCTCCAGCTAATTCCTTACCTCCCCACAACTGATCCCTCTATATATATTAGCTGTGAAACATATGTTCCCTTTGTGTCCAATACAGCTACAGAAGAGAGGCAGCTGTGTATGAGCAGTGGAGGAAAGACAAACAATCCACTCAAATACTTCTAAAAATACTTTTAAACAACTATGATTGAATTAGGCTTTTAATTTTCAGTTGGATCCCTTTTTGGGTTGGTTATCTTGCCAGAAAATATATTTGATTGGAAAAACAATCAGGTTTTCTTCTCAGCAGAGACACGAGGCACCTGGCTTTGTACAACAGCTCCAAGAGAAAAAGTAGTAGCAGAAACGTTCCTTTGGAGTTTGCAGATGAGTCCAGTCTTTCAGTTTTACAAAGAAAAGTTCTGATTTACTTCACAGGTGTTAAAAAAGCTCAGGAAGAGACAACTGTCAGTGCTATTTCCCACTGTAAGGCTGAACAAGAAGGTGGATTCATTTGTGGAGAGGGTGGCAAGAAATAGCTCATTTCCATATTAACTCATATTAACTGGCATTTTATAAGGTTATTCTCAGTTTGGGTGACATTTCAGCTCTCATTTGAAGTAGAATAAATGAAAATATGTAAACTTGGTAAATTTAGAGTTTGTGTTAAAAAGAAGAAAAGAGTAGATGAACTCCTGTGAGATACTACTCCCTGCCTTGTTTGTGATATAGTATTGTTTCCAAAAGGATTTCAAACATCCATGGGGATGGATGGGAATTTTGCTGGGATTTTGCTGGGAATTGGGAGATGTTGATGCCTAGAGACTGCAAGCATTGTACTGTGTGGCTGCAGATATCAGAGCAATAATGGGAAACTTTGAAGCAGAACCTGAACATGCCTGGAAAAAAAAGTAAATTGCAAGTTATCAAGTTACCAGGACTGTGGAACTCACATATAGATGTTCTAGCTCATTTTAGTTTGCTTTTGTGAAGATCTGGGAATTTTCACACTGTGTTACCTCATTTCACCCGGGAGACCGTAACTGCCAAATAGCAAAAAGCCTGTAGGAAAATGGATGGCAAAGGGAAATAGCCCTTTCCTCCTGCAGAGCACCAGAAGCCATCTTCAAGGTGCCATGTAGTGAGAAAAACTTCTTTTAGCTGCACTGACCCAAACCTTTCAACCTTTCAGCTGCCACACATAGGGTTAGTAACTTGTTGATAACAGTATTTTTCACCCAAAGCTGTTCAATTCCAGTAGTGTTAGCTGTTGTTGAAATGGCTCAAGTTGAAACACAAAATTCAGGTTAGTTAATGAATTACAGCTCTAACCCATGAGCATCCCAGCACTGCACAGTTTCCATCTGGATATGCAGCTTGATATCCTCAATTATCCAAAAGCTCAGCAAATCCAAGGCAAGTTCAGACATATGTTACCTACTCTTGCTGCCTTCTCTGCCAAGGGGCCAGGAAGATGCACCACAGTTTGGGAGAGCTGCCAATCCCTCACCTGGGTTCAAAGGACACGGCTCAGAAGCAGAGCAGTGCTTGAGACAGCCGAAACCTGTCTGCAGGTCCTGGGACAGGATGGGGTTAGTGACCATCAGTGGTTTCTCTGTGGTAGCATCTCCCAGGATGAAAGCATGCTTTGTTCCTGACACCAGGCTGGCAGTATAAACAGCAGAAGCATTGAAGGCTGTTTTCTGAGGGATGCACTCGTGCAAGTTGGTGCAGTATCTGATGTCTAAGAAGGTGCAAGCCCAGGAATATTTCTCCACAGCAAAGCCAGCCCCGGCAGCTGTTCCCCACAGGAATCTCTGGTAGCCCATCCAGGCTGAGGATGCTCCTGTTTCCCTCTCTCCCCTCAGGGAAGGGATTAATAATCTTTGCTTTCCGTTAGCTGCCCACCTATTTCCACAACACCTCAAAACCTTTTATCCTTGAATGGTTCAGGACTCAAGTCTGTACAACTTCTCATGTTAATCTCCACTTGAACAGAAGTTAAGGGTAAACTGTGTGAGTAGCTCAAACCCAAGCAACCACATCCAGACTCTCAACATCTAGAACTGTATCAGTTCAGGGGAGGTCATGTCAAACTTCTTTAGACTGTTTTCAAAATTAATTCATTGTGGTTTTTAATTCCCATTCATTGCTTCTTGTTCCACCTTTTTTCTGCTGGGTTAAAGGCCTCTTACACAAAACAGCATCTTTTCCTATGATGGGAGCAGATGTTTATTCTCAAAGCAAGGTGTATATACTTGAGTTGTTGTTTTTCTGTCCCTTTTGATCCTTGAAAGATAACCCAGCTGCACAACACACTTAACCAGAGGGCAAATCTTGTTTCAATCTAGTCTGTTATAAAGCAGGAGGGGAAAATAAAAAATAAAGAAGTATTTTGGTTTTCATTTTGTTGTTTCTAATAGAATAGGCATGATATTTCTGGGAAATGTTTATGCTAATATTTCAGGGGTAAGTCTTATGTAAAGTGAAGAAGAAAGCACCTCCTCAAATGGTATAATTAATTTATTAACTACAATAATTCATTCTTCTACATTACTTTTCCTTTTTATTTTTTAATAGCTTTTCAAGTGCATGGCTGCTTTTTACCCATGCAGCATGCAGCAGAGAAGAGAAGGATCCATCTGTATTGGCTGTTAGGCAAAGTAAGAGGTAATTACCCAAGCTAGTTTTGATTTAGCAGTGTTACAAATGGATCACAGTACTCTGGCCTATGTTTTACTGCTGAAATTATTTCAAGCATTGACTAGAATTATTCTGCTCTTATCTGCCCACAGCCAAGCACCTGAATCTATATTTAAGCACCTGCAATCTATTCTGATTTTCAGGACACACAGCATGTACTGTTCCCTCTGCTGTTCAAGGAATCTGAACAGGCTCAGTTTCTCTGAAAATTTAGGCAGTTAAACCCAGAGAGGCTTATGCAATCACATTTGCCAGGATCAAGCTTCTGTGTCATTCCTTTGTTGCCAATGTCCCTTCTTCACTTCCACCCCCTAAAAAACACCAGAAAAAAAAAAAAGAAAAAAAAAGAGAGAAAGCACTGTTTCTTGCAGGAAACCTTATGATTCATGTGTAGTGTATCAGTAGCGTGGGATATCTCTACCCCTAGAGACCATGTTTCAGTGTTCCCCCTGGCAAAACTCTTTACATCAGAGGACAAAGAAAAATTCTCAAGATGGGCACTAAAAATTTCCACGTGGATGTGAATGCCAGGCAGAAACCTGCTTTTCCCATAGCCAAATCTATGAGGAGTACTCACAGCTTCACACAGTGCCACCCCACTGCCCTCTGGGACAGAGATCCTGAACTGACTCTATTTAATGGAGAGTAACATGGGACCTGGAAAGCATGTGGCCTTCTGGAGAGAAACAAACCAAACCTTCTGGACACAAGCAGCAAAATGCTGTGACTTCTACCAGTACAGACTGCATTTCACCCTCAGTGGTTCTTCACTGTTCCTCACTGGACAAAAGGGTTGAGATCTGGTGATGTTGCACGTGGTGTTTTAATGATATATTCCTATTAGAATGAGCAGGGCTAAGCTCATTCTTGTCCTTGAGTTCCCTGGGATATACCCAGATGAGTAACAGCCTCTTTGGCCAATTTTTTGGATGTTGCAGTTTTATCCCATGACACTGTACATGCCACATCTCCCTGAGTTGTCTGGAGGTTTAGGCAGTATTTGTACATAGATTAAAGGCAAATCAGGGTTGATAACTTCATCCTACCCAAGTGAGTTCCTCAGACATGAGAGATGCTGCTGTACAAGTGATGAGCACCAAAGAGGGAGGCTCTCAGAGTCTTATTTTTCATGCTTGTGAGGAGAAGAAGCTTCTTTAATCCTCCTATTGCTATGGGCTTGTTACAAGATACTGTAATATAAAAGTATCTTTGGGTTTTAATGAATTTGTAATTCATAGCACAAAAATAGTGTCTTGGGGAGAAGATTGTTGTCACTGCTGGAAACAGAAGTGGGAAGATGATTTTCCCTCTGAGTGGTGACATTTTCAAATGCAGAATCCCAGTTTCATCTCATGTTCCTGATCTATTTAGGTATTTATTTTTGCATAAGAGAGCAGTAATACCCAGAAGACTGCTGCTGGAGGACTACCCAAATGGCAGTGAAGCTTCTCCTTCTACCACAGGCTGAAGAGTTGTACAAGTTGAAGAATCCTGAAAATATGGATCCTCTCTCCTCATGATTATTGTTCCTGGCAGCAGATAGTTAAATGCATTCCACCACTTGCTAAATATGGAGCAACCAGCACACAGCATGTGGACCCAGCTGTTCTGTAAGAAAAGCCCGACAATCCAGGATTCCTACGAAGTCCCAAAATTCCTTCAAGTTTTCTGCAAAACACGTGATTTGGGAGAACAAGTGCCAAATACATTTAAAAGCAGCAGCTGTGGAGCTGCTGTACTCCCTTAGTATCCAATGGGTATTGCCTGAAGAGTGCTATCCCAGTTATCCTCCTTGCTGCCAAGGAACCTGTGGCTGGCCCCATTGGTGAGCCAGCTTGGATGGGTGAGCTCAGGCATTGGGAGCGACCGGAGATGATGGGGCAGTCACAGTGTGACCACCACTGAGTGACTACACAGGCAGTGAGTCCTGCCCTGTGGGTGTGAGTAGCAGATGACATCACCTGCAATCCCCAAGAGATAAATGTAAGGTGCCTCATTGGAGATGAACGGGTTTCAGTGTTCCACTGAAACCTTCAAGAAATTTGCAGGCAGACCACGCCTTTTTTGTCCCCTCACAGCCACCTGTACAGCAAGAAATTCTCTTGTGTGAAAGACCTCATGGTGCTCTGTTCTCTATGCAGACATGGCATTTCTGGGTCTCTTTACAACAGGGACCTGACTGCTGCACTCTTGCTTTAGGGTTTTCCTGACATTTATGAGTCATTTGTCCTTCCCTGACCTGTATGAGTGAACCTGGCCAACCAGGCTGTGTTAGCAAAGCCATCACTCCCCAGAAAGTACAAGTTGCACACATTCAAGAGAAGCACTCTTGTTGCTAGTTGTGAAAGTCTTTTGAGTCATGTTAGCTCAGTTCCAAAAGAGTGAACAAGGAATTCTCAGTGTAGTAAGTGGTATTAACCTTACCTAGTGTAATTATGCCATCTCATCCCTTTCTGATTCTGATCCTGATCCTGAGTGGATCCATGGTCATCTTCCAGTATGGACAGATTTAGAACCCTTGGAAACAACAGATTCTAATTGTCTCATTTTCCCCTCTTACCCAGACTTCTCTTACATGTGACAAACTTTTACCAGGAGAGGAATATCTCAGCCCAGACCATGTTGTGGTTGTTGTGAGCACTTATCCAGGACTGTCCAGCCTTAGCTTGGGCAGGTTTAAACTCAGGAGCTACCACTCAGACCACCACCCTTCACCACCACCCCATGTCATGCCAGGGTGGGTCAGCCTTGATTCCTGCCTATGCCAAAGGCAGTTTGCTTTACTGACTGAGCCCAAGCCCTCTCCATGCCACATCCCTGTGGCAACTGGGACAGCAGCCATTATGTCCCATAAAGCCCTTTTTCTCCCGTCTAAAGCTATTCCTAAATTCCTCAATGTCTGCAGATACTGCCTAGCACAGTCTGTCCCATGCCAGCCTCTACCTGACCTGGTGACCAGCACCACAGTCTTTTGTTCAGTTCCAAAGGAAATGTTGGCTGCAGAGAGGAAAAACAAAATCCTGGCAGTAGCTCATCTGCCCTTCATCACAAGAACCAAGGAATTCTGCATAGGGACAGATGAGTCCGGAGCACCTGGCAGGCAGCTGAGCAGATGAGTCATTTGAGGAGCTGGGCTAACAAGTGACATGTGCATATTTAATGTATCCCGGGATTCCTGTCTGCTTTCAAATTGCTCAGGGATGTTTGTTGAGGCTCTGGGGTTGTTGGAGCTTCACAGGCACACTTGAGACTCTTGAAAGGAGCAGTTTGACTCAGATACTTCTCTCAGCACTTTCTGCTTCATAAATATCTCAGGCCTTAAAGTCTCCAGGCTGGGAGGCACTCAGATGGATGAGGACCTGGGGAATAGCTCAGTGTCTTGGAGAGAAACAAAAAGACCTTTCTGGCAGTGAATGATCTCCCTGTCTCCTTTCTAAACTGCTTGCAGAGTTACTGAAGACAGTTGTCACAGAACAATTGCGAGCTTTATTTCCTTGGGTAAACCAGAATAAAAGGGAGAGAAACAAAAACAAAACAAAAAAAAAACCAACCAAAAACCACAACAAGACCTTTCAAATTCTTTGTAAACTGGTGCTTGAGATGAGTCTGTGAGTCTGATCTTTCAAAAACGGTGTTTTCTGTTCCACAGGAATCTATAGGAGCTCCATGGTGTGGAGGAGATAAACAGGAAGAACTCCCAAAGCAGCAGGGTTGAAATCCTCGGGCATGAGTTTGAAGTACACTTCCCTGTTGCTATTCATAGTGAGTAAATTACTTGGTGGAACTCATTGCCTCAGGACTATGGGGAGGACAAAAATAAAAGCAGGCTTCTGTGCTTCATTTATTTATGGAAATTATTTACACCAAATCTTGTCAAACCAAGGAAAGGTTAACTCTTTCTCTCTGAGTACCTGTTCACTGCCTGCACCATTCCCTTGGATTTTGTTTTCCACTGTCTAAGCTGAACCTCCCAAGCTGCAAACTGCTGCTCTTGGTCACACCATCTTCCACTGCTGAGAAGAGCTTGACTTTGTCATCCTTGTACCTCATCTGGAAGTAGCTGTAGGCTGCTGTCAGTTCATGCCTTAGACCCCACTGTTTACACAGCTTCTCCATAATTCCCAATCTTCCCAGCTCCCAGAGGGTGCTGTGCATTGAGTCCAGACAAGCTTTACTCCTCAGGAAAGCAGAAGCTTCTTGGCAGAGCTGTTGTTGACTTGTGTCTCTGCTCCACAAACAAATTGTGCCTGCGGTTCTGATTTATGTGAAGAGGCAGGAACATGGATTCCAGGACCCACACGCCTTTGCAACAAATAGTGAATAAAGCTCACCACCATGAATTGCTGGGATAATGCCTTCAGGGGAATCCTCGAGCAAAGCCTGCAGGGGGAGGATGCTGGCCAGCAACACTGGCCTCTGTTAAGCCATTCTCTGAGGTGCAAGCTGAGGTCTCAGCGTGGCATTGAGATCCATCAGTGCTGCAGCTCTCAGGGGAAAACCACTCTTCAAGTCATCCTTGTTCATTAGGCCTGTTTAATACAGATGAATCAGGGAAGAATGAAATACACCAGATTTATTAATGTTTCTTTAATTAGTAACAGAACAAATATGTTTGGACTTTGAGTATTTTACACAGAGGATACTGGAATGATGTATCAGGTGCTTTTGTGTCCATTTTGCTCTGTTTTATTTCCATGTAAAAATAAACATCTGGTACACAAGATTAAAAAAAATAGATTTTCACAACAAAATAAGTGCTTTGAGCACTAATAATTCACTTGTGCACTTTAATGTTGGCCTAAACATTTACATTTTCTAGCCACATCCCCTATCTACCCCAAAAGTGGACAAACCCCAGACTATAAAGGTTATCTGTGTTAGATATAGAAAACCTTCCCAGAAAAAGAGCAGGAAACAAAAACAACAATTCTGTGGCTCAGACGAATTGATTTTGACTTCCCCAAAGCAATAAAAAAGGAAAAATAAAAATATTCTTGTCAAAATAAAAATGGCACAGGGAACACAACACTAATTATCAGGCACCCCAAGCAGAATGGGAGGAAATTTTGAGACACGATACCTTTCAGGGGAGTAATGGCACAGACCAGGTAGCAATAGAATGCTTGCAGATGGTCAAAAAGATTTAAGAATCACAGAATAATATTGGGTTGGAAGGGGACCTCAGGAACAGGGTAGAGGAGATGTCTCTTATGAGTCCTTCTTCACCTGCTGTAAGGTTGGGTAATGGAAAACCAACAGTTTCTACAACCAGCACTTGCCCATCTTGAGCCAAGACAACACATCAGGAAATGCTGAAATGTTGAAAATGTTGTTTTCTGGCAACAGTTTCTTTTCACCAGTTTTTGAGTCTTTCTCAGGTAGACTGTGCTGATCACACTGAATAGTGACCTCATTCATGTCCTCGGTCATGGGGCCACTTGCCATCAGTCCAAGCAGTACTGGATGCATCTTAGAACACCATCAAGTCCCCTCTTCCAAATGTGAAAAATCCCTTGAAGGGAAAAATGGTCCCTTTGGTAAAGCATGAATTACGGCATAAGGAGACATTCATAGCTCATGGTTAGAAACAGCACGTCAACAACTGATCATGGGAAGGCAGCGGGATGAAATGCCACCAGCTTTGCAGGGCTGATCTCAGGTGTTACCACAAACCCACTGCCTGTGGGAAAGGTAACAGGCACTACCCGGTAGCCAAGGTCACACCTGCTCACAGGACAGGAATTACTAATGAAATATTTGGAGATCAATATAGCTAAAGAGAAAATGAGAGGGAAGGTCGCTGAAAATTTGATGTCAGACATGGAACTGAGTTTTAGAAATCAGAATGTGCAAAGTAAACCAGACTTGCCTCATTCTCCAGTAAATCAGCGGCTTTCTAAAACAGGAACCATACAACAGAGATTGGAATCTATTAAAAGAAGAAAAATCTGTCCAGAGGTTCTTGGAAAACTTAGGATTCAATTGAATCCTGACCTGAAGAGGCTCTTCTGCAATGTTCATGGGTCAGTGAGCTGGAATGCCCAGGGCAAGTCCTAGGGAAGAGGTCTCCCACCACAGGGTGTCTTGTCCCACTGGGCTCTGAGTGAGCCAGCTGAGTTTGTCTGCCAGAAGACTTCAGTGGCAAATCCGTTCTGTCATTTCTTTCTGTGTTGAAGGTGGGGAGAAAAGAAAGAAACAGTAAGTGCAAAAGACAGTTTTGAGTAGCATGATGTGTCAGGCAATTTGGGAGGTGTCCAAAACCAACCCAGGGAAGCAACCGTGGGAGTCGTGGGGAGCCTTTTTCTATTTCCCACGACAGCCCTCCTGGGAACTCAGCTGCATCAGCAGCTCCATCCTGGCACTCTCCCCAGTCTCTGTGGCACAAGGCTATTTTGGCTGTGCCCTAGCCTTGAGAGCAGTCCAAGGAAAGAGCTTTGACTGAGATGTTGAAAGATGAAGGTCCTGCTCCTGGCTCAGCTGCAGAGCAGCCTGACAAGGTGATGCCACTTTCAGAATCTCTCTTTTGCAGCCTTAGGAGATGGGACATGGAGCTACTCCCAGTTCTTAGTCCAGGAGCTGACTACAGCTCACCCAGAGGACCTGTGGTTACAGCAAGGGATCCCACAGTCACACTGCAATGCAAATGAGGGCAAATAACAGGGGCACAGGAAACCTCCAGCTAGACCAAGCTATATTTAGGTTTACAGATTGTTTTCTTTAACTAGAATGGCATCATGTCAGCTACATTAGGAAGGTGTCCAGCTTTCAACTGGTGGAAGATGGTATTTGTCCTTGCCTTAAAAAGCTCAACTAGTATCTTGTAAATCCTGCAGTGAGAGAAGTGTGATTGTGGCTCATCAGGTTCATGGCTTGTGAATCTGTGTGCCCACAGGTCCCCTCATACACCCCAGAGGAAGGTTTGCACATTAAAAGGTACTCCTAATATAGACTGGAAGTAGGACTGGTCCGTGGAGAAGGAAGAATGCAACTCTGAAAAAAAGAAGAACTAGGAAAGGCGGATAACCCTTGCGTAACCCTGTAAAAGGCACTTCAGTTATATGACCAAGGGAGACAGAAGTAGCAAACTGATCTTCAGTGCTGAGAACTTTGTTTTTCAAATCCATCAGGGACAGTGGCAAAGAGAAGGTTTTCCTGTTGGACTAACATGCAAAATCTCAGTGCAGAATCTGGCCATCAAATTAAAAGTTTGCCACAAAATCACATTGCTAACAGGAAATGTTTGCAAACATCTTGGAAGGAAAAGAAGAGGGTGAGAGGACTATGCACATCCTCTTGCAACAGCATTGCACCCAACCCAGTAGCACAACACCAGGCACAAAAGCAGCCATGAACAGGAGGGCCTGCAGTGATCAGTGGGCTGATAAGTCACCAGTGAGCTCCTCAGGCTAGCCCCAAAGGTTCAAGGCATTCCTCACATTCAGAAAATCCCCACAGCTCTGCTTGAGTGTGTAACCAGCTGGAGCTCTGCCAGCTCTGCAGCCCAGCACCACAAGCTGCCCTCGTCAAGGAAGGAAGCAAGTGCATGGCTTTTCTCCAGCCCCGTGCTCCTTATTTACTGAGACAGGGAATCATTCACTGCCTTTTGCTAGTTCTGCTGTAGGAAGGATCTCATTCTCAGTTCCCAACATTTGCTGCTAAGAAATCACAGCCCACAGAAGCTTGACAAAGGGGAAATTCAATCAGCAAAGAGAGATTCAGCCAGAGGAAATCTTAGAAGTCGGTCATGGGATTCATGGGGACTAACTAAATGCAAGTTGAGACAGCTGTCTAGGTTGATGAGGCAGCCTGGTTGCAGAACACTCATACACACCTAAAGCAACTCACTGCCTGAGGGAAGGAGACCCTTCCTCCTCCCCAGTCCTCCCTCTCCACCCTGTGGTTAGGTCTGCTTGAGGCTTGGATGGCAGGCAATGAGACACAGATAGACCAGGGGCAAATGTGTCTGTTTTCCTTGTAGTTTGACAGTGGTTGCATCACAGGGAAAGAATCTGTTCACCTGAGATTTATGCAGACCCATCAATCATCTCATGTTGCATGTGAGTCACTGGCATTGAAAGCTTATTTAGCGAAGTCAGCCTCTACTTTGGCTCCCAGTTGTTAATTATTCACATTAGCAAGCAGCAGTCCAAGGGGATGACACTATTATGGACTGTATAGCAATGCTGAAGAGGTTTGTCATGAGGAACACTGACAGAGGACAGATGGATGCTGAGCTGCCATTTTCTGGAGCTGAGAGCCATTATGACAAAATGCGCTACAACTGAATTCTACAAAATAATTAAAGTCAATACTGTTGTCATTCAGGTCTCCCCTGATTAGATCATCATCTTTCCATCCCCCTAAATCATGATTAGAGCAGATAGGCAGAAAACTGACTGAGACAAATGAAAGCAGAGGAGTAAAGTGCTTGGCACTTAGGGGCAGGGGCATCTACCCACCTCCAGATCCTAAGCAAGCACCTGGGACTCTTCTTGACTCTTTCTTGGATTATATCCTCTTGGTCTTTCCTGACTCTCTGCTGCTGGATATGGCCTTTTCTGCAACCCAGCCCTTAGCACAGCATGCAAACTACTGGGTTTCCTATTAATTGTTTCCCCACTGCAGTATGTCCTCCCTAGGTCAGACTATACTCAACCTTGTCTGTGACAAACTTGCTTCTCTTACAGAGCCAACTATGTGCATTTTCTAGTTTATGAGCCCTGGGCTGTCTGGCCTCTGCCTCCCACAAATCCTGCTGTTGTCCAGGGCTCTCACCTTCTGCCTGGTTAATTGCTTCCCAAGGGAGGCTCTAGGGAAATCTAGTGAGGCCTCTCCAGCATGGCCTTGACAGTTATTGTCTGAAGCTGTGTGTCCTGTTGGGGCTTGCCTTCCCTGCAGCCCCAGTGTAATTCACACTAGGATCTCAAGCAGGGAATGCTAAAAGAAAAACTGTGGAGAAGAGACTTTGGCTCAAATCTGACTCCTGAAAGCCATGTGGGCACAACTGGCTGGAAACACTTTGATGTGCAAATTGCATTAGAGCTACCAAGTCACTGTGGGGACACCATCCTGTAGTGGCCCTAAGGGTAGTGAAGTTCAAATCACATATATGACAACAGAGGCAAAGATTAAGAAAGGATCAATGGTGCTGCTGGGAATTTCTCTCTCAGAGCACTAAAACTGATGGTCCCAGGACAGAAAACATGACTGTGTGCCTGAGGTAGGGTGGCCAGAAGAGTCCAGAGAAGGTCAGCACAGCTGGGAGTCCAGCCCCAACCCGAACCTGTGTCCAGCCCACAGCACTGACCCTCCACTTCCCCATCCCAGGGCCATCCTTACCAAAGGCTCCAGCTCCCGGTGGTCAATGAGGCTGAACTCCCTGATGAAATAGTAAAAGTGCTTGTAGCAGGTGTTGACGTGAGCCTCAGCACCCATGTTGATGATGCTGTCAAAGTGGTGGATGTAGACATGGACAAAGACACGGAAGAGGCGGGTGAGGATCTTGGTGCAAACTTGCTGGAACTGCTTGGGGAAGGGAACACCTGCAAATCGGAAGCAGATTGGAAGCCACTTGAATATTTCCAATAAAAAAACCAGTCAGCATTTAAATGTCTGTGTCATGCTTGAGAGGCAGTCATAGATGACAAGGAAGGACACCCTTGGCTAATGCCACGAGTGACACTGGGGCAGTGTGCCATTGCGCTCTTCCCACGTATTCCCTCATTGCCCAGCTAGCAATTTCACACAGGCATGGGCTCAGGATTTGGAGAGTTGCCTTAGGAGAGAAAATTCCTCATACTTTTAAGGAGGCCACAACTGTCCACATCTGGCTCAATGCAGAGCAATCTGGCAGAAGATCCTTCTGCCCTCTTCCTGCCTTTTCCCTACCAGCCTGTGCAGGCACGACATAAGTCAAAATTGTATTTACCCAGGTCCATGAACAAAGCCAAACCATGTCCCACCAGAAAAGATACCTTCCTCTGAACCCAAAACCATGGCTTATACTGTTTCCCTTCCTCCTCACACCCTCAAACATCACTTCTGATGCATCAACAGAAATGGGTAGGGTTTCTACCTTTTTCCTGATCCATATTTCAAAAAAATGTCTCATTAAATCAGGAAGAAAACTGCCTGTCTTAATGATGTTTGGGTTGTAATTTCATTGTGCCTGTATAATCCTGAGATATCCTCATAAGGTGGGACCCACCACACCTGGCTCTATACTTTCAGCTTTGTCCTGCACAAGGACATGGTGTGGGATATTTCCATCCTTTTCAAAATACACTGCTATCACAGTGAAAATCTCAGGGTGTGATATCATCAATGCCAGAAACCTTGGGGTAAATCTCTAAAGGAAATGTGGCTTTGAAACACTGAACTTTTTGGGTTAGGGTTTTTTTTTGTTGTTGTTGTTTTTGTGTTTTTGGTTTTTTGGTTTTTTTTTTTGTGAGGAGGAGAATGAAACAACTGGTATTTGTTTTCCTGAAGCTTCCTCCTCTCCCGAGAGCAATTCAATGCAAATATACAAAGAACTAAATAAAAACCTCCCTTCCCACGGTTGTACCAGCCTCCTCCCTTAGCTTCTTATTAATGCAGCACATAACCTCCTGAAAATCCTTCCAAACAAACTCTGCTCAACCATGGCCAGCTCACACATTTTGTGCACAGGAAAGCATCAGGAAATCTCTTAGCTAAAAAAATTAAAAATGGTAATTTTATCTTTGAATCTTTCTCACCAGCCTTGCTAGGCAATTAAAGCTGCTTTTTTTTTTCCCAAAGGCTCCTGGCAGTTTTGTTTCCCAGCAGCAGTGCTGAGCCCCTCTCCTCCGTGGGTGGCAAACGCAAAGTTTCCGTCATTCCAACATCACATGTGGACACTGTTTTCGATTGCCAGGCTTGGGAAGGTGTTGGGTTTGGAACTCATAAAAGAAAATTATTTTTGGTCGAAAGCAGAGTAACCCTGAGCACAGCCCAGTCTTACTTTCCTGCATGCACAGTGTTTGAGCAGAGGGCAGGGCTGAAGTGTCTGCGCTCATGCCCCATCTAGATGTCCCAGCCACCACTTAGAGAAGGACTCAGATCTTGGCTTAGCATCACACAATGAGGTGGTTTTGAGACTGATTTGTGGCCACTGCTCTGCATAACCATGAGCACACTGCAGCCCCAGGGCTGGTCCTGCAGCAGGGACCTCAGCATGACCTGTCTCACTGCCAGCTCTGACAGATCCCATTAGGACTTTTCAGAAAGGTGTTCACATCTGGGAAAGTACAACCAGGCTGTCCCTATGCCAACACCTCAGAGATGTGACTGGAGATCTGCTTCTGCCCAGCACCCTTGGCTACAGAGCTCTCCTTGCCTGCTAGTCTGACACAGGCAAGGATCAGAGAGCTCTCCCGGTTCCCCTGCAGTCGAGAGGGACATGGTGCTTTATCAATGGCTTCATTTGAACTTTCTGCACTGAGTGAGGATTTGCTGAGCAAATAATAGCTGGAATCACCAGCTGGGGATTCAGACATGCCATTAGGGTGGCCCCTGCAGACCAGCTTTGAAGAACTGGTTAAGAATTTTTTTTTTTTTTAATAAAGCTCATCACAGCAAATAATTGCTGGTAAATGCACATTTTTGGGCAGTGGCTGGGGAATACACACTGTTCTGGACAGCCTGTCATGTCCCTGGGGCCAGAGGCAGCTGGGATCTCAGCAAGTGCCCAGGAGCCGGCAGGAAGGCATGTGGCTGCCTTCAGTTTGTCACCCATCCCAGTCACCAACTGCATCCCCAGTCAAAGCAGGCAGTGAGGGAGAAATCCGACCTGACCATCACCAGAAATTTATTGCCAAACTGCAAAGGGTGATAGTGAAGGAAAGCAGAAACGCTCAACCCAGTCCTGAGCTGAGAAAAACATAAGCTCAGAGAGTGAACAGCAGATCAAACAGATCTCAGGCTCCCAGGGCCAGCAGCATCTATGGTGCAGATCCTGCTGTCAGATGGGCCACCTCCAGACATGGCACATGGTGGCACATGGCACAAGTGGCTTTCCACAGCTTTTGTCCTGAGGTTAACCAGGAATTGTCTTGTCTTATACATCTGTCACCAGCAAGTCCTCATGGACATGCTAACAGCTGAGAGACTTAAAGACACCTCCAGCTACATTCTGGGTTCTCTGAAAGCAGCTTTTGCATCAGGGAAAAGAGATTTAGCTTAAATCACAGAATCAAAGAATAGTTTGAATTACGAAGAGTCTTTAAAGCTAATTAAAATCTCATGGTCATCAGCAATTATGGGAGTTGTTGAACTCCTAAACCTAATGTGTATGGAAAGATACCATCGGGCTGCCAGGACCTCCAAAGCTCACTTCTGGAGTACTCAACCACTGTGTTTCACATGAACCAGGAGCATCGGAAGCTCCCGGGAGCTGAGGCTGAGCTGCCCTTTTTTGTGTCCATCACCAGGTGTCAGTGTGTGGCCGTCCCCTCCAGGCACGGCCAGGCTGTAGTGGTGGCTGCCTGTCACTAATGGACTTCTACAGGTCCCATGTCAGGACACACCCCTCACTACGGTCCTCTGGGATCACTCGCGTCCGGCTCTGACTTTTTCTCCCTGTAACACTCCTCTCGCTTGCACACCTGCCCAAAGAGGTACAGCTGGGTCCTGCTTCCTTTCCTCTCCCCGTGCTGCAGCCATGTCTGTGTCCTGTGCCAGGACCCTCGATACAGGCTAGAGATGCTTGACTGGACCCTGCATCTGGCACAGGGCTCTGTGCCAGCTCATCAAAGCACATCCCCTCGGGAAGGAAGCAGGGCGGATATCTGATATGCAGATCGCCTCTGCCAGCAGTGCCTCGCTGCTGATCTCCAGTGCCTTGGAGAGAAACCCACAGCAGCCCCAGCAGGCACTGGCCACGCTGGTGAGGAGCTGGAGAAACACCCCATCCCCTTGCCCAGAGCAGAAAGAAAAGGGCTCTGCAGTAAAGGCTGCATCTGAGAGCAGCAGAAGGATCCGGCATAAATCCGGCTTGCCCTGGGTCAGCGCTGCTGGCGCAGCGGATGTCCAGCAGACAACACATGTGACATCCTCTCCAGCACGAGAGGGGACACAGCCAGGGCAGGCTGTGCCTCCTCCCTGCAGCCAGGCACACACTGCAGCCAGCACATCCCAGCCAGGGGAAAGCCAAGGGACAGGGATCTCTGGCCACGCTCTGGCGCATGTCCTGCCCTTGCGGGTGTTCAGCCTTACCCTGAGCAGCCAAGCTCACTGCCTTGGCCACCAGAGCTGTCCTGGCTGCTGGGAGGGGTCACTGCAGCAGCGAGAGCGGAGCCATGGGGCAGCTGCCCCCCTCAGGGCTCCCACCTCCCTGCTAGGCTGGGCCAGGTAGATCAGCCTCACAGCCAGCACAGACAGACCCCATCAGCGGCCAATGCTCTGATAAATGGCATTTGTGAGTGGGGCAGTGGTGGCACTTGCTTAGGGGACTTGCTCCATCTCAAAAGTGGCACATCGTGGCACAAACCAGGGACAGTAGCAGAGGGATGAGACAGAGGGATGAGTCTGGTGGAACAGGCCCTGCATGGCTGAGATGTCCTCTTAGCAGAAATACAGCAGGCTGGGGGAAAGTCAGGATGGACCTCCAGGTTTGATAAACCACCCCAACAAGGTGACGCTGCTTGGGATTGCTTCACCCTCCCCAGCCCTGCACATCTGGACCAAAAAACACCATCCTAGTTCATCCCATTGATGGTGGTCTAAACGCCTCAGGGGCACAGCAGAACACCACAAAACTCACCTAGGCTGATTTAAAAGCATTGAAATTACCTTTACATTTAATTCTCTGGTGCTCACCATCCAGCAACCTTGGAGAAAGCAGCAGCAAGCCCACAGTCTGGTAGGCGGCAGCCACCCTCTGATTCTTCTTGCATGATGTTTAGTTTAGATATTAGGAAGAATTTTTGCTCCAAGCCAAAGCAAAAACTCTAAGTACAGCAGGTACAATTTCACTCCAAAGTGACTCACAGCCCTGAAATGAATTGGCACCTTTAGTTTGTCTTGGATGTTTTTGCTTGAAAATCCCAAGGTATGATTTAAAGCTCCAAGGAATCTGTTTTCCCCACTCTGTGCTGATTGCTTCATAACATAAGGAAACCATGTGTAAAAGGAAATGAAAATGAGAGGTGACAAAGTGCCTGTGCTTAGGGTATGGGACTGCCAAAGGGTCCTGGATCTTTCCTGCCATCTCCTATCCCAAACACTTGTGCACCAGCCAATTTAATTTTTTCATGATGAATCAGTACTGGGAAGCTGTTTTACTTCTTGGCAGTTGTATTTCTTTTCCTCTGCAAGTGCAGTAATTCAGTGAACTTTGTGATGAATTGTTGTTGTTATTTCTCAATTTCATTTTGGCCACCGTGGCGTTTTTTTCTAAAAATAAGTCTTTAAAGCCCTGTTTAAAACTAATGGCATGATGGCAGCTGCAAGCTGGTGTGGTATGAATTTTGGGAGAAAAAAAAGCAGGGGAAAAAACCCCACCAAATTATGTAAAAAAAAGAGCCAGCTGAGAGAACACCAATAATTAGCTGAATTCTGAACATTTTTCTCCTGTTGTTATGGGAAGAAAGTACCAGATAATTTCGCACCAGGTTTTCACTGGTTTTTATAATTGTTTTGGGACTATGCTTGAGTGACAGGCTTGAGTTTTGAAAAGCTTTCCAAGAACTGTTACAAAACCTCCTGTGGCCGGTGCTCTGTGGAGCCGCAGGCAAATCTGGCAGAGAGTGCAAGGTGTTTCCGGCGCTGGGGCTGCTCCAAACCCTGTGTCTGCACTCAGTTAACAACAGGGAGGGTTCAGCAGCCACCATGGTGCTGATGGAGGACACCTGGCCTTGTGCAACCAGCAGCCTGACGCTGGGCTGGCCAGTGCAGACACAGCCATGGACCCCCTGGAAACCCCATCCAACCATCCTTCCTCCTCAGCACTGCCCAGCAGCAGCTCCCTGAGACCAGGCACCACAGGGCAGAACGATTACTGGGAGGAGAGGATATTTTCCAGGTGATAATTTGTTCATGTGGCCACTCACCGAATAAATCTACTGATATAGTTTCACCAGCTGATGAAAGTACACCTGCAGAATCATTTATTCTTCTTCCTGCATGGGGAAAAATGCTTATTCTCCATTTAAATGTATTTTTCAGGACAGCTACATTGGTTTGAAGAATGGAAACAAAGCACTAGCACACACCCAATGATATGGGTTGTCTGGGAAAGCTGCTGCTTCTGTAGATTTATAGCCATCAGGCTGGCATAGCTCACACCATGCAGGGATTCATCTCATCTTAACTGGCTGACAAACAGGTTCCCACTCCAGAGAAAGGATTAGACAGTGGGATGGAGCCGTGCAGGTAGATTTCCCTGGGCACAGGGAAGACACAGTATCTCCCCCAACCCTTGTGGTATGCAGGGGGCTTGGCCGCACCCCCCCCCCCCCCGACTTGCTAATAATCTCCACCATAGGGATTTTCTGTTGGTGCCACCCGGGGGCTGCAGTCCTGCTGGTTAACTCTGCCAAGTCACAAACTGTCTGCTGGTGTCGGGCTCCCTTCCTGCCATGTTGGATGCCAGCTGTCCCTCTGGCCTCACTGCAGAGCTGGCAAGAGCTCTGCATCACGAAGCTTGGCTAAACCAAAGGTGTTTGTCACTCTGCTCCCCTCCCACCTCCGACATGTGCTGAAGGAGCAGATGCTTTAATGTGCAAATCAGCCCAGCTCTGCTCTGGTCACTGGAGCTGTGACCATTTACCCCAGCCAAAGTCTCCCCTGTGATGCCTAAGGAGCCTGTGAGCCCACAAGTCAGTGAACCATCTCTGCACTTTTCTAGCTGGGCCTCTCGCCCCGGGGTGAAAGATTTCCCTTCTCTGACCCATGAGATCTCTCTCAACTGTCAGAAGCCTACCAGCAAGCCCTGCTGAATCATGTGCTGCTTCAGGCTGTGTTGCTCTTGGGTGGAGGAGGATGCTGAGGTTAGCCTCCCACAATGTTTGTGAGTTTGGGGAACACTTGCTGTTTCTAAGAAAAACAAATTCAAAGAAGAGAAAAGTCTGTTTTGTCTGCAGTCAGGTGGCTTTAGCCAGGGAAATCTTTGTGCTGGGGTAGCTTTACTGCACATGGCAAAGAGGGGTCGGGAGGAGAAGCTGAGATGCACAAAGCTCATTAAACATCAGCTGAGATAGTGGGCAGCTGTGCCCAGGGACCTCTCCAGCACAAGCAGGAGTGAAACAAATCTTCATGCTAAATCCCATCTCTGCTGCAAACATCCAAGAGTCTCACCACAATTCCAAAGCATAACATTTGTAATTTCACCTCATAAAATTTCTTCACCTCATCAAGCTCCTTTCCCCTCCTTAAAACAGCTCACATCTCCTCTGTGTCCTCTTGAAACATTAATTTCTCTCAGTGCCTCATTCCCCTTGTCCTGGGTCTTTTCCCAAGGGCTTGCTCTTTGGGAGAGAGATTAAGCACCTCTGTTTGGTCACCCTGGCCATTGTCCCTGAACCCCACATCCTGGCCAGCCTCCTCTGTCATCCAGTGCATTTCCCTTCAGCCAAACACTCCATCTTCTGAAATGGCGGAGCTGCCAAGCAATTACCCAGTGAACAAGGCAGGCCAGTGAAAGGCAGATAATTG
Source organism: Chamaea fasciata (assembly GCF_029207755.1). Classification (NCBI taxonomy): domain Eukaryota; kingdom Metazoa; phylum Chordata; class Aves; order Passeriformes; family Sylviidae; genus Chamaea; species Chamaea fasciata. The sequence continues at coordinate 24,232,318 of NW_027094095.1, forward strand.
GGGATACACTGATGATAAAGTGCCACCAGCTCCCTCCTCCCCCTGCCTCCCCCAACAGCCTTTCATGTGTTCTAGAGTGCAACCTCAGCCTGAGTTCCCTTTCACTTGTGTGAGGCCAAAACAAGTGGCCTCAAGATGTGCTGACACAGAGCCTGAAGTCAGTCAGAGGACACAAGGGTCCCCACAACAAAAGGGCTTGGAAAAGGGACCCCAAAAACAACCTTGGGAGAGAAAAATATGGATATGACCCATGTTCACCTACAGTCATCCTGGATCTCACCCAGAACTGCCCCCAAACTGAAATGAAAGGAGAAGTGGAAATCAGAGGCACCAGCCATCCCTCTCCACATCAGGATGTGCTACAACTCAGAGGGAGAAGTGCCAGAACTGAGGCGAAAGCCACCAGGACCATGACTGTATTAGACTTTTGCACCTCAGAGGGATGTGGGAGAGCAGAGGGTGCTGCAATGTCCCTCCCATGGCTGCCTGCTTTTTGAGGTGTTCATACTCCCAGTACACCTTTACTTCTCAGAGCAGTGTCAAGAGCATCACATCTCAAACCCCACCTGAAAGGCATGAAATTGCATCATGACACTCCCTTCTGGCTGGAGGGAAAACAGAGTAAATCCACATCTGTGCCTCTGCTTTTAATGGCATGCAGATCTTCTCCTTGGGGACAAGCCACCTCAGGAAGAGGAACACATGCCCTGTTCCCTGTGGCTGCTGTCTCACCCCTCAGCAGCAGCAAGTCCGTGCAGGCAGAATGAACAGGGACTTTGCTGTTCCCAGCAGAGCTGGGACTGCTGGCCCAGAGTATCCTGCACGGACACTGCCAGCCAGCCACACTTCCAGACCCCTCCATTCACTGGAGTGCACGGACACCACTGTGCCCATGAGGGAAAGATGCCTCCATAGCACAGTGAATGCCCCCAGGGAATGCCAGGGGGTGCCTCTCCCACATGCGCCAAAGGCATCCTGCCTGTCCTCCAGCATCAGGAGCTGGCACTGTGCCACCCTGCCTGCCCAAGATTACCAGCAAGGGGAGGAAGGCAATGAGTGCTTGCTGGTCTTGGTTTCAGGGACTTGTCCCACCCTAACTCCAGGCAAAGCCAGAGCAGTCAGATCAGATCAGATCAGTCACCCCATCCCAAAGCCAAAATACTTTGGCACAACCAGGCTGCAGGCACTGCCTCCCCTCTTGCTTGCGTAGACCCATGACCCCTCTCAGATTCCAAGGGCCAGGGACTTTCCTTAAAAAGACACACAGCTACATGGACAGCACAGCCAAATGGGGCTACAACAGTGAGTAATGCCAATAATCCCACACAAACCATTTTCTTCAATGCTTCCCAGCATATTAATGAAAATCTTGATCATAAGCTGCACTGATTTCATACAGCTCTGTCTGCCTGGCAAACAGAAAAAGGTCAAGCAGACTTGCAAAGCTATGCCTTTTCCCTCCTAAACTCCTTAAATCTTTTTTTACATTCAAGTAGCTTCATGTTCCATCTGAAAAACAACCTCTCCAAGGCATGACCTGAGACTCTGGAAGCCCCATTAGCTCCAACCCTTGAACTCATCTCTCCAAATGACAAAAAGCAGCTGAGTAGCAGCTAATACCAGCCTTGGCAGCTGCTGCGCATTGCAGGTCAGCAGCAGAGGGGTTAGTTTGAAATCTGTGTTGCCTTTGGCAGCTGCTGCAAGCTACTAAGGCTGAAGTTTTTGAAGAGGTGTATTATACACCTTGCCACTGCCAAGGCCACATCCTGGGGATGGGCATCTCTGCTCAAGCAGTGTCTCAGCTACAAAGCAAGATGTGAGGTACAATCAGGACTGAGATGGAAAGGGGCTGAGGAATGAAGCAGCAAAATCTTAGGACTATGAACCTACATGGAAAACCAGAAAGAAATTGAGTTGATTAGTTGAGAGAAAAGCAGGGATGGGATGACCACCACTAACCAGCCCTGCAGCTCAACCTCTTGAGGAAAGGCAAGGAAGCACACTCACCTATCCTGGTGGGGAAGACGTCCTCGTTGTTAATGAGCATCTCGATCCAGTCCATCAGCATGCACATGTACTGCGGGGCCGACAGCTTGGTCGGCTTCTTGTACTTGCTGTCGTCCTGCCACCTGTACTCGTACTTGAGCCCCCCGGACATGATGGGGCAGCTCCTCTCCGTGCAGAATTCTGACATGGTGCCGTAGATGAGGTTGATGCGGTTGAAGAAGTCCACCACATGCACGGCAATCCAGTCGTTGATGCTCTCGCCGGGAGGCAGCTGCACCACTGCCTTCAGGTCCAGCCCGGACTTGAGGGAGGCCTGGGCTTTCTTGTACAGCTCAAAGCGCTGTGTGCCTGGCTCAAACTTCTTCCGGGGACGGAAGGTTTTGTCTTTGTTGAAGACTTGCTTGAGACACAGGGCCATTGCGGGCAGGGCCAGCCAGGGTGAGGGCAGGGGCTCAGAGCAACATGAAACCCAGGGCTGGGGTCTTCAGGGATGGAGGTTTCTGGGAGGAGAAGGAGACACATTTCGGTCACACATGCAGACAGCTGCATGTGTGGACACACTTGCAGGGGTTGGCACCAGAATGCTGACTGACCCCACTGACAGCACATGGGGACACAGACTTGGAGCGAGCTTCTGGTCCCTTCACACCCACCAGGGTGATCTGGAGCAGCTGCTGCCACCTCACACAGCAGCTCCTGGCACTGGAGAGGGTAAGCCCTGCCACATGTGCCCCATGCAATGCTTGATGGCAGACAGAGCCCTTCCTGCCTTCTGAGCACCCCAGGAGCACACCAGGCTTCAGCCAACCTCTTCCCTCCAGGCTTTTACCAACAAGAGCTGCAATAAAGTGAGGGCCATGATATCAGCAGAGTTCACTAGTTCGGGCAGTCCCACTCTGGTGGCCTTTTCCTTTCCTGGCAAAGGGGAAGCATCTCTTTCCCAGGGACTTGTCAGTACAAATAACCCCTGACCCTGCAGCAGCAGCTGGCAAGAGAGGCCCCAGGGACCACGCTGCGAGCGCAGCTGGCTGCTGGTTCACACAGCCTCAGCACCAGGATCAATGGGAAAAGGGGGGATTGTTTTTGTTGTTCTGCCTGGTATGTTTGTCCAAGAAAACAAAACCCACATCCGAAGAAGGGAAACGCAGCCCAGCACAGCAGAACAACATTGCCAGGATGCCGCCAGCTCTCCCAGCATGCACACAATGCACAGGGCAGCCCGTGGGGTGGTGGAGCTGATGCTCTGGGTGACTCCAGGGCTCAGCAAAGTGCTGAGCTCACCCCTTCCTGCCCAAGATTAGCAGCACAGATGAGGGCTGTATTTTCCTTTTCCTTCCTGAAATCCAGTGGAAATCCCATCCGCCCAAGGCTGTCCTGGATGGGCTGAAATTGTGCATTTTGTTACCTGCATTAATCACCAGTGGTGTTAATGTGAGACCAAGGCCTCCTGCTGCTTAATGCCTCGCTGAGGCTTAGGGAAGAGAAAGTCCTCCAACAGCCTCCCCCAGATGGGAAGAGATGGAGAAGCAGTTAAGAAAAAGGAAGGAAAATATTTATGGAAAAGGGAAGTGACTGACCCAAAGTCACAAGCAGGAGGGAATGGTGCAAACCTTGTATGAACATTCATCATTAAAAAGACAACTTTAGCCAAAAGCTTACTATTTAAATTCTGTTTTCTAAACTCAGTCCCGAGCCTGAGGCAGATCCTATTTTGTGATCAGCTAAATATCTCTCAAGTGAAACCTTCTGCTCCCCTTAAGGCTCACCCCGGGGTCATCACTGGGAGGCAGTAGGACCTAGTGATCATCTCAATTCCTGCAGGATCTGCCTGGCAGGGATTTCTGCACTGCAGCCTGCACGTGTAAAACCCTGTATGGATGCACACCCTGGTGTGGGTGGGAAGTCCAGCACAAATGCCATTAGTGCACAATCATGGTCCTTCCCATAGGCTGGAGCCAGAGCTTTGCCACCCTTACACAGCTCCCAGCACAGTGGTACCAAACCCCACCACACTCTGCTGTACCCAGGTACCAAAAAAGTGTGGTTTTAGGTGCTTTCTGCCCCACAGAGGGGGTCACAGCCATCACACAACGTTATGCAGTATGACTTCAAAACCAGGGTATCTGCAGACCTTCCCCATCTCTTGTGGCTGGGTGGGATTTTAATGGTCATATCCCTGTCATCCTCATTTACTGCCTCAGGGCAATGACTGGGAGATGTTTCTTGGATGCTTTTTCTTCCCTTGCTCCAAGCAACTTGCTCCAACCATGGCAAAGAGCTTGTTTCCCACTTCAAAAAAAAAGGGCACGATCTCTCCAAAATGCCAGCCAATGAAGCCAGCATGATGTCATGACTCCTATCTGTCCCTTGGGAATGGCCTGCGCTACAGCAGTCCTTATGGATCCCATGGGAGGCCAGGGGGCTCCGGGCACAGTCAGGCTCTAAAGAAAAGCCCTTATCGAGGGCTTCCTGGATTCCACATATTCAAGCACATCCTGTTGATAACACCTCTAAAAAAAACCTTCTGGAGAGTTTGCTAACACATAACGCTTTTAAAAATAAGTATGCATACATACATATATATTTATATATAACCACTGCAATAGGGATCCTAATTTAGTAATGTAGGAAGTGCTGGGATATGTTCAGGATGAGGCACTCAGCAGGCTTTGCCCGTAGGACAAAGTAGGAATGATGGGGCTGAGCAGTGCCTGGCCCTGCAGCCAGGTTTCCCTGGAATTTCAGCAAGGGAAGTCATGCCAAGAGACATTTCTCTGTGTCACCATTTCTCCTGGCCTTGGCTGTGTCTGCTCTGCTTCAGGAGCTGTTGCTGTTTGCAGACTCTTCCATACAGAGCCTGGGTTGTTCCATGGTGATGAGCAGCCACTCTGGCAGATGATATCCCATCAAACATGTCACTTGCAGGGGATGGCAGCAGTGAAACCAGTTCTCTTTCAGTGCCTCACACTGCAAGTCCTCCACAAATACTGAGCCACTGACTGGAAAATAAACATCTGCTGAAGCCAGACCTGTAACTCATCTACAACTGCAAAGTGCATCCCTGCATCATCCACAGCTGGATCTCTGTGTTACCCTGCAAGCTGCTCTCACTCATCAGGCAGGTGGGAATGTGTTTCGTGGTCCAGCACCATCTGAATAAAACACCAGTTAAAAAAAAAAAAAGAGCAACAAAACTGCTGAACATCTGCCAGGTGTTTCCCTACATGCATCTGTTCGAGTGGGAATGGAGAGTAAAATGCATTGCTGCCCAAGTGCTCGGAGCTGACCTGTCCCTGAGCCTGCAGGATGCCAGCATGCCACCACAGCCTCTCTGCTCCCCAGGCAGTGGTTCTCTTTTCAGGATCCTCATCATCACCACTACCAAATCACCAAGTCATTAAAAGACCTTGTTAATCCTTACTGGACAAAAATGTTCTCCAGAAATTACATTTAACACAAAGCCAAAAATACATCCTTGGGATTTATGACCTGAAGAAGCAGAGAGAGGCACTGAGCCAAAGAACACATTTGTTCTTTACCTCGCTTCAGAGCTTTCACTACCCAGAGAGATCCATGTAGAGGGAGAAGTATGGGAGCAGTGGTAGCCAGGACCAGGACATGAGATCCCAGTTCTGGCCCTTGCAGATGAGATGGGATGCATCAGCTTGGAGCAAACAGGCTTTGCAAAGTCACCCATGCCTCAGATTCCCCTCAGGCAGAGACTCAGCACCCACCTGTTTTCTGGGAGGAAAAGTAAAATCCCTTGAGAATGGACCAGGACACATCCTGAGTCTAGCTGGTGGAAAAGGGCCTCAGCCAATGCAAAATCAAATTCTCAGTTTCCACCTTTATGCATCCAACCCGACCGGCGCTCTTCCATCATTGACCAAGTATTAGGGGCAGATCCATGTAAAGAAATGGAAAATGGGAGATCTTCCAAGGCTTATGGTGCAAAGTTCAGCTGAGTCTGATGTTCAGGGCTGTCGTGTTCCTAGAAATCATGCTGTGGCCCACTGGGGCTTGGGGTGGGGCAGGAGACCCGTCCAAGTCCTAATTGCTGCTCAGACTGCCTGTTTTGGGAAATCCTAAGGGCGCAGTGCTATCCAACAAGCTTAGACAGCAACTTCCTACAACATGACCATACAGGTCCCGCCCCAGCCGGCGTGGGCAGCGCCGTGGCAGAAGCCTGCAGCTCTCTGCCCTCAGTTCCCACATGCAAAATCAAAGCTTTTCCAAGAGGAACCTTGGCAAAGGCTGCAAACCCTCTTCCCCACACCACAGTTCCCATCACAGGGTGGTGCTGGCACTCTGCGGGGGGGTCACAAATCCCTTTCTGAAGCATCTGCAAACCCCCAAATCAAACCTCATCCTATGCTTGGGAGTGAACAAGGAGTAAAGCAGGTGGAGCTGGAGACCTGCCTAGCTGTCACCGTGTCCCCATAGAGGATGTTTGGAAGAGGACGAGCAAAGCTTCTGGGAGGAAAGAGACTGACATTTCCCATGGGACATCCACACTGTGGTGTCCTTAGTGCTCACCCCCCATCCACGCTCCCAAAATAGCCTTAGCTTTGAGGAGCTTGGCTACAAACCCAGCTCAGTGGCCAGAAATCCCATCCCTGGCCATGAAGGCTGCTAGGCTTCAGTCCTGCCCCTGTTTTTGCTGCTGGCTTCAGTCCTGCTGCTGGTTTTAAAAGCAGCAGCAGAAGGAAAACTCAGTGGGGTTTAGCAAGAACCAAAAAAGCATAGGGTTAAGCTGTGCAAGGACAAGGCAGGACCACTGCTGGGGAGGCAGCAGGCACAGACGTGAAAAACTGATGTCCTAGATTGCTGGCAGGTCCAGAGACGAAAGGAAATGAACTGGATCGGAGGGATGCAAGTTCAGGGTCAGACTTAGCTGCTCATTTCAGGTTTGAGGGTTGTTTTTTTTTTTTTTTAATCTAAACTAGCTTCCCTTCCTTCCTTCCTTCCTTCCTTCCTTCCTTCCTTCCTTCCTTCCTTCCTTCCTTCCTTCCTTCCTTCCTTCCTTCCTTCCTTCCTTCCTTCCTTCCTTCCTTCCTTCCTTCCTTCCTATCATTTGAAAACCACAGAGGAACACAACAAGGCGAAGACTTTGTTGTAAATTAAAAACAACTCTGAAAGGTCCATTTAGAGACAACAAAACAAGAAGGCAGAGCGGGCAGAGCTGTGGTAGAGTGGCGTCCTCTTCCTTCTTGTCCCGCAGGCATGGGGGCAAGGTCACCAAAGAAAACCTCTTGTTTTGACCCCAAATAAGCTTTAGCCATAAACTCAGCAGGAAGATCAGAGAGATGTATTGCCAGACTCCAGGATGATGGTCACGGTGCTGGTCCCTGTCTCCCTGCCTCAGTGTACCCAGTTTCAAAACTGATCTCCCTCCCCAGACTCCCTTTATATTAAAGGGCTGCAACAGCAAAGGCTTCAGGGGGAAAAGTGCTTTGCAAGCATCTCTGGGAAGCACTAACAACCGTGAAGGATAAGGAGAGGAGAAAGCTCTGACACCAGCACCTTCCATGGCTCCAGTGCCAAGTGCATCCTCCCTGGATCCATCCCGAGACAGTGACACACTGGCAGAAGCATCTGCCTGGAAACTGCTGCATTAGCAGCACACTCCAACCCCTGTGGGCAGTGCAACCACTGGGGACCACAACGAGGGGTCCAGCACTGTGGGCAACCTGCAGGGAGATCCCAGCTCCTGCTGCTTTGGGGAGAGGCCAAGGAGGCAGAGCACAGACCTGTACAGCTCCAGACACCTTAGAGCAAAGTGTAGGTTAATTACCACCAGCTCTGCACATCCCCCTCGGGCTTCCCCAGGGAATCTTGCCTTTGGGGCACCCAAGTATCTGCTGCTTCTCTGCTTTAGGGGGATTCCCTTCTCCCCACCACCGGCAGTGTAAAAGTCCCACCCAGTCCCATCCCAGATGAGGGAGAAGGACAGCATCAGTTCAGCCACCATGTGCCAAAGCCCTGAGACAGACAGACAGCCTCCAGATGGACAGTCTGCCCAGAAACCTGCTGGCCCCAGCTGGCTTTTCACTGCTCTGGAAGCCTCACTGCCTGGCTGAGGAGTCAGCAGCCCTGTCCTGAGCTTCCCCTCAAGCCCCAAAAAAGTCCAGATGCAGTTTGGTCTTCAGCCTGTCCTAGAGCATCTCTGCAACCAGGGCTGCTTCTTGGGATTCATGCTTCAAAGATTTCTCCCAAGCAACCCTGAACAGCAGACACTGCAGCCCTGACCCAGGGAGGGGCTGTGGGCAAATGGTGCTTCCAGGGAAGGGAGCACACTCCCTCTTTTTACAAGCCTTTCCAGCCTTGTAATGATCTAAGGAAGAGGGGCTGCAGAAGGAGGGTGCTGGGGGGCAGAATCCTGGGGCACTGGTCCCACTGCCTCTGTGCTTCCTGCTGGAGCCAAGTCCCAGCTGGGCTGTCCGTGAGAAATGGGGTTATTGGCTGCTGATCCCAAATATAACCTAAACGATAGAAAATTCCAGGAAATGAGCCAAGACAAAATGCTGGGCAGGGGATCAAGGGCTGGGGGTACTTCAGAGAAGCCCTGGGCTTTCAGCAGCATCTCCCTAGTGCCAAACCTTCCTTGTGCAAACTCCCCTGGTGCCGCAGAGACCCATGAGAGCATCCATGAGCACAAATCCCTGGAGCAGAGCAGGACTCAGACCCCCACACTCCAGCTGGGGACAGCTGCCAGCGGGAAGCTGTGCTGGTGCTTCCCCCAACTCACATGGTGCCTGGAAATCCCCAGCTCGTGAGAATCAGACCTGGATGGCTTCCAGGAACGAGACTGTTTACACCCGCCCTACAGATGTCCCCTGCAGTCCCCCTGCTCTGTCCTGCCCTCTGCCCTGCCTCCCTGCCACACCACCAGCAGAGCAGCAGCTCTGTGGCCCAGAGGCACCAATAAAGTTTTTCCCGGATCACGCAAGACACCTCCAAGCAGAAAAGCAAAGCAGCATCTCTCCCGGTTAGAGGCAGCATGACTCGCTCATTTTAGGCGCTACTCAGTGGCGCTGGGGGCTTTTTGGGAGTACCTCATTCCTGGGAGCTGAGATCTCACTGCTACTATCAGTAACTTGCTGCGAGCCCTGAAAAGAAGCGTCCAGTGGCCTCAGTGGTGTCCAACAGCTCTGGTTCAGTCCCAAGGGTGATTACTCTGTTGTCAGAGCCGTAATTCCAAACACCCGGAGCTCCAGGCCTGCGAGCTCAAGGAAGAAGACGAGAGGAGATAAGCCAGCTGCTGAAAACCCATCTCCGCCGCTCGCTCTCAAACCAGTTCCCCCGCCCACAACTTTCCGCCCTCCCTCCGACACCGGCAAAGCCGCTGCCGGGGCCGTCCCGTTCGGGAAAGGCGTGTGCTGCCGTCCCCTGCCTGTGCCCCTGCCCCCGAGGGACCCCACTCCCTGCGCACCGCCGCTCACTGGCACGGATCCCTGCCCAGCATCCCCAAAACAGGCTCCCTGGTATTTACACACTGGCTGCTGAGCAGAGACACCCCAGAGGAAGGGGAAGAGCTTCTGCAGGCGTCCATGGCCCGGCTGGGTAAAGAATTGCTCTTTCCTAGGCTAATGCCAACCCAGGTCTTGGCCATCTCTTGCTGAAAACACCCCAGGAGCGTCGTCAGGGGTGCGGTGCTGACTTTTTACCTCCCAGGACTCACCTCATCCCGCGGCGCGGCGGCTTCCAGTCTCAAATCCCTCCGCTGCACTTTCTGCTCTTATCCAGGAAAAAGAAAAAAAATAAAAAATTAAAAAGATACAAAGTCCAAGCCAGGCTCTCTTTCGGGACTATTGGCAGTTTGGGGATCGCAGCAGCAACAGCGGCAGGGAGAACTGCCTCGCTCCAGCGCTCACGGGGGTTTCGTTAGAGAAACCGGGGCCGAGGGATTTTCTCCGGTCAGTGATGTCACATCCTGACCCTGCCGGCAGCTCCAGCTGTCCCTGGAAAACCCGCTTGGCAGCGGGTCTGCCAGCCCCCACCATCCGTGGGCTCGCAGACTCATGGGTGGGCGCTCACTCACACCCACACCCCCGCACCATTCCTGGAGGCTGAGATCCTTCTTGGCGTGCAGAACCGTGCCGCTGGCTGGCTCCGGCTTTCACAGGACAGCAGGGAGCTGAGGAAAGGAGATGAAATCCCGGAGTGTTTTCCCCTCCTCCCCCCATCTTTTCACAGTCCCGGTCCCTTCATCCTTCCCCGCTCTGCACACACAAAAAAGCAGCCGGGGGTTTCCATGCCAGGCCAAGCCGGACACCATCCAAAACAGAAATGCCGGAGAGGGGAAAAGAAAAAAAAACTTTCTCTGCACAGAGCACTTACTTTCCGTCTCAGTCGGAGGTGGGGTGAGTTCTGAAGCGCGCTGCGGTATTTAAATCCTGCTCAGCAAAGGCAAGCCTGAGCCAGCACGCTCGGCGCCGGCAGGAGCGGCCAGTCAGCGTGGGATGGCTTGGCAGGAGCCGGGATCTGCTTTGGGGTCAGAGTCCCGCGTGGGGCTGGAACACCGGTGTGCACCCCACGGGTGATGCCGGTGCGTGTCGCAGCAGGGGGAGGCAGAGCGCGGCCCTGACACTCACGGTTCCCTTCCTGGCACGGTGACGTGTCGCTCCCAGGGGATGAGATGTGTGATGCTCTGGCCTCACTGAAATGTCTGCAAATTGTTTGGCACCGAGACAGTTCTAGAGAGGGAAACGTTTCTAGCCTTTCTTACATGTGTGTTAAACTCGGGTGGAGCCAAGTGTTTGAAGGTGATGGGGCAAGCTGGGGAGTGGGGCACAGGGCAAGGAGGATGTGGCTAATGGGCATGTTTGCATAAAGCTGGAGGGTTTAGGGTGAGGGTTTGATTTCCTGAACTCTGCCTGGCATCCCCTGGTGCTGCAGCTGTGGATTTATCTCCCAACCCCATGCAGCCTGTGCATCCAGCAGGATCCAAACTCCTTTCCCCACGACAAGGCTTCTCAGCTGCAGGTGATACCAGGGTTTGCTCTAGAGGCACAATGTTCAGAGGCAGCCTTTAAAAATACATTCATCCAGCAGCCTCCCAGACCAGCCAGCCACGAGGGAGCTCAGCCCAGCCCTGCAAGGCATTTACTCTCCTTTCCTCCCTCTCTTTGTGAGGTTGGTTTGGTGCAGGTGCAATCGACACCCTTTGGCACCTGTAGCAGTGTCCTATTAGAAGTGAAGAAGACACTGTAGGGCCCATTTCACTGGGCAACAGCCACTGGTTGATCACTTCTGACTGGAGCTGAAGGGAATTGGAGCCTGCACACCCCAGAAGCCCCTTGCTTTTCTGCCTGTCCCCGTTTGGGACATGGCTGAAGGGCAGGCCCCGAACCAGGTGACAGGAGAAGGACACACCAAGGACATGCAGGATTCATCTGTGCTCTGCATCCACTACAGCATGAGATGGCTGAGGTGTCTCACATCTGCAGAAAAGGTAAAAACCCTGAGGTGAAGTGCCCTGCACAGCTCTTGAGGTAGGAGGGAAGCACAGGCTGTCAAATTCATCTGTCCAGCTGCTTCCACCACCCCCACCATCAGCTAACCAAGGACAACAGCCATAACCTCAGAGCTCAACTCTGTGTGTGCACCCTCCCCAGACCTGCAGGCTGAGCCTTTTCCACATCAGCCTTGCCCTGCTCGTGAGTGAATCTCTCTTGAGCAGGGCAATTGCAATCATTGCAGGTAGTCTCAGGTCAAAGTAACACCCCTAAAATCAGAATCAAGCTCAAGTAATCCAGCAGGCTCTTCGTGGTCACTGGCAAACCAGCCACATTCCTGACTCCAGCAGGTTCAGGCGAAGTCTTTTCTCATCCCCAATGCTGGATGCTCATTACAGCCATCCCAAGTCCCAGCAAGGGCTGAGCAATGCTGCTGTCCTCCATCCTGGGGACCTGGGATGCAGGAAACAACAAAATGTCCTCAGATCTTGTGAGCGGGAGATGGAGGTCTGTGGAGCAGATGTAACCCCCACAGCAAATGCCAAGCCAGGAGGAAACTTTCAGCTGAAATCCCTGCAGAAAATGGGCAGAAATCCAAAAGTGAGGGGGCTTGGCCGAATAGCAAAGATCCCAAAGGCAAATCATAGCCAGGATTTACATCCAGGCACGATAGAGCCAAAATACTTGGAGGCGAGATGGGGTCCTCCCACTGTCAGTGGTCTGGAGGCAAAGGAGAGGGGCCAGGAGAACAGCAGGAGGGCTGGAGTTATATCAGCTGTAGCACCACAAGTCCACAGAGGTGCTCAGCACCTTCTGCTCAGGGACTTACCCCTTCTCATGAGGTTTTGGAAACCTCACAGAGCAGAGAGCCCAGGGTCCCAGAGCCCCCCGGGATCCCAGCTGTGGGGAGGGGAAGCAGGAATCACTTGGGAGAGAGGAAAAGGTTCCAGGGACAGGTTTGGGGAAGGAGGGATGTGTTATTGTGAAGAGGGCATTTGTCTGCCCTGGAGGAAGGAAGAGGGGAATGCTGGCCTTGTTCCTGGAGGCAGGTGCATGGCTGAATTTATCAGGGGAAGGAAGCAGGGACGGAAGGAGCCCGGAGCACTGGGCGTCTCCATCAGAGCTCATGGGCAGCCACGGGAAGAGGCCCAGGACAGTGAAGCAGCTTTGCAAGCCTTGTCAGGACACGGCTGCACCAGGGGGGAGCATGGGGGAACCCCTTCGCAGCCCCCACCACTGCGCTGGGCCCTCACACAGTGCCCTCCCTGCACAGCACCTCGTGGGCACAGCCACTTCAGCAACCAGGGAGATGTTTGTTCCCAGGCAGGGCTTGAAGGCTGTGAATGCCTGTGCAGACCAGAAGACAAAGCAGAGGGAGCAGTGGGTTTGCTCTGGTTATTCCCAGGGAGGAATGGGACGTGACCAGAAAAGTTTGCCTCAGCTATGCAGCATCAGGAACAGTCAGTTCCGTGCTCTGCTCCACTGTGTCCTGGGCAAACTCAGAGACGGGGAGTGAGAACTTCTTCATCTCTGGACCAGAGGCACTGGAGCCTTGCCATTTTCTAAGGCACAGGGAAAAAAGCCAGGCACAGATGAAAAAGCACTGGAGTCATCATTTTAAGGGAGGGTAAGAATGTTGTCCATCAATCTGCACTTCCTTGATTGCTTTGACTGACGCTTTACTCCCTTGGGAGCAGGATGGGCCCTGGATTTATCTCCCCAGGGTGACAGGGGCAGGTGGGCAAGCCAGAAGTTTGAGATGCTGGTAACAAAGAACTTCTGCCTGCAAAACTTGCTCCACCACTCCTAGCAGGGAATTCCTTCCACTTCCCAGTCCTGGGCTCTCCTCCAGCTGGAGGCAGACCACAGCCAGCACTGAGGGGGCTCCTACAGCACCTGCTTCAGCCAGCAAGTCCTTGCTGAGGATGCTGAAGAGGCTGAAGTTTATATTGGGCCACTGGGAGTCTTGGGCTTCTTCTCCCTGAATGTGCCCATTTCACGGCTACTCAAACCAGACTCATCCATCTTGGGAAGATCCTGGCCCAAAAAAAGACTGGCAATCAGTAAAACATGCTGGGAAACTACTGCAGAATGTTTGCCCTCCCCGAGGTGGGACGCTTTCAGGTGGGATCCAGGGCACGGGGCTGGTGGAACCATGAGCTGAACTCAGCTCAGCCCAGCTCGTGATGGACCATACAGGAGCAGCATGAGCATCTATATGGTTCTCAGCACACAACTCACAAAGTTCACAAAGCTGAGCAGACAGGCTCAGGCAAGCCGTGTGTGAGCTCAGCATCAGGAGACAAACCTTCCCTCTAGTGGCTGGATGGCACATGCATCCCACAGCCACCTTCTCTGTTACCTCTCTCCGCATGCCAAGCCTAACAGCATTATTTTTCTTTCACCATCCCTAAGGCTCAGCACAGATCCTGAGGGCATCAAATCTTAAAAATTCTATGTGAGTTTTTCGTGGCTTAAAACTGGCGCAGCCGCTCATTTGCACAAAGCCAGGCAGCCCCGGGGGTCTGTGTCCACCCCGCAGCCTGTAGTGCCCACACTCAGCCTGCGCCGAGGCTGTGCCGGGCAGCACAGTTCATGCACAAGGGCGTCCCAGGCACGGGAGAAGCCACAAACCACCGCTGGTTTCTGCAGTAAGGGCAGTTTGTAGGGCCAGTTCTTCAGCTGGGTTACTCCCCCTTGCAGCAGTCATTCAGTGGGGCTGAGGAGTAGACCTAGAGATTCTGTTATTTTTGTTATTCTGTTTTGTTATTTCTGCTGTTCTGTTCTTTTTATTATGGGTCTTCATCCCAGTTTCAGGCTCATCACTGGCCATTTGTGCCTCTTTTAAAGCCCCAGAGAAGTTCTTATTTTAGGAAAAAAAAGAAAGAAAAAAAAGAAAAAAAAAAAAGAAACCAACCCTGATGGTGTTGAGACAGGTATAAGAATTACAAAAGAAGGGCCTCAGAAAATCACGCCTGATCTATTAATCTAATAGCAAGCCTGTTATCTCCTAAGTGTAATTAAGCAATTTGCAAGTTCCCAAAAGCAATGTTGGTATGAAAGGTTTGTTAACACAACAGCCTATTCTTGGGTTGAAAAATAAATGCATCTGTGTAAACAATAAGGTCTGTTCCATGAAACCCATAAAGGAAAAATGTAAACAACCTGAATCTTAGCACGTACACACAAATCATCTTCTGACCAAAAAATGAAGTAGTAAGAAAACTACCAGTCAATAGGTGTTGCACACGAAACAACAGTCTGTATCAAAGAAGTGATGTGAATAAAGCCTTGGCTTTTTCCGCAGGAAGAAAACGGAATCTCGGCTGACACATTCCAATATGTGATGACCCGAGGCGATGGCGGGAGGCGACGGACGAGGCTGCGGGGAAAAAGGAGGCGGGCCCAGCCGAGCCGGGACCTGAGAGACGGAATCCACAAAGCCGCGAACGCACGAACAGCCCGCAGCGCCAGGAAATTCAAGCGGCGAATGCACAAAGCAGCGAAAGACTGCGCCTCCAGGCGGCCGTGGGACGGCCCCAAAGGCACAAAGACAAGAAGCGGCGGCGGAGCGGGAGGCGAGCGGGGAGCGCCCGGGGCCGCGAAGGGCGCGGAAAGCACAGAAACAACCAGAGAAACAAACCACAGAAACGACCAGAGAGACAACCAGAGAAACAAACACAGAAACAACCAGGGAAACAAACACAGAAACAAACACAGAAACAACCAGAGCTGCCGGGAGGGCGGCGCCAGGGGGCAGCAGCGAGCACGGAGAAATGCACTGCGGCCACAGAGCCGGGGGGCGGGGAGACAGCGGGAGAGCTGCTCCACGCCGCGGAGGATCCGCGCCGCACCGCGGAATGTGGAAATACGCGCCGCGGCGCGCATTATGAAACTACGCGCCGCGTAGCAGGCAAATTGCGCAATATGCAAATTGCGCAATATGCAAATTGCGCAATATGCAAATTGCCCGATATGCAAATAATCATGTGCGTGGTATGCAAATTATGCAATATGCAAATATCTGCGCATCGTATGGAAATTACGCGCTATGTAAAATATGCGGGGCATCGTATGCAAATTGCGGAATATGCAAATTACGTGGTCGGCATTATGCAAATTGCGCAGTAAGCAGATTACGCGCCGCGCCGCGGGGTATGAAATAACGCGGCGCGTAGTGAGGAAATTACGCGCCGCGCCACGATTATCGGAGGACACGCGCCGAAGCGCGGCCGCGGGGGAGCGTCCGGACCGGGAGTTTCAAAAAGGGCTCAAAGACGGGAAATCCCGGAGCCACCAATTTCAGCTGACGGAAAAGCTCAGACCGGGGCGGGCGCTTCTATTGCGCTAACTGGGGATCGAACGGGAGAAAAGGAAATTGCCGACTTTATTACTACTGCGTAGAAAACAACACAAGAGTAGAGGTACAAAATGCCTTTTCCATCGAAAGGTGGGACGACTTGGGGCAGTTTTTGTGGGCAGCGGCCATGTGGGAAGAGATGGTAGCCACAAAATCGTTACCGACTTGGTCTTTTATTAGAAGTTCGTTACAAAAACTACAATTTGCTGAAGGGACCGCAGCTGCTGCGGCAACCGCCCCCCCCGCGGGCTCCAGAGACCTCTGGGTCAGTAGCTCCCGTGTCTGCACGGCCTTTTCTGTTCGCTCTACCCACGAACGATGGAAAAGCTTCCTTTGAAATCCGTTTTTCATCTTGAAAAGACTATTTAAAAATGTTATATCCACTTGGAAACTTCTTTCAGTCCAAACCAGGTGAAGACGCGGCCGCACCGGGAACCGAAAAAAAACAAAAAACAAAAAACAAAAAAAGCCGGGAGCCGGGATCTGTGTGCATGTGGCTGTGTCCAGTGGTTCCGGCGGGACACAGTGTCCCCGGGCGGCGATGCGGGGTGGCCTCTCCCGCTCCTCGGGAAGCCGCGGTGGCTCCGCGCGGGTGAGTTTGATGCTGCAGAAAGCCCCGAGCCCCGGGCACCGCTCGGTTCGCAGCTCCATGCGGAACGCCCCCGCGCTGCGGACGGCAGCAAGCGGAGCACGTTTCCAACTCCCAGCTCCTCCCCACAGCTGACGGCTCCAATCTGTTCCCTCCCGGGCTCTGCGCGCCCTTTCCAGCAGCCCCCGCGGCTCTGCCGGGGCCGGAGGAGGGAGCTACAAGCGCTTTGGGCCTTTTGAACCTTTTCTGCATGTGTTTGCGGTGCTTTTCTCCCTTTTTCGTTTTTTTTGTGTTGCTTTTCCCCTCCGGTTTTCTACCGCGGGTGTTTTGGGGGTCGACGGGGATGCAGCAGCCCCAGGAGGGCTGTGGCGGGCTGAGTCACACAACAACCTATTCTTGGGTTGAAAAAGAGCATCTCTTTCATGAGAACCCATAAGGAAATCCATAAAGGAAAAATGTAAAGAACCCGAATCTTAGCATGTACACACAAATCCCCTTCAGACCAAAAAAATGAAGTAGTAAGAAGACTACCAGCCAATAGGTGTTGCACACGAAACAACAGTCTGTAAAAACCGTATAAAGTAAGATAAGTGAATAAAGAATTGGCTTTTCCAATATTAAGAAAATGGAGTCTCTGCAAAATTACAATATAATGGGTTGAAAAAAACACTTCTCAAAATTACAGGTAGTGATCACTACAGCGTTATACCTGAGAATTTGATCTTTTATGCTCAGAAAGAGCCTGTGGTGTAGGTTTGGAAGCCATAGATTTCACTCTCAGGGATGTTACATTACAGCTATATTAAAAATGAATGCAGCAGCTTTGACTTCTTCAAAGCAGGAAGTGAATAATTAATCAAAACAGCCCTTCTATCAGCAAAGGAAAAATTATAAATGGAGCATGAACACTATAAACCAGAAGTAGAAATGCCTTTTAATAAAGGTGATTTGCTGTTCAGATTATCACAGCCCTATCCACACCTCCTGTGATTGATTATTCCCCTGCTCTGCAGACTGCTCTGTACTCACTCAATGAACAGAAACCAAAAGACATTACCAGGGAGCAAGACCATCTCCTTTCAGCAAGGCCCCAAGAGAAAATCTGCCTCTTTTAGAAACATCCTGCAATTTTCTGACTGGATGGGAGTTCACACATAACATCTATGAGCTGGTGGTAAAATAGACCTCAACACAAAACTGCAGTGTGTAGGTTTAGTGCTCAGCTGAAGTGTTCATGTGATAAAATCAGAGAATGGGTTGGGTTGGAAGGGACCTTTCAAAGGTCATGTAGTGCCAAGAATGGGCTGAGGAATACAGTGACAGTGGGAATTACAGCAATGGGATCCTACAACTACACGGCAAAAAGATGCTACAAGAAACCTTCATAACCCATCACAGCTTTGTGTCAGGTTGTGGTTAATGAAGAAAGTTGATCCCAGCCATGCCCTCCAACAGAGACACAAACTGCAGATCCTTCCTTCCCCCCTTTCTCTGGCAAAGGAGGGAATGGATGCTTGCCAGCTCCAGCAGGCTGACAAGGTGCAATGTGGCCCAGGGATAATTAGTGCTAAGGATGAGTTAGTGCTGGGGTTTGATGTAGACATGAGAAGCATTGCAGTGTTGCTTCTGGAAGATCCTGGCTGTCCTGTGTCCCCCGTGCAGTGGTGACAGTGCTGGCTGCAGATCACACTGCTGCAGTGTCCTTGTCCATGGATGTGCTGCCTGCCTCTGCGGGGAGTGAACATTAGAGACGCTCAAAGCATCAGTTTTGGGATTCTTTTGCTGGAGGCAGGTTTAAAACCCCCAGTCTGCTGCAGTCTGTGAAACCAGGCTCTGACCAACACTGCTGTGTTAAAGCAGCTCTGCATGCTCATACCAGGACTTTTTTTTCACTTGACAAACAAGAAGCTGGCTGGTGACTCTCCCTGTCACAATGCCAGTCCATCTTCCCTTTATTATGGATAGTGCCTCTCCTGAAGTGGTAACAAGAGTTATTTTTTGTTCCTTCAAATGCCATTTGTGCGTTGGCTGACTAGATGCCAGCCTGAGAAAAAATAATCCTGTAAAACAGGCAATGATTCCTCTACACTATTAAAAATATGCTAAAAAAATAAAACCATGTTCATACTGCTCAAAAACAACATCTCAAAGACAGAAACATCACAACAGAATAAATACATCAATTAAAAAAATTTCCCAGATCAAATCTAGTGACTGTTTTTTTTAATCCTGAGAAAAGCTCAGACCACAATATACATCTGTGTAAGAAACCTCACAGAGATACAAAGAGGTGTCTGTCTTAGGCCATTGCTCCTATTCTTTCTTCTTGATGGACAAGCCTGTATGAATTCCACAGAGATTAAAAAGCACTGAGCCATGCAATTATAATGGTGGAGGGCATTTAAAATGCCTTTACTGAGAAGAAACGCTGGTTGTTATCTCCTTCCTGATGTCAGTACAGCCTGTTACACAGTTCCCCTTCTGTCACTTTATTTCAGATTTCCACAACCCAGCAGGCAGCAGAAAGTAAAAGGACAGGGAAAATGGCTTTTTCTGATGAAGTTACACTGAAGTACTGGGCTCCATTTTTTGGCAATTAGTTACTGTTGTTCAAATGGCCCAAGTCCTAATCTTGCATCAGTGCCAGACAGGCTTGACAGCACTCTCCAGAAGTCTGCAGACTCTTCCTGTGGCCAAATCCAAGCTGTGAAACAGGAGACACTGGGACCACCCCTCCTGGGGCCCCCTGCCTGCTGCTGGCTCCTTTCACCACGGGCCAGGCTCTATGACTTGTCAGAAGCCTGCCCAGGTCTCAGTTCTCTTCCAAGCCCACTTTGCTCAAGCTCTGCAATAACTGACATGTATTTAAATTCACTGGATCTGTGGTTGAAGGTCTCCACCAAGGCGTAGGTCTCGGAGCGATCCGTGGCGTAGAAGAGCTGCACCTGGTTGGCCAAGCACTGGGCATCCTGCACCACCTGGCAGTGAGAACAGAGCTGTCACCATCGGGCTGTGCCAGTGTCCCATTGGGAAAGAAATGCCACAGCCCTTCTCACGACATGGCTCAACTCCAAGTCGCCTTAGTTCAGCAAATCTCTTAACAAACCACCTCCCTGTGGCTCCTGACCTACTTAAACACTCCAACACTGTGTGTTTTAGCAACTGTCCAGCTGTGCATCTGCCTTAGAGGTCAAGTGGGCCTTTTGTGAGCCCGGCCCACTCCAAGATGCACCAAGTCCTCATTTTTCCCTTCTAACAGCTGACTTACTTGCAAAGACTGATTGTTTGCTCTGAGATCCAACAGGGAAAAGGAAAAGCATTACCAATTACTCTGCTTATTGTTTCAGAAGGGGTGTCAGGAGCTCAATTAGAGAAGGGATATTTTAACCATGCTGTTCCACCACTACAGTACCCAGTGCCACCAGTCCAGGCACTGGGACAGTTTTGCCAATAACAGTGTGCCTACACAGAGACCAGTGTGCACAAAGTGAACACACAACTCTGGAGTCTCCTGCTTTGACAAATAGGATTAAGCTTCAAAACACTGTTTTAACTTGTTTGCAGGCAGCAACAGCTTTCATTTAAATTTGCTTCTGTTAGTAAGAAAAATAGAAGCTTTGTTTTTTTACAATGATCAACTATAATACCCAAATTAAAAAAAAAAAAAAAAAAAAAAAGGAATGCATAAACTGAAATCAAAGACTGATGATTCCCTTCTGGCTTTCCCTAGCCTTAAGTACATTAGGTTAAAGAAAGACAGTGAGACCATTCTTTGGCAAAGGGTCTTTGAAAGGCTTCACTGTAATCTGATTTTAATTCAAAACTGTAGGAGGAGTTGCAGCATAAAACAAAGGAAGGCAATGAGCAGACCTCTCTTACCAAGAACTTGGAGTCCATTTCTGCTGTCATTAGTACTATCCCTTTCTCCTTCTGCAGATCAGGATAATGGTACAAGACCAACTGGCTTGGAGCAGCTTCACCTTGGGTCTGAAAGAAAGAAACCTGTCAGTATCCCATAAAAACCTTCACTCCACTGCAGATTTGGGTGCTTGATTACAAAACCTTGAGCATTAACTGCCACAGAGGCAGTTACTTCCCAGGGCTTAAGGGTCAGTCCCAATTAGAAGTTCATTATTCTCAGTATTTACAGAAAACAAGGGATTTGCAGAGTAAGGTTGTTTTGTTTTTTTTTTTTCCTTGACTAAAGACCATTTTGCATTTAAAAGAACCCACAATTTTTAGGAAGGTATTTCATCTTACAGCATCTACTGGTATTTTAAGCAGCCTGCACCAACAGTTCTAAAAAGCTTGGCTCTTGCTCATGTTTTGAGACTACTGAATTTCTACCTCATTCTCCTCTACATCAGAAGGACACTTACTAATTTACCTGTAACTAATGTACAATTAAACCAGAATTAATAATAGACTTTGTCATTATTATTATCAAGTTAAGCTAGACACCGTGTTGGCTAAACTATTTAGTAAATACCATGTATTGCAATATGCTGATATTATCTATTTCTGGATCCTAAGTCAATTTTGAAGTTTTTATCTCAAACACTCACCTGAACATTTATCAGGGAAGTGAAGTGTAATTCTGTTCCAGACCACTGCCCCACGAAGAACTCATAACCTTCTTTTCTTGGCAAAGCATACAGAAACTGCAGAAAAATTATTTTTAAAAAACCCAACAAACAACAACAACAGCAAAACAAACAAAAAAACAAACCAAAACAAAAACACCAAAAAAACCAACCAAAAAAACCCCACCAAAAAACAATTTTCCCTTACATAGAACAAAATGCTGCCTGTGTCACACTGGTCTCCAGCATTAGTGTTTTAGTGACAGAACCACAACAGAAAAAAAGACATTCTTTGTCCCACCACAAGTGACAGGACAGCAAAAACCAGACTTCAAAGCACACAATAAAGTAGAATTACCCTATCAGCATTAATTCATTAGCAAATATCTTGACAAATACTTTTATCAGTATTTTGAGACATAAAAAGGAAAGGAAAGTGGAGAACATTCAGAGTCTGACCTTTTTGTTCTCATCTAGAAAACTAACAGCAGAAATGGTCAAATACAAGGTAAGGAGCAGAGCATTTCATCCTGTCATTTCATCAGCTGCTCCAGAACAGGCAGCACCTCTCAGACATTTACAGCCTGTCCAGCTCCACAGGGTACAGACTTGTTTTCCCACACCAATGGAAGGGCAACACGGGAGCAGAAAATCTTGCAGGATACCTGACTGAATGCCAGGGCACTGTACAGAGATGCACTTCAGGCTATAAATAACTTCCCAATCTCAAAGTAGCTCGGGAAGCCAGATACATTTGATCTTGCTCTTGGCAAGTGAAGTAGATAGGACTAATCCATCAACCCAGTAAAGTCTCCATTTCCTGGGAGATTCTGTGCTGTTCTCTCAACCCTCCATCTCTTCTATCTAGATCAAACGGTTTCATACGGATGAATGGGCACTGTTTTATCTGAGCACCAGGACAAGTGTTTGAACACCTGGATTTTACTAATCAGGCTGATACAATGGGCATGAACACAGGAGGGTCAAAAGTTAATGGATCAGACTTTGAAGAGAAGCATTGCACTGCTGTACATACCGATGGACAGTTCTGGGCTCTCTTCCACATCACATCAAACTTGTCTGCCTTTGGGGAAGAAGAAAGAGAACTTCATTTTTACTAACACAAACATGGATGCAGAGCTGTTCACAATCACCTCATTAATTTTTAGAGGGTACAGCTTCCACCTGGAGAAGGTCCCACTGCAGGGACAGGTGGCAATGAGTGCATGGAAAGTTGCATTTAGTTCTTATTTACCTAAAAGTCATCAGCAACCCGTTTTAACAAGGCTGTCTCTAAAATGCAGCAGCAAAATCCTTGGATCCAGAGCTTCATTCCCTGGATGTGGGGGCCCCAGGCCTGAGGCTTACATTACATCCTCTTTCAGTAATTGCTCCACTGCATCATGTAGTGTCAACAGCTGAGTGAGACAACACATCCCTGGCTCCAAATTGTGGATTTACATCATTGTCATCTGTTCCTCAGTATAAAAATGCATTCAGTATAAATATACACTCAATAACATACTTTCTGCTTAGGTTTAAATTAAAACCACAACCCTACTTAGTCAGTCCTGATGAAACCTGGCAATCTCATTTACATGTTCTCTGTGTTTCCCAAAATCTTTTGCCCAAATTTTTTTTTTCTTTTTTTTTTTTTCTTTTCTTCCCAGCACTATATTAATATCTAATCTTAGGTGTTCAGGAAAGAAAACATATGCCATTCATCAACAAGAAATTCCTTCATGTGTACTTTTGAGCATGGGAGAATTATAAACCAGCTTTCCTCCAGCCAACAAAAAGCTTCTGGCAAAAGACAAAGGGTGTTTTTCTCCTTGATGACACCAAGAACTGCTTCCTAATGTGCCTGGGATCTGGTTTACATTGAAGTCTTAAAAAGCTTCCAACACTCCTCCTAAAACAGTGCACCAAAGCACAGTGCCAGCCCCACTAATGAAAGACCTACATCATTTTAACTGGAGTCCCTGGCTTTGGCCCTGTGCTACAGTAAAAGTGCAAGTCAAACTATTTTCACAACATCCACATGCCGGGAAAACCAAAACATGAGGCTGCTTGACTTCAAATCCCACACTTCCACTTTCAGAGCATACAGCCCATCACACATTTAGAACACTGCCTCCCCCTGAATTCAGTTGCAGCACAAAGGGTCAAATACAATTATAAATCAGACCCCAGATCTAAATGAGGTTTCAAGAACTCAAGGAACACACAGTTGTGAAAAGACAGATTTAAGAGATCACAATCACGGAATGACCCTGAAGAATAAAGAGAAATCCCCAAAGTGAAAAAAGCCTCCTCCAGCTTAATGCAAACTAAGAACAATTAACATCTGGAAAAGTCATCAGGAGTAAGAAGTATGATCTTATCTCAGGAAACACCCTGCAATCTCAAGAAAGACAGTGCTGCCAATAATTGTGAATATATGAAATTAAGTCCTAAGTGATTAGCAACATGCAAGTTACCAGCCAAGTGCTCTAGGACTGCCACATCAACCTTGAGGCAGCTGCCTGTGCTGCAGGGAAGAGGGCAAAGAAACAAGCAACTCTGAGAAAAAGTAAATAACTTTAAAAATACAAATGCTACTTAATAAACACTAGGGCCTTGTGAAGAGTATTGGATGCTTATATTAAAATAAGCCTGGAAATTCCAGCCAGGTGTGCAGAAAAAGGTCCTTGATTTACTGAGACTCCTCTGAGTGAGGAAAAAAAAGGGGATGCATTTCTGAAAACAAAAGCCTTTGTTTGGGGCAATAAAATCACTCAGCCCAGAAAGTAAGTTTGTTCTTGAAACCTCAACCTCCTTTAATGACTGCTTTCAAAAGCAGCAGAACCTCAGTTGGAAAGGAAAGCTTTGCATGCTGGCTTTCAAGTGCAGAACTATAGAGAAACTACTTACAGGAATAACAGCATAAACTGTGTCTTTTGCAGAAAAATACTGATTCCAAATCTGTAGGAAACAAAGAAATGAGATACAGTTAAATCCAGCATTTAGCAGTAATGTTACATGCTTTAAAATGCAAACTAACCTTTGTAAGCACTTTGGGAAGTCATTTTTCAGTCAAGCCTGACCTTCCTGCTAATGCAACACACTTCTCCAAAGGTTCCAATGTACCAAAGGACAGATTCCAACCAGAAATCAGCAGTGGGCTCAGAGGTGGCTCGGTATTTATTAACCATCAGAAATGTTTCTCATATTTTTCCCAACAATCACACTAATGACTTTTGGTTGGCTTTTTTGGTGGTGTTTTTTTTTTTTTGGTTTTGTGAGTTTTTTGGGGTTTGTTTGTTTGTTTGTTTGTTTGTTTTTGTTTTGTTTGGTTGGTTTTTTTTTAATGAAGAACTTACAAAACATTCTCAAAAGAAGACAAGTCTTTGCATGGTGCTCCTCTGTGTTAAGTCTTTCTTCACCACAGCAGAATGGCAATACCCAGTGCACCTGCACCTCCTAGAAGGACTTACCTAGATGGAGAAAACTTGATTTTCTCCTGTGGATCCCCATGCAAATATGCTTTTTGTAAATACACATCCACAGCAATGTTTTACTTTTCAGTTTAAGTAAAATTTCCATCCTTACATGTAGATTACTATTAAGCACAGATGTGAAGCCAAGTTCATTCCATTTAAATCCATCACCTGTGTTATCTCCTCTGCTGATTTTTCTTTCACCATCTCAACATTAAGAACTGAATCAAGTGTCTGCAAGAGAAAGCATAAAGAATCTGGCATGATGACAGTTCTCTGACCTTGTAAGAATCCAGAATGAATGGATGCAATTACAGAGAACAAAATCAACCTAGAGGAACTTGATCCAATTTGTAGTGTTACTTAGTCCCCTTAATTGCCAAATAAAATACAGCAGCAACACACTGAGATGTAGATTCACACACTGAGGCAGAATAGATTCTTTCAGGACAAACCACATGCTTTGCTCCAGTTGTGTGGATGTCTACTGAAGCTGCAAGAGGAGCTGCAGCCTTTTGCCTTCAGCCATCTCAAAAATGTGCTCTTTGGCAGACTTACACTGAATATTTACCAAAATAAAAGAACGTGAAAGAGAATTCTCTTGTCCCTGAGCTGGCTGATCACTGCAAATGTATTTCCATGCTGCAAAAGCAGCTTAACCCTTTCCATTTAATGTTCAGAAGAGATGCCCTGACTGGAAGGAACTTCCAGGGTGTCACAGAGAAAGGACAGAGTAATAAAACCCCAGAGTGATCCCAACGGGATCCCATCAGTAAACCAAGATCTTATACTCAAATGCAGCATAATGAACACCACATTTATATCAGTGTTCTTGACACAAGCCCTGGCTGGGGCAATACAAGTTAATGCACACCCTTGCCTTGCCACCATGTCCCCTCCTAACACTTGGGTTCATCTCCCTTACCTTATCCTTTGTGAATCCTCCCTTTGATGTCTTGCTGCCCAAGCCTTCTGCCTGCAAGAAAACATTCTTCTTTATTTTTACACCTAATGCTTTAGTACCATTGATTTACTTTCCCTGGCCCACATAACCTGGCTGCTGACAAAAACTCCTGAGTGGGAGCTCAAGATACTTGAAGATTACTGCAGTTTATTTTTAATAAAATAAATGCTTGATTAGATGAAGTAAGAAACTTAGAAACTTAGTGTGAATCATGAATTTCAAGGCCAGAAAGGATTAGTCAAAAGGAAACTATTACACATTTTGGATCCAGTATTATTGAATGGTTCTCCTGCATTCACTAAAAAATGATAAATGCAGGATTGTGTCACTCCTCTGGCCAAACTAATCTGGAACTAATTAAACTTAAAGAAGGTTTCAAGCAGGGAATTTACAGTCTAAAAAATAATACAGAGGAATACAGAAGAATGCTTTTAGCCATCACACAGTGAAATTCCTGGGCTCCTACTAACAGGGGTGCTTCAAGTTTGTAACATTACACTGATGTCATAAAAATAACATAGCTTTAATGTTTGTGATTTACAAAGAAAATTGGCCTTGCCTTTTCCTCCATGCATCTGATAAACTCCCCTTGTTTGGAATGTCCCACAGGCTGCTTTTTCACTTCACTTCTTTTTTCCATACGGGATTCAAACACATCTGGACTGGATCTGAATTGGAACAGGGAGTGTTAACAGTGCAACAGAACAATAGAACAGCTCGAGTTGGAAGGGACCCATAAAGACCACCCAAGTCCACCCCCCTGCTCCTTGTCCAACTGGACGTAAATTCTTGTAACAAAAACATTCCAGTTTGTGGTTAAATAATCCTGAGGTTTTAATTATGACAATAAACAGGAAAAATCAATGCACAGTTAGGAAACTGTGCAAGCTGTTGCACAATATCTCCTCCGTCCCAAGGCTTTGGATTTGTTTTTGGCACAGACCAGGCTGGATGGGGGTCTGAGCAACCTGTCCTAGTGGAAGTTGTTCCTGCCCATGGCAGGGGGGGTTGGAGTAGTTGATCTCTAAGGTACTTTCCAACCCAAGGCATTCCATGGTTCTGTGAGTGAGTCAGTGAAGTCTTTTGCTTCACTGATTTATACTGCTAAATAAGGTAATCCATCTTTATCAGGATAATTCAACACCATGATTCTTCGATGGGCTGTTTTGATTTGTGGCCTGGACAGCAGATGGACTTACACCTAAAATAAGACCAACTTCTGCATATTCATTTTCTGTCCAAATCCTCCTTTATAACATGATGGAAGACTATAAGTTGGAATACTCTTTGCTAGCTCCAGTGATTTCCAAAGTTGGAATAGTCTTTACCTGCTCCAGCGGTTTCCAAAGGTGGAGAGCAGTGCTAGCCGATTACCATCATTTGGCCTTTTAAAATGTTTACTATGACACTGATTCACGTTCTTAACGCAAAATTTTAATTTCTTTTTCGCAACACCATCTCTCATCAAGCTGACCGCGCTGGGAGACGACTCTCACTGATGAATGAATTTCAAGGCAATCGGCCTGCACTAATCGAGTTTCTCACGAGGGCGAAAAGCTAATACAGAACGACATCTCTCCTCCAAGAGCGAGCTCCCCAGGCACGCCCTTTCGGCAAAGCACAGCCCGCCCACCCCCGTCCCTGCCCCAGGGCCCACCTCCGCAGCTCCTGGATCTTGTGCCGGTACTTCCCGTAGAAGGGGTTCTCCTCCAGCGCCGCCTCTCCCGATCCCGCTGCCGTTCCCGTTCCCGGCCCCAGCACTCCCCGTGCCGGCGGCGCCAGCAGCCCGAGCGGCCGGAGCGCGGCGCGGCTCCGCAGGGCCGCCCCCAGGCCCCAGCCCTGGCACAGGGGCCCCGCCATGGCTCCGCTCCCCTCAGCCCGCCCCGCGCTCCGCCCTCTCCCCTCAGCCCGCCCCGCGCTCCGCCCTCCGCCCCCTTCTCCCCTCAGCCCGCCCCGCCATCCATCTCCCGGCCCAGCCGCTCCCCTCAGCCCGGCCCGCCCCGTTCCACCCGCCCTGCCAGGAACCGGCGGGAGCCGCACGCTGGAAAGGAGCTTTTATTGAGACAAAAGTCGCGTTACATGATGGAGCGCCGCGGAGCGAACAAGCGCGGTGGGCACGGCCCCGCTCCCCGCGCAGGTCGGTAACCGCGGGGAGAGGTACACAGTGGTCACCCAACATAGCTCTTTTCCTGTTACAGTTTGCTCTCACTACTTCATTGCTTTTTTTAACTCAGATATCGCCTTTTTCTCAAGGACTTGCTGCCCAGAGCACCCAGCTGCCCCGCGGGTATCCCACCAGCAGCTGCACGAATTAGGGCAGGGAGGTGATCCGGACGAGTGCATTTACTACACTCACGGCTTTTCATCTGCACTGTGAATTAACACGGGAGAGGAACCCTGCCCACAGTCACGGCTTTGGGAAGCATGCGGGATGGACAGCAGTGGGTACCAGATACAGGGACGGGACCGGTGCTCCCAGCCTGCAGCACACAAGAGACCACTGTACTTAGGGATGCTCGGATTTTGTCTAATTGACAGCACAAGCCCATCCTACAAGTGACCACAGCAATTAGCCATCGACTGTGCCCTCGACATGCAAGTTAAAAAGCAGCCCTGGGCAGCCGTGTCCCAGCTGAGCTCCCTGGGCACAGGCAGAGGACTCGGGCAGTGGAACAGCACACATCAGGTCGAGCTGGCATTTTCACTACTGCTGCTGAAGAGCCTTCTAAAAGTAAAGCAAACTGCAACAAAACACTAAAAGATTCACAAGGAGGTTCACCATAATCTTTTAAAATTTTAAGGTAAAGTCAAATTTCATACAAATAAACTTCCAAAAATATTTTGCAAACTCTGGCATATGGCTATGATACAGTATGTACAAATAAAATATCAGAATGGTTACATTTTATTGCTTTTTTTCTTTATTTGGTTAAGGAATATACAGTAGTGTATAAAATGGGAAGTGGCAAGAAGCAAGTGTTGGCTTCTTGCCCTCTCTAAAGCCAAGGTTGGTTGATTTTGTTTTTAAATACGGCATTTTCAAACGTCACATCAAAAGCATTTTGGTACTGCGTGGCATCTGCATTACCCAAACAGGATAGAAGAGCAACAGGGAAAGAAGCCTAGGAAATGGGTAACAGGGCTCCATTTTGTACATTCCTTTGCTGATTCATACTTCCAAAATACAATTACTGATAAAACATCCAGTCTAAAGTTATATAAAAGTCAACAATTACAAATGGACTTCCTCAGAAGCTGATGTTTCAGCGAGGTGGGCAACTTCAACTCACTAATCATGCAAAAAACTCTTAACAAGATCAGTGATATTTGTGAGCAGAATCACCCAACTTGGCCCTGATCCAGCATGCAAGAGAGAATCCCCTCTGCAAAAGTGATTTTCCTATGTTCCAGAAGGTAATAAATACACTCTGTGTTTAGATCCACAAGTATTAACAGATCTTTAAGTTCCTCTAGTAAGGAAACTTCACTTACAAACCATGTGTCAGTACACAATGATGATGCCACTGCACATGCCTCCACAGCTTTATACATCCTTCTGTTGGCAAGAAGACAAAAAAATAAAGGTACCAAGAAGGGATCACTATCACAATAGTCAGGAAAGAGCTCACGACTCTCCTCTGGGCCTTCCTACCCGCTCACACTCCTGGAGTGTGTCAGAGCAACACTGAGAAATTAACTGCTCAGGTGCTGCTCAGCAAGCTGCACTATAGGCTTTTACCTCTTAAGCATCTATTAAAGCTATTAAATACGTTCATTTAAAAAAAAATAAATAGACAGGCTCATCTCACAAAATATAATCTGAATGCAACACAGCAAAGCCTAAAGAATGCCGAAGTGAAAACCCAAGCACTTGGTAAGTTGATTGCTCCTGTAGGCTCATGATATAAAAACACTTTCAACTCTTCCCTTCAAAAATACATCCTGCTATAGATGGGCATGACTTACCCCTCCTGCTTTCCTCTGACTGGGCCCAAATTTGTTCATGGATATCCTTAGGAAAAATAAAAAGTTTAGCTGAAGCTCTTAAACCCCTATTCCAGGCTCAGTCTCTCATTATAAACAGCTACTACCAACACAGCCCCTGACACAATTTCTCCTTAAATATGCATAATTTGCTCTATCTCAAATATTTACAAGCAGAAGCAGCCCATCTTCACAAGACAGATTTTCCTTCTGCTCTACATAAAGTGCAGCTCTCTAATTTAAGGCAAATTTCAGTGAAATACAAAACCATAGTTTTATTTTAGTATGTACACATTTTAAATTATAACCAATAAACTCCCTTGATAAGGAAATAACGAGAGGAAAATGTTTCCAAGTTTGGGATTTTTCTGGATTTAACGAAGTCCCAATATTATGTCCTACTGACATATAAATCTGTAAATTTCTTTTCAATAAATGCAACTGAAAAAGAGAGGTGGCAATGTGTACAGTAATTTAGCTCCAAAGATCAGTAAAACACTGGGAAAGTGCAGCCATAGTTTTTCATGTCTTGTAGCTTCTGTTAGCTACAGTAACATCCACCAACATCACATTTCTAAATATATACCCTATACACCTAATGCTAATCTCAGTTCTTTCAGTGTGTATTTCTCATCTCCATCAGTATCAAACTCCTTAAAGCTCTGTGATTCTTGGGCTGTGGAGCCAAGCAGCTTTTGAAGATCTTTGTATGAGAGTTTTCCATCAGCATCCGCAGGTGCTTTTTCAAACAGTTTCTGAAGATCTGTAAAGAGAACAAGGATTGAGAAACAGCTCCTTTAAGTCCACAGGAATATCCTGTAAGCTGCTTTCCCAGTTTTACAGCACTGTCTCTTGGTACCCAGTAATTACATACAGCATCCCTGAGTGAGGAGTTTGCCTCCTATGTTGTCACAAGCTGCTGGTAACAGTTTAGTAGAAAAAAAAGCATGAACATTTCTGGATTAAATTGCACTAAATCTGAAGAAAGTAATCCCTATTTCTGGCCACAACTAACAGCCCATTTTACAACCACTAACTGCATACAGATGCAGTTATCCCCCACAAAAGCAAGCTCTGAATGACTGTTGCTATACCAACAGGACAGATGATATAAAGGGAAAAGTGTCTATTCACTTCCTGATGGAAAGAGTTGCCCTTTCAGGAGCTGAAGAGACTGAACAGCAAGATCCAGAAACCATTCATCTGACCAGGCAGTGTTCTCTTGGAAAAAAAAAATACAGAACAGAAAAAAGCCCCAGAACATACACACTCATAGCTACTTCTTTTCCCTTCAGCATGTTAATTATGCCCTTGACTTCTCCCCCAGTCTCTGGGGCACTCAGTGTAATACTTTGGTACTCAAAACAATTATAACTCACTAATAATGCACATTCCTGCTTAAATCTCAGTTTCTTTTCTTTTACATGCTATTCTTTCCCTTCAGTTTTTTTCTTAATTGCTTTCTTAAAAAAAACCAAACAAACTCAAAGTCCTCAAGCTTTTAAAACGGACTTCACATCTCCCAGAATATTTATACTTATCTTCTCCTAAACACTTAAATGAAATACTCATAAGAAAAGGTCAGCCTAAAAAGGACATACCTTCAATGCTGGAAATTCCTGGTAAGGACAGATGGCTCAGTTGCCCTTTTCTCTCTGCGTTGTCACCAGCTGACCTTGAAGTCACCCTTGAAAGGTCTGTGGGCTTTGCTGTAGTACTCTGACTACTTTCAACTGTTACAAAACAATTGCTATTAGTTTTACTAATTGCACAGAATTACAGCTAGCAAAGCCAAACAAAAATCCAATAAAACTGATTTTTTTTAATCACAGTAGTTGTATGGGATAAGAATGCTGCAGTATTTTAGAATGCAGCAGTGCTGTCCCTTTTTGCTTTAATTTAAAGAACAGTTTTGGGACAGTCACACATCTTCCATTCTGTACTAGGAGGTGTGTGTTTGTAAACTCCCATAAAAAGAATGACTTGGGAATATTTTCTGCTCCCCACTCTTGAGGGTGCTGAAGAAGCTTCATTAAGCAAATTACATCAGCCCACCTGGGTTGCTTTCACCTTATCAATACCAATATTCCCCAACAGCTAAATTGCCAAGCTCCTGCTTGGAATGAACAAGCAGCACAGTTCTATTGTAATGAAGTTTTTAAAAATCTGATGGTCAGCAGAAGTGCAGAACTGAAGTCAGCAGAGGCAGAGACCTTTCCTCTCTGTTACACTCTACATTTTGAAAAAGCAAAACCAGATGTTACTGGGTTTTATAAAGTTCTACAGTTAATCAGTGCATGCCTTCAAACACCAGCCATCAATCCACACGAATGGTGCCGTACACATTTTAAGTCACCTTCAAATTTTGGAGTCATGCAGAGTTTTCTGTTTTAGCAACATCAGTTTCCTACTGCTTTAACTAAAAAACCTTCATCAAAATCTTAAGGAAGAGTCTAAATTATCCACCTTCATTAGTTACTCTTTGAATTACTCCAGGGGAACCTCCAGGTTTATGCATTACTGTTACCAGACATTCTTACCATTCTTTGATGCCTCAATGGGTCTGTCATTTTCTGACTTGCCTGTGATAGCACTGATCAGCTGAAGAGTCTCTTTTAGTTTTGATACCTGAGAATCTCTAGTTCCTGCTTCCTGCATATGTACAGAAAAAAAAAAATCTTAAATTGCACCCCCTTCAGTAGATGTAGAAGACCAGAAGAGGTAGTAATTTAAAATATATCAGCACTTTTGACTGACTTTGAGTTATCCAGGCTGATCAAGTTTAAAATTATAAACAAGATTTAAACTCAATAAATAAATAAACAAACAAATAATCTATGGGAAGATACAATGAAAAAATTCACATGGTCTGTAGGAAAACAACAGAAGGAGTACCTCAACCTGAAAAACAGGCAATTATTTTGCATACATGCATTTTAAAAGAATCTGATCTTTACTTTCTGTATTTCCTAGAGAAAAGAGCAAGACACTGGAAAGCTGTAATATAAAACAATCAAGTATCCTTGGAGTGAACACTTATGCATTAATTAAACTGCTTCACTGTCTCAAAGGTTTGTGTGCAGTAGTGAATACCTTTGTGCAGGAGCCACTGCATCTCTATTAAAGTAAAAACCCCATATTTTTTTAATCTGCAGCTCTCTTTCATTGGTACATTCCAGATGACAGGTTGAGTTCACATCAGTAGAAGCCCAGAACCGACAGTGCAGCCTGTTTGCTCACCCACCTTCTTTCCAGCAGATGGAAACTAAATTCAGCAGCATCCCCTCCTATCCCCAGCCCACAATTTGGTCATTCAGTTAAACTCATTCCCAGCCAGTGACCGACCATTACTGAGAGGGGCTTTCAGCAAGTCCTTGACTCCACTAGTGCCTCTTTGCAGACCTTTGCTCAATTAAGGTCCAATTAAAACATCTTTATAAAGACAATTACATGCTCCACTAATCCAGTGTAATTTGTATTTCCTTACTTTACCTTCAGTTCTTTATTTGACTGAGTTTCAATATCTAGTTGATCTTCATTTTCCACTTTTAGAGAGGTAGTTGCATCATTCCCCTACAGAAAAAACAGAGCCGTGTTTATTCATGTTCTTTTTATTTTCTACAACAGCTTCTTTCCTTCAAATTTGGCAGACATTAAGCAGAGAAAAACCAGGGCAGACACACTGTAGAATAAACATGAAGTCATATAAATGGGTAATATAATTTACCACAGCAACGTCAGCATGTTCCTTTATTGTTAAACATACAGAACATGTTCTCACAGACTGGCCCCAGTGTGGCAAATAGAAAACACTGGAAGAACTTATGAACTTATTTAGGAGGTTTTTTTTTATTATTGGGGTTTTTCAGAATTTAACCACTGTTGAACAAATGCAGAGTCCCACTTAGCTCCTCAGTGGGTCTTAACAGATCTATGCCAGAGTGATTCCTAAAACATAGCTCAGTTTGTGAATCCTACCTCATAAAGCACCCACCCAACTCTTAAATGTCACAGTGTTTAGGACACTTTCCTGTAGATACTGCAGGAAAGAAATTAAATACTGCTTCTGAGACACTCTTAATGCAGGTTATCTGTTCAGGAACAAATTCCAGCCTTTTATAAACCAACTCCTAAGCATCTCAAATTTCACTCTGACGTTTTCTTTAGTTAGGTCTGAAAAGCTGCATCTGGAGTGTAGAGGAAGCAGTAGCCTGAGGAGACACCCTGAGCCATCAAACACTTACCAGGATGGCAGAGGAGTTCTCTTTTTTGTCCAGGTTTCTCACAACCAGGGGAGAGTTTTCCAACAGCGAAACTTTCCGGCTGAGGTTGCCAATGGCTGAATCCACATTTAGAAGCTTGATGTCATTCAACTTCTGGTACAACACTACAGTATTATTTAGCTGTTCCAAAGCTGCATGTAGTGCCTGGCTTTCCTGAAATATCAACAGAGCACGTGTCAGTTTACCCAACCTCTGCAGCAACTCCTGCTATTAACAACAAGATTGACCCAGTTTTACTGGGCAGACTTCAGGCTGGCTCTCCACTGACACCACTGAAAACATTCAACTGGAAGCTTCCAGAAAGTTATTCCAACTTTCTGAAAGTTTGAAACAGATTCTTCCCCAGGGCTAGCCTCTTTGTTGTTAACATAATCACTTCAGCTGTGCGATGAACACAGAAAGCCTATTCATCTCATTTTCCGGGTCAAGCTTTGTAAGCACAACAAAGATTTTTCCCAAGAAACCATGTACCAGGCATATTTATATACAGGATTCATTTTTGAGGAAAGTATTGACTGTATTAAATGTAAGTAAGTGAATCATTCTGCTCCAACCCATTCAGCTAAACACCTACACATTAGTCTTTTTCTTTTTTTTTTTTTTTGCTGCTGAATTACTGCCTTCCACACCTCATTACACTGAGGGTGACTCAGTACAAGCCACTCCCAAGTTTGCTCAAATTAGCAAGTACCTGCCATAAAATGCACTCTACTAAAAGCCTCTAACTTATTTTCATTTACTTTAGCAAAGCACACCTATAATTTGTCAGATATTGCTTTCACTCTTTTTACTCCTCACCCAATCAAAACACAAAAAAACCCCCCACTCTCAGACCAGGGCACTTTCCTGTTTGCACATACACAGGAACAAACTATTGCAAAATTATCTTATGATTTGCATTAACGCATGCTATCTGCATTGTCTGGATAAAAAAACGTATTTTTTGCACAATACAGTACTGCAAAACACATGGCTAAGATACATATCCGTGACACTTGTACCAAAATTTCTTATGCAAGGGAGAAAAATACCTTTTTGCAGTATTCTGTCTGATTTCCCTCAGTCCTTGGCACAACAGTGGAGGGAAGTGAAGGCAGCTGTTTTAATTCCTTCTAAGGAAAGAAGTAGAAAATTGTGTTACCAAATCCCTGTGAATAAGTGTTTAACAACTGGCAGACTGCAGCTAAGGATGTTTTGCTACAATTACAGTCACTCAGGTCTGCTGTGCATGCAGTATTTTAACTAGGCTAATAGTTTTCTCTTTCAAACACATAAGGGCCAAATTTATTTTCATTAAACCCTCCTAATTAACTCTTCTCCATTTAATGAAGTATTATGATACACATTTCACTGCTACCATACACACTGCCATTATCTGCAATGTTTTTAAAGCACCCACTGACTGAATCAAGCTTTATTATGTGTCTAATTCAGATTTTATCTGCAAGAATTCTTGTACCGTAGTTCAGCTGAAAAACTAATTATTGGCTCAGTTTGTTAACCCCAAGTGAGAGGTCAGGATAAATACAGTGAGTAGTTTCTGCTGAAGGCAGTCAGTAATTTCATCCTTAAATAGATTCTTAATTCAACCAACAAACTGTCTCAATTTTCTGACATCCCCAAACTAAAACAGTGCTGACAGTTACCAGAAGCAGTACCCTGCATCACACAGGAGCATTTCCCAAGGGCCCATATCTGTGGAACAGGAAGCAAAAATATGCAGGAGAGAAAGAGTAGAAAGGAACAATTCTTGCTCCAGAGAAACAAATACTTGGTACCATACAGATGTCACACAGGGATTAGAAGATTAACTAATTAATGCCCCAACCTACTGAAACCTCATAAGTATTTCAAAGGTAAGTGGCAGAACTCCAAGCATTTCTTTAACTTGCTTCATATTAGGCAGTGTTAAAGCAGTGCATTTTTCTTACCACATCATTCTGGAGTATTTCTATGGATTTCTTGTATTCCTCAATAGCTGTCTGTATATTTTCAACATCATGAGCCACACTGGTAAGGGTGCTACCTATGTTGGCTACAGTCTGCAATAAAAAAGATGACAAATCTCAGCCTTCCTCAAACTGCACTGTCCCAAAGTACCAATCAGCAAAACAAAATGTTTTGTTAGTGAAGCTGCAGGCAGACTGCCACAAAATCATGCACACGAGTTTGAAGAATTTGGATTTTTTTTTTTTTCCACTCAAAACTACAAATTATACCCAAAGCAACCTCTGCCCTGGAGGCCTTCAGGACACCTCTAGCATCCTTTACCAGCATGAACAAAAGCCACTGCCCAAGAGGAATTCCCTCAGTAATTCTTCAGGATTTTAACACTAGCAGGCATCCTTATTTCCAGGAATGGCACTGACAAGGAAAAAGGCTCAAGAAAACCAAATCTCACATAAGAAATGCAGTCTTGTCATAGGATCGCTTAGGTTGGCAAGGACCTCTAAGACTGAGACCAGCTGTTAACTCAGCAATGCCAAGTCCACCATTAATCCATGTCCCCAGGCTCCTATCCACATCCTTTAAATACCTCCAGAGATGGCTACTCCAGCAGCTCCCTGTGCAGCCTACTCCACTGTTTGACAATCCATTCAGTGAAGAAATTTTTCCTGTTATGCAATCTAAACCTCCACTGGCAGAGCTTTAGGTTATTTCCTCTTGTCCTCTCACTTGTCACTTGAGAGAAGAGCCTGATCCCATCTGGTTGCAACCACCTTTCAGGGAGTTGTAGCAAGTGATAATAAGGTCCCCCCTGAGCCTCCTTTTCTCCAGGCTAAACACCCCCAGCTGCTCCTCATCAGACTTGTGCTCCAGACCCTTCCCCAGCTCCACTGCACCTCTCTGGACACTCTCCAGCCCCCCAATGGCCTTCCTGAACTGAGGGGCCCAGAACTGGACACAGGATTCGAGGTGTGGCCCCAGCAGTGCCCAGTACAGGACAGTCACTGCCCTGGTCCTCCTGCTAACAACATGCCTTCAGACTTGCTTCTGACCAGGACACAGTGAAAATCCAGCCTGCTTGTTAGCAGCAAATAAGGAGCTTAGGAAACAGCTTTGTACTCCCAGAAAAAGAAATCCTGGCAGCCCCATCAGCCAAACCACACTCATTGCTTTGCATATCATTAGCTTGTTGATTGTACATTAATTTTGTAGGGAGAGGAAATGAGATGTGGAAACCCATAATGCCACAAAGGCTGGACTAACATTAGGTGTTAGCACAGCATAAATGTTTATTGCTAAATAAACTGAACTGCCATGGAAGAACCAGGCAAGTTTCAACAAGCCATTCTTTCAACCAAAATAAACAGGACAGTTCTTTGGTAAGGAATGCTCAGAAAGGCACACACGAAGACATTGCAGTAATAGAAAGCAATGCACTTCCTTTTCCAATTAAAAAAGCTAAACAAACCACCTATTTGCAGGCAGCTATAAAAGTGCAGAGAGACTTTTTCCAAGTGTCTCACACAATATTAAGATTAGCAACTTGAAGGAAAGTAACCAGAAAGATCAGCTCCAAGGTACCCGTGGGACAGCATAATACAAACAAATGCATCTCCAAAAGGGATAAACAAGGTTTGTAAATTTTCTACGTGCCACACATTACCATAGGACCATACAATTTATGAAGTCAAATTTTAAAGACAAGTGAAGTAAATATTCCTTTTGACTCAGGCAGCTCTTGCTGTCAGCGCTGTCCTCAAGAGCCCAGCTGCAGCTTAAGACACAGAACGTATTTAGCTATAGCCACATTTACAGTACTTACCTTCTGAAGTTTCTCTACTGTGAGGGGAAGAGAAATCAGGTCAGCAGCAGATTTTATATTGTTTTTGAGATGATTTACTGTTGAGGTCAATAGTGATATCTAAAACCAAAAAGAAGTACTTAGAATTAGGCAACATAATTCTGATTCTCACCTCCCCCAATACTGATGGCTTAATGTGTAATATTAAAACATAAGGCAATACAAAATTATACATGTACACACAAAACCCACCCCTCTCTCTAGGTTAGAAGTCTGCCTAGGCTACATTAAAAATATTCTGCCTCTTGCAAAAGAGCAAGTTTTTATTTAACTATTGTTTAAAACCAAATGAAAGCCACAGAAAACCTGTCTTTTCAGTAAGGTACCCTCAGCCAGTTTTACATGCATGGTCTTAGAGATAGGCTGTTGCCCAAGAAAGACTTTAAAAATTGTGCAAGAAGTCTTGATGTGGAGGAAACCATCACCCACTTTCGTATTTAGCAATGAAACCTGCCTGGCAAAACCCAGAAAAGCCATGCGACCTCTCCAGCTGAATGATGGGCAAGGAAGTTGTGCCTCTCATCCAAACCCTCTGCTACACAAGTAGAACAGAGACTAAAATCCACTTTCATCTGGTTAAAAAACGAAGTTGTTTTGCAAGGTGAGGAAAAGATCCTAATTTTATATTAGGTCAATGTTAATCAGCTGGTATACAGACTCTCTAGCTCACAGCTGTGAACACTGGCTGAGATTATTCCCAGCAGCACATCCCAACAATTCACGGATAAAAAAAAACAGCAAGGAAATTTTGATCCCCACAAGATCTGGTTCAAGCTGTAACCAGACCCTGAAGTAACCTGAGGGCCTGCAAGAACCATGTCCAAGTATCTTTAACAGCCAGGTGCAGACAAGAGCATTTTAAAAGTCTCATGAAGAGCTTGAATAACTGCGGCTAAAACAGTGAGCTGCTAAAGAAAGCAAATCAAATTTTCAGATGTGCCCCACATGAGACTGAAGAAAAATCAATCTAGGCAGGCACCTCAGTACTGTAACAAATTAAACCAGAGCACCTGGGTCAAGAAGAGTCCCCCACAAACACCTCTTGATACATTCACTGTGAGCAGCTCTGAACTTTTACCCTCCAGGGCAGAAATTTCAGTAAAAGCCTTGCTGGAACCTTCATTTGAAGTGTGAGTTAATAGAGCAGCTGAGCAAAGAGCTCTCTGGTAAGTGGCTTAGTTTTAGCCCCATCAACAGTGCCAAGATTTACTCCAGCTCAGAGACTGAATGTGTGTTAGCAGGGTTTATATTCCCAGGACGCCAGGTCTTAGTTTGTAGCAACAGGAGCTTGCTCTGAGTGAAGTAAATCTTTTCCACGTTTACAAAACGCTCTCAGAAATTTGAAATGTCAAATCTCTCATCATAAACATCACAACTATTTGGCAGAAAAATTAAGAACTGCACAGTTCTCGGGTTCTTTAAATTCTGCCTGAACTCCCTCCACCAGTTATGCAATTTTTCCTCCTGTGATCAGTCTCCAGCCCAGCTGGATGCTCAAGCTGTTTTCTGCTTGTTTATAATGAGGTTTATACCCTATTTGAACTTTAAAAATAAAAGCTACGTATATGGTCACAGAAATCCTTAGATAAAATTAATTTCCATTAAAAAGAATTGAATGGAGTATTTTATTATTTTTCAAAACCAAGGACTGATCTCCTCTCACCTGTTTATTGATCTCTGTGATATTTATCCAAATTTTACTCAGCCCCAGTTCTCCAGTCTCAATTTGTTCTAGCTGCTTTTGATTTTGCACCAAATCGTCATTCAGTTTAGGAATTTCTTGGAATGATGTCTTTTGATTAGATTCCACTAAAAGAATGAAAAAAATAATTAAAAGCCAGCCAAAACAAAAATCCAGGTAAACAACATTAAAAGGCATTAAAAAAATTACAGACAGCAACATTTACAACAGTGAAAGAAGGCAATAACAGTTTCTACATACAGGTTTATTGCCAGTCTGGATTCAGAAGCATTTGCTCAGAATGACAGCTATTTTTTGTTTTAAGAGTACCAATATCTGCAGAGAGAACCCAGAGAGAATGTACTAAATTTAACACTTTGCATAGTCCTGTCATTCTGGCAAACCTCAGTAGGTCTTTATTTAGTGCAGTTATTTTGCATTACCTCCACAGGGGAACATGAAATAGTAATGGGCCTGTGAGTAAGAGCTGCCAACAGTCCCAGGGCAAAGGAGGCAGGTGAAATGAACCTCAGTGCCCTTTTCAAACCTGCAGAGGGGCTGCTGAAGATGAGGTGAATTCCAAGGAGGTTAATGTAATTAGTTGCTCTGTGTGACAGAAAGATAACTGAAAAAATAATGTATAAGCTTATACACTAATGCCTGTTGGTAAACAAACCAGTAAACAAGGTCCCTGGAAATTAAGTCAGTTATTACTGCAATTAATACTACAGGAAGGGGGAAACACGCAGCTCAAAGCAATTCCATGGGCCTCAGAAATGCAGTTCTTCCAGATCTGCAGTGACTAAGCTGTTTAGCTGTGCCATGAGGCAATCCTAAATCCCTAGGTGTGAGAAACAAATAAGCAAAGGTTTTTGAGATGAAGATGACAGAGTTCTCCAAAATCTGCATGTCCACCCTGTAAGGCAGCACTGGAAAGGTCCACACCAAACTGTCATGGTTCAGACCAGACTGCCAAGAGCAGTGGGACCTGTGGGATGTGTAGCTGGCAGATCCCAGGACAAATTTCCATGTGTGACCCATCCAGTCAAAAGGAGAAGCCTGTGGAGTGGACGCCCAAACACACAAAACTGGAAAGCTGGGCATATTCAGAAACCCACCTCACTTCTCTTTAAGCAAGTTCTAAAAATACTTTCTAGGTGCAAAGGAATCTGAACTGGACCACCCAAGGTCCAAAAAACACTTCTGGGTAAGTAAGACCTTGAAAGGTGTTTTTAGCCGAAACAAATTTGGCTAAAAACCTAATTTGGGCATTTGACACAAGCAGCTCACACTAAATCACGTTTTCATAGGCTCTTGTAGACAAATAATTTTCCATTTTGCCACTCTCACTGTGAACAGTGGGACTCCACTTGAAGAGTTTTTTGCAGCACAAGGAAGGTTAAATGCCAAATGTGTTCTTAGCATCATTGCTAACAACTGAAGAGAAAACATTACGTGGAATCCTCCTACTCCAAACATCCTTGATACAAAGATGTCTTGTTTATAAAAAGCGCTCATCCCATGCTCAGTTTGTGCAATGGATGGCAGAACACATCAAACACTGCCACAAACATCTGCTCTTATTGGGAAAAAAGCCTGGATGAAGATTCAGAGAAAGGTTCCTTTTCCAAACTTGCTGTACAAATGGGTCACCTGCCTTCGTTTCTCTGTTCACCCACGCATTTCACCAAGGCAAAACATTACCTTTGGAAACCAGGTTGTTCTTGCTGCCTGCTTTTTTTGTTGTTGTATTTAAATGCTG
This sequence comes from Chamaea fasciata, assembly GCF_029207755.1. Classification (NCBI taxonomy): domain Eukaryota; kingdom Metazoa; phylum Chordata; class Aves; order Passeriformes; family Sylviidae; genus Chamaea; species Chamaea fasciata. The sequence goes on from NW_027094095.1 coordinate 24,273,276, forward strand.
TGCCTCATTATGAGGCTCCCATCCAACTCCTTAAATGCACAGCTTTTCTATCAGAGCTATTATGAAGGAAACAAGCCCATCAATAATTGCCAGACAGGGAGAACAACAGTCAGGGAGAACAGCTGCTTTAACAAAGAGGTCTGTGTTGAACAGGAATGATGAAACTTAACTACACCAAAGCCAGCAAATGCTGCCTCGTGCAAAAGTTTTACCACCAGCACACCCTTAAAGGAGAGCAGTGCACAAAGAGCAGCACTTGCTGACCCAGAACACAGAAACAGCCACTGCAGAGCTGCTGGGAACACTCACAGCCACAAAGCAGCACCTGGAACTGAAGGGATCCTCCAGAACAGGCAGACAGCAACTACAGCTAACTTTCAGAGTTCAGTATCAGTTAATACAAAAGCACACCTATCAGCAATTCTCTCACACCCAGCCAGCCTGTTCCACCTTGGCAGACAACTCCCCACCTCACAGGCCTGAGCAGGAACACCCAAACACCAACAGCAAAGAATTTCTACACACACTTCCTCAATGCCTCTTTTACGACAGGCAAGACAACACCTTTGCTTACCTTTTTCAATCCACACGGGATTTTAAACACTACTAACATCAGGCACCAAAACACACCTTGTGCCTAGAGGTGAGGTTCAAAGAGCCAAGAGCATACCTTACATGCACGTATCACCATTTGTAATACCTCAACCTACAGAAGTTATATGGAAAATCTTGGCATGAAAATCTTGACATGGATGGAGGAAATCTGAGCTTTACAAGCAAAACACTTCATCTTAAATCCACACTTCAAAGTGTTAAACATATTAACTCTACACCATACGTAACCCAATGTAAAAGTTGAACAACAACAGGCCAGTGAAGCAAGAAAAACATTCAGAGGATACAGAGAGAAAATACAGTACTGAAGCAACATTCAAACTGCAGTAATTCCATAGCAAGTATCAGAGGTTTTAGAAGAGTTCAAGACAAGAATATAATTTTTCTTATTTTTTTTTTTTTTTCAGAATTCCCTAGACTACTTTGACAGGTCTCATCAGAACTTTTTAAACAGGGTCTATCTTTGGAAGAGAGCGCTCTGAAGACCAAAGTAAGGAATTTTCGAAATGTATATACAAGCAACTACAGGCCCACCCAGTCTAGTGTCCCTGCTCCTCAGAAGACACAGGGCAGACAAGAATATTTATTACATTCACCTCAGACTTGCTAAGTCTCTGTGTTCTTGGCTCAGACTACTCCTCAATTCAGATGTTATTTATCTACTCAGTATTTTCACACTTTGACTGAGCAGGCAAGCAACTAAAGCTCTTCATATAGCCGAAAGAAAATGTGAAATAGTAGTTACATTCATACTTACTAGTTCGAAACTTCTCCTTTATTGCATCCAAATCCTCCTTGAGGGCGACCTGCATCCAGACTAAGCCAACACACGCGACCACACAAGCAGCAAGAATGACAAACGCACACAAAGGGTAACAGAACCTGCAGCATCGCAGGTAGTCTCCCCTGCAGAAAACAAAGGAACAGCTTGTGAATATACAGCAGTGCCTAGAAAAGTGTTGTTTTAAATGCTGTTCCAGCAAAGTAAGGGACAGTGTTGTAACAGCACACGCTTCAGCTAACAAGGGCTAACAAAGAGCGTTTTTGGGACTACATAAGGCTATAAAGTCAGGTCAGGGCTGTTACTGTCTATTCAGTTTATCCTCAGTAGGCAACATCTAGCATATTTAAAAGCAGCTGTCAGGTTTCCTTTACTAAAATATCCTGCTCTGCTCACATAAACTTATGTCAGGCACATCTGCCTGGTAGCTTGAAAAACACGCTTCAAGAAAAGGCATTACCATAACGTTACGACAAGTACTTCTAGAGCGTTCTAAATTGTGAAAGCCCAAGTTTCCCTGAGACATGCCTACTTTCAGGTATGCACAAAGGCCCATTATTAATACTGTTACTTAACTGAAAAGCTTATTTACTGGCAAAACACAGCACGTCCCCGAGAAAACCAGCACTGAGCCGGCTTGCAGGACGGTGCCACGCTGAGTACACACACACACACACACACACGTGTAACTGCGCCCAGCATCCCCAGGAGCTGCCCCCAAGTTTAGTCCACGAGGACTTGTGCAGCGTTGAGCACAAAACAGAAGAAAAAAAAAAACCAGAAGAAAAAAGCCAGGGGATGGTCCAGTGAGAGCTGTTCCTGGCCATGGCCGGGAGGTTGGAACTAGACGATCTTTAAGGTCCCTTCCAACCTAAGCCGTTCTGCGACTCGGTGATACTTGTATCCCCAGACAGGCGACCTGGGGGGTCGGACACGCTCAGTGCAGCTCCGGGTGTCCCCCGGCAGTCCCCAGCCTCACACACCCCCTTCCACCCCCGGCTACGGACGGGACGCTGAAGGCAGCGCAGCCCGGCCGCGGAGCCGGGGCAGGACGTGTCCGAGCAGGGCCCCGCGCAGCGCCCGGGACTCACTTTCCGCAGCGGCCCCGCGCCCCTGCGAACTCGTCCTCGTCGGAGCTGGACTCGGAGTCGGAGGCGGGCGGTTCGGTGCGCAGCAGCCGGTGGCCCGAGCCCTTCTTGGCGGGCTTCTTCCTGCGGCCGTCGGCGGCCAGGCCGATGAGGGCGTTCAGCTCCTTCCGCTTCTTCATCCTCTTGTGGGGCGGCGGCGCGGCCGGCGGCTGGCTTCCGCCTGCCTCCTCTTCCTCGGCCGCCGCCGCCGCCAGCGCGCCCCGGCTCGCCAGCCTGCGGCCCGGCGGCGGCTACAAGCGCTCCGCGGGGCCGCGGCTGTTGCTCCCCGGCCGGCCCCGCGGTGGCTCGCCCGGCCCCGCGGCCGCCGCCCGCCCCGCCCGCGCCATGGCCGCTCGGGCCGCGCCGCGCCCGCCTGCCAGCAAGCCGCGCTGCCACTGGCCGCCGCGGGACCGCCCCGCGCGGGCCGCCCCGCGCGGGCAGGGCCGCGGGTTCGAGTCCCGCCCCCGGCGGGTGGGACGGGCGGGGAAGGGGGCGGGGAGACGCCGGGGGACTCGGCCCGGTCGCTGCTGCCCGCCGTGGCTGCGCTCCGACCCCTCGCCCACCAGGCTCGGCGGGGGCTGCTGCTCGCAGAGATAGTGGTGGCATGGAAGCGCTGTTGCCCGGCAGCTGCTTCCCCTCTACTTGCCACCAAACCGTGCAACGGCCGTGCCAAAGCGGCCGCGGTACCCGGCCCTCGGCTGACGCGCGGCATCGCCAGCCCGGCGCGGTGCGGGATTCCCCGCGCTCGCTGCCGGGAGATGCTGTCCCGGGATGCGGCTCACAGCGTCAGCAGCCGGGAGGGAGACAGGGAAGGAGAGCGGGAGCTGTCAGCCGGGATGCGGGATGAGTGTGGGTGGAGATGAGGGTGTAACCTCGTGAGGCAGGAATATGTGATGAAGACCTCGGGAGGAGGAATCCCATGGTGCGGTCTTTCTCTTCAGCCTGAGGGCCCGGCGCGGAGCCAGCCGGTGCCGGCGGCGGGGACTCGGGGCGGGCAGCAACTCCCAGCCGGTGCGGCGGCGAGCGAAGCGTTCCCGCGCGATGCTCCCCTTCCTTTCCCTTCCCTCCCAACAAGCGCTGCCGTGATTTGGCAGCCGCTCGGACTCTGGACCTGCCTCTCCGCCTCGCATTGGCTGCCGCGGCCGGTGCCGCCGGGGCGCTGGGGGACACCGGAGGCAGCGGCTGGTGGCTCTCACCGGGACGATGAAGCTCCTGTGGCTGGGCGTGGATGTCTCCAGGGTGCTGCACCTGGCCGCCGTCTTCTGCCTGACCTGCGTGCTGCTGAAAGCCATCCAGCTGTTCCACCGGCGGCGGGAGCTGCTCCGGGCGCTGGCCGACTTCCCCGGGCACCCGACCCACTGGCTCTTCGGCCACGTCCACGAGGTGGGGGAGAGCCGGGTCTGCGCTGCCGGGAGCGGGGGGAGTGCGGGGAGCAGCTTCCTTTCCCGAGGGGCGTGTGGGAATGATGCTGGTGGGACTTGTCCCCGTGGTCCGCGAGAATTGCTTGGTAGGTGAGAGCCGGGCATCCCTTTTCCCAGCCGGATCAATGTGCTTTCCCTGTCTGTGATGCTTAGCGAGAGCATGGCTCACGCAGAGCTCCCGCAGGCTGCTGCAGACTGAATGCACGGTGGAAAAGGGTGGTGGCTGGCTCGCAAGCAGAGAGCGGTAACACAGTGTGGTATGGGCAAGGTCATCCCGCGGTGTGAGCCGGCAGCGGTGCTGGAGGCAGCACAGCCGCGCTGCTCTGTCCCGGGGCAGGCTCCGATGTCACTTCTCTGCTCCTCTGACAGCAAGGGCAGGGCCGCTGCCGCTCTCCCGACGGCGCTGGGCTGATGCTCGCTGCTCTCGGCATCCGAAGGCACTTTCCCCTGCCGGCTTACATCGGCCTCACGGCCAGGTGAACCAGGCAATTCTGGGCCACATTTCAGCCACAAAACACAACACAGGCATTGCATCCAGTGCACGGGCTGTGGGTCTTCATTGCATTAAGGTCATGACTAACTAAGCCCACTTACATAGGCGAGCCTTGTCTGGTGGTAGGGATGACTATTCCCCGAGGTATGCACTTGCCCACACAGATCACCATGGCTGCCTTGGCAAACAGATTTTCACACCTCAGCAGCAGCCTCAGGAGGTGTAACTGAGCTTGCCTGATGCAAACGGCTTTTCCATACGTGCTGAATGCCACTTAGAATCACCTTGCCCTCTGCTGGGCTCCGCTGATGTCCTGCCGTGGCCGCCTCTGTGGCACATTAAAAACTGGCACCCTGTAAAATGTCTGGGAAATCAAGAGACCTCACAGGGCTTGTCTCTGTGCTGTGGCAGCGCCAGTTTTGCTGTGCTGGACGGGACAAGGAGTCTTTTGGCAATGTAAGCATGAAGATGGGCCAGTTCAGGGCTTTGCTACACTTCCAGTTAGACTTTAAAACTGCGATTAAATAAAGTATATTCTCCTGTTTGTTAGATATGACTGTTTGTCCTGGCGGAAATTTGATCATTTGTGCCAAGTGCTTGCTGTCATCATGCCTAGGTTGTTCAACTTTTAACTCAGACAAACTTTTTTTGAGAATTCCTTTTTTGAAGATTTGATAATTTGCTGATTGATGCTGCTGAATTCCCCAAAGCCTAACAGTTCTCCGAGTCAGCAAAGAAACCGGCAATGCTCTGACACACACTGAACACAAAGTTTGCCCACACCTGGAGGAGGACCTGTGAGCAGAGGGAGAGCACTGGCATTTCCTGTTCTGCTGATTTACCTGATTGTTTCCCAGGTTTGATCCAGGCCAGTTTAGAATATCAAACGTATTTGTCATGCTCTGGGTGGATCTCCTGGGAAAACATCGCTTTGTTTTAAGGCATTCTCTGGGTATTAGTCTCTGCTTATCCAAATCACTCAGTAGAAATAACATTAAAATATCAGGAAGAGCTTATGTAGAGCTATTCAGTCTCACTGCAGCAGCACGACTAAGTTAAAACCCAGAGTGCCAGCCCTGAGCTGACCAAACTGACTCCCCATGGCCGGGGTTGGTGGGCAGCAGAGGAGAGCAGGGTCACTGCCCTGCTGGCCCAGGGAGGGTGTCAGTCCCTCGGCAGCCCTTTGTCCACTTCTGCCCCGTGTGGGGAGGAGCCAGCCAGGCTCTGGCTGCATGCAGCACACTTTCATGCTCCGATTTCAGCTCCTGTGTTTTCTCTTTAATTTGCTATCAGTGTGTAGTCATTAAAAGTGCCCTTAAGCCTCTTCCCAGATGCTTTTTAGTGTTGGATCTATTTCAAAGCGTGCATTTCAGCAGGAGATCAGGCAATTACCTTTCTTTCTTAGACCCAAGTGGGGTTTATACTTTTCTGTTCAAGCTCCCAAGGGAAGTAGAAGTAATGGTCTTTCATGCAGAGCCGGGTAGCTGGAGCCCTAATTAAGGCATGAGAGCTTTCTATTCCTCTGCAGCTCACAGAGGAACACTTTGCACCCTCTGCTCCAGGAGTGCTTGGTGCCGCAGGTTACTCACCTTGAGGGTAACCTCTCCTCTGAAATAAACCCGTCCAACCCTCTGCCTGCACAGAGATGGTTCTCGATAGCGCAAGCCAAGGATGGTGCTCCAAAACAAGGTTGGATGCAAAGGCTTCTAGGATTAGGACTTCTGCCAGCAAGACTTGCTCAGCATCTCCCAGTTACTCCCATTATGTTTTTTGTGATTCATGACAGGACAAGCACAGGCAGTTGTATCCAAAGGGCTTTCACATGTTCATGTGTCACTTAGCTAAAGGCACTATGCCAAGCCCTGTTTCTGCTGGCATTTGCTGAAGAGTTGAGTGCTGAGGAGGGCTGCCTCCTTTTGCCCCAGAACTTGATTCCTGAAATCAGAGAAATTGATGGTTCTATTTATTCAACATCTTGAACTTGAGTAAGTGAAGTTGAGCTTTCTGTAACAAGAAATAACTGATTGTAGTTCATAATTCTGCTGAATGTGGGAGTCACGTGGGATGTGCTGCAGGGACCCCCGGCTTGTGAGGAAGGGGGGCTGAGTCTTGGAGCTGAACCTGGACATTCCCCTGGCAGACACTCCATGACTCATGAGCACCCTCTCCAAGACCACACGTGGCTGATTATTTGATGTGGGTGATCATTTGACTACCAGCCGTGTCCTGGGTTGAGAAACACCAGCCAGACTAAAAGCTGAGATAACTCAGCACTAAAGCAACTGAGCAAATATTCACTTGATGCAGTCAATAGGGTCACTTTGAGGCTGATTTCTGCACCAGTATGCTGATTTAATTAACCTTCAAGCTTCAAGTCAAAGCAGCAGCAGCTATGTCAGATGTGGCTTGCCAAAATTCTTCCCCCTGCATATTGGCCCAGAGTAGTTTCTCTTCAAAGAAAAAAGAATTTTACATGGCTTTGTCTCTGTGATTTTTTTTCTCTGCCTGTGATTGTGGATCTTTCCACTTATTCTTTGTCTATTGTCTGTACATAACAATATAGGCTATAAAAGCAATAAAGCAGTGATTACTTTGGAGTGAACCTGCCATTGCTGCTGATATGAAAGCTGGTGCTCATGTTGCTCCTCAGATTGCAGCTTCCAAGGACAGGAGATAAATCTTTCTAGGAGTGCCAGCTCTTCATTGCCTTTAAAATTCAATTCCCAGGAATCAATGTATTCTAAATGTAATGTTATTAAGCAGCATTCCTTTCTCTCTACAATCCATTTGGAGTAGTTATGTTGAATTTTTCCTGGACACTGGCCTTCTCCACCTAAATATCTGGAGGGGGCTGTGGTTTCCCACGGCTGCAATGGGGCAGACCCAGCAGTGATGCTGTTGGCTGCTGTATTTTCCCCCAGCGGTGGGGTGCTAATTGCTCAGCCATGTTCAAGTGAGATTGTAGTTGCATGCCACAAGATGCAGATGCTGTCTGGGGCAAATCTGAGTCTTCCATGGGGTAGCCATGGAAAAAGAGCAGATAACACATATGAGCTGATAGGCACCACCACGGTGCCTAAGGATGTTCTCTAGCTTAAGGTCAAGTGATAAGGAAGAATTATTTTACAGGAACTTTAAAAGTAGCAAACATCTCTACTTCCCATGCTCTGCAAACACAGAGGAAAACCACCTTTTTTGGCCTTACCTGGTTTTGTGCTCAGAAAGACATTGAACTTTTACAACAATGTATTGGGAGATTTTTTTTTTCCCCTCCAAATCTGTGTATTCTTTCTCTTTTTTCTTCTCAACTAGTTTCTCAAGGAGGAAGAGGTGCTGGACAAGGCAGAGGTCTGGGCACAGAAGTACCCACATGCTCACCCTATGTGGTTTGGGAGTTTCTCAGCATTCCTGGTTATCACTGATCCCAACTATGCCAAGGTGCTGTTGAGCAGAGGAGGTGAGAGATTATGGCTTCAGCTGGGGAGCAGCAATACCAGCCTGCAGATTTCCTGTGCCAGCCTCAAAATTTACAGAAGGGCAGGGTTTCACACAGAGGTTTTCTTGCACAAATCATCTAAAGGCATGGAGAGATACCCCTCCTTCATGCTGTGCCCTGGGTACTAAAGGCACAGGGCTTCAGGGCTGACCTGGCTCCAAATCCATTGCTGGAAAATCAGACTTCTTCATGTGCTACTTGAAAGTTTAACTACTCAGTGCCTGATCCCAGCAAGAAGACACCTGGGAGCTTTTTTCTAGGTTCTGGCTCCTAGTGCAGAGAAGTATCTTTAGTGCATCAAGGAGAAAAGTTGCTGAACCGTGGTGTCTGAGAGGGTTAATCATTTGTCACACTGCACAGACTTTGGACTACCATTATTCTTATTTTTTCCAGTGTGAGCATCTGCTTTTATATATGTTTATTGCACTTGGCAGAGACTAAGTTGTTTAGTGTTGAATTACTGGGAGTTCTGCAGGGATGCCACTGATTTTGCTTCATACCCAACCATAAGTGAGAGCCCAGAGGGAGCTTTCAACTGCAAACCTGTATTCATGCTATTGAAATATTTACCATTTTATTTTCTCTTTCTTTATGTTGTGTTTTTTTGTTTGTTTGTTTTTGTTTGTTTGTTTTTTGTTTTTTTTTTTTAACAGATCCTAAGGATAACATCAGCTATAAACACCTTGTCCCATGGATTGGTATGTATTCCCAGGGCTTTGCCTGGGAGGAATGATTCTGAAGTTAGTCAAAACCACGCTATAAATAGCACTGTACCTGTTCCTTGATAGAGTTGTAGCTAAAAGCTTCCTGAAATTATTACATTTACTGGAAAAGGTGCTATGTAGTTCTATTTGTTTTCAAGGAAGTAAAGTTCAGACATAACATAAATATGTCCATAAATAGCAAAGGCTGGTGTTAGGAGAATCTTAAATTCATTGGAGGACTGGTGAAAAATATTTCTGCTGTTCTGAAATTTTCTTTTCCAGTAGTGTTGGTGTTTCTTTTCAGACACACCATTGTGCCATTTTGATGAGCACGGCTTTGCTCAGCTCCAGGAGCCCTGGGGCTGATGGCAGCATTTGGAAATACCCTCTCACAGCAGCTCAGATGGCAGATTTAACCACACCCTGTGCAGGCTGAGGCTGTGTCTGCAGGCAGCTGAGAGATCCTGCTTGTGCCAAGCAAAACATGCTTTGCCTGTGTTTCCCCAGGGAAAGGGTTGCTGATCTTACATGGACCCAAATGGCACCAACACCGAAAACTCCTGACTCCAGGGTTTCACTACGACGTCTTGAAGCCGTACGTGGGCCTGATGGCAGAGTCTACAAACGTGATGCTGGTAGGACTCATGATGCTCCTCTCTCTCCCGTTTTCTTTTCCCCATCCTGTCTGGTTAGGAGGTAAATGCTGGAGCAGGGTTTTCTTTATCTGGTAATTGTAAGGTATGTCCTGGTGGTCAATCTTTCTGGGCCACCCCAAATCCCTGCCCTTGAGCTGGAAGGGATGAGCATCCCTTGGAAGTTTATCAACCCTTGCAGGCTGAGCCTCCCTGCAATGACAGTGTTCTGGTACTGCCTTGGGATCTCTGGCTGAGATTTTAGGATTAATATTACTGCCATCCCCAAACTGTGCATGAGCTCAGATCCAATGGCCACTTTTTATAAGGTATTTGTCTAAGTAAAGGATTTAGGTAAATAAATGTTCACAATAAATCTGCCAAAAATAAAGGTTGGCGAAGAGCTAAACTGTGACCTAGGGCTAAAGGGTAATGTTTTTTGTCAACATACCCATGACTGGACTTCAATCCTGCCATGCCTCATAAACAGTGAAAATGTGTTATTCTTCAATCCACTGGTGCTGGGCAGGATAGAAACCAGTAGGAATTACAGGAGAAGGGCACCAGGCTTTGTGCATGTGAACTGGAGGAGTTTGGATGCTGGATCTATTCCTTCACCTCCCTCACTCCAACCTGCTCAGCAGCTTCAAATAGATCCTGGCTGGATTCCTCCTTCTGGACCAGGGAACAGCCAGGAGCCGGGGGCTGGAGAGCCAGGACAGCTTTTGCAAGGCTGAGAAGTGCCCGGGAGTTTGAAATTCCTTGTGCAGAACGCCAGCTGTGTGAGCCCGTGCCACCAGGTGGCAATCGTTGCACGTGCTACGGACGTGCATCTGTCCCCATAAGCCTGGTTTGGTGCCGTGGAGCTCAGATTTGACCATGCTCCGCCCTCCCCTCACTTTCTCAGCTTTTAAGTCCACTCGTTCCTTAAAGCCACGAGGGGACAGAGGATTCGTCATCACTTCATGTCTGCTGGGGAATAGAGACAGGATTTATAGTTTCTTTGGGGATCCCCTATGCGAAGAGTTGAGCAAGAGCTCCTGTATTACTTGCTGGCAAAACACTGGCACAGAGATCGTGTGACACAGAAAAAACCTTGCTCCGAGGCTTGCATCTTGGGCACCAAGCTCAAATGTGCTCAGGAACACACCTGGTGAAGCCAAATGCCAGCATATGCTGCTCCTGTACAGAAAAATACACTGCATCCTGAGAAAGACATAGGTAACTCCCCATCACCCAGAAATGCACCTCTCCTGGGCTTCTCCAGGGTGCCATTGCCTCAGGATAAGGCGTAGCAGGGCTCACCACCACCAGGATCCAACAATAGCAGCTGCCTGAGGCAAATCTCCTATTATCTATCCCACTCTTGGCTTCTCTTCTCTGGGTTTTTGCTGGCAACTAAGAGATCCCCCCCCCCCCCCTTTTTTTTTTCTTTTTCTCTGGGATGAATCTCTATCTGAGCACTCGTTTAACCAGGGGGTGACTGCAGATCATGCAGAGTTAACCCTTGTCTTCTCATTTCTGTCTCCTTTGTGCCCTAGGATAAGTGGGAAAAGCTGACAGCAGATGGGAAGCCAGTGGAGCTCTTTGAGCATGTCAGCTTGATGACTCTTGACAGCATCATGAAATGTGCCTTCAGTTGTGACAGCAACTGCCAGACTGACAGGTCAGTGCTGGCTGCCCCAAACCCTGGCAGGAAGTTTGCAGTTCAGAAGGGAAGTGGGCAAATTGCTGGTCACTGTGCTCCCAAATTTACAAGCTTCCTATTCCCCTCTCCCCAGGAAGAACACCTACATCCAGGCTGTCTACGACCTCTGCCACATGGTGCACCAGCGCCTCCGCATCTTCCCCTACCACAATGACATCATTTACTGGCTCAGCCCCCATGGATTTCGGTTCAGGAAGGCCTGCAGGATTGCTCATGACCACACAGGTATTCCCTGCTGTCATCCTCTCCCAAAACTTGGGACAGAGGCAGTCAGGTCATCTCCTGGCCTGTGCAGTGATCCAGCCCAGAGGCTTAGAGCTGAGATCCAAGCAGGGCATCAGCTTGCAGTAGTGACCTGATCCAGGCATGAAGCAAAGGGGTCTCCAGCTCCTGGGTAATTAAACTGGACTAATGGAGGAATTTCCCTCTGGAAATGCTCCTGTAGACTGGGATGAGCACTGCAGGCAACACCAGTGCAAGGAATGATTTTCCATTTCAAGCCAGGTGTGATTTTAATGCACAAGGGGTGTGTGAAGTAGGTGAGAAGTTCATGGTGAACAAAGACGTTTGCAGAAAAGGATGACAGTATCCATGGCATTTGTTGCCATGCTGCTGAAAAAACCAAAGTGCCTGTAATGCAGAAGCACAGGTCAAATGCATCATGGACTGAGCAGTGCTCACTTCCTTGGTGAGGTTTGCATTCAAAGCAAGGACAGTTTTGCAGCTTGGCATCTCCTGACTCTGCTGAACCTTTAACCCTTTCTCCCCCAGACAAGGTGATCCACGAGCGAAAGGAATCCCTTAAAGATGAACGGGAATTTGAAAAGATCCAGAAGAAGAGACATTTGGACTTCTTGGATATTCTGCTGTGTGCCAGGGTGAGTGGCAAGGAGTGTGTGTATGGCAGGGCACAGAGTGCAAAAGCCTTTGCAAGGGTGCCACAAACCACCAGAGACCCTCAGGACTGCACAAGCCATTAAAAAAAATTAGCCCTGTCCCTCCCAGTTGAAGGCACCTTTTTGGGGATACAAAATGCAGAGGGATTTTGTAGTCCTAGTGGTTTAATATGAGGGATAAAGAGATTTTAAAGTGAAGGGAAAGGGGCTCTGAATTCAGTGTAAACTGACATTGATTTTGTTTACAGGTATCCCACAGGCATCATCATGCCCCTTTTGCAATAGCTGAAAGAATATAATGGCCCCTACTGGGATATTTACATATTTTAATATATTTGTGTGTGTTACTGTAATATAACCGTATATATATATATATGTTATATATATATATATATGTTATATATATGGGCCACTGAGAGTGTCTCTGGACTGTTAGGATGAGAATGGAGCTGCACTGTCTGATGAGGACCTGCGTGCTGAGGTGGACACGTTCATGTTTGAGGGCCATGACACGACAGCCAGTGGCATCTCCTGGCTCTTATACTGCCTGGCAATGCACCCTGAGCACCAGCAACAGTGCAGGGAGGAGATCCAGGGCATCCTGGGGGACCGGGACACAATCCAGTGGTAAGGTTGCACCATTTCCTCTGCTGGTAACTCTTTTCCTATCACTGCCATTTCTAAGTGAGGGACGTCTTCAAGGCTCAAAAGCTGGGATGCTAAAGGTTGCTGCATGCACAGGGACTTCACAGGATGGAGCAGATCCTTCAGATAAGTCTGCCACCCTGGAAGGGACATTCTGGATGCCATCCCAAGTCCTGGGCCACCAGCACTGCTCTTTGCTCTCTCCTGTTTCCTCACCACAGGACATCACAGATGTGCTTTTCACTTCTCACTGTCACTTTGCACTTGAGCTTGTTCAGTGGCTGTTCAGGATGTCCTGGCATCCCCAGCCTCCAGTAGTCTGTGGCTGGGCATGGTGGGGGGAGTGTAGAGCTCAGCCTGCCTGTCCCAACAGGGAAGACCTGGGCAAGATGACTTACAGCACCATGTGCATCAAGGAGAGCCTGCGCCTTTACCCCCCAGTGCCCGGCGTGTCCCGGCAGCTCAGCAAACCCATCACCTTCCCCGACGGACGCACCTTGCCTGAAGGTCTGTAAATCCCACTCCTGCTGCACAAACCCCTGCTCTCAGGCACCAGCTGTGTCCTCACTGGCACAGATGTTCAGCCAGGGCTGTGCAGATGTTGACTTGTTTGTTTGTCACTGAGCCCTTTTCTCCTCATCAATTGTTTTCCAGGCAGCGTCATTGCAATAAGCATTTACCTCATTCACAGAAACCCTGCAGTATGGAAAGATCCTTTGGTGAGTTTTGTTTTGATCTCCTAATATTTTTTTCCGTATGTGATATAACTCTTTCCATGTCCCCTTCACCTGTTGACAGGAGAGAAGAATTCTCTCTCTACCATGGGGTTCTTCAGAAATTTAGGGGTGTCACATTTCTCAAGATACCAGTCTTTAAATAATTTAAAGTGTTCTTTAAATAATTGCTTTTTCTTGTTGCATTTTCTTCATTTCCAGGTGTTTGACCCTTTGCGTTTTTCCCCGGAGAATGTCTCTGGCAGGCACTCTCATGCCTTTCTGCCTTTTTCTGCTGGAATGAGGTAAAGGGAATTGAACACTGAAGGAGTAGTGGGCAGACACCACCACCTGCAGTCCTGGCCCTGCAGAATTACATAGTTAAATAGTTAAATGAGCATATAAGTGTTTGTGCAACAGAGGGGTTCTGATACCAGTAGGCGAAATGGGAAGGCAGCATTGCCAAGCCCCTTCTGGGGGCAGGGAACTGGGTCCCAAAGCTGTGGAACTTCCTGTTGGCATCCTGCAGGGAGCCTGCAGCGTTCTGAGCTCACCTGCTCTCCTCTCATCAACGCAGAGACTGCACCCCACCCTCCTGCCCTTTCATTCACCCCTTCACCCCACCCTCCTGCCCCTTCATGCACCCCTTCACCCCTCCTCCCAGTCCTTCCCTTTGCCCTGTGCTGACTCCACAGGGGTGGAGTTGGCTCAGCTGCTCCGTTTCTCCGCAGGAACTGCATCGGGCAGCAGTTTGCCATGAACGAGATGAAGGTGGCGCTGGCGCTGACCCTGCTGCGCTTCGAACTCTTGCCCGATCCTGCCGCGCCTCCCCTCAAAATCACTCGGATCATCCTTCGCTCCAAGAACGGGATTCCCCTGTATTTAAAGAAAATCCGCTGATACTGGAAAACATGTTGCCTTCACCAGGGGGAGGGACCAAGCGGATGATGGGACAGCGTTTCCCCTGGGGCAGAAGTGCAGGGCAGGGTTTGGGGATGGGAATTCCTGATTTCAGTGCTCTGTCCACCAGCTGAAAGCCCTTTCCAGGCTAGGCCCAGGCTGGGATGACATTGCACAGACCCACTGCCCTCTGCTCCAGGGCTCTGATCTGAGAGCAGCCGGGCATGGCCACGCTCTCTGTCCCTTTGCACTGCCATAAGGGCTGGCCTGGCCTGGTCTGGGAACCTCTACAGGTCCTGCCAGCTTCCTTCTTACCAAATCCTGCCTTCACACTCGTGCCCTGGCCAAATCTGTGACCATCTCCAGCCCTGCTCTGTCATCAGCACCTTCCTCAGTGCCTAGAGGTCAGCCCTCCTCTCCTGCAGTGGGGACAGCCTGTGACAGACCTCTGTCTCACTTCTCACACTCAGTGGGTCTCTGTTTTGTTGAAAGCACTGATTCCAGGTTGGGCTCTGAAATCGTGCCCAAACTGCAAAATATTCTGTAATTTTTGTCTTAATAAACCAATAATTTTTTCCTGCAGCAACAGCTGTGTTGTTTATATTGTTGGTGCTTGCCTGCTTCATCACAAATGCTGTGTAAAACCCCTTTAGAAATGGAATATGGAGAGGAACTCCATGAGCAGCAAGAGACCACCCTGGACAGGCCAGGAAACTGCCTGTGGGTCTCCAGCCAGCACAGCATCTCCTTCCATGGGCAGCTCTTTAACAGGGGTCCAATAATCAGTCATAGTTCTGATAGTTAGAAAGTATGTCTGAGGGGGTGGGGATCCCTTCTTTTTTTAGTATTATTTTATATTCTTAAGCTGATAAAATTAGTAGAGTTCGTACACTGGAGGACACTAGTGAGCTGTCCTCTGCCTCTGCAGGAATCATTATTGGAGTAAAATATCACACATCAAACTGAAATCCCAAAAGCTGCTGTTGCAATTATCATCACAGTGATGTCAGCTGCAGTTCCAGGACTGTGAGAAGGCTGCTGTGCAGTTAGACAGCAGCTGACTTCATACAGCCTTCACCTGCAGAGTCTGGTTTGCAGGGATGTGCTTGGACAGCCCAGGAGAAAATCCACTTGCTCCAGCTGCCTGTCCCCTCTTCAGACAAGAGATGCAGCTCTCGAGTTGAAATCAGAATTATGCAATGGAGAGAGACAGAGAATGTTTATCAAAATGTCAGAAGTTATGAAACTATGAGACACCACAAGCTCTTTGGAGGGCCATGTCAGGATACAAAATTATCTTGGTAAATTGAAAAACTGCTGCAGTGAATGGGATCTGAGTCCATGAGCACAAGAACAGGCACAGGCATTGCACAAAACCAAGAGGAAAAATGACTGATGGGCAGCAATCTCTCCAGTGGATATTCTGTACATGGAGAGACAGAAAAGGTAATATGAATCAAAAATACCCTGCTGTTTGCAATCACAGCAAACGTCTTACTTGGATGCATAAACACAAGTATTTCTAAAAAATTTTCCACTTCTGTCTCTTTCAGCAGATGAAATGAGACAGTGTCCTTCAACCCTGCTTGGAGATTTAAGTATGAAAGCAACTGCATCTACTCCAAGCTTACATACTCTAAAGTGCAAAATGAGAAAATTTTTAATCAAAATAACTGAAGTTACCAGAAGTAAATTACATACATCTCTGTATTGGATGCAATTTTCTTATAAAGACAAGATTTGAAAAAAAATACCATCTAAAAAGGAGTGGATGAACCTTGGCATTCCAGCATGAAAGACTAAAGGACAAGCATCTAATGAGCAAGAGCAAAGGCTGAAATCATGGTGTACCTGCTGAAAGAAAGCAGGTTAAAGGGGATCATGCTCGGTGAACTTGACATAACAGTCCTCAGGTAAATAAACGGCAGCTGCTAAATTGCATCTGGGTAGATATGGATTACACAACATCAAGCACTCCCTAAGATTTCTCAAGCCCTGGCACAGGTTATCTGGGGAGTCTGCAGAGGTTTTAAAAGTTGGTGACTGGTTTTGCTGAATACTCCAGAAGCCCAGAGGAGGTAATGGATGTGGTAGAAGGCTGGGGAAGGTTTGGTTTTGTTTGGGTTTTGTGAGTGGACTGAATTTGGGGTACAGGAAAAGCTGCACTGCTGTTGCCCCAACTGGACCATCTAACACATGAAAGTTCCTGGCCCTAGGATGGAAAAGTCTGACTGCTCCTGTCTTCATCTTGTTCATTGTCTTCCTCATGGCTTTCAGGATTCACTGAAAACCTGCCTCTTCATATCTGAAGAGGGAAAGGGAAGACACTCTGCAGCATTCTCACTGTCCTGTCAGAGTTGTGCTTGTGGCTTCTTTGCATGAGAAGGGAGCAGAGCCTGGTTTCCCCCTGCAGCCACCCAAACCCAGCATAAAATCTGCTTACAAATCTCTCCTTGGTGCTGGCACCTCCCAAGCCCAGGAACTGGAGACACTCTGCTAAATGACAGCCCATACATGGCAGCCTAGCTCACAATTTCCCTGAGCCACAAGAGCCAGCACTGCGTGCCAGGCCAGCTCTCCACGCCAGGCCAGCTTGCCTGCATCCCACATCCTGCATCCCACATCCCATATCCTGCATTATCTCATGTCCTGCATCACAGATCTCCCATGGCTGCCCTGCTTCTCAACAGGAGAGCAAGGCTGAGGCTGCAGCAGGACTTCTGGAGCTACTGTGCCCCAGTGCCAGAGCGAGCCAGATCTCCCCAGAATGTGATTCCTCAGAGCAATTCCCTGCAGTTACCTTTCCCCTCCTAGGTATTAGAGATATAGTATTAATAAAAAGACCTGGTCACGGTTCACTGCAATAAAAACAGCCAAGGACCAGCTGCAGGAAGTTTACCTCCTTCTTCAAACATTACCTACTTTCTGCAGAAAGGGTAATTGCAAAAATGTTAGGCTGACCTTGGACTGTGCGATTCAGACCTTCAGATAACTCTTTCAGCAAGAGCTCATGGGAGTGGCTGTACGAGGTGCAACAAGTAAAGTCTTTGTTTCAGTTAAAAACGTCTCGGATTTTTCTCCTTGCGGATTGGTTTTCCGACAGTAGCAGGGCAAAGGTGCCACCTACTCCTGCAGGTTTTCCTTTCCCCACAGGTTATCACCGGCGCTGTGCGGCCACGTCCCGATCACGTGAAGGGTGTCTGTCTGTCTCAGTGCGGTGGTGGCACTTTTTTGGATGCTGCCAGGCATGGTGGAAGCAGCAGGACCAGCAGGAAGAGCCGCTGGCTCACAGCACCGGGGATGCAGTCCCTGCGCAGGACCCACCCCGCTCTCCGGGAAAACTCACTGTCAGATGGCACCAGCAATTTCCATCTAAACTCTGCTGGGATTTTACACTGGAAGCAGCCTGTAAATTAAATAAGTATTGCAACGTATTTGTAAGACAGCTGTATTAAATGCTTCCAGATATACATTCATCCTCCAGACATGTGTGGTCAGATGGGATCCAGGCAGATTGCATTACTCTGCAACACTTGCTGGGTTCTTGCCATGATTTTCTCATCTATCATGTGTTTGGAAGCTTGAAATGCTTTTTTTTTTTTTTTTTTTTGGCATTACTGCTACATTTCATCTGTCATCACTAAGTGCTGCAGGAACACACAGGGACAGATGGGCCTGTACTCCTCTTCCTATGTGAACAAACACAGGCACTACTAGGGAAAGCAGCTGCTGAAAGGTCATATGCTGGGGCAAAGTACCCATTTGCCACCTAAATTTCACCTGCTCAGTAAACCACTTTTTCTGCAGTGAATTCCAGCAATGTGAGTTAAATCAGTGAGGAAGATCCTCGCTTTCTTCTGCTTAGGTGTTTAAAGTGAGTGGAGAATTTCCCAAGACCCAGAAAACAAATTCCACCGCCTGCTGTGTCCATGGTTGTGGTATGGGATGGAAATTCTTCAGTGTAGGTGGGTTATGTTGATGGCCTGAACTCTTGTGGCCCCACTGCCATCACCTGGACATCCAAAGCATTAAGCCAAGTCTCCAGAGGCTCTCTGCAAATGTTTGACAGCTTTCCAAGTGTCCTTTAGCACCCAGCTGCAGTTTCAGCAGTCTCAAATGTCCACAAGGCCAATCCAAGGCCCTGTTCCCCCTGGCAGCCTCCCCAGAATGCTGTGGCTCTCAGAAGACCCTTGTACCTGCTTTTTCATGCTGAGATCTTCTTCTGGAGTCCTCCAGCACCAGGGCTGTAGATTCTCCTGGTGCTAACAGATTGTTCTGGCCTTGTCCCAGGCCCTTAAAATGATCAAAACAATACTGTCTCTTTTCACTTTTCTCCACTTGCAGCTCTGCAGCAACTCCACTTTCCCTTTTGGACCTTCATTGTTTCTTCCCCTGGAAAACTCCCTGAGTTTTCTTCCCCAGGCTGTGAGTGTTCATGGCCTCTCTTGCTTTGAAACCTCTGAAATACATTAGAAAGGTTCTTCTCTCTGCTCCACCAGTGAAATACAGAATGCAGAGGCTGGAGGCTGGATTAAGCAACCAGTTTTGCTACCACCCAAGATCAGATCCTTGCTCCAAATCCCCATAAATGTGGGTTTAGATACTCTGTCCTCTATGTTCCCACCGTATCAGCTCAGCACTTGACATCTCACTTGCCCTTCAAGACAACCCATATCCCTTGGCTTCATGCTCAACAGTGGTTACTGGTTATTTTATAGCATTAACAAAGCTAGTCTGATAAAAATTGACCCTTTTCATGGTCAAACCCACTCTCCAGGACTTTTTCACCGCTGAGAATTTCAGTTTAATCTGCAGCTGCACCAGAAATTCCATCTACTGGCCTGGCCCCTCCACCTGTGGGTTTCTGGGTATTTATGGGTTATTTTGTGGGGGGTTGCTGAAAGGTGCCAGCCAAGTTCAGATTGGTCAGTCTGGTAATGATGTAGGTTCCACAGGACATTCCAAACACCTCCACTGGCACTGAACAAAGGCTCAACCATCAGACCTCTCTCTTTTCCTTGTGCAGACCTTGTGAGGGACCCATCTATGCAGCATCATAATATTTATGAATGTTCTGCAGGTCTTCACATGGGAGTTTGTCATATCAAACCAGGTCCCTTATGCTCTGGCTACAGCCAACGCCATCCCTAAGAAATATCTAACCTGATTACATCCTCCTGAAGATCAGTCTTTAACTCTGCCCTGAACTTTCACACAGATCCAGCTGGTTCAGCATAAAAAGGTACACTAATTTTCATGAAGATGTCCAAGTGTGTGAAAAGGTAATGCTGCTCAGTGTTGTGCCTACCAGGAATGTTCTATAAGGCAATGACAATGAACATCAGACAAACAGTGGGGTTTTTTCAACAAAATGACCATACAAGCAGAAAATGTGAGATATGGCACATTTTAGGCTAAAAACTAAAGGGAAGTGCCCAAACATCTGAAGTCCTCTGTCTCAGATATGTCTAACATTGAAAAGAAGCACATACAAAGTTCAGCAGCCCTTACTTATATTGTAACCTATCAGACTATCAGCCTCCACAGCTGACAACCCATTTGATCCTCATAATATCCCAAAGACACAAAGGGACATTATTTCAGCCCATCTAGGAATCCTACTCTTACAATATGCATGGAAGTCAGCCACACATGTAAGACTTCCAGCCTCAGGTCTCCAGTAACTCCACACTGCCATTCCACATTTCTGTGCTTATGGGATGCAAACCCAGGTAAGCAGCAGGATCTGCACAGGCATTGCAAGGAGGGTCCTACCTGGGCCCCAACCAAGCACTGCATTGGAGAGACAAATGCAGAGATGCAGAGCCTTTTTGGAGGTGAGATGCGGAGTGGACAGTGGAAGGAGGGCTCACCAGGCCTGTAGAGGAAACATGGCCTTGCCATCACACCTCCCCATCGTGTGCTCTCAACCTTGCTGCAGCTCACTTCACTGCTCTGCAGCTTTTCCTCTGCTGGTCTCATCTACTGACCATGGTAATTCCTCTGGACAGCAGTTTTGTCTCCTGGCTTGTCTGTGGAAGGAGCCCTTGGGGAGCAGGGCCACTTCCCTCATGTGCTGTTGGAGTTGTGCCCATTCTCTCGATTACAGCCTTTTGCCTCCTAAAGATCAACCTTTAACTCTTCCCTGAACTTTCACATGGATCCAGCTGGCTCAGTATGAAAAGGTACACTAATTTTCATGAAGGTGGCCAAGTGTGTGTAAAGGTAACGCTACCCAGTGTAGTGTCTACCAGGGATGTTCTCCAAGGCAATGACCCAGCAGAGCTGGGTGATGCTGCAGTCACACAGAGCACGGCTGTCACAGATGGAGGTGGCTGAATCCCTGCAGCCCACTCATTGTGGCCTATGCGTTCCTCACTCCCTGTGGGCAGATGAACATCTTCTGTACCTGAACTCTCCGAGGACAGCACGGAGCTCAGCTAGAGCCCCAGCCTGCCTACATCTCACCTCCTCCCTCCTCTGGCTTCATCCCCCTGGGCATGGAGGACTGTGGATGTTTGTGGCAGGGTTTCTGGGACTCCAGAGAAAGAAGGAAATATTCAGAGGCTGTTTGTTCTCCATGTTGCGGAGATAACCTGCATAAACCAGGTCAAAGGGTGACACAGGCTGCTGGCTGAGCTGACGCAGTGTTTGCCATGATATCCCAGCAGCTATAAATTGCTGTCACCTCTACTTCAGGGCTCAACTCCCGCAGAGGAGGAGGAAGAGGATTTTACCTGCACTGAGATCCCCACCTGGCTAAGGCGTGAGAGAAACAGGGAGGAGAAGGCAGCATGGCATCTCTGCTAGACAACATAGCCAGACCTTCTGCTATCGTCCTGCAGCTGTCTGTGCTGCTTGGTGTAGCCTTTGTGGTGCTGAAGGTGCTCCAGTTCTACTGGGAGAGGAAGAAACTCGTCAAAGCTATCGAGGCATTCCCTGGCCCCCCAAAACACTGGCTCTATGGCCACAACCACCTGGTAAGGAGTGGGCTGGGCTCAGCCAGGGTGGGTTTGTCTCAGCTGTGCAAGGCATCAGTCAGGATGAGAAGGATGGGATGGGGTGTATGTGTCCCCTACTGCTGTCTCTTCCTACAGGAGAGGACCCCTGCACAGAGAGTGCCAAGGTTTCTGCGGGGCAGGAGGAAAGGGTGCTGGATATGTGGTGTGCATCATTTGGCAAAAAAAGAGTCATGCTCTTTTCAATCATGACCTTAAACAAAGAGTTATGGGGCTTCCATGAAGTTATTTTAGTATGACCAATCGCAAAATGTCTCTTTGCTTTATGAAACCTTCTACCAATAAGAGTGTCTTACCCTATAGCCGTTGAAGTGTTTTAATGTAGCCATTTTCATCATTCCATAGTGAAGATGTTTTGCTTTCACACTGCATGCCCACCTTGCACTGCTGAAATTGGGGAACAGGGGTGTGACAGCCTTAGTCCTCCTGGCCCATCCACCAGGCTTCCTGGCATTGCCCATGCCAGCTGTAGCTCCCAAGTGCAGCACAGAGCTGCTCCAAGCCCAGGCCATCCTAAGGTGTCTCAGCCCAGCAAGGGTGTCTCCATGGAGCTGTCTTGTGCTGCAGGGAGTTGGTGGCTCAGGCAGCTTTACCCCCTGTGAATGGCCCTTTGCAATGCTGATCCTCTCCTCCACAGGCAGCATAAAAGACCCTGTATGCCAAGTCCTCCCACTCTTCCTTCATTTTCCGAGAAAGAATGTCTTGCATCTGCGTTTCATGAGACAGCAGGTTTAACCTCTCTCTTCCTGGCATGTCCCTCTTTTTCTGCCTTTATTAATCCCTGATTAACTCTCATTGCAGATACATCCTGAAAAAGTATTACACCAGTTAGTGTCATGGGGAGAAGAATATCCCTATGCCTTTTCCAGATGGCTTGGACCAGTCCTGCCTTCTCTAATCGTCCACCATCCTGAATATGCCAAATGCATATTTGGCCGAATGGGTGAGTCTCTACCTCCAATTTTGAGAAGTCTTTCACACTTTCCCAGCAAGAAAATTCTGGGGAACTTGCCTGGAGTTGTCTCCTCCACCGGCTTCCTTCACAGCTATTGCAATTCTTCTTTTGCTCCTCTTCACAAACTCCAAGGCTGCCCCAGGTTTCATGGAGCAGTTTGTATTCCTGTCCAAACTGAGACCAGGTGCCTGCTTCTTCCAGTTTCCTGTCAGTTCCCAATTTGAGGGTCATCTGTCTTCTTGTCCTCTATGGCTTCTACCACCACAATATTTGTGCTTCCCAGTAAACCCAGTAAAAAGTGTGAGCTGTCATGGCAATGGCTCTCAGAAGGCATCTTAAGTCTTCCCCTCTGCTCCTTTCTGTGGAGCATGAGTGGTACATACATGGTCATCCCCACTAATTCCCATCCATTGTTCTCAGTTCTCGAATTTACCATGGCTGTTTCATTTCCACACACATTTTTTTGTTCTAACTTTCTCTGTTTTTTCATGTCCACTGCAGTCATAATTGTAGATGATCACTTTTAAACTCCACCTCTGGTGGTACAGTATTTTAAGTATTGAAATGAGACTAATTCTATCATGTGATCTAGAGGGTGAAATCTAATGCAAATTTATCCTCAACTTGCTATTTTGTTCTGTTGAATTCAATAGTTATCAATACATTTCTGATATCTGATCCATTTTACAGATCCCAAGTCCAGTGTACCCTACAGATTCCTATTTCCCTGGATTGGTAAGTCAAAAGCAGTAGTAAGGCTGTCAGAGCTGTGGTCAGAGCCTGCAGGAACTGATTGTGCCTTTGCTGTTTGTGCATCAGGGAAGGGGCTGCTGGTCTTGGAAGGAAGCAAATGGTTCCAGCACAGGAAGATGCTCACCCCAGCCTTTCATTATGATGTGCTGAGACCTTACGTGACCCTGATGTCAGACTCAGTCAAAGTGATGCTGGTAAGAATCCCCACTCCTGCCACTTTTACCTTTCAGCTGTAAAACAGTGAAAATAAAAAATGAGTGGGAGAAAGAGATGGCACTTAGAAAATTTCGACTTTCACTGAATTTTTGGAGTAGTTTTGAAGTTCTAAACTTGCTCCCCTCACCTTCCTTTGGACATTCCACTTGTTCTTTCTCTTTGTTTGCCAACAAATCAACCACTGCAAGGATATCCTTTCATGCCTTGATGATTATCCTTTCATACCTGGGAAAAGAAATGCGCAGAAGAGTTAGATTAGGTTCATGGAATATCATTGATTAGGACCTCTGCTTCTGGAAAAGAAAGCAATTAGCAGTGTGGGTCTGGGAAGAGGGACAGGAAAATATGACCTGACCACAGATGGTGGTCTGTCTCTCCTTACCCCTGCCCCTCCCTCTAGGATAAATGGGACAAGAAGATCGCAGAGAGGAAGTCAGTGGAGGTCTCTCAAGATATCAGCTTGATGACACTCGACAGCATCATGAAATGTGCCTTCAGTTTTAATTCCAACTGTCAGACTCAGAGGTCAGTGCCTGAATTTCCAAACCCTGGGAAAGCAAGGGTTCCTGTTTCACCACTCATTTTGCTAACACCAGCTTTGACCTCGGCCTCCTTGCAGCAACTCCAACTATTATATTAGAGCTGTTTATGACCTGAGCTACCTCCTGAGCTATAGAATCCAGACTTTTTCCTTCAAGGATATCTTCTATGGCTTGACTAGCAAAGGTCGCAAGTTTCAGGAAGCCTGCCAGCTGGCCCACAACCACACAGGTATTCCTACCCCTTTCTCCCCAGCTCTGTCTCCCAGCTGAACCTCTCCCCTGCTTGCCCCTGGAGTGGCTCAGAGTGTGGTCACAGCGTGGACTGGCTAGAGGGTTATACATTAAACAGAGTCCAAGCTGATGACTGAGAGGTCAAGTACATGAGGGTACTCTGGAGGGGCAGGAGTCACCAAACTGATCTCTCTTCTCTGCAGATAAGGTAATACAAGAAAGAAAGGTGTTGCTCTCCAATGAGAAGGAACTTGAGAAGATCCAGAAGAAGAGGCACCTGGATTTTCTGGACATTCTTCTTTGTAGCAAGGTGAATGTTTGAAATGATCGTACCAAATGCCAAAGAACAGAACTGTGTGGCACTGAGGGTGCATCAGCACAAGAAGGGAAGCGCAAGAGACACCAAATCATACAAGTTCTTGGGGTATAAAAATTAAAAGACCTGTGTTCTTAGGAATGACATGCTCTCCTCTTTCTTAGGATGCAAATGGGGTTGGACTGTCCGATGAGGATCTGCGTGCCGAGGTGGACACCTTCATGTTTGAGGGCCACGATACCACTGCCAGTGGGATCTTCTGGCTCTTCCACTGCATGTCACTGCACCCTGAGTACCAGCAACGGTGCCGAGAGGAGATCCAGGGCATCCTGGGAGACCGAGATACCATTGAGTGGTAAGATAGGACTTCTTACTCCTTTATCTTAAACTCTTTTAATTTACCCTTGAAGGCCTTTGACATAGTCCCACCCAACTTTCTTCTCCCTATATTGGAGAGATTAGGATTTGGTGGGTGGGCTGTTCAGTGGCTGAGGAATTTTTTGGAAGGTGGAATCCAGTGGGTAGTGCTCAATTGTCCAGGTCAGTGACAAGTGGTTTCCCTCAGGGGTCTGTACTGGCACAGACCCTTAACATCCTTGTCAATGACACGGAGAAAGGGACTGAGTGAATCCTCAGCAAGTTTGCTTTCAGGGAGGATCTTGGGAAGATGACCTACACCACGATGTGCATCAAAGAGAGCTTACGCCTGTTTCCACCAGTTCCTACTGTGTCCCGACAGCTCTCCAAACCTGTCACATTTCCTGATGGACGCAGCCTGCCAGCAGGTTTGTGGAGTTTGTTCATCCTTCATGCTGCTGTCTGTGGCAAGTGTGACTTCCTTGCTCTGTGGGGAGGGGCTGGAGGGTCTTCCAGACTCCCTTCTCTCTCCTGTAGCTGTATGGAGCTACCACAGCTTGCTGCCACAGTGAGCCTGGAAAGGGTGGCCAGACAGAGTCCCAAGGACATGCTCCAGAGCTCAGAGGGGACTTGTGGAATGCTGTTCCTGGCCAAGTGAAAGTGGTACACTGATAGAAAAAAAAGGGACCCCGCTCTGAGATCTTTGACGTGTGAGGTTTTCAGGAGATCCCTGCCAGACCTCCTGCAACAGGCCCTCGAGAGCCCAGGGAGGGAGAGTAATCCAAAAACACCTCTCCTGCATTTTTACTCTGAGGTGTCATGAGCTTTTTCTCACTTTTCTTTCACAGGCGCCCTGGTTGGACTGAACATATTTGGTATTCACAGGAACCGGGAAGTGTGGGAGGACCCCGAGGTATTTCACCTTAATAACAAGAAAGGGAAAATGGTCTCTGAGCCCAGACATCCATTCCCCTTGAAGAAGGCAGTCTGTGTCTCCCTCCCACGTTGTTTTTTTTTTTTTCTTGTCATTCCAACAGTCCACATCTAACTGCAAAGTTCAATTGAGTAACCAAACACCCCAAAGATTTTGAACATGACAAAGGGCTGGGAAAGGGTGTTCAATAGTCTCTCTTTGTGCAGGGTGACACAGAGATGCTCTGATTGCTTTCAGCTACCCTGCAAACACTTAGAATGGTGTGAGAAGTCCCAAGCCCCACAAGACAGTGTTTGATTTGAAGATGATATTTTAGAGGCTTCAAAAATTATCTGGGAAGTTTGAAGAAGGGTGCATAGCTGCCTCTCTCCAGTGGCTGTCTGGAGAGCAAGGATCAGGCACCTCTGGAATGGAGGGATCCTGGCTTGATCCCTGCTGCCATGGATGAGAAAACACCTGCAGGCATCTTGGGCATTGTGGTGGGTGACCAGAGTATCTCCAGGGGGACGATCCACTCAGGGGTTTGTAGAGAGATGACTGTCATCTGCAGCTCCCCCAGGAGCAGCAGAGGTCACATCCAGCCCTAACCTGGGGACCAGGGAAGAACCCGGTGCTGCTCAGATCAGACCAAACACTGACCAAACGGTCTTTTTTGCTTCCACAGATTTATGATCCTCAGAGGTTTTCTCCAGAGAACTCAGCACAGAGACACTCCCATGCTTTTGTGCCTTTCTCTGCTGGATCCAGGTGGGACATCCTTCATCCCTCTCCTTCCTATCAGGCTGCCTTGCATGTGAGACCTAGCTCAGATGTGAGCTGCTAAGGCTAATCCTCCCTCAGTCTCCACACGCCAAGTTGGCTGGGCCAACTCAAGTAGGCTTTCAGTAATGGGATCTCCTATTACAGCATCTCCTGTAATAGGATTTCCATGCTCTGTCAGCTCTGTGGTCACTGTAGGATTTCACGTGTTTTTCTTGTGGCTTTGTGAAGACGTTGACATTCTCTGTTGCCTATGTTGGGAATACCATTCCCTTGTTTAGGGGGGAATCCCAGTGCACCTCAAAGCCAAGGGGGCCAAGTCTCCATGCTTTATCAATAGACAGATGTAGGATACTGAGGTCTCAGTAGCTTGTAAGAGGATCACCACACAGAGCCAGAGATAGCCTTTTGGAGGTGTCTGGGCTTTAATCTGGATGCTGGCTGCACTTCCTAGTGAAGTAAGCCCCTGTTCTCTCAATCTCGTATCTTTTTTCAATGTTTAATAAAAAAATAAATAGCAAAAACCCACCACAGAGTTGGGGGCATCAGGGGCTTACTCAATAAGATGCGGTGTCATCCTCACAGCAGCCAGAGATCCCCCAGCTCACACAAGGGGTGAGTCCAGCTCGGGGGTGCCTGGGGTTGAAGGCAGGGCCTGGAGCACTTGTCACTCTGTCCCCAGGAACTGCATCGGGCAGCAGTTTGCCATGAATGAGATGAAGGTGGCGCTGGCCTTGACCCTGCGGCGCTTCGAGCTCTACCCGGACCCATCCAAGTTTCCCATAATGATACCACAGCTCGTCCTCAAGTCCAGCAATGGGATACACCTGCATTTGAAGAGGATTTTCTGATCCCACATGGTACCACGGCAGGGGAGCAAGAGCTCTCCCAAGGGACACCCTCCACCCAGAGGTTTAAGAGGGGATCACCACCCAGTGGCCCCATTGGACCTCTCCCATATGTTAATTCTGTCCCACTGTTGTCCAGAGGGGCTTGCTGAGCCCACAAACACCAAACCCAGCAGGTCCAGTTCTCCTCGTTGCAGGGGGAGCAGCACTCCTAAGGGGGTTCCACAGCATGGCTGTGGCCCATCCTTCACCTCCATGGGCATCCTCCATGTCCTCCTCATCTCTTCATCTCCAACCTACCCTGATAAGCTCCCTGTCAGGACTTCTGTCACCTGCCTGTGGATTTGTCCCATTGTCAGTTCCCCACTTGAGCTTGGCAGTGAACAATACCTGGCATGGTTTGCAGGGATGCCTAAAGCCTGGGTGCTGCCCCAGCACAGTCCCTGCCCTGCCTCCAGCCTGGCTGTGCCAGGCCAGAAGGGCTCTTTCCAGCCACCTCACTGCATCCCCACGCACCTCCCTCCCAAGGATTCCTGCTCTGGGGCTGGCACTGTGCCCACCATTACAGAGATGAATGCCTGTGGTTCCTTTCTGCCCCAGCTCTGAACTTCCTTGAGCTGAGGGTGCTCAGGAGCCAGCACAGAAAATGCCACCAGCTAACCTGAGGAAGCACTTGGCACACTGGAAACAACATGTGATCAGCATTGTTCTCCTCTCTGAAATGAAAATAAAGCCTCGTGGTGATGATCTCCAAGCATGGCTTTGGCTTCCTTTGCATTTGGGGGCCCAGCAGGGTACAGAAGGAGTCCCAGCAGGCCAGAGGCAAGGCTGCACCCAAGGGTGCAGCACTGTCAGTGTTTCCTCAAGCCACAAGCACTGTTTCCATGCACCCTGTTGAGCCTGTTTCCACATATCCCACACCATCCATCACCTCACCTTTGACTCCAGGAGCTTCAGTGGTAGGGAAACAACTGAAATGATCTGTGGTCAAACAAAGCAAAACAGAAATACACCCTGCACACACAAAAGTGCTGGTGGCAAGAACTATGTCAGCTTGCAAAATAAAACAAGAGGAGACGTGGCTCTGCCTCAAACCCTGTCCTGCAGAGGCTGAGAACTGCCTGCTCAGTTCAAGAGTGGCCTGCCCAAGGGGTGCAGGTGAGCACTGGCCCTGGAATTTGGCTTGTTGTGGGGGTACAGGAAGCCTTTCCTCAGCACCAGTCCAGGTGGATCCAGCTCATCTGGATGAGCTGCAGGTCCAGGGTGTGAAATGGATCAGTAGGTGGCAGTGGGAGACTCAGAAAAAGTCCTCCCTGGTCCCTGGTAAAAACCCCTGGGCTTGGCAGGCAGCACGGCCAGGCACAGCAAGGCAGATGATGTGTCCTGTCCCTGGGGACATCCCTGTCCCCCCCCTCCCCTCAGCAGAGCAGCCACTGCTTTCTCAGAGTCCCCAGTGTGTCTGTGGGGTTCCTCAAAGCCCAGGGGAAATTTGTCACTGCGAGGGCCTGGGCACTCAGCAGGCAGCAGGGGAAACTAAGGCACAAAAACCTGCCTATGTGTCATGCCACAGTGACAGACAAGGCTGTGCAGCTTTCACCCACAGCACTGGCATTACCAGAATCACTGCAGACACCAACATATCCAAACCATGTCTGTCTGCCTGGGCAGCTCTGCTGATGGCCAGATCAGGAGAGTTAAACCCGATCATCTCCACATCTGACTGAATTCCTGCAGCCCTCCTGCTCCTCAGCTCTGCTGCCTGTTGCATCCTTAGCTTGAGAAACAAAATTCTCCTCAGGCCGGAGCCAGAGCTTTGTTTTGGCTATCCAGGTACCAAAAGTGACAGGGATGCTGAGATTAACCAGCAAGGTGCAGCTTGGGTTTATGTTGCAAGGCAGCTGAAGACCAAGTTCCTCTTCTCCCAGACCTCCCCTTCTCACCCACAGAAGCAGACTCGATTCAGGTTGTGCAGATGCCAGTGCCACCACTCTGGCACCAGTCTGAAAGGCCAGACTCCTGCTGTCCTCCTCCCCAGTTCCAGCACAGCAAGGCCTTCAGAGGGCAGTGGTTTTAAAACACCTTTTTGTTACTGAGAAATCCTATTTGTCAGACATTTCAGCCACCCGCCTGGGAAGAGGCTAACCACCTTGAAGCTCTGCACATCTACTCTTCAGCAGGTGGTCCAAGAAATGAACTTCAGGTGCACTTGGCCACAAAGACTCATCCCAGTCTCCTTGGTGGTAGGTTCCAAAAGAAACCCTGTGGCACTTAAAGGTGTCACTACAGCATCTTCTGGTTTGGGAATGATGGGGAAGGACCCCCAGCTGCTGCCCACCCTATGGCCTGTACAGTGCCCTGTGTTTTGGGGCCATCACCCTATTCCCTGCCATGACCTAAACAGCCCGTTTGTTTTCCAGGTGTCCTTCTGATTGCTGGATTGTCATAAATGGCCAAACCCCAACTACTTCCAGGGGAGACTTTCTCCAAGGAATCTGCTCTAGGTTATTTTCTTGGGAAAGAGAGGAGAGACTGCTGCCGTTTTTGATGCAAAAACTGGATTGTTATTCCAGGCAGCTATGACCGCAATTGAGGTAAGCAGAGCCAGACACTTTAAAATCTCTTCCTGTTAAGAATCATGCTTAAACCAGGTTTGCAGTTTGAAGGGCCAAAGCTTTTGAGGGAAGGTCTCGCAGCACCAATGCACCGTGAAGCCCTAAAGCAGCAGCAACCTGGAGAAAATTCTTCCAGTTTTCAGCTTAGCCAGGTCAAACTGAGCAGCACAAACATCCCCCCACCTTCAAACGGTGGCAGTTTCTGGACAGCGGCTTGTACAAGATAACCTCCTCTGCCAAGCCACCACCAAACGGTCGGGAGAGCAGCAGAGGAGCTGTGCGAGGAGCCGGGCAGCAGCCAGTGACACAGATCTAATCGCCCGCGCGTTTGCCCCGAGTGTGTCCCTGCCAGGCAGTGACATTTCTGCGCTGTCTCAGCCCGCTCCTCCATCACCATGGCTACAGCGGCCGCCAATCCACGGCCGAGTCCTTCCCGAGTACCAGCAAACCCTCTGGGAGATGCTCCGAGAGCCAGCCCCTTTGGCAGGGAGACACTTCGGGGACCCCGGGACAATCCATAGCACCAAAATTTCCCCTTTTTCTTCTTTCCCTTCTCCTTTTTATTTTCTCTCTCTCTCTCTCTTTTTTTTTTTTTTTTCGCTTTTTTTTTTTTTCCTTTTTTTTTTTCTTTTTCTTTTTGAAGCACAAACAATGAAGCTAAAAGGTTGGGTATCAGGCCGATAATCATGAATGACGTGTCGTTATTACACACCACACATTCATTATCTCCCACTCCAGCCATGTCACAGGCGGCTGGAGGAGGGCAGATAACGGGGTGCCTTCATGCAGATGGCTTATTATCAGGATGTTCCAGGAGGGGCTTTAAGACAGTTAGTGATGCTGTTTGCCAGTTAAAGATTAGAGACCCCAGAGAATAATTAACAATCCCAAAACCCAGTTTTTCTGCTGGATTCTTCAGCTTTCTCCCCCCTCCCCCATCCTCTTTAATCTATTCACTCTAGCAGGTGTAATAAAGTGATAAGGATGGGCTCCGGGGATGTTTGTTTGGCTACTACGGGTGTATAAACCAACAATGGATGGTATTTTACTTCTGGCTTTCAGTGGCTTGAATCGAGACCAAAAACTTTGCAGCCCCCTTGCCCACACACAGCCACTCCTGCATGCCCTGCTCCTGGATCCCACCTGGGTGGCTGGGCTTCTTCCCCACCCAAAGGACCACGAGGGTGGGACAGGCTCCCTTTTTTTTCCTCTGGAGATTCAAATCACACCTCTTGGGTGTCAAGGTGCCCAATGCCAGGATATATACTTCAGACTACATTGCTCAGGTGCACGAATAGAGCTGGTGCTGCTTCCAGCAGCAGTTTACCTGAATACAGCCAGTCTGCAATTAAACCACCTTGGGATAATTTATATTGTAGGTGTTCACCTGCCCAAATTGCTACAGTTACAGCCGGAACAGAAGCATCTCAAACCTTCATAGCTAAAGAGCCTCAGGAGATATTGGGGAAACATCAGCGTAAAAGTGGCTTTCAACAAGATGCAAAAACCCCACCCTGAATATCTTCTGCCCCAAAGGAGACTATCCTGTCTGCAGCAGATCACAACCCTGGGCATCTTCCTGAAGGCCAAGGCTTCAGAGATAACGGCATTATAGAATGGGGGGAGGATGGAGCTCTCGTGGTGTCCTTACCCTTCACTGGTGGGCATGGGGAGGTTTGTGAAGGACCCCTTCATCTCCCCATGCTGCATGGAGAGAAGTGTTGGGGAGGATTCGACCCTCAGGGAAGTTGGCTTAGGGCCCTTCAGGGAGGTCACTGAGGCTGTGGGAGGTGCCCCCCACCTGGGGGGTCTCGGGTACAGCCCTGACTCTGGACATTGCCCAGCTCACAGGGAGGTGTGGAAGGCACGAGCACTGGCACGCCAGAAGTTGTCTTCCCAATCACGCTCATCCTGCCAGGGAGGGATGAGACAGCATTGTGCTTTAAAGAGCATCCCGACCCTATCAGCAAGAGATGAGATATCCTAATTATGGCAGTACAGGCGAGGATCTGGGCTGTATCAGCCAGTACAGAAAGGTAAACAAGAAATATAACAATGGACCCTTAACACTCATTAGCTGTGTCAGATAATACCTCACTTTTCTCCCTTTGGGGCTTAAAATCTAATTAAGATTTTCCAACAATAAATTTCATTTATGCTCGCTCCCTTTTGTTCTTTTTAGGATCACACCGAGAAGCGTCTGCGAGCGACTGCACAGCTGGCGGGAAGGCAGCTCCAGTCAGCCTCGGCTGGAGCTTCACAGACAAGGGAAACTGAGGCAGGACAGCACCCTGGACAGTGCAGAGGTGAGATCCTGCTAGGACATAGCACTGGCTCCTGCATAAGGTGTTTTCCCCCAGGGAAGTGAACTCCAAAGGGGCACTGGTTGTGATAAGACCAAGCACGGAAGCTCTTGGGCAAGCCCAGCAGTAAATAAAGCCTTGTCCTTGCTCAAACCTACAGCTATGGCAGGGGTCTGTGGGGAAAGGGGCACTGAGACTCACTGAGCCCTCAGTACACGTCCACTCCAACCCCACATCCAGGCATTGCAGGGTGAACAGCTGGGGCATCTGTCACACACTCACTGTGTACACAGGGCAGGGAATAAACTCCTGTTTTTACTCATTGTGAGGATGACGTCGTTAACTTCTTTTGCAACTGAGAGGTAAAAAATTAATGGGTTCCCTTCCTGTTGCCACACCCCCAGCCCAAATGCTGACATGGCAGGTAATGACTAATCCTTAAACCCTGCTGAGTGCAGCAGTACCACTGAACCTTGAGGAACCTGGTTTTTTCCAAACCTACGTGATGTTTGGCACCTGTGAGAGGAAAGTCAGGAGAGCAGCATCCATCAGGGGAATGAGTGGGGTGGACCAGGACACAGCCTGGGGCTGGCTCAGCTTACAGGTACCCAAGGCAGGGTGGTAGGTGGAAACAGCTCTGATGTGATTCTGGGGATGCAGCCATCCTGCCTCCACATCTGAGGGCTTGACCCCTCTGACCCTTCTGCCTGTTTTCTTCTACTCCCATGCAATTTCTCAACGGGATCTGTGATTTCTCAATGCCAAGCCTTTGAGGGCATTTTTGAAATATTCACCCACCTCAAGCCCTAGGGAAAATGCCTTTCGAGGTGGGTCTGTTACTGGAAGACATTTGTCTGAATTTTTGTATCTCCACTTGCTAGGGACATCAGCAGCTCCAGCTGTGGGAAGTGCACAGCAGAGCCCCAGAAACACCTTGCTCCCCACAAAACCAGGGGCTGCCAAAAATGACCCTCTTATAAATCTCCCACCCCAGTGCTGCTCCATCTGCCCTTGATTACAGAGTCCCTTAATCCTTTCCTCACTGGTTAGGAAGAGGACCCTTCATGCCACACGAGTAGCTCATGTTTCAGGAATGGCCAAAACATCAGAGGCCTCTCATTTCAATCTCCAAATGCCACAGCTTAGAAATGCTCGTTGTTCCCATGGTGGCCCTGGCACTGTCCCCACCACAGCAGAAGACAGACCCTGGTTAATGAGCAGCCTGGCAGGAGCAGGTTGCACTATGGCCAGCCGCCCCAGGATAGCCAGCACTGCCCAGAGCAGCGCCCAGACACTTCCTGGCAGCATTGATAAATGACTGCCATTCACAGCCTCCAGCTCTGGAAATGGCTCCCAGTTGGCTGTAGGGCTGCACATTGTGGTGAGTGGGATTCAGGGAATGCTGCCTTTCACCCATTAAGCAGCACTGGGAAGTGCTGGATTGTTTCTGTGGCTCAGTAACTGCACCTGGCAAATGGAGAGGAGTGATGCTCTCACCTCCCTATGCATCCCTTTGAGGCTCTGGGGCAGTCCAAGTGCTGAGCATTCCCTGATGTCCTTCATTCTCCCAACTGCCTGAAGGCTGA
Organism: Chamaea fasciata; assembly: GCF_029207755.1. NCBI lineage: Eukaryota > Metazoa > Chordata > Aves > Passeriformes > Sylviidae > Chamaea > Chamaea fasciata. The sequence continues at coordinate 24,306,838 of NW_027094095.1, forward strand.
GATGCCAGAAAGTCCTTTGATTAGCAGAATGACCCTCTTTGGTGTCATAGGCAACAATTCTCTTTATTGCTCACAGGGAATATATGTACAGAGGGGGAGGTCTGTTCTGACATTAAAATGCATGGTGTAGGTCATAAAAAGGAGGGTGAACTGGGGACAAAAGAGCAGGTTTTCCACCAGCAGCTCCCTGGAGGGCAGCTGGGAGTGTGGGGATGTCTCAGGCACCCAGCGGGATTCCCTCTGTGTCTTGAACAGGTCAACACCCTCCTGGGACTTGGGACATCAACCTCGCCAACCAGGTGAGGTGACCACCAGGCAGGAGAGGTGGCACCTCCAGACCTCTCCTGGGGACCAGTGCCCATGGGGACACCAGTCCCAGAGGGACAAGAGCATGTCCCCCAGGTGGAAAAGGAAAAGATCAGGAGGTGATGGTGCCATGGAGAGGCCAGGGCCCTGTCACTGCCAGGGGGTGCCAGCGCAGAGGGGCTCTGTGAAAACGCCCATCGTAATAGCGGGAAGCAAATGGAGAGGAAGAGGAGGGTGGTGGGTGGGTGCTGCTACATGGCCGTGGTGATCACCTTCTCCTCGGGCTCCACGGTGTTCTCGTAGGCGTGCTGGTTCTCTTTGGACCTGCATCAGAGGGAGAAGTGCAATGCTGAGCTCGGTCCCGGCAAGAGCAGCATCCCCAAAGCCACCCCTGGCGTCCTCACCTTGCTGCTGCCAGCTGTGAGGGGTGAGATGGGGACCACAGGAGGAGTGACCCTGAAGGGACCAGAGCCAAGTGTGGGGTAGGAATTACTCTAACTTTTAGTGAGGGCTGTTTTGGCTGTCACCATCTACATGGTGACCTGTGGTCACTTTTGGTGGTTTCCTCTGTTGGAAAGCTGTGATGTAGAATAAGAAAAATGTGGCGTAGCAGGTTGTGCGGTGGTGGATGGATTGTGGGGCTCAGTTGCAGAGATAGGCAGAGATGTGGGAGAAGGGGAGACTCCCTCACTGCCTTGTGCTTAGTCCCTGGAAAGGTTAAAAGCCCCAAAAATAGGTGCATGGGACGTGTAAGACCCTGAGTGGGTGAGACCACAGCTCTGCATGTCTGAGCTGTCCCCAGGGGAACAGAACAGAGCCTGGGAGCCATGGGGAAGAAGTCTGAGCAGGTCCTTCACCTGAAGTCAGCTGCAGCTGATACGTATCTCCCTTCATGGCCATTGGATATGACAGCATCTGGCTTGTCCTCCACGCTCACCACGTTCTCAGCATTTTCCCTGGAGGGAGAGAAGTGAGGAGTTGGGACAGAGCAACAGAGGAGCTGTGCTGGGGTGCAGTCTCTAACTGATGATGACACTACAGAGACAATAAGGGGCCTGGGTGTGATTCTGTCCTCTGACACCCTGCTCAGCCTCCTTCCCTGCAGGACGAGGGCAAGGAGAAACACCCTCACTGCAGGTTTGCAGAGGCTGTGCCAAGTGCCTGCCCCTGTCTCTGCAGCTGTGACGCCCAGCATCGTGCTGGCAGTCAGCAGGACTCATTGTCAATATGTGGGATTGTTTTCCCCTGCTAACTGGTTTTTCCAGGTCTACTTCTATGTAATCTGTTGCAAAACAGTCCCCTGTGGATCCCGATGGACACGGAGAGAGCAGTCAGGGCTCCGCTGGTGCCTCAGCCCTGGCGCAGGAGGGCTGTCCTTCTGCACGTCCATGTGAGCAAAGCTGAGCTGCTCTCTCTCAAAAGCAAGTCTGGATCGCTTGCAGAAGGAACCACCGGGCAGGGATGGGGTGTTCAACCTCAGCCAGACTCCAAAAGATCAGCTCTGGAGCGAGCCTGTAGCCTCTGCAGCACCGGGGGGGGTTTAGCTGCAGAGGGTGGGTGCGGGTCCACCCTGCACGCACATTCCTGCCTCCTCCAGCACTTGCCCAAGGGCAATTTCCGAGGCTTCTCCAAGGAACAGCCTGGCATAAACAGGCAGTGGCTCAGGCTGATAGCTGCTGTCACAGTGACAGCGCAGAGCTGGCAGGGCTCCAGGCTGCCGAGCCTCGCTCCTGCTCTTCTGAAGAAAGGCCAGATTAATTAAAACAAGGCACCATCCCTCCTCAAGCCCTCCTCAGCATCCTCTGCCTCCAGGCTTGGAAAAGGCAGTCAGGCATGGGCAGCAGTGGGAAACACCATCCCTGCCTGCCACTCCATGGGCTGGGGGTTCCTTCAGTTTGAGGACAAAGGTTCTCCTTTGGGAAACAAAGACTACAGTGGCAAGTCAGACCATATAAATATATAGATACACATGTTGTATTATGCACTGGTCTGGAATACATCCCAAACAGACCTGCTTAAAATGCCTCTGGGCTAAAGCTGATCTGCTGAGCATCAGGGTATACACCAGCTCCCCAACTCCTCAGCCTGGAGAGGCTGCAGGAATGTACAGGTACAAGAAGAATCCAGCCTAAAGCAACTCCACCAGTGCCGAGGAACCGGGAAACAGACGTGGGATGTTTTTGGTTTTCATCCCCTGTTGCCTTTGGGCTCAGGTTCAAGATCAGGTTACTGCAACTCAGCCAGCTGGCCTTGCTCAGCTGAGCAGGAGCAGCAGCCTGTGACTCTGCTTGGCCAGCATCAGGCAAGAGGTAACCCATCCCACAGAGACTTTTTCAGAGGAATAAAGACACCACATTTGCCTGTGACATGGGCTCCAGGTGAAGAGTGCTGCCACTGCTTGGCTACCTCCTTTTTCTCTCAGCTCCTCTCAGTGTGTTCTCATGACTTGGCTCTGTCTACTTTGCAAAAAAAAGAAAGCTGGTTCAGGCTTAATATCCCACGGATATAAGGCACATGGGAACTGGACCCCCAAAAGCCATAGAAAACCATGCTGGGCCAGCCCCCTGGTCACCATATAATCCAGCCACGATGCTGTGGCTTTGCCATGCCCAGCACAGCTCTTTCTCATGGCAGCATGTGTGTGGTGCAAGCTCACACCTGGCAATCAGTAACAGGGATCAGAGACCAGGACAGGGACAAAAGGACAGGGAAATGAGGACAGGGAGTCTTTGTTCTCCCGGCCCATCTCCCAGCCCAGCAAGCACAGCGTTCCCAGCCTTGGCACATGCACAGAGGCTGCTGGAAGTGACATGTGCCAAGGCAGCTAAGCCCAGAGCAACCTCCCACACTTACACTTTATCCTTACACCAGAACCTGTTGACCACGAAAGCAATGGCCACCAGGACTAGAAATACCACCACTGCGATGACTCCCTGTGACCACGGCTGCAGGCTGCCCCGGGCTGCAGGGAAAGAAGAGGACACCTGTTAGAAATTCATCCCAAGCTTCTCCCATCCAGCTTCAGCAAGGTCCAGATGAGAGCTTGATCCTGCAAATCTGAGTAGAACACGTTGCTGTCAATTCAGGCAGGCTTACTTGGGTGGTAGCAATGAAATAAAGTACACTTTACAGCGTTTTCACTGGTGTTTGTACACAGAGTGTGGTGCCTTGCAGCTTTGGGGCCCCGTACACACTGACATACACAAACAAATGCAGAAATTGGCGCCTTGGAGGACTGGTGACTCTGTGATGGGGGAGAAAGGCCTGGGGGACATGGAGGAAGGGAGAATGTTTGCCAAAGGAAGGAAGGCAGAGGGGTTTCAGCAAACTGCTTATTCTCTGTCCCCAGATGCCACAGACATTATTCCAGGGATATTTTCCAAATACTGACTGGTAAAATAAGGACTCCGTAGCAGGGTGAGTGTAAATTTGGGTGTCATTCTCACACCAAAAAGTTGTCATTGTGGATCTTGGTAAAATGCATCATGCAACAACTTTCCAGAGCAGCAAACAATTTATGACAGAAATTGAATGCTGATGCAATCAGAGGAATAACCTCAGCACAAAGAACAGGCAGGCCTGGTGGGGGCACAAGCACTATCCCGACTGGGATAGCCCCATTTCCCCCAGGCATGGAACGGACTGACAAGTTTGTTTTTCTCTATCCAGACCTAAGCAGGAATCCAGCCATGGGTGGGAAGGCTGTGAGACACATTCCCGTATGTGGGCAGGATGCAAGGGCAGACAGTGAGAGGAGGAAACTTTGTCCCAGCCCTTACTGGGATGGCTGCTCCTTGCCTCCCACTGGATTTTGGGCAATGGAGCACACAGACGTAGTCAAACCCCTCCTTAGGTGCTGTCACATCAGCACTAAAGGACACCTTGTCCATACAGCCACATCCCTTTGAGATTTAATTGCTATTTACTCAGACCTGGCTTTTCCTCATCTGCTGATCAAAACACTGACCCTTGCACATAACGTGGTCCCTCTGCAAGGGCAGGTGAGGCAGGTGGAGGGTGACACCTGCCAGCCCCAGCATCAGCCTCAGGACAGCTAGACCCAGCCAGGGACAGCTGCAAGGCTGAGCTGCCCCAGGACGAGCAGTGGAACCTCAGTCGCCCTCAGGAACTTTACACTGAACACTTCCTCTGTCTCTCAGGAGACAAACCTCTGCTATAAACAGAAAATAATTTTTTCTAGCAGTAGTAAGAGTAGGCTGCATGCTCCACATGTGCAAGCTCCTAATTCACAGCCAGCTTCACACCGGCTCTGCTGCTAACAGCTCTCCTCCCCTCCCTTTGATTTTGGGGAGGGAGGCTGTCCTTGGGTGAGACCCTCAGCTCCTGGAGTCTTTACTGCAAGAGATTTTTATTTAAAAAAACAATAAATAAAACAACAACAAAACCTCAACGAGCCCAAAACAAAGCTCTTTTTTTCCTCTTGGAAGTGAAATCAGCCTGGCCAGCTGATTCACCAGCAGCGCCAGTCTGGAAAGCAGTGGCACTCCCGGGCAAGGGGCTGTGAGAACAGTTCTGAGTAGCATCTCTCAGCCCCCCTCACCCCACTGAGACATTTGTCGTGTTTCTGCAAGGTCCCAGGGCAGAAGCTCAAGCAGGAGGAATTCAGATGGAAATTCCCTCTCGTATCAGCGTGTTTAAATACCATTGTATCAGCAGGCTGCTGCTGGTGGCAGCCAGGGATGGTGACAGTGGGGAAGAGCAGGGGTTGGCCCCCTCCTGCCCTACCTGGTGGTCAAGGATGCTCCTGCCCTGCTGCCCAGCAGCCCCTGAGTGCAGCTCCAAACACACCTATTGCCTCCTGGATGGATTTTGGCTCGCTTTGCATCCTCCCTCACTCTGTCCTTGGCTGTTGGCCACATTTATTTATTAGTTGTTGTTTATTTTTCCTGCCAGACCCAGGGTTTCCAGCCTAAGCCTGGAGTGGGGGGTGGTCAGGTCCAGCCTTTCTTGAGGTTAACCCTAACCCAGCCTTGCTGAGGTTAAGGGAGTTCAACCAGTGAATGAAGTCAGCAAAGACTTAAACTGCCAAATTTCCATCTCGTGATCTTCCTGCAAAGGAAAGGGAAGAAAAGTGGTAGCAAACCTCCTTGGAGCAAGCATGCTCAGGAGGTACTGGATGTTTTTGCAAGTGAAATCTCCCTCCTGTGGCTGCTTCCACCAGATTCCAGAGCATCCAAAGCCAAAAGGGAAAACACCAAACCAAAATCAAGGGGTTCTGGCTTTGAGAGACCATGTAGGGCCTGGCTGCAAGGGGAGATAAGGATGGTAAGGGAATGGCAAATGGCTCTGCATTGGGCTGAAATACCCACTGGGAATCTTGCACAGGCATTGGAAAGGAGGAATGGAGATCAGCCAGAAGCAAGAGCTTGATAGGATCTGTTCAGGGAGTGGCTGCTTGGGTCCCAGCCCTCGGGGGCACTGCCTGGCTGCAGCCCCACCAAGCACACCTTGCTGCCCTGCCAGAAGGGGTGGCTGAAAGGATGAGTCTCAGCCCAGGAAACAGGACTGAGTTCCTGGAAAAATGCTTCACTGGGGATGCCCCACCTGGGTCAGCCTGTCCCTCAGGCTCTGCCACCTCCTCTCTGTGTTGCCCCATGGTAATGAAGGGCTCTTCCTTCACAAACAAGATCTCCAAAGCCAAACTAAGCAATGTGGAATCTGCAGCCCTGGCAGATGTGTCTCCACGCATCTGCAGCTGCAAACCAGACCAAGGGAAGTGCCAGTGCCAAAATAACCCTGTGCACTTGTTGCAATTCCATTTCCACACTCAACAGCTAATTTGAAGACACAGGCCTGCTTTTTAACACCTTTTCCCTGAGTGTTTGGAAAGCTTTGGCTGGCCTGTCTTTTCCACTCTCTAAGGAAGTTGTGCCAGGCTCTGAATCCTCATTAAAGGATTTCTGGTTGCTTTTTTTTTCTTTCCAAGCAACAGCAAAACTTTCAACCCTGCTGACAATGGACACCCCAGACTGTTAGATCCTCAGCAAGCTGGTAAACAAACACAGGAAGAGTGGTCAGGGCTGGGGCATCAGGAGGAGAAAGGGGGAGGGAATTTTCCGGGACTTTGGCAGCACCAGATGAGTTTTAATTACTCCTCATTATTTTTAGCATTAGAAAAGCCCTTCAGTGAATTTCCTAAAAATGATACTCTAGCGTAGGAAGTTTCTCTGTTAAGTCTTTGGGAAGAGAAGAGGAGGTCAATTTGCAGAGGAAAATATTTGCTCCCTCTCCTCAGCAATGATCAAAATTACAGATTAACAGGAGGATCTGAGAGCTCAGGGAGCAACCCAGAACAACACTTGCTCAAGGATAAGAGTGAGAAAAAAGAAAGAAAGAAAGAAAGAAAAAAGCCTTAAGAAAACAGATTACTCATCTTGGTGCACAGTCCTGCCAGAAGTAAATCACAGCAGTTCATCCCTGTGCAAGCAGCTCAGATAAACCTCAGGTGGCCGTTCCAGCCTTCAGCAAAACAGGCAGAAAGTCTCTATATCCCGGCGCTGGCAAGACCTCTCAACCCACCGGACACCCCCCATCCTGATGTGAAGCCAGAGCTAAAGCTCAGGCAGGAGCTGCGATGTATTTTCCCGAGGTTCTCCCACAGTCGTCCCTTGTCCCCCACCAACAGCTCCCCCTTGCCCAGGGCCCGACACACCTTCCTGCCCTTCCCGTGGCTCTATTTCCCCGGGATGCCAGGCAGCCGCCCGCACTCACCTTGCTGGCAGAGGGCGGATTGCAGCTGGAGGAGCAGTCCCAGCAGCAGCAGGCAGCGGGCAGGCATGGTGGCAGCGGGGCCGGGGCTGGAAGAGCCGGGCGCTGCACTTGGGCACGGAGCCCTCCCGCAGGAATGAGCGCCTGGTCAATTATCAAACACCCTAACGAGGGAGGCCGATGCTCTCACCTGCTTATTCAAATCCCGCTGAGGGAAGGAGGTGCCTCTTCGCCTTCCCCCGCGGAAGCCGGCGGGGAATTTGGGGCACGGTGACTTGAACCTGACAGTCCCCTCAGGCAGGGCGTGGAAGGGAACTCAGGCACAAAATATTCGCATCGGTCCAGGAGGAAAAAACGAGAGCCAGATGGGTAAAACTCTTCCCCAGTGAAGCTGTGTGTCCCCCAGGTCCCCTCCCCACAGAGGGAATCCAGCAATGCCCCAGCTCTGACTTTCCTTCTTACCCTGTGGGGGACCCCCCACTCACTTCCTCGCTTTTTCTTTTCAACAAGTGTCACTGATAGCCCAGCAAAACACAAATCTGTGGCTTTAAAACATCCAATTAATAGACTAGACTCTGTGCTGGGTACTCCCTCTCACCTCCCACACCTTGTTTAATGGTGGCACTATTAAATAGAACAAACCCAGCCTTCATTTTATTGAGTCATCAGGGCTGTCCCCGAAATTTCTTCCATACCAGAAGAGGTAGAAACAGCCAAAGAGCTGCAGCAGGCTGCAAGGTTTACCCTTCACAAAAGCTGCACTGATGCTGCAGGACAGAGAATGTTGCAGCTCCCGAATTAAGTAGTTTTTCAGCCCATGTCAGGTTTGAATGACTGGCAAACCCACCCCACAGGAAGAATAAAAGATATTTGGCTTCACAGCTGGGAAACTTCAGTTGCCCCTGAAGGGAATTATAAAATTGTGAGCCAGGGAGTTTTCACTGTCTCTCTTCTTGTGATGTCTCACAGCACCTTTGTAACCCCTCAGCAGCATCTTCGTCCCCGGCCTCTGGGTCTGGTGATTTCCCCTCCAGGGACCCTGTCTGGGTGCTCCAGCCTGAGACACAACACTTTATCCCCATGAGACCCCTGTTCAGGAATGTGCAGCACCCTCAGGAATGCACACCCACCGAAGGAGAACATCCCTTCTCCATCTCAACTCCTTACCCTGTGTTTACATTAATATCATTTATCCTGAAGACAAACCAGATCTGACTTTGAGCTGTACAAGATAGAAGGCCAGGTCCCAACTCCTTCCCAAATTCCTTTCCATGGCCAGGTCCCCAGCTGCAATGTGGGATAACCCCACTGCCAAGCCCGCTCATTTTTGCTTGTGTAATCTGTGGAGCAGGGACTTTCCTACTGCACCCAGCAAGGAAGTGTCACAACAGGGGCCCACAATTAGGCTCTGTAAAACAACCTAATCATATTACAGAGGAAAAGGAATGGCTTCTGAATAAGTAAAAACGAGAGTGAACTTTGGGTTCCCCAAAGACCTGCTTCCACATTATCTGGGAAAGTGTGCAGATCTCGCCAGCTTTGCTGCCTGCCTGCTGCTCTTCCCTTTGCAAAAGCCCAGCAAAAGCAGTCGGGGTTTGGAGCAGAAGGCTTTATCAGCAGATCAGAAGTCCTAGAGAAGCCGGTCCTGCTGCCGCCCCTGGGAAATTCAAGGTCTGGGACATTCTGCTGTTGCTGTCCACTCCCCTGTCATGCCTGGGGCTGGGTCCTGAGGTTCCTTCTCCAGGTACTCTGGGTTGTGTTATCATCCCAGGGCTCTGCAAAGCATGGCTGCAGGGACTTTGGGCTGATTTCCCAAAGACAGGGAGGTCTCAAGGATGCACCCACATACTATGGTGTGTCGGGGTGACAGGACATGACAGAGCAGGGATGAAGGCAGGGCTCTGTGCCTTTCAGGCAGTGATCTTACTGTGAGCTCCATCCTGAGGAGCAAATCATACTTTACCAATTGCATGTTCCCACATTTATGTGAAATTTAAGACAATTCAATGATTTAACCATTTGGGGCTCACTGATGAGCCCAGGGAATCAGTCAGTGCTTATCTCAAAGCTCCCCTGTGCTCCAAAGCAGGGTTAGCCCCCACAGCTATCAGGAAGATATGTGCCTTTGTGACAAAACTCCCGTGGCACCTCCTTGGTTGCATATCCCTGGGCCTGGCCTGGGGGCATGAGAAGCTGCAAGTCACTGTAGCAGCCTCACTGCAGGGGCAAAGTCTGAAACTTCAACAAATTATTTGCCAAACAGGTTTTCCCTTTGTGGTCCTGGCCGTGGCCTGGGACCTGCAATAACAAATAACCGTGTGTTTCTGCTGCAGGATGCTGGAAATCTTGCTGTTCCTCTCATTTAAGCCTCCAGCTTCACCCAGCCAAGGTGAGACAAAGCCCTACAGGTCCATTTTAGAGCTGGGGGAAACCAAGGCACAGAAGGACAAATCACCCTGGCAGCATTTAGTCAAAGCCAAGTAGAGCTAGAGCCAGCTCAGTGCTCTTTCAAGGACCCATGTGAGCCTGTATAACAGATTTTACACAAAGCAGGGATTGGAATTTCGGGCTTTACACACATATACTCCAAAAATTGGTGATTATTTCCCCTAAAAATACATAACTTTTAGGAAAAATTAATATTTGCTCAAAGCAACATTCCTGGATGATACATCTCAAAGCATGGATTCCAGTTCCTCTTTGAAAAACATTGTGGGACTCTGTGTTTTAATGGAAATAGTTTTCTTTCTTCTTTACCACCTTCACTTCCTTCCTTCCTCCCTACTTCCTTCCCTCTTTCATCCTCTCCATTTCCTCCCTGTCTCCCAGACAGAGCCATAAAAATAAAAATAATACTATATGAGAGCAAACCTGAACATTTCCTGAAGAAGAGATTGTATTTTTTGTAGAAAAGCAATTATAAATTCATTACATTTCAATAGCTGCTATGAAACATTAAAAAACCCACACCAAAAAAAATAACCCTCCCAAAAAAACCCCCCAAAAATCAAAAAAACAAACCAACCAAACAAAGAAACCCCATAAAAACCCACAAAAACCCCCAACCCACAAAACCCCCCCCAAAACCCACAAATCAAATTTATAATTTCTCGTTTCTTTTGACATTTACCATCTAACCCAAATATTCTTTCCTTGTGCCAAAGTTCTCTCATTTCCTGTTGACACTTGTCATTCAAGTCGTGCCTGCTCTGGATGCTGCCAGGAGAGATCCAGGAGCTACAACCACTGTGAAAAGGGCATTTTCTTGACTCAGTGTGCCAATGAGGGTAAAAGGCAGCAGAAAAAGGCAGTCCCTGCTCTGGGTTTTCATCCAGCACAGCTCTGTACCCCACTTCTCCTCCTTAAAAATGCCTTTAAGTGGCCATATATTTTCCTGTTCATGTGCTATTGAAAACCCCAGTGTCAATGATCTGACAAAAGGCATCCAAGGCCTTCATCTGCCCTTAAGATCTGCTCAGCAGCACCACCGTGGTCCGTTTCATGCAGTATTTCATAGGACATTCTGGATGATGTTTTCTACACCAATTGACTTCGGGATGGATGTCTGGGCACCATTCATGCCCTCCCCTCTCTGTGCTGGGGCCTGATGCTGCTGCTCCCACACCTGAGGGCAGCTCTGCAGTCTCTCCGCTGTCCATTGTCCTCTCTGAGCTCCCTGCTCCTCTGTCCCTGATGTCAAGAGCTGCCAGACATCTGACAGCACCTTCACATCAGCCTCAGGCCCCACAGCCTTGGAAAATTAGGCTGAGAAAACGCCTACATGGTCTGCCCTGCCTTGCCCTGGGCTGGGAGGAATCAAACTAAAAATCCCTGAAACAAGAAGAAACCCCGCCCCTGCCTCTGCTTTGCCTTATTGTTGGGGGATGAGCCTGCATCTGTGATTCCCCCTGGCTTCTCCATCTGCTCAGAGGGAATATTGCACCCCTAATCACCTCTGAGTGTGGGGGGAAGGCGCTGCTGCGTTGCTGGAGTGGCAGATAGGAAGGTTTCCAATGTGTGATGCTCAGAAAGGGAGAAAGGAGCTGACTTTGCTCTGGATATTCCCTCCTGCCTGGAGATATCGAATGGAATGAATAATTTGCTATCCGATCATCTCTAATCTTCATCCCATAAAATCAGCAGCAAGCTGGGAGGGTTTTTGAAGCCTCCAGCTGCATTTGCTGATAAGACATGAGGCAGGAAAGATTGGAAGCCCATAAAAATGATAATCTCAGGCTTCAGTGTAACTTGGTGGAAGGGTTTTCTCCTGTCCTTTCATTAAGGATGGATTTCATGATCTTCCTTAAATAACAACAAGGCTTCTGACGAGGAATCTCCCACCCCAAAACTGATTGCATCGTCATTAGGATATAGGAGACCAGAAGCCACGAAAAAAATAGATGGAGCACAGCTGAGCTCAAGGCTAAGGCCAAGGGGTGGGAGGAAAAGAGGGAGTTGGAAGTAATTTCTGAGCACAGAGAGAATCTTTAGGCACTGGGGCTCTGCCCAGGAGAGGTGGACACTGGTACCATGTGAAGCTGCTGGGCACAAGCCTGAACATGGGCCTGGATGTGGAGAGAAGCCTCCTCCTCATCCTCATCTTTCACCTCCTTGGCATGAAGAGAAATATCATGTCCCATTTTAGCGTGATTTGACACAGCATCCTCTGTACCAGCCCCAAATTCAGTGATTCTGGAGAGAAGGAGGGGAAGGAAAAAATCCAGCTCACTGACCATTTACATGTGAATCTCAACTACGATGGACAAAAGGAGGAGAAGGGAAAGGTGGCTGGTTCGGTGAGGGTGGAAAGTTTCAGGAAACAATTACCTCAGATGCCAGAAAGTTAGGAAAAAATATAGGAGAAAATTTAAAGTGTAAACTATAATCAGATGTTAAATTGCTTTTCTTCAGCTAATTGAAATAATGTTTTCTCTGCTATCCACCACTTTACCCCTTTCAGATGCTAATCCCTATCAAACATGAACTTACAATTACAAATTCATAGGCATTTTTCCCAGGAGCAGAAATTGCTTTGCCCTGTAACCTCTAAAATGAGGTCTTAATAGGAATGCACGAGCAGTCTCTGGTAAAGCTTCATTAGCCGGAGAGAATAGACAAGGGCAAGTTGCAGTGCTCCCTAACCACTCTAGGGAAAAATTAATTTAAATTACTTTGTAAAGTAACAAGGCCAGATAATGTGTTTCCTTCTTGGATTATTGTTTTCCAACATCCTAATATGCCAGCAGATTAGGTTACTTTGTCTGTCTTGACGGTGGTCCACGCTAAACTGTAATTTATGGAGTGCAGGAGCCTTTGGAAACACTGACCCCTTGGGCCAGAGCTGGATGGAGTTGGGCAAGGACATGGCTGGGTCTCAGCAGGCTGCTTTGCTTGGAGGCTGTTGGGAGGCAGGGGAAGCCACCTCCAGCACAACTTCATCACAGCCTGGAAGAGAATCCCAGCTATTAAAGGTGGCACTCCAGTGTTTCCCTGGTTGAAAACTGATCCAAGAATCCTGCTGCTTTGAGACAGCTTTAGATTTGTATCCTGGAGGTGATATCCTAAGCCATGCTGAGCTCCATGTTTCCAAGGGCTGGACCAACATGGAAAACCTCTTCCAGAAGTCCCTCAGCAAAGCTGCTGCATGGATCTGATTCCCAACCAGCTAAAACATAAAATGCTCTAAAATATGCTGAAAATCAAGCCTGCAGCCCCAGGAGAGGGAGGCTGTGATTTCATGCACCCCCTCCAGCCCTTTCCTAGCCTTCCCAAAAAGAGCTGTAATTCTCTTCCCCTGGCACCAGGCTGGGTGCTGTTCATGCTGGTGCGTGTTTATGGAGCTTTGCAGAAAGAGCCAAGCGAGGGGCCATGGGAAGATGTGGTGATAAAGCCTTGGCAGAGGGGCTGTGACTCTTCTCAGCACCCTGGGCTCGCAGCCGGCCTCCAGGAGGCACTGCCAGCTCCAGGCATTATTCACCTGAGGCTTGTCACACAGAATGGGCCAATCTGGCTAAACCCTCACGGGATTCGAGCATCATTCAGCGAGCAGACAAAGAGTTCAAAGGGCCTTTGGGCAGCAAACAGCACAGATCATCTCAGTTGATTAAATAGGTTCCCAACTGATGTGGGAGACCTAGGAGACCAGCCTGAAGCTGGGAAGATTTATGGGCAGCTACCTGAATTGAAAAGGGAATGTAATGATTTTATTCCTGGCATCCAAAGGGGATCACTGCTGAGAGGGCTGGTGAGAGATGCATCAAGGCAGAGGGACAGATAAGTAGGTAGAGGTAACCAGGGACAGAAATCCAACCCATCTAATCATTTTCTTGTCCCCACTTACCTGGGGGAAGATAAAAACCCCATGGCACTACTTTCTGCCATTCTCCCATCCGAAATTGCAACACTTCAAACTATAACCCCCAAGGACACAGGTTTATATCATCACAGCTTCTGCAGTCACTTGAATTTTTTTCCTCCCCATCAGCAACCCATTGCTGTCCAAGCTTTGACAGATTCTGGACTACCTTTTCTGGTGACTAGCCCTATGTTTTGATAGCTCCAAGTACAGTTAAGTGTGCTCTTCAGTCTTCTTAAGTCTGCTGTCTCACAACAGGCAGGACCAAGCATCCTGGAAGGTAGAGGAGCATCAGGAAAGGCCATGTCCCGTGAGCAGGATACCCCTGCATGGCTGTCTAGGTCCCCAAAGGGTAGAGAAGAACCTGCATTCAGTAGGGCACTCCTGCTCAGCACCATCTGAGGAAGGTGATTTCCTCCCTCCAGCCCCACAGTCTTACTGGGAAAAAGAAAAGGCCCTGGGCAGAGTGAGGAGCATCCCCAACACAGGAGTCCAGCCTGAGCATCCTTGAACTCTGGGCTGCAATCAGCCAGAACCCTGCCAGCAGGCACCAGCCCTATTTCCAGCAGCGGAAGCCGCAGGTTTTCAGGTGGCATTTCTCTCTTCTTCCTCCTCAGAACCAGGGCCTGGAATGTGAAGGGATAAAAATAACAGGACCATCGGCAGCAAGTGAAATGAATCTAATAACCTCCACTTCTTTTCAACGAGCTCCAGTTGTTGCTTTACAAGTGTACTCCAGCCCTGGCGAGTGCCAAACAAAAGCTCCCCTCTCCTTCTCCGTGCCTGTTAAACAGCCTTTTTATTTCAGAGAGCTGCATCTGCTGGGTGGCAGCCGCGATTACCATAACACAGGGACAGGATTTGGCCGGGATGCTTCCCCCTCGACTGTACAACAGGCGGGAGCCCTGGGCTGGTAGAAAAATAAAATGAAAAATAAAGGGCAGGGGGAAAAAAGATTGAATGCTTGAAGTCCCTTTTCTGGCTGCCGCCCAAGCAAGCAGATGCAGGTAATGGAGGAGAGGGGGGAAAACCTGTCCTCATCTCCTCAGAGCAGTGACTTCTATTGCTGGAGAAGGGAGTGGGAGGGACATGGAAAGGCCAGAGGGATTTCATGTGAGTCCAAGACCTGGAAAAGGCATTTCTCAGGATATATTGAAGTCAGGAGACTTTTGGGGGAACCTTAACCCATTCCTGAAGCTTTGGAGGCTGCCGGCCCCCCAGGAGACTGCTGCAGACACACTAAGCGCCGTAAGATGGGGACAGGGATGCAGGGCTCCTGCAGGAAGGACACGATTGACAGGAAAGGGCTGAACAATGCCAAACCATGCCTATGTGCCACAGCAGCTCGGAACAGGCTCCTCTTGGATCCAGCCTGAACAGGTTTTGAGGGCAAAAGGTGAAGACCCCTGAGAGATGCCTTTGCCTGGGACTGAAGCAGAGAGGTTGTTTCCAGGACTGGCAGGACATTAATTAGAACTCGATAAATAGCAGGGCATCGGCACAGCCACCAGCGTTCCCACTGGGAAGTGTGAGCCTTCACAGGGTCACCTCACCTCTGCTGAATTCCCAGGAGACTCGGCTGCCTGTGCTGCTCTGGCAGAGCCAAGGGGGAGCTGGTGGCCACAGAACCTACTGCCCTCACGTTCCAGCGAGTGGGAACCTGCAGACAGCACTAAGACCCCCAGAGCCTGCCTGAGCTGGGGGGAACAGCAGCTATCTCGAGCGTCTCTCTACCTTTCTACCCCAGAATACAAACCTCTGCAGGAAAATAGCTGCAGTGTTCAAATAGAGCGTGTTTAACACAGCGATTATCGGTCCGCGGTAAGCCCAGGAAGGCCTGGGAGGTTACCTGGGAGGAATGGAGAAAGGGAGGAGGAGAGAAAAGGGAGAATGGGGATAGGGGAGAGGAGAGTAGAAAGGAGAAGGGAAGGAAGAAGGAAGAGGGGAAAGGACAGTCTTTAACACACTTTACTTGGAAAACACCGGGAGAACTTTAAGCCCCGTTACAAACAAACCGCGGTGCGGGCGCTGCGCTCCCGCGGGGCCGCTCGGGGCGGGGGGCGGCGCCCTCTGGCGGCAGCGGCGGGGGCGACCGGGGTGGGCCGGCCCGGCTCTGCTGCGGCTCCGCTTCGGAACCTCCCTGGTTCTGCTGCGGCTGCGGCTCCGCTTCGGAACCACCCCAACTCTGCTGCGGCTGCGGATCCGCTCCGGAACCACCCCGGTTCTGCTGCGGCTCCGCTTCGGAATCACCCTGGCTGTGCTCCGGTTCCGCCCAGGCTCGGCCTCGCCCCGCGGGCAGGAAGCGCTGGCGCTGCGGTGGGTTTGATGTGCCGTTTATCTGCGAGCGGGGCTTCCCTCAGACCTGTTCAAAGCAGGCGCCCGCCCGGGGGAGGCGGCCCGGGCATCGCAGCGCCCGCCCGGGTTCGGGTGGGACGCCGCGTGGGACAGCCCCGCTGCCACCCCCCGGGACACGGCACCGCGAAGCAGTCGACTCGACTGCGAGCTCCTGCGGGAGAGCGGAGCAGCGCCAGGGCGGTGGCGTTGTCACTGCCAGCGAGGGGACAGTGTCCCCGCTGGAGGGGAGAGACGCTCCCGCTCACACCGCCTTTCTGCCCGTCCCTTGGGGTGTGTGGATGTAGGGCCTTATCCCCATCCCTCGGCACCTGCACGCAGCGATAGAGGGGAGCAGCTCGGAGCAGGATGGAGCCAGCTGGAGGGTGGTCCCAGGGACGGGCAGGGAGCCGAGATAGGAACAACGGCTGTCACGGCTCAGCTCAGCCTTCCTGCTGCCCTAGAAACACCCCGGGAAAAACATCCAGTACCTGCTTTGAAATGGTTTGGTGCCACCTGACCCAGAAGGGACAAAACAGCTCAGGGCTTGCAAGGATGAGGCAGGGAGCAGCTTGTGAGGGATTTCTGCTGATGGCAGCCAAAAGCAAAACCACCCTGGAGTTTTGTCTGCTGGGGACAGCAAGCAGGGCAGCATGCAAGGGGGGACATGTATGAGCATGTCATGGGCTTGGGTGGCTTGGAGACACATGCAGGACTGCATGTCCACATCCATCCAAACGTGCATTTAGGACTGTCTGCAGATGTACATCCATGGATTCACCCACAGGAATGGGACGTGTGAAAGGCAGTGTTTGTGTTTGTGCACCATTACAGCGCAAGAGCACATGGGCTGTGCATTGGTGAGCATGTCCGTGCACACTCACCTGTCCTGTGCATGGACAGATATTTGTGGAGGGTGTGTTTGTGACTCCTTGTCACACGATGTGTAACTGCTAACCCACCTCCAGTCATGTCCCACACTTGGGGCCCCATCCAGGTTTGTTCCTCTCCTGCTCCGTGGCCCAGCACGTGCAGGGCATCAGTTCACCAACTGCACCCCTGGCAGGCACAGAGCCTTCCCCACCAGGAGCAGGTGCTTCCCATCCACGGCATCCACAATGGCTCACTGCTGACCCCATCCAGGACACCCCTGCCAGCCTCTAACTCCTGTTTCAATGCCATTCCTGGGGGTGGAGCAGGCTGGATGCTCAGGGCAGTGGTGCTGTGATGCTGGATGGTTTCAGGACACGACTGGGATGGTGTTGATGTGTTTTGTTTCAGCTGCGGTGGCATGTGAAGGGATATATCACAGCAAGCAAAGTGCTCTGGAGATGAGACAGCTGCTGTAAAGCATCCCCTTGCTCTCAATGCCCCCCAGGCAGCCTTGGATGGGCAGTAGGTGAGACCATGGCCGGACCCTTCAGACATGCAGGATTGACTTTACCTCTGCTTTCTGTGGGCTCTGGGCAAGCCCTGGGCAGCAGGGTCCTATTCCTGCCACAGGGGCTGTGCAGCAGGTGCTGACAGTGGTGGAAGCAGAACAGCTGCAGGACTGGACACATTCCCTCCCTTCCCTGGGCTTTGGCCATATTCCCAGATACACATCTGGAGTGGGACTCTTGTTCCCTGCCACAAACACAGGGTGAACAGGGTGAGCAGGCAGCCACGCTTCCCTAGCCACTCTAGGCTGTGATGCTTGGCATTTTTGGAGCCGTTCACTCCCGACAAGCCCAGCTGCAGGTCCCACATCAGGAAGGATCACGGCTTGACAGCCCCTCACACGAAGACCTGCCACCTCCAGCCTGCTTATTTCATGTGATGTAAGCCGGGATGCTCTGCCATGCCTTGCCTGAACACTGGCTTGGGCATGTCCTTAAACCTGTCCTAGCCCAGTCAACAAGTCACCTCATTCCCTTCTTTCCAGCATTCCTTGAGTGACACAAGGCCAGCAGAAAGCTGCCTTTCGTTTTGCCTGCACTGAGGAGCACGGTACCACCGCGGCTGTGCCGGCCCCTTTGCCAAGAGCCCTTTGCTGCAGGACCCGTCACCACCTTGGCACGGCCAGGTTAAGCTGCTGCCGTGTGGGATTTACCAGACGGATGGGCAAGGAGAGAAGCCCCCGGCCCCACCACGTGCTGCCGGTCGGGTTCGGCCACGGCACATCAAAGCGCCGGGGCAGTTTTAACCGTGCTCCAGACGCTCCCTCCCATTTCCTGCTGGATTCCCGTCTCGCTCCCTGCGCCCGCATCAGCAAAACAGAGTGTAAAAATAGAGGCTGGGCTTCACCAAAACACAATAGTAAATTGTTCCCCGGAAAGGTCACTGGGGCGGCTGAGAATAGCTCCAAGAGCAGGGGAAAAGGAATGTTTACCGGGGGGACAAGTTTGAAAGTGCCTGCTGGACCCACCCCCAGGAGGTTTCCTGCATCCCCATCAGAGGTGCAGGTCCCCGCTGAGGCCTCTGTGGTCTCAAAGCATCCTCATCCTCTCCCATCCACCCCTAGCTCTGCTGTCCCATCCCGGTTTCGGGATGGAAACTAAAAAAAATGGGGAGTGAGAAATAAGGTGAAAGGAGAGGCAGGAGGGCCAGAGAGAAAAAACAGGGCTGGGAGGAGAGAGAGGATCCTGCTCGCTGCTCATCTCCTTGCTGAGCGTGACAGCGCCGTGTCCCCTGGGCACCCCTGGCCGGCTGCAGCCTTTGTGTGGCGCTGGGAATGTCAGGGATGAGCCCCGGGATGAAGGGCAGATCGAGCAGTCCCAGAGAGCCATAAATTACTCCCTCCTGTTGTCACTTCGCCTGTCACAGTGAGGAGGAGAAGCTTTCTCATCGGCTGCTGGGGTGGGAATGTTTGGGTCCTGTCGTTTCCGTGAGCATATTTTATTCAATTACGTGGGAATGCCCTTAATGAAGCAGGTCCTTGCTCCTGGTTTCGGCAGTGTTCCCAGGCAGGGCTGCCAGTGCAAGCTGCCCTCTATGTGGCTTTGCCACAAAGGCTGTAATTAAAAACAGATAATGAGGCTGGAAAATAGTAGCTGTCCAAATTTGGAGTGATTTTGGGGGTTTGTGTTTCTTGTTTCATCATTTTGGGTATATGCAATCTTCCCACCTTCTCTCTGGTTGTTAGTTCAATTTCATCTCAGTGTCAGGTCCCCGCTGTTCTCACTCCCCAGTGTCATCCCATGCACTTGTAAGGGAAATTTCCTGCCACTGGAAGCCTGAATGCCACTGAATTCCTGGAGCACATTACAAAACTGGATGGACAAAACACCCTTAAATGCATCTGTTTCAAGTTTGTGAAGAAACTGCTATTTGTCAGAAAATTTCCTGCCCTACAGAGCCCCCATCACCAGTGAGAGATGAGGCCCAGCACTGTCCCAGCTGAGGGCAATGCCACCCATGACACCCAGGCTATTTCCCTCCTGCTGCACCAATCCCTTCTGTGCAGTGGCAACCAGGACCTTAGGGTGTTTTCCCCAACTCTCTTTTCTGTTTATATGAACAGAGAAAAAAACAGGTTGGGTTGGGTTTTTCCCCCCATATATTTGAATCCACAGAGCATTGCACATAGGCCTTTGCAACACAACATTACTGTAAAAAGAAATTACCATTTGATGAGAAATGAATTAAATTTTCCATTGGTAGACAAGAATGGGAAGAGCTTTCAAAAATTACTTTTAAAAAGAAACACAAGGCAGGCGAATGTCTGCTACCTTCTCTGACGTTTGCATTTTGGTGGCCAAGCAGCAACAAGGTCCAGATGCTCAGGAGAAGAAGATACTGGAAGAATGATTCTTCTTCCAGGATGGCCAACATGAAGCCACCACCTGAGGACACAACCCTAGAACCTGTCCCAGCAGAGCAGCACCCAGGGTCTCCCCACCACTGGGATCAATCAGGAGTGATGGGCATTGACCACCCCACCATGCAGCAGGTGGCACTGGAAGCCTCTCAGCCCTTTCCATTGGTTATAGAGCATATAAATGTGCACAGAGTTGTTTAAAACCTTCACCCTGCAGGTGTTTTTCCCTTAAGGATGTCTTTTTTCCTTTGCTTCTTGCAAAATGCTTGTGGCCATCAGGGATATTTTACTTGAAGAAAGCAAAAAAAAGCAGAAGGGGGAGGTGAAAGGAGAATTGTCCAGGCAGTGGAAGGAGGGAGGGAGAGAGGCAGGAGGTGGGAGGCAGAGATAACCGGTGGGTGAACTATCAGTTCTTGCTGGGCTGGCAGCAGAACAGGAGACAGGGGTTAAACCAGATGTACAGCCATGATCTCCCAGCTCCGGATAAACACCCAGCAGCCACACGCTGCCCACACCTGCCCCAAGCCTTGTCCCAGTGCCTGGGGTGAAACCAGCCCAGTCCTGGCTGCTGGGGCTTTGCTCAGCCTGGTGTGGAGGGGACACCCCCATGTCCCTCGTTCAGGCTCTGTCTGGACAAGGCTCCCAGCACCCCCAGGGTGGAGCCTGAGAGAGGGTCCCCTCTTCCATCTGGGGCAAATTTCACCAAGAAACCTTAAAAGCAAGCGTTGGCTCCCAGGCTGCTGGGGAGGAGGGGTTAGCAGCTAAGCTTTGGTGGGGATGCTTTAAAATCTTTGTTTAAATAGGCAATGACTCTGTAATTCATAGAAATTAAAGACAAGAGAATACTCGTGGCTCCATTCCTGCTCATCTGCTCTGTGCTTGGTGTGGTGTCAGCTGCCATCAGCAGCATGGTGCTGTATATATATGTATACATATACACATATATACATAAAATATATTCTATATTTTATATAGATATAAAAATGTATATATAATATATATATGTATAAAACACACATATATGTAAGATATATATATGTATGAGATATATGTATGTATAAGATACATATATTTTTTTAATCACACACATGTTCAATGGACCACTTAGCCTGGAAATGCTCCCTAATTAGTGCTGTATATTTTTGAAACCACTTAGGCACTTGGCTGTGATAATTTCTTTCTTAAAAAAAAAGAGGAATTGCTCTCCCTGCCTGTTAAATCATGGCCGAATGCCTGCCACGGTGCAAAGGGAAGTAGCACGGCCCCCAGCAGCCCCTTCTTTGCGCAGTCAGCCTCGCCAAAAGAAGGGAAAAGGCCACTGGAGCCTTTGGGGGACCTGCGAATGACGGGCTGGGGGTGAGGTGGGGGTGGCTGGTAACGCTCGCCTGCGGCGGGGCATTGCTTCATCGCCGCCTTCCTTCCTGCCGGCCCCGTGCTCTTCCTCCCGCCCGGGCTGGACGGTGTGAGTCAAGCAAGCAAGAAAAAAAAAAAGAAAAAAAATTAGCAGATCCTTTTGCAACGTTTTTTTGCTGCCCATTTATGTCTGTGGCTGGCTGGGAATGGGCCACCCTGGCACCTTCACCCCACAACACTCAGGGGTGAAACACCGAACTAATGGTGGGTTCAAGTGGTGAGATGGGACAGAGGCAGACAGCGAGCGGAGGCTGCTTTGTAAAACTTTATTTAGAAATATTCTTGATATATTCATTATATATATATATTTATATATACACACACATTACAACAAATGTGTTTTCTAAATAGCACATCCACAGTGAGTTGAGACTCAGGGTACCAGGTCTGGTTACTTCATTTCTGCAGAAAAAATGCAGAAATCCAAGGGGAGGGTGGCAGAGAAAGGGGTGGGGCTGAAAAAACCAAAATTCTTAAGGCGGGAATTCACTCACACGGTACGACATTGCCCCAGAGCGCTGTTTCCAACAGGAAAGGGGGTGATGGTCCACACGGCGAGAGATGAAGCAGGCAGGAGGAGAGGTGGGCAGAGGAAATGTACCATTCAAATCACAATTAAAGTACAACTGTACATACCCCGGGGGGCCTACAGCACTCCCTGCAGGAGCCCGTGTGCCTGGGGGCGTTTGGGGGTGCTGACAAGGTTGTACCATTTTCCCAACTGTTCAGATATAAACAAGAAGTGATGGATTTGTGTGGAATGAGGGATTTCTGAGTATCGGTGAATTATCTTTTCCTTGCAACAGTTTAATAACAAGGGTGTAAAACCCCCAAATACCCCACTCAGGGTTATTTGAGAACCAGCAACGGCTTTACCTGTGTGACAGCAACCCCCTACCCCCCCGAGGACCCCCGGCAGCCCCCCCTGCTTGCCTCTCCTACCCTGGCACCAGTACCAGACCAAACCTCTTCCTCAGCATCGCTTCCTCACCCACCAGCACCTTCCCTGGCCCAGCCCTGCAGGTAAACCCCTCTAGTAAAAATCCCTATGCACAGGCAATCCAGAACCAAGAACTTTCCTCCTTTTCCCCAGTTTAAGATGGGGGAGATTGGTGCTTTCCAAAAATTTGGGGGCTATGCTGGAAATCCATGCACAGGCCAGGATCCCTTCCCAGGCAAGTAATTCCGCCTAACATGCCAGGCCACATGCCAGACTCTTACCTATTATTTACAAAAAGGCATCAAAACCAAGCAGGGATGGAAATGACAGGGCTCTGAATTAAGCCTGGATGGGCTTGCAGACACCCACTCAAATTCTCTGTGTTCCCTTGTACCTCAGCATCCTCAGGAAGGCACGAGTGTGGGGGGAGATGTCCTCACTCAGAAAGATTTATTCCCTTCCAAAGGATGTTTGTGTGTGGGTTATGGTTTTGTTTTTTCCTACTGTATCATGGTAGAGATTTCTGTGCCTTGACATCTCTGCAGAGGGAGAGGATGGGTTTGGGGCAATTGCTCCATCAGGCCTCAGGAGATGGGTTGGTGGGAGGTGGGCCTGATGCAGCAGGGATGGCACAGTGTGGTTCTCAGCTCCCAGCCACCACAGCAGCAGCCTCCTGTTCCCCTGTCTCCCAAACGTCCTTCTGGGGGGCAGCAGGATCAGAGGATCAGCTCAGACACAGAGCTCAGTTTGGCAGCAGTTTGACCACTCAGGATTGGAGGCTAATCCCACCACTGTCTTTACTGCTTCCCCACAAGATTCGGAGAGGCTGTGGACTCCCACCAGCCTCGACAGGTGAGGACCTTCCTAACACCAGAATAAATCCAGCACTATTGTCCACACTGTGGGCACTGGCTCAGCTGAACCAGCATTTTCACACAATAAAACCAAAAAATTCAAAGCATACCATCAAAAAACCTTTTTATAACCCTATGTACACTCACACTGTTGATACATCATTGACTCCTTTTGCCCTTTTTTTTTTTTTTTGCTTTTTTGAATTTAAAAATCCCCCAGTCCAAAGAGATACTTCACTAGCAAATATTTTCTTCCCTTACCAACTCTGAAATTCATCTTTCTTGAGAGAAACTCTGGCCCCACAGAAACCACTGGAACAACTCTAGGAGACCGCAGCAGGCTTGAAATTCTCCTGCTGAGAGTTACCAGCAGAAGGATCAGGGACTGGGAGGGTGGCAGAAAACACCTATGTACCTTTTCATTCAGTGGATACTGCATGACAGTGTTAAACAGAAGTAATCCCACATCATAAATACAACAAGCCCAAACAATCCAAAATTAGGTAGAAGAGAAAGGAAGAAAGGGAAAGAAAAAAAAAAAAGAAAAGAAAAAAGGAGAGAAAAAGAAACAATCTAAATCCTTTTAATAGTTCTTTTGCTGAGGGTATTTTTTCACCTCTTTAAAAAGATAGAGTCAAAAGCTCTCAGACAACAGGAATATGTGGCCAAGCTCCTGCTCAGACCAGCTGGATGTGCCACAGGCTGGAGAAGTGCTGCAGCACTGGTGTGATGCTGTAGTTTCCAGCACCACATGGAGCTGGAAAGCGCCGGTGACCTCCGTGGGCAGTGAAGGAGGAGTTCCATGCCTCACCCAGGTGACTGTTGGAAAAGAGACAGTCACCAGGTGGTCTGAAAACCCTCTAAATGCTGGAGAGGTCTCAGCCACATCTCCTTCACCTCCTCAGAGTCCCATCCCGAGCAGTTCTGTACAACGAAGATGACTTCAACGCTTTTCTTCTTTGTACGGTCACGTACCTAAACCCCCAACGTCCGTCTGGGTCGGTCTTGTCCTCAGCCAACACGCTCAGGGCTGGGCAAAGCGGGCAGCCTGAGCTCCCAGGGAAAGGCAGAGTCCCAAATCCCACAAGTTCCAGCAACTGCACAGCCAGGCCTGGCTCTCCCCCGTGGGGCTTTGGGAGCAGAGTGGGGGTCATCACCGCTGGGCGTTGCCTTCTACGGGCAGGATGGCGTGGTGCAGGCTCCGCGTGTGCTTCGACTCCAGCGCCTCGTGCTCCTCCGTGAAGCTGTCCGGGCTCGCCGCCCCATCCAGGGAGCTGCCACAGCTGGAGTTGGGAGACAACATGTCCTGCAGGAGGTCTTCCTGGACTATCCCCGAGTCTTTGTTCACTTTGCCCCTTTGGTTCCCTTCTTCCTCCTGATCGTTGAGCAGCTTGGCCAGGAAGTTGATGTACTTCATGGCCAGGCGCAGGATCTCGTTCTTGCTGAGTTTTTTGTCGGGCGGGTGTGTGGGGATGAGCTTGCGCAGCTCCGCGAAGGCGCCGTTGACGTTCTGCTGCCTCCACCTCTCCCGGCTGTTGGTGAAGATGCGACGAACCACCTTCGTGTGAGGACCTGCAATTCCAACCATGCAGAGTTAGGGCTGAACAGGCCAGGTATTACTTTGCTGAATAGGTCACCGCTTTGCAAATTAACTAACTGGCTGATTTTAGTGAGGTTTAATCAGCAAGGCAGTGAAATGAGTTTCCAGCTGAGGGGAAGCTGACCCCCTGAGCTGAGAAAGCCGTAACTTCTGTTCAATCCAGTGGAAGGGAGAAACAGAGTTGAATCTCTTTGGATGTCTCCTCAGATATCTGAATTTACCTCTCCAAGGAAAAAGGCTTAGGCCATGATATGTCTGCAGAAGGCTGCTATAATTTTAGGGTGTCTCAGCTCATCAACAAGGGTAACTCAGTAGCAATGCTCCTATTAAAAGTTTATCTCACCAGATGGCTTTATTTTCTATCCCAAAAATTGTCTAAAAGACACACCACTGGGAAGGGAGGAAATTAGCTTGAGCAGAAGTTTTGACAGCTTTGAGATCCAGAGGTCTTCCTTGCTGAGAGAGACCACAGGATTGCCACCAGCCCTCTGAATGAAACAGGGTGGTGGAATTTGTCCCATACCAATGAGGACGGGAAAGAAGTGACCCACACTGACCCACAGAGTGAAGGCAGTGTCCTGCTGGAAGGGTGGTCACAGGTGAGGATGGAGCAGTTTCACAGCTCACCCGAGGGCTGCCTGCTCTCTCTCCTCATCACTGCAGTAGGGCAAAAACTCCCTCTGACACTAGTTGGAGAAGGGACTCCAAATTGCTAGAGGTGTCCATTTGGCCTAATTACATGTAACCCCCAATTACACCTTGAAATTTTACAGCCATGTTTCTGAGAAGGGATGCTACACAGGATGAAGGTACAAAACACACCAATTCTCCTTTCAGCACATCAGGGCAACTCCTGGTGTACATGAGAAAAGCTTTGTCTCCATGCTAGGAGAGACCCAAAAGCACATCTACTGTAAAGTACTGTTCTGCAGGAGCAGCAGTGCTGTATATCAGGATTGCAGGTCCTTGGGTCCATGGAAACCAGCTCACATGAGGGAACACTACCATAATATGCTTTTATTATTACATCCTCCTCATCATCTCCTCCAGGAGACATCAACAATGGAAGGTCACATCAGCCTCATGAAAACCTGGAAGAATGACCAGAGCAGAAACTCCCATGGGATAGGAAGTATCACACACAGTGAAAATCATCACAGAGTGGGAAGCAAAGCCTTGCAGGTAACACATTGGTGAGATTTACCCAAAGGACTGTGAAATTCCCATTCCCCTCATCTCTCCCCTGTATTCCCCACTCTGAGACACCTGCCTAACTTCTCCCTCCTGGTGAGAACCAGTCCCTGGCCTTGGTGAGCAGTTTAAGCCACAGTTCTGACATCACCCAGTGGAACCAGCACCTCAGGGCACATTTAAACACCTTTATTCTTTTCCAGCAAAACCCTTGACTGCCTTGAAGAAGGCACAGGGGCCAAAGAGGGGTGACTTTTTATAAGTATCCTAGTCAGGCTGCACCTCAGCAAATCCCACCTTGCACAACAGGTGAAGTGGAACCCCTTGTTCCAGCTGATCAGATACTGTCAGGCTTTCATCCCTTCAGGGAAAGCTGAGGGCCTTCAGTTCAGCACACCACACAGAGCACCCTGCACTGCAGAGTTTGTATGGGGATGCACTCCCAAACTGCCAGATTACAGTTGCCAGCTTCTCCAGTGTGTGAGCAGCCACACAACTCACTCCTCCTCATGCTCAGAGCTGGGAGTCCCCTAAAATCACAAACAGCCCCTGGGACAAGCTGGGGGATGTAGAAATTACAAACACCTCTCTGACCACTAAGATTCCAGTCTCATGCTTTAATAAAGGCAACATTCACCCCCAAAGAGCACCTAATGCCCTTTGTGTGAATTAATGTGCAAGAGTTCATGCAAAGGGGAAGGTTTCTTGTCCCTGATGTACACAGCCTGCTATGCCACAGGATTGTGGGGAAGGTGGCAGGGACCAAAGGGACCTCAGCAGCACTGCTAATTAAGCAGGGAAGAATGTGCTACATGCTACTAAAATAATATGACATTTTTAACACTTTGCTGCTCCTTCCAGACAAGACAAAGCAACTGGTCTTGAGAGTGATGGAACTTAAAAGCTATTTACTCCCATAAGGGTATGAGAAATAACCCCCCCTTTGATAGTGTTCATTAAAAAAATCCTCAAGAGACTTTCAGTCTTCAAACACGGGTCTCTGTTCACTGAAATTTGATGACTAAAAGGCATCTATTCATAAATTGGTCAGAAATCAGGAAAAAAACCCCTCAAAAACCTGTTCATTTTCATCCAGGGGCACCCAAATCAAGTTTCAGTATATAAAACAAATTCTGACACCACTCAAATTCTGCACCAACTGAATTAAACATATCTTTTAGGAAGAGATCAGGCTTTGGCCAAAACATGTCAAGCAATGGAGGAAATTAAAATGCCCCATAGCTGTGTTATAATAGAAAATCTATTTCTCACCAAAAAAAAAAAAAAAAAAAAGTTGCCTCATAATTAATTCAGGCAATTGGATGAGAATTTTTGCCTGGATTTTGTTCTAATGGATTGACTGATGCTTTTTAAAATTGTAATTAGAGATATGAGGAAAAGTAATAAAAAGATGATCTTCCGAAGTTCTAGGATATACTTTTTTAGAGATACTTTTTTAGAGATACTTTTTTGCATTTTTATCTTCACTTCTGACTATTTTAAAATAAGATATTAAATGGAACAAAACTTCCATAAAATAGATGAAGAACTACTTACAAAAACCTCACCACTTATTCTCTTGCCAAAAAAACCCACAAAGTGTCTGGCAAGACTTCCCTGACCTTCTGCAGCCCCCAAGGTCTGAGGACCCTCAAGAGTGATGCTCTCGTGTGCTGTGGGTGTCGCTCAGCAGGTGCCCATCAGAGCAATAAGCAAAGTCCCTCAGACCACACAGATGCCTCAGCATGGGGTGCACATCCCTACAAATGACTCCTGTTTACACAACATAATCTGATACCCTTTTTCCCCCCAAAAAAATTTTTGAGTCCAATCTTGGAAATTCACATGAACTAGAACCTGCAGGATTGGGCCCAATCTGTACACCTGCATCAAAACACATGTTCAAAAACTTGGTTACAACCAACTATTTCTGTAACCCTCAATACCTAATTTAATTGCAAGTCCAAAGCTTTAGTCAGACGCCAAGATTTGATGGACTGTCCCCCCGTAACCGCTAAGCCTCGGGATCAAAACCCAGACAAAAAGCCCTTCTTGAGCCGGGGCTGTAACATCCCCTGTCCCACGGGGCTGCAGCCTGAAAGGACCAGGAGGGCAGAGTGTGGGGAGGGAAGGGCTGATTAATGCAGATAATACCCTAAGCCTGTCATTCCGGGATGCATTATTTTAGACTGGTGGAGGTTATGATCTGATCTTAGATTAGCTGGGTTGAAGGAAAGGGACAGCTAGCTGGAAAGGAGGAAAATTAATTGTCCAGCATTTGAAATACAATGTTTACAACTGCTAAAGAGAAAACATTTTGGTGAATCTCCTGTGTACCGGCTGTTAACTCCAGAGATAAACTGGCCGGCCTTCCACGTGCAAACTGCTCTTGGAAGTGTCCCTTTGCGTGGGCAGCATCCCGTGGGGAAATATCCCCTTGCACGCAGCATCCCACACCCCAGGAACAGGCAGCAGATCCTGCCCTGCCCTCTCCCTGCCTTCTATTCTCCGAAATCATCCTGTGGCTCCAGCAGGGATGCCCGCACCCGGGATCTCTGCTCGAACGGCAGAATGCCACCTCCCACATCTCCTCCCCGGCTCTGCCATGGGATATTTCTCCACGGCAGACGGAAGCAGTGTGTGGATGCACACTGAATTAAGGGACCGGCCATGACCCCGCCGCACCGCTGCCGACCTCAGCTCAGGGTTAGTTAGCTCTTCGCCGCCAGGCGGGTTAAAGGCAGGTTATCCTCTCCGCCCAAGGCTGTGGTCTGCAGTGCGAACGCCTCCTGTCTGAAAGGGCTCAACATCTCACTGCAATGGCTCTGATCTGCACTTCATCAAAGACTTGCATTTATTGTCTTCTTTCGGATTTAATCTCTAAGCAATTTGCAGAATAGGGATATAATTAGCCACAGGCTGAACTGCATCGCTGGGTGCTGGGTGAAGGCAAGCTGAGCTTGCCTCACCGAGCACTCTGTTGGGGCACCGCTGTGGGCTCTGCTTATCGGAGAGCCACCCTGACTCCCTGGGCATCCTACTCGCGTTTTACCCTTTGGGGGTTCAGTCCTTTTATTACTTGGGGGTTTAGTCCCAGAGTGGGGCATCGTGCAGGAACTTGCCCCCCTCGGCAGATGGAGACACCCCCCCACCCCAAGAGGCGCAGGGGCGAAATTCTCTCACCGTCGGTGATCTCCATCTCGTATGGAGAGGGTCTCCGCTTCACCCGGCTGCTGCCGTACATGGAGAAGGAGTCCGGTTCGCCAAAAAACCCGCTGCAAAGAAAGGCAGACAGGCCGTGAGGACACACGGACATCCCCCCGGCCCGGCCCGTGAGGGGGGCTGCGCCCGGGGCCGGCGGGAAGCAGAGCTGCTCCGTGACCTGGGAGCGAGCTCACGGCTCACGAAGCCCAGGCCGGGGTCGTGCGGTGACACCACACGCGGCCAAACGGGGACACGCAGCAAGAGACGCCAGCCCCGCGTGGGCAGGGGGATGTGAGCGGCGTGGGGCGCCCAGGCTTGAGGCTTAGGGCAAAATCCCCCCATTCCCGCGACTCTGTGCTTCCCCACAGGCGGGCACACGCGACCTCCGGGCCGGGACCGCACCGCAGCTTTCCCTGGCTGGCGAGGCGAGGGTCCGTCCCCGCACAGCCCCCGGGTTGGCTCAGCCTCTGTGACAGCCTCTGCTGCCCCTTTCGCTAATTTGGGACTCGTCGGAGAACAGAGAGAGCCCGGGGAGCTCGGAAGAGCGAAACCGGTTCTCGCTCGTTTATTGACGGAGCCCTTCGCTCTGCCCAGGACTTCACCACCGCAAATATTTTTCCTTCGAGGAACGAGTTTTTCGTTGTTTTTTTTCTTTTTTTAGTTCCCCTCCCCCCCCCCCCCCCCCCTTTCCCTTTCTCTCTTTGCAAAGTTGCGTGCAAACCCGCGCGGATTTAAGCGACGAGCCCCACGCAGAAGGAGAGATGCTGATGCTTCTGCCCCCGCATCTCCGCCCCGCGCCTCCCGCCACCGCGCGGGACACCCCTGGGGGAGCTGCCCCGGGATATGGGACGGGACAGGGGAGACACGGACCTGTTGATGGTGGCCAGCGGCTGGCCCAGGTTGTAGAGCATGGCCCTGCCGGGGGGCTGCAGCGGGAGCGCGGGGGGGCTCAGCTGCACCATGCGGGGCTCGCAGGCGGCCTCGGCGGCGCGGCACGGCTCTGCTCCCGGCGCTCTCTGCATCGCCTCCCCCGCCGCCTCACGGCTTTTTATGTCCAGGGAGCCCCCCCGGCGCACCAGCTCGATGACGGGCACAGGGGCGGCGGGGGGCCCGGGGGAGGGCCGGCCCGCCTCCTTGGCCGCCCCGTTGAGCAGCAGCTGGGGGTCCGCCGGCGCCTCCATGCCCCCGCGGCTGCTCTCGGGCTCGCTCGTGGTCTCCGCTTCCGAGTCGTGCCGCCGGGCGGGGCGGGCATCGCGGGGGTCACTGGGGGGCGGCGGGGCGGGCGGCCTGTCCATCGTCCTGCGGAGAGAGGAGCGGTCAGGGGGGCCCCGCACGGGGACCAGGGGGGGCTTTGCCCCTCCACGGGCACCGCCCCGACGTGGAGGGCCGCTTCGGAGCTCAGACCTCGTCGGTGAGAAACGGGGGAGTTCCTGATCACCCCAAATAATTTAGAGTTTGCTGGCGGGAGTGCGGGGGATTCTGTGGGTCCACCCCGCCGAGCCGTGCGGTGCCGTGACGTCACGACAGGGCCGGGGCGCCCCGTGACGTCACGGAGGCTCGCGGAGCGGCGCTTTGACGTCTCGCAGCGCCCGGTCCCGCACGGTGGGGACGGACCGGAGCCCCCGCCACGCTGCCGGGGCCCCGCGGGGATTCACATCGGCACCATCGGGGCGGGTGAGCGGCCAGGGGGCTCGGGCAGCGCCCGCAGAGCTGCCGAGGGTGCGGGGCAAACCGTGAGGCCAAATTGCGGCGGAGGCTCAGCAAACATCCCCGCTTTTCTGGGGGTATTTCTCACCGTTTTGGGGTCCCAGGCGGTGTTTGCTACCCTGCGGAGCCAGCCCAGTCGCGGCCCGGCCTGCCTGTAGCGGCCTCAGCCTCACGGGCGGCTCCTTCTCCTCCCATGATTATTTTGTATTGTCATTTATAAACTATCGAAATATACCCGAAACCACTTTTTGGGGGAGAGGGGGTTAAACCAGCCCCTAACGGAGTCAATCCCCCCGCGCATTCGCTACCGCAGGAAGAAGGAAGGGGCCCGGCCGCGGCCGCACACATCATTGTCCCCCTTCTCCCAAAGAACAAATGCTGTCGCGACAGGGCACCTCGCGCCGAGGGCAGACAGCAATATCGCTATTATTTCTATTCTTTATCTCCCACATATACCCTCATTCGATTTTGGAATTTTTTTTGTTGTTGTTGTTGATTGATTATTCTTTTCTATATATATAAGGAGCTTCATGGAGCAGAGAGCGGCCACCCATCCTTCTCGCTCCTTTGCCTCGGGTAATTTTTTATTTTGTTTCTGATAGGCTGAGTCGCGAGGAAAAAAACCAAAAACACCCAAATTTTTTTTGGCCATATTGCATTATCTCTCTGGAAAATAAAATAAAAAATTTACAACCACCCAACCTGAAGTACAAGTTCTCTGCCTCCCCTCCGGCCCCCTTCCCTCCAGCCCTTTAGAAAGAAAAATCTAATTGCCTATTCCGATATTGTATAGGAAGAGATTACTCACATGTGTCATATTTAAGTAGGGACACCGCAAGTCTCTCCTGTTTCAACAAAAGCGCTCTCAGTGTCAGGCTGAATTTACTCCTCCCACCTCAAGGTACTTACGACTTTACAGAGAGGAAGGACACCCGCATCGGGATAAAACTGTTAAATCCTGGGAGGAAGAGAAGGGGGGGAGAAAAAAAAAAAAAAAAAAAAAAAAAGAGGGTGGATCTCGTGGGTCCGGATTGCCAGACATCAGTGGAGGGAGAAAGGTGCAGGGGAGAGGGAAGGAGGGGACAGCACCCCGGGGAGGCCCCTGTGACAGGGGGCAGCGGCCACCCCAGTGTCCCCCCCCGCCGCCGCCGGGAGCCGCCGCCTCGCACACGGGGCCACAACGAGCGGCGGCCATGGCCTGGCGTGGAAAAAAAAAATAAACAGAGAAAAAAAATAAAAGGCGTGAAAAAAAGCGCCCTATATTTGGGGCGAATTGGGCGGTTTTTTGGACACATTGCAAGCCCGGTCTTCCCGGGAGGAAATCACAGACGGGGCCGGACACGGGGTTGTTTTTCTCCCGATGGGCTCGCACGAAGTGGCGGCGGCGGTGGCGTTTCTCCCACGTCCGGCTGGAAAAATTTAATTCCTAAAGGGTCAAATTAAATTCCTCAAGGGGCCGGTTACCGGTCGCGCTCCCGGCCGAGGAATCGCGACGGTCGGCACCGGGCCGGCGGCGGAGTGAGCCTGCTCCCCGCCGCCCAGCGACAGGAAGGTGAGGCCGGTTCACCCCGCCAACGAAATCACGAAAAATTGGGGTTTTCCCCTCGTAAAAAAAGAAATAATCCCGATGGCGTGTCTTCCCGCATTCGTTAAAAAACGAAACACGCAAAACGGCAAAGATATCAGCAGAATTTTGCCTTAAATTGAGGTGGTTTCGTTTAGAAAAAAATGGAGGGGGGGCATTAAATCCCCGCCCGCTGGTTTCTTCTCCGCAAAATCCTTTTGTTTTCCAGCAGCCGATCGGCAGGAAATTTCCAACCCAAAAGCGCACCTCTCCCGCCGGCCCTTTGTAGGGAAATCGCCCCAAAGCGAAGGGGCGGGAGGGAGCGGGATATCGGGGACCCCCCTCTCGGGGAGAAGCGCTCCGGTTCTGGCCGTCGGCCGGGCCGTGTCCCCGTGTTTGTCCCCGGGGGGAGCCGGGCCCGGTGGGCGCTTCGCCCCCA
Source organism: Chamaea fasciata (assembly GCF_029207755.1). Classification (NCBI taxonomy): domain Eukaryota; kingdom Metazoa; phylum Chordata; class Aves; order Passeriformes; family Sylviidae; genus Chamaea; species Chamaea fasciata. The sequence goes on from NW_027094095.1 coordinate 24,339,270, forward strand.
GCGCCCCACAGCCCGTCCCGGCCGCCGCCTCGCTGCCGCAGCCCGGGGCCGTGGGGGTGCCGCACCCCACAATTTCAAAGGGGAAAGTGTATTCTCCTCCTCACCGACCCCGCATCAAAGAATAAAAAAAGATTAAAACCCAACCGCGGAAAAGATTTTGTGTTTTTCCCCTGTCTCTCATGTGGGGCAGAAGCCCCCCAAAGCTTCACTCGCTGCCCTCCGGAGCCCCCCAAAACCACATCCCGCCGTCCCCAGCGCCCAGACTTCTGCAGAGCCGATTCCTCTTTACTCACCATTTGCTTTTCATTGGGAAAAGTGAGTGGAGCCATTTTGTGGCCTACGCATCGCAGCTATATTTGTAGTAAGTGTTGGGTGGCTTCAGCTGGGTAGGCTCTAATTCCACATCACGTCCAGTTTCCTATTTAGTATGGAGAGCGGAACACTACTGCAATGTGGCCGAGAGAGATAAAACCCCAGCAGTGGCCCGCCTGCCCTGATAAGCTTCTAAACCCATTATTTATGAAATGATTCATTATTATTTGGCAATTTTATCGAAGGAAAGCGGAAAATTATTGCAGGGATATGCATAGGAATAACTCCGGAATGCATGCCTTCTAGCTTTTTATGTGTGTGTGCTTAGATGCTCTTAAAAAGACATGGCAAAAAAAAAAAAAAAAAAAAAAAAAAAAAAAAAAAAAAAAAAAAGTAGTAATAAAAAATTGCACTGTGGCTGCCCGCATCTGAATAGGGATTCTTTATTTTAGTCCTCTTGGAGGTTATTATGCCCCTGTTTTGGTTTTTTTTTTTTTCCTTCTTTTTTTTAATTATTAAATATGGAACACCTACTCTGTTCTTAATTAAATTTAATGAGCCAAAATAAATTGTTGGAGATGTTGAGAGAGGGGGAAGGGGTGTGGGCTGCTTTGGGACAAGAGGAGGTAAATAAAACCCATCGAAAGGAGATGTTTTGGAGAAAAGCGGCCCCATTCCCAGCCTTCCTCCCCCCACACTGTGTATTTTTGCTGAAAGGCTGAATTAGGGCGAGCTCCCTGTCTCGTCTCCCGTTCTGGGGTGGGAGGAGACCGAGCATCCCCGCCGAGCTGGGGGATGCTGGGGACTGTGAGCGGAGCGGGTACTGAGCCGCCACCTCTCGCCCTCGAGAAATTTGGGATGTGAGCGGCGGACCCTGGAGGAGAGGGGATCGGGGAAGGGAGAAAAGGGCCCTGGCTCGCCCCGTAGCAGTGCGGGGCAGCCAGCGGGTCTGGGGCCGGGCTGCGAGCCCCGTGGGGGCTGGAGCTCAGGCCCGGCTGCGCGCCCCGTCGGGGAAGGGGCTCAGGCAGCCCGCGGGGAGCTCCGGGCCCGGGCGGACCGGGATCCCCGGGCTGCCCAAAGCCGCCGTGCCCCCGGGGCGGCTCGTGGGGACGGGAGCGGGCGGTGCGGGGGTCGCGGTGCCCTGCGCGGCGATGGCAAAGCGACGGGACGCGTGAAAACCTCCTCGAAATGCCAAACGCTACCCCGCAGGGAAAGGGAGAAGGCAGGAGTCGGTGGAGGGTCCCAGATCCGCTCCTCCAGGCACCCGCGGGTAGCGCGGCCCTGAAGGCAGCAGCGGGGAGCGGGTTTGGGCAGTTCGGGAATTGGCCTGCGCGGGAACCCGAAAATCAACGAAATCAGCCCCGACGCGGGGTGGGAGGGAAGGGGCCGGGGCAGAGCCCCACCCGGGACACCCCCGGTCCCCTCTGCGGGGCTTGGCCCAGGCGGCGGCCCCCGGCCGTGTGCGGGGCTCGGGGGACAAGCGGCGGCGAGGTCCGGCCGCACCTGCTGTGGAGCGGGGGGCGGCGGCGGGGCCGGGGTGCGGGGGTCGCTATTGTCTCCCCGGCACCTGCGCGCCCTCCCGCAGGGGGAAATGCCGGAGCTGTTATTCTTCCTTTCACTCCTTCCCCTCAGCCTCCCGCTCTGGACGCGGCCGTGGGAGAGGTTTCCACAAGCGCCGGGCGCTCCCCCCGCGGCACGGCCGGGGCCGGGGCCGTGTCCCGGGCGGCAGGAGCCCGCACGATGCCGGCAGCGTGCGTGGGGCGGCGGGGCAGGGCCGGTCACGACGCGCCGGAGAGCCCGCCGTGCCTCCCGCCAGGAAACACGACCATTTTCGAGCCGGCTCCTCTCACCAACAGGAAGCGTTAAAGATAGAACAGCCGGGGCTGGGCGGGGGAGATTAGGAAGCCGAGCATCTTCTGAGCACCGAGGGCCGCTCCGGGGCCCTTCCCAGCCATGCCTGTGCCCGCTGCGGTGGGAGCCGGGGCAGAGCTCTACCCACCTCCGGCCCGCATTTTTACATTCCTGAAGAGGGATCAAACCTTTCAGTCAGGGTGGGGAACACCAAAATGATCCAAAGTCAAGTGGTCAGTGATGCTCCGAGCAGGCCCAGCACCTTTTCAGCTAGCACTATAAACATCTTCCCTTAATTATAATAAAGAATAGCTAGAAACAATAGAATAAAAAACCAAACAATCCCCCCCCTAAAACCCAAATCAATAAAGCCTTAATGCTGCCCCCTTACCCATGCCATCACCTGACAAGCCAGCTCTAGAGCTTGGGCCTCAGTGTTCAGTTAACAAAGCCAGACCTGGCTTTACATGTGTTTTCTTTTATAGCTCAAATTGCAATAGGTGTTTTAGGGAAAAAAAAAATAAAATCCAGACATCTTGAAATTACTCAGCACCACACTGTGAAAGGAAAACGTTGCTTAAAGGGAAGGGTGGGTTTTTTTTTTTTGTTTTGGTCCAGTAAATTAACATTTTGCTTGCTTGGAGGTTGCTGTCCAGGATTATATGCTTTGCATAACTTATTATAACACCACACCCTTGTCCTGAGCTCTGTGCAAGTAGTTTGGCTTTTGTTTTTAAATTGTTTCTAGCCCTTGAGCATTTGAAGAAAGTCTTTAAAATATTAACCAATAGAACTGTCATCTTCCTGTGTTTCCAGACATTTTACAATAGGAAACAAAGAACAAAACCCTGCAACAATAGCTCAGAGGTATGAATTGCCTCATTCATCTCACTGGAATGTTCAAAAACATTAACTATTTTTTGACTGATTCAGCAGAAAATGTGCTGGCAGATAATAAGCTTATGCCTGATCCAGGGGAGATTCAGGGACTGAGAAAGGTTTTATTTTTCAGCACAGCAAAGTAGCACCTTTCCTGAAAGGAAGCAAATATCCTTGTTGATGGAAGAGGCTGCGTGAGAGGAGAAATTCTGGCTTAAGAGGAGCTGCTGCCTTCCTCTCTCTCTGTACTGGCTTCAAAACAGCATATGGTTTATCTCAGCCCAATCCTGTAATAAATTAATTAGCAAGTAGTGCCCACTCAAACATACCAAGAACTAACACTGCAGTCCTTAGGGTTTTACTGGGAATGGCCCAGGATTTCAGTGTGGTGTGTTTTAATCTCTGGTTTAACACTCAGAACAGGAAAGGCAAGGTCAGCACTACTGCCTGAACTGCTGTTGAGACAATGCCATCGCTAAAACAAAGTTTGTTCCAACGCCTGTGAGAGAATGCTGATGCACTAAAAGGCCAGTGAGAAAACACATGGCTCCACTATCATTCCACTGTCCTGCCACCAGGAATGGTGGGAATGGGAATGAATCACCACTTCCAGCCAAATTCTTCACCTTGTGCAATATTCTCATCACACAATTATGGAAAAGAGCTGCTTCAGCATTAGACTGGAGTGCTTGGTGACAGTATGTTTGTGTTAATTCAGAACAATGTAAATTATTATTTCTGATTATTCCACCACTCAGTATCAGATTCCTGAGGAGTTCAGTGGCAGGTAAACCAGTGAACTTCAGGCCAACTATTTTAACAATGACTAGAAAGCCACATATGTCTTAAATAAAGGCAGCATTGGACAAGTGGAGATTAATTTTTTTTTAATGGAAACTTTGACCTTTATGAGCAGTATGTAATTTTAAATAAATAGAAAACATAGAGGTGAAAAAAATTACAAGTTTTAAAAGTGCCAGCTTTCTCTCCTTTCCTTCAAAGATTTCATGATACAGAGAGTTACATGTGCCATTTTGGCTGAATTCAAAATAATTTTATGCAAAGTAAAGCCAAAGTTATAATTCTCTTCCCCACAGACACGACCCACACACAGTAATCCAACCATTTCAACAAACTTCTAGAAATTAGTGCTTTAGCTCTGTTACCCCTGCTTTGCCAAACATATTAGCAGTGGCTCACAGTTGGCACAAACATGGAAAAGTCTGTTGTTAAAAAGTCAACAGAAGAACACTTAAGTAATCACCACTGTTAAAATTATATTAAAAGTACATCTTGGGCTCAGTTTGATTCACCTTCAATATGCTTTAAAATCACACCAAACTGTAAACAAAAGCGCACGCATATGTCCCTGCTGATCAGCACTGCCTCAGCCAGGCACTTTGAGGTGGCTGTCCCTGAGCTGGGCTGAGAACTCAGTTCTGCAAGTTTTACATTGCTACAACACAGTGACCTCTTCAAAGACAGCTCAGTCCGTGGTTTCCTGTAGTCTTCCACAGAGAGGTCCCTCTGATTTGAAGCAGTGGTTGAAGCCATCTCAGGGGATGTTCAGAACAGCTTCGGTAATTGCCTGAGTTGTTTCACATCAAGAATGGTGCCAACAGAATTTATGCTGTTTGACTGGTTTAACGTTTCAAGAGTTGGAGTATGTAGATTTCCACGGAAGGCCTGAGACTCTCCTTCATCTTTTCTGAGGGGTTGTTCAGTGAATTCAACCCTCCCAGGTAACAATCTGGTCTTTGATTTTAAATCCTTTAGGAACTGAAGTGAGTTTTCATCAGTTTGATCTGTTCTGGGAGGAAAAATTTCATTTGCAATATTTCTTAACACAGGGCTGTTTAATTCTGGTGGAGAAGCATTAGTAGTCAGCTCTCTGCTGTGACTTTTTAGGTGAATGGGAAGTCTTCCATCCATTCTTTTGGGTAATTCAGTCTGGTGGTTGAAGCTGTCCAATGCAGGGGTGCAGTTTTTGTCTGGCACGCTTTTGCTTTTGACAGTGCCAAAATTGCCATCTTGAGCCTGCAGTTCCTCTTCATCTTCACTGCTGTCACTGCCCTGTATCAGCCCATATCGCTTCATGTATTTCTTGGTTGCAAAGGACATGTTGTTGGGTGAAATTAAACTCAGACCCACCATGCTCTTGTCCCCATTTGTTTGCAAGATGTCTTGGAAGAAGAAATCCGAGGGAGGATTTTGGCCTGAGCGACTGAGAGACAGTCGGGATAACTGATTTTCACTGAGATACTTCAGTGCTATGGCATTTGCTTCCATGCTCAGATCAACAACGTTGGGACACATGGTGACATTGACAAGTGACATGGAATTTAATCCAGGCACCACTGCTTCAGGACTTATGCACGCCAAGATGCTGAAATAAAGCATCAAAAAGTTACCTTAGCATTACAGGAAAAAACATCAATTTCACAATTTTGCTCACTGTACTGATTTCTGTCTTCTGAAACACAGCTCCAGATCAGGACTGAGATCATATTATCTGCACATACTGAAACCCAGCTACTCACCCCCACAGTATCCAAACACAGAGGATGGATGATACCCCTTTCTCCTTCAAATACACAGTACTCTCATATGAAGAGCCACCCATCTCAAGCAGGTTACAGAGCTGGTTTTGGTTTTAAAGCAGGTTTGAGCTCTTGGTCTTTTCTCACCAGTGAATGTGACATCATGTGTGTCTGATCCTACAACTCTGAATTCTACCATTCAGCCCAAATTTTATGGCTAGAAATACAAACCCAGTGACTGAGACCAAGAACATCTTTCCCAATGCACGGTAATTCCAGGATTTTTACAGAAACTCTGACATAGCATCTGTTTCCAGAAGCCCACAGAGTTCTAGTTTTTGAAGTATCCTCAAACGGGAAATGTTCATTTGTTCTGTTGCCTGCTGCAGCAATTTCTTGTTTATACATCAAGTGTTTAAAGACTGAAAGAATAAGCTCTGGTACACCAGTAATGGTTGTAAACCACTGCATTTAGTTCACACATCATATATTAGTTCAGAAACACAAGCTCCTCATATAAAGAATTAAGAGGCTTCCTATTTCACTGAGTGCAAATTCTGAAGTTTGCCCAGGGAGAATAAACTGGCCCACAACAACAACCACTTATTATGCTATAGAGCTGCACTGTTGTTTCCTTCTCTACTGAGCTGTAGACCTTTTCTCAGAATTGTTTATCAGTCTTGAAAGTGGCAGAAGGAAGAACTCCACCCCACTCCCCAAGTTTGAAGGAAAAAACCCCAAGAGTTCCAGTTTCGCCTTATGGGTTCACGTGTTAGCATGTTACTAGCATTAAAAGAACACAGACAGACTCCAGCCAGGAAGGTAGTCCAGAAATTCCAGAAAAACACCCAAGAAAATTCAAGTAAAAAGGAGAGAAAAGAGGTTAGAAACTGTATGACTGGAAACAGCTTTTGACACATGGCTGAAGAGAAGATTAATTAGGAGATGGTTAGATTTTTTGTTTACATAACAGCTACACATTAGGATCAAGAAGACAATACGGATGAAAGTGAAGCTGTACCAGGCAGTCAGCCTATGCCTACACAGCTACACAAGTAAATTCCTGTGTCTAAAAGCCCTCCTTCAGAAGTTACTTCTCTGTTCCTTCCTCTGTTTCAACAAGGCTGTTTCCCTCCCCAGCACTTTCTCTGCTCAAGGCACAGAACCCACAGTAACAAGCAATTAGGACAGAACCAGTTTTGATTAGATACCACAGCCACAATAACAACTTCATATATACTGGTAATGTGCAAGACAAAGGTTAAGAGGCAATGACAAAATACACAGCTGCTTAGTGTTCAGTCTCCCAAGTCCAGAGTTGCTCTGGAATACTTTGACACAGACCAAAGAATTGCCCACAGCTTCCTTGTCATTCTAGGGAATTGCACGCACAATGCTTGAGAACCACCAGATGCTCGAACAGCAAGAGCTACTTGTGTTATATTTAAATGAACTGAGTTTTGCTAGCAGAGCTCTTAAACCAGTCTGAAATGCCCATAGCACGAGCCAGCGTTTCAGTTTTGCACGAAATGTAGATCAAAGTGCACTCAAATCCCAGTGGCAGTGAACAGTCTTCTCTTGACTCATTGACCCAAATATTCATTTTCAGTTGGACCTACACATTACTACTCAAAACCACCAGCGTTTTACCTGGCATTCTCCACTTTGTGTGTATTTTCCTTCACACTGCCAGGTGAGTCCACTGTCACTCCAAGACTCCTCAGCTGTTTGAGTGTGGCACTAATGACACTCTCTTTGTCCACCCCTCCTGTGTCAGTCTCTGAAGCCCCTTCTGCTGTATCATCAATATCCTGATATGTAGGACCATCATCAATAACAAATCCTGATTTTAAAGGCAAGTGATCTTGCTCTTCTGAGGTCTTTAAGAGGTGGTTTACTTGGCCCTAAAAAGGGAGCACATGGCAAAAACATCATGACATACAGGGACTGTCAAATACCAAAATCCTGACTTATTCTTACATAACTTCAAATACAACTTGATGGATTAATAGCTTATTCTGACAAAGAAGGCAAATTCAGATACAGTTCAGATGCAATCACTTAAACTCACAGCAGTGTAGTCAAACACTGGAACATCTTACACTTCAAGCTTTCTATAAGAGTCTGTTCTGACTTTAAACACTTCACATACTGATATTCTTCAAGATTAAAGTATCTGCATTTGAGGGACTTGAAGGTAAAATGCTGTGTTATTTTAAAGGCCACTAATTTGGAGGTTATCAGCTGATGTCCTTGAATTAAATTATTATTTATTAGATAATAGAAAGTACTCCATGTATGCATGAAAGAGAAGTACAAAATAACCACTTAAACATTTTTAAAGAATTTAAGAACCACAAACTTGGAGCCTTCTGTAGAGCACAATGCGAATTTGAAAACCACACGCAGCTTTCATTCATGCCAATACCACATCAGAACTTCAGCAGGGTGCTGTTCTGACTGTTTCATTCAGTGCAGAATATAAAATGTGCCTGAGTTACCAGTAAGTCCTGGTAAAGCTTCTGCTCCTCTGAGGGCTGCCGAGGCAGCAGCAAGGTGGGTGGCTCCGAGCTCTGCTCACTTGTTACCACCACCTGGCTCCTGGCTCCCTCCGATGGCTCTTTCTGTAAAGGCACACTGACACTTTCTTCCAAGGATGAACCACGAACAAGTGCTTGGGAAACGTTTCCAGTTCTGGAAGAGAACACCAAGATAGCTACATACTTCCTTGAAACAGCAAAAGCATCATTATCACTACATGTAATTTATTTTTTCCACAAACATCAGAGGAGGAGAGCAATCGAGTACTGCAAACAGATCCTAAGGGGGTTTAGTTTTGCCTGCTGCTCAAGGCTTTGCTCCTTTCTGCAGTCCCTTCCTCTCAAAAATCATTTGAGGACAGAGGAAATAGACCTCCAAGTATGCAACTGCAACAGCCTGACTAGTTTTTCAAAAGATCATTTGAAAGTGGCAATGGCATCTCTGGACTAGTCAAAACTCAGTGACACTCTGTATCTTAAACCAGATTAAAGGAAAGTTGTTAATGATTTGGAATTTATGTTTTCAGCATTTCACTTATAAGTCTCTAGGAGCAAGTATCTTCTGTATGCTTTGACACGTCTTACTCAAAAAGCTGCTTTTACCAAGGTACATAACTTATCATGGGATTCCTGTGGCAGTTTAAAAACTTCTCAAAGACAGTTACAAGTGCACATACACACACACACTGAGTATCACAAGCTCAGAACAAACACCTAGTTGAAATATTTTTCAATAAGAGATGTGAAAGAGGAGCTATAAAGGCTAAAAAGGGTAAATACTGAATGAGTTATAACACAATACTCTGCACCCCCCTGGTGTGTGCGTTGCATAAGCCTTTGGAGACCAGACATATCAATACTACTATCATCCCAAGAAGATCCTCAAGCGACCCTCCTCCCCCTTCCTGTTCCTCCTGAGGAGACAAGTGTAAGATAAGGGAATTTCAGAACTCAACTGATCAATTGCCTGTGTTGAAAGCGATAAGATTTAAACCACGTGACATACCAGATAGTCAATGTAGGTTATCAGCTACTGTTACACTAGCAATTATTCATCATTCCCAAAAATGTTCCCCTCCTCCTCCTCAAAGAAATCTGGGTGATGCTCTACATTCTCACTATGAGATGCTTTACAGCTATTTTATGGGTTTATGAATCCAAGTTGAAGAGACCCTAAGATGGCATTGTTCTAAAATACAATGTTCATAAGATTGATCTGAATCCATATTATTTCTGGTAGCAGTATATGTTTGCAGACAGGACTTTAATCAAGGACTATGAATAGTTAGGTTATAACTTAATTACCGTAATTTTTCCCAATATGAGTATTTTAGGAACCTAATTTATCTGCAAGGGTATTCCTCCTCCTTCAGCTTTCTATACTTAGACAATATTAGATCACTAAAGTGCTAAATTGTTGAGCTATTCCTACGTAGAAATAGCACCCATATAGATAATTTAGAATATTTTTAAAACCACTTCCCAAATTAGTCTGAGATTAGTCACTGCACTATAAAGAAACTGAGCTTAAAAATAATTAAATTAACAGCAGTGAAGGCAGTATCTGCATGCACCACACACAAAGTAATCAGGCATAAAATAGAGAATTTCAGGGAATAGCCGCATAATCATAAACTCCTCATCTCAAGCCCCTCAGAACTGGAAGGATTCTGAATGCTGACAAGGAAAAGCCCCTGTAGGAAAACAACTGAGTATAGCAGCACCCCCTTTTCCAGTCAGGATTTAGGGTAAGAAAAAGAATGCTGCTAGCACAGTGCATGCTTTTGCAAGTTAAAGGCTTTTGCCATCAGCTGCTGCTGATAGGTATGTGAGCTTAACCTGCATGACTGATAAATACAGACTCTAAAGGCAGCTGTGTTTTGGTGAGCTGTACAATTCGAAGCATAATTAAAAAATAAAGAAGGGAGAGAACACAACAGCTGAGGTCAGACTATTTATAACTCCTGAAGAAAAAAATGTTACAGAAGTAATAACTTACATAAGGCATTTCAGCACATTATGTGAGCACAGGGTGTTTCTGTTACTTACTGGGGAGTGTTCTGATTAGTTCTTTCTTCCACAAGGTGAATACTCTCTACAAAGCTGGGCATGTCAACCGCCCTTAAGGAAGAAGCAATACTTGTATTACTTGCATCTTGTTCAGCATTAATTGAAATGCTTATATCTTCCTTAGAAATCTCTTCATCTTCTTTTTTCCCTCGTGGTATGGAGCTGCCTTGTTTTTCTGAGGCTGTATTCCAAAATAAACTAGAACCTAGGACAAAATTAGACATTTAACTATTTAGGAAGAGTTATTAATTGACTCTGAGACCCTTTGGCTTTGTATAGCTAGAGGAATAATTTTCTCCCTTCGTGTTTCTTTAACCATTTAAAAAGTGATTTACAGTTTAAATCAGCTAAAAGTTGCCAAAACATCATTCAAGTCATAGTTTCTTCCAAAGTATACTTGATGAAAAAAATGGTTGTATTAAATAATTTTAATGTATTGACCTTGAGCCTGCTTCAAAGTTTCCTCCAGACTAACCACAACATTTCCATGGATTTAAGAGGAACCAGTATGTTAATATGCAGCTGTACAGATACAGCTGCATAACTTGCCTAAATTAAAGCAAATACGATCCCCTCTTCATGCATAATTTACAAACAACATCAATAATATATTTATTGGAACACCACATGGCACAGAAGCTATTACTTTTCAAAACAGTCTATTAAATCAAAAAAAGATGTGGAGTTATGTTTTAATAAGGCCCATTTTAAGCAGAACATCTTTCTACAGCTGTTGGGAAAATAATTCTTTCAGTGATGGCAACCAAAGACAAAAGTAACTCCAGCCTAAACTTGCAAGTAACACCTCAACAGCTTCGGTGTTTTTTGGATCTAGGTGCATGTTTGCACAGCTTCAGCATTTCTGTAGAACATTTCCTCCGTGCCCAAAGCAACCACAGAAATGTCCAGAAAAAGCGGTGCCGGTCTGTTTGAAAAGAACGAAGCGTTACCTGTGCTCACGGCAACGCTCACGCTTTTCCTCCTGTGCGGCGGCGGCGAGGTCTGTGTTTCCATGGAAACAAGCTCCCCTGGCTTCTCCACCCGCACAGCCTGCCCGGCTGCTGCCGCCTCCCAGGAGCCCGCCTGCCGAGCCTGCGCTTCCAGTAAGCGTTGGATCTGTAACAGTCAGCACAAAGTTAGCAGCTGCACAATAAAATGTAAGCTGCAACGGGCAAAAGTGAATTAATTGGGTTCTGCTAAGATCTGGATTCAAACACAGGCTGCGCTGCCACGGCAGTCTGAACATCTTCCAGTTCTCAGTGGTGCACACAGAATAAATCAAAACACCAATTTTGATGTTGGCAGGGCTAGCAAAGAAGATCTTTAAGCACATTGGCAGAGGCAGCACCAAGACTACTTGGGTAAAGCCTATTTGCACCAGACTTGCTGGAAGTATTCCTTCCCTTTCATTCACATACAAAGCCTATTAACTGACTTACCAGCCAAGCATGTATATGCCAACTGTTCCTACACCAACTTTGTATTAATTACAAAGCTAAGCAATTAAATGATAAAATTAAGGTTGCCAGGCAATCTTCTCTCTAGGATTTTCATCCACCCTGTTCACCGATTAGTTTGCAGCTCCAGGGAGAAATACAGTAACAGTGAAGGCTGCAGTGAGGAGGGGTTTCCTTCATGCACAATCCATGCTTTCGGAGCTTGGCTTTACATACAGGAACTATACCAAAACCAAACTCCAGCTGTAATTTTCTAGTTCAAGTACTGCAGACTTCCCTGTTTGTATTGTTCATCACCAGCAGTAAAACTTACACTCTGGCTCTTCAGCCCCAAGTCACACCCTGCAAAATACAGGGCTAGCAAGTTGTGGTATTTTGAAGAGACTTAACCAGGTGAGGCAACAAAACACAGTAAGACTCCCAAAGTCCAGTATTCCAGCACTAGTAAAGACCTGATGAATCAGGAATTGACGCAGACAACTGAAGTTTTCACAGCAACAGCTCAGGGAGCTGCAGGCTTAAAGGTGGAAAAAGCAACACATGAGAACATTCTGCGCTTCATCCATATGTTTACAATAATTCCAAAGCCTATGCAATAATTTCTTTTACACAAGCATTTAAGTAGAAAAGCATTTATACAAAGAGTGTATCAGTTCACATTACCAGCAGTGTACTAAAAACAAACCTTAATGTTATGGAAATACCACAAAAATAAAAGCAAAATTTAATGAAAAATAAGTCAAATAATTTTTTAAAGTGACACCAGTAGGTAGAGCTAATTGAGTCCCCTCTCCATGGCCAGACTGCAGCTGGTATGACAGGCTCTCGTGTTCCAACAGACAACAATTAATTTAATTCCTTTGGCAGGCGAACTATCAAAGCATAATCACTGAGAGGGCAGAGGAGAAAGCTGACATTCCCACAAACCTGAGCTTGAAGCAATTTGAGTTGTCTGTCCTGTTCGGTGAGGAGCCGGAATGCATCTGGAGATAATCCCATCATGCCGTTATCTGATGCTGCTGGGGGAGCAGGCGTGTGCAGGCACGGCGAGTGGGCTGCACAGCACTGCGGGCTCGAGGGGCTTGCACTCGCACTCGCTGCCATCCTGACTCCAGGTGATAAGCCACTGTCAAGAGAACAGTTCCCTGTTCTCCCAGGATATCTCATGTTTATAGGGCTGCTTGTGGCATATCCTGGGTTGCAGCAAACGTTTGGGCAAATGATATTTTGATGGAACACTGCACAAGGATTTTGCTGAGCCATCTCTGATTGGATTTCTGCTCCGTGTTTGGGGCTCATTTTACCAATTCCTTGCCATGAGTTTATGGGAACGTACTGGAGAGAAGCAGGACACTGACAGCTGCATGCTGGACAGGAAGGGGATGCTTGAACTGGCACCTGCAGGTCTGGTGGCTGTCTGCAGCTCTGTGGTGACAAAGCAGAGTTGTGGAGGACTGGCTGTGTAACAGCAGGAAGCTGTTTGGAAGCAGAGATTGATGTTCTCCTAACCGGAGGCTCTCCCTGCGCTGTGACACTTTCAGGATTTAACGCAAGTTTTTCCAGTGACTTTCTGGGGTGGTGCACAGATGTATCTGGGGAAGGCCCACTACAAGGGGTTGAAGGAGAAGATGATCCTGAACTTTTTCTTGATTGAGGGGAAGCCTTCTTACACTGCACCTGCTGCTGCAGTAGAGCCTGATTTCCTCTACAAGGCATTGAAGCTGGAATTTTCTGGTTTATAGGATTTGGTAATCGTCTCAAAGAGGGATCTCCCATATTAGCAGGAAAGTTCTGCCTGTCTTCAGAGTGCTGGCTGGGGTGACACGTAGATCTCATGCACCATTTCTTTTTAATAGGCTGATTTGGCACTGTGGGTAGACTTTTAGCACTTGAAGTCCCCACAGGTTTAGATGATTGTCCTGATTCTATGAAACTCCCATCCAAAATAAGTGACAGCTCTGGCACTGCAGGAAAAATTTTGGTAACCTGAAAGGACAATTACACACAGGTATGATAATTGAAAAACATTGTCTACTCTTTGAATGCAGAATTTCCTCAAAGAAAATGTTTTCATTTAAAAATCAATATATGATGATTATCAGCTCCAAACCAACCACATGTTAAACACATTCCTAAAAGACCGGAGAATCCAGAAAAAGCAGCAATATCTCTAGGATCATTCTGAAAGGAAAATTGCTTTCATATAGCTTAACAGCCGTGTCTGCCAAATGAATGCTCCATGTCCATTTGGGAGTACATTTCAGAATATGGATATTCCCCTTCTAGAGGGGGACTCTATGTCCCCTCTTACTATTCTTAGATGCAGGAGATAGCTGCAATAGAACATATTTTATACACAAACATCACATCCTTCTAGACCTATGTTGTACAAGGGCTGGTATTTATTGTATTTGTACACACTTCAGTAAAAAAATGACAGAGCAGCAGATCTTTTGGGTAAATGAAATAAAAAAAGCACAAGAGCTTGCTGTCTCTGTCTCAGGCACCACAGCTCTTCCATTCAACAACAGTGAGATTCCTAAAGTAGAAACTACTCTCTCTGTTCCCAAATCATAGCATATATAGGAATTAAAGTGTCCAGAATCCTGGAAAAATGGCAGGTTAACTAGAGAAAGAGTGGGACTCTTGGTTCAATTCTTCGATTCTGTTTTCCCCTGCTAGCACTTTGACAGAGAAGCTTTACACTCTCCAGTTCCCTTACAATGAGTTTTACTGCTCCAAGAGTCACAGCTGAGATACCCAGAGCAACTATTTACTTAGTTACCTGTTGACTCACTGGGTGAGGACTTGGGATTGGTCTGGGGGATAAATCCTCATCTTCCACACCAGAGTCATGATCACTTGCTGACAACTTGCTGGGTGAAGAGCTCTGGGGAGGACTAAAACCAAAAGAAAACAAAGTAAAAACGTTTGCTTGTCAGACTTGGCAGCAGTAACATGAAACTTCATGTTTTTCAGTGTGCCGTCTACAGTGCAACATTTTTCTAAGAAGCAGCTGCTATCTGTCTTCTCTCTGGTTAGCTGGGGAGTTCACCCACTAAACAGTTTTAAGATCCAACAATGAAAATACAAATGCTGCTTTTGGGCAAGAAGATACAAATCCTCCCTCCCCACAGCACCAAACAAACACACCTTTTAAGTGACATTCTAACAGCTAAGCACTGATTTATAGTAAAAAGATAGGAGGTGCTACAGTAAAGCTTCTAACGTTGTTTGAAGGAAAATAAAGGCCATCTTCTAGTCATAGATAAAAATTTGATGGATAAGCCGGGTTCTTAAAAAATCACTAAGTTTCAACCTATCCAGGTCTTGGAGCCCTCAAAAGTGGGAAGAAATAAAGGAATTTTTTCTGACTTAAGTAGATTTTAATTAGAGATTTGCTTCAAAGGACAGATCTCACTTAAAGCTTAATACAGCAAGCTAAGCCTCATCAGTGGGGAAACCTTTTTAGAAACATCCACTGTATAAATTAAAACCACCAGTACCAAGTGGGTTCTTTTGGAATACAGTCAGCTTGACCATCTTACTTGAAAAATATTAACTCTAGGAATAAACAAAAGCACATACACAGATTTTAATGCAAGAGAATTGCATTAAACCGACACAGCACAGAACAGATCAAAATCCTCATCCAATAAATATTTTGGTTTTGCATATAAATGGCATCTGAGAGATTTACCTTTTGATTGGAAGTTTCTTGCAAATTCTGCTGAAGAACTCAGTTTCTGCATTTTGGTTTTCTGCACTCAACTCAAACTGGATAGGGCTCTTGTCTGATGGTTCAACATTCTGGAATGAAATGTTCCACACTTGTGAAGCACGAAACCTTCAAACTTTCAGTCACTGAGGTACTACTCCCCAAGGAACAGCTTTAAGGACATTTATATGATTATTTGCTGCCCGTCCTCTACTTTCAAAATTTTTCACCACTACAAGGAAGCAGCCAACTTCCCTTCCTGTTTAACACTGTTCTCTGCTACTCTGTAAAGTAGTTGGGCTAATTATAGTCATGAGCAGATGCTTCCTCACTGTAACTGCTCAGAGACTCCTCCAGGGCTGTCACCACTACAGGAAACAGCAAACGATCCTGTGCTGTTTCACACACCACAGCTGGGCAATTCCTGGAGACAACAGAAGTGAGCTTCAGTGGAGAGATCTCTCATCTCCAGAAAGCTAAGCTGTCCCTAGGCTAAAGGTAGAAGGCAGCCCAGAACAAGGAAATTCAACTGGGAAGAGACTTGAGTACACAGTATAGCACACACATTGCACTCACTGCTTCTCTGACAGAGCATAGCAGCATTTACTGAGTAAATTAACAACTCAACTTCAGGCTCTGCACAAGCCTAGGAGAACACATAAGGAACTGAGATTTCCTAGAACCTCCTCAAACCTTACTAGCCATCTCCCAGACTTGTATCATCAAATTCTTTGAGAGCTCTTCTGCACAACGATAAAATTTGCCATTCATAAAACTGCGAAGAAATTGGTAACCCCTGAATTCCTTTCTGCATCAACTTCAAGCAAAGCACAACACTCAGCTTTGCTCCCCAGCAAGCATAACCCAGAGCAGCTGTTAGATGTGGTCAAGGTGAACACAGCACACCAGAGTAACAAATGCAGTAGGAAGTCTGAGTTTCATAAGGCCAGAAGGTCACTAGTAGGAAGGAACACTAATCAAGTACAACACAGCACAATATACTTAAAAGACAGATGCTTAATGCTATTAGAAAAGCAGTGCTGACTTTGGAAGTCATTTCTCAATTTGAGGGACAAACTGAATTTACAGTCCCTAGGAAAAAGCAGCTTTATAGAGCTCCATCATTTTCAAACACTCCAGATCCATTTGGGTCACATCATAATGACTCTTTTAAGGCAAATTTTGAAGTACCACGATGCAGGAGGAAAGCAAAACACTTACTTTGAAGAGGTGAACTGTTTCATGACAAGTTAGGATCTGAAAGCCCAGCTCAGTCTGCCCACTGCATGGAACACACTCATAAAACTCTGGTTCCTTGTGTGTCAATGAATAAAGCACAATAAGAAAACTCCCAGATTCTGAAAAAACCCTAAAATAGAAGAAAAACACATCTTTAAATAACTTAAACATGAAGAAGGCCCTCATTTTCAATACAGTGAGCAAATTTTCACAACAGTTTAGCAAACTGGTGAATCACAGCATTCTGAGCTATAGATAACACAGATTTATTACTGAAGCCACATGCAAGAATCAAAGAAAAGCAGAGAAATGGGAATAATTCATCTCCTTTGTATTTCAAACCTTTATGATCACTTAGCACTTTAAATGAATTCCCAGAAGAGTCCAAACATAACACAAGAAAACATCTGTAAGAATGATACTGTGTTTTATTTTCTTTTTAGTTTTCCAGTTGAAGATGCATTATAAAGACACTGAGTGATTTAATTATCCCTAAGCATTCAAGAAACATTAAATAGCAAAAAGCTTTTTTTAAAGGAAAATTATTTGGAAGTTTTTTTCCTGCAAGTTGAGAATAGCAAGAAACAACAATCAGCATTTAACACAAGTTCAAGGATAATGACAACAATGTGTGTTTCCAGGAAAAGGCAGTACTACTTTCAGAGCAGTTTTTCCTTTTATAGCACTGGTAGCATGCTTGTTTGTGGGTTTTTTTTATTTGTTTGCTTTTTCATTAAATAGTATACGTGACAGAAAAGGCAGTAGAAACAGGATGCTTGAAAACACATTCATTTATACTTACAATTTAAAGAGTTAAAAATGTATGATGCACAGATTAAGCAGTTAGCCTGCAGAGGTTAATGCTGTTTGCATGGTTCATCAAATCTCCCTAATCCACTTCCATGATGGCATCAGTGAAAGTTAATGAGAGTCAAGCATCCAAATTGTGTATCTAATAATCTAATTGGTCTCTTATCTGTGTTTGGACATATTTCAGTTGTTAAGGGAAAGAAGTCTATTTTGTAATTGCAGACACATCTGTTCACCAAACGTGGTTGTGTTTCATAATTTAAAAACAAATGTGGTCAGTCAGAAGTGCTTATGCATGCAGCGTATTTTAGAGTCTCCTTTACCTGAGGTGCAGTTTCAAACTATGAACACCTTGGCAAATATTACAAGTGAGAAGATGTAGACAATGAGGAATGATTATTCACTAACATCACAATGAAAATATACCCCAGAATGCAAACACTCTTAAAAAACCTGAACATTTAACAAGAAGTTACAACAAGACACCATAGGCTGCAAATCAATATGCTTCAATATGTTGGTCAGGCACAACCAGGAAGAAAACTTATACCCCTAAGAAAAATTCAAAGCCAAAACCCCTGCACTGTTTAAACTAATGTTTCCTGCTTGTGGCTTCTTCTTTAAATTAAAATGCAGTGACCTTAATGATATTAATGTTCACCCTCTTCTAACTTTAAGATATCAGTTCAGCTTTCCAAAACTTCAGTAACAGAAAATTTTAGTGCAGAAGCCAAAACCAAAAAGAATACTTAAACCAGACAGCCTTACCTCTATACAACATATAAAATCACAGAATTTCCTCAAATATCTTTGAGCAGAGCCCATGATGTCAAGCATTTCTGTGGAATACTTTTTGAGTCAGCCAATAGCTTCTATGTTTTACCTATAAAAGTGACTTGCCTTTCTTGAATTGAAGAACTGAACAAATATCGTAAGCAACAGGCCCAGACTTGAGGACTACAGATATGAGTAACTCCACTCAGCCACCTGGAAATAAGAAAAAAAATCTAATTAGAGACAGTTCTGTTACCAAATTCTTGCTGTGTAGTCACTCAGACACATCTCAAATCTATGTGTGTATTAACCTGGACAAACACTTACACTCCAACTAATGGCAAAGCATAAGCCTTGGGATCAGACTCAAGCAGCAAAAGCAATTTCCGTGTCTGGTCCATAGTAAGGTAGCTGAAAAAAAGCAAAAGTTGGGTTTTTTAGTATTTTGGAAGACAGTTTTTCAGAAAAAAAATGCTGAAGAGACAAGTACAAGTTTAGAAAATACTGTAAAAAAAATTTTCCAGAAAAAAGATCAAAACTACTCTCACTCCACACACTTAACAGCAACACCCAGCTTTTCAGCAATTCCCTGTATATCAAAGAGTTGACAAGGACAAAACTTACTGACTCTTATTTATAGTATTTTAGTGAATACTAGAATTAGTGTTCAGAACAAATCATGAAGTACAAGTCATGTTAAATTTGAAGAGCAACTTTCAGAGAGGCATTCATAAAGTCGCCGTTCAAATCAAATGACGTTCAGTTGCTTCAAATTATTTCCCTGATCTATCCTTAGTTCATGCTGCTAAATTAGTTACCAGTCAGAATGATGACTCCCTAGTACCATCTCAGAAGCACAAAGAGCTTTGGTTTGCATTCACCTGCTTTTCATTGTAGGGCAAGCACTGATGATGTTTAAAAAGCTAGAAACTGTTTATATTTATTATGTTAATTAGAGGTGTGTTCTCCTGCCCCAGTAGGAAAACCCTTTCACTGAAGCCAAAAGCAAGAACTACTTCTCAACCAATTAATGCTTTTGCTCCACCTCATTTCCTGTTTCTTGTTCATAACTTTTAACACACTTCCAAGGCCAGAAGACATGTCATTTTTGTGCCAGTTATTTCACTAAAAAGGAAAGTACAGTTGAGATCTCTCCTACCCACCTCCTTTAGGGAAGGCAAGAAATTGACAGGACACTTTGACAGCTTTAGCACCACCCTTTACTCACCCACATTTGTAAGTTCCTTGAACTTGTGCAATATTCATAGGACTGTTCAAATTTCTTGCTAGGGCTGTTGGAATAATTGGGACAGACTTCACAGGGGTGTATTCCAAAATATTTGCCACAGTAAGGGAAGCCCAGTGAAAATGAAAGTGTAGATTATCCAGATTTTCTGTGAAAACGATATGAGCTCTAACAGTGAGCAGTTTAGAAAGATCCAGAGATTCTTTACTGCACAGACTCTGCTGCAGACCCTAGAAGTAAGCAAAAACAAAAAATCAACTTAAATACACTAAATTTTCATATGATTACAAAGATTCAAGATGTATTACACTAGGAACTCAAATAATTCATCACAGCTACTACTGCAGTAGGTACTATACAAAAAGCCATTAACCCAAGTCTCCAAAGCTCACTGCTCTACTGAATATAATGAATAATGCAGAATACACTTGAAAATCAGCTCTGCACACCTTAGCATTGCTTTATGATGTATTAGAAAACTTGGGGTTACTTCAATTATATAAAAATTAATATAATAACAGACAACAAAAAGGCTCAGGCTGGTTCATCAAAGTTTTCTTACTTGCATTCAAGAAATATGCAATTTAACATCCGGATATATCATCGTGAGAAAGTTCAGATGTGAAGCAGACTTAATTAGTATTATAAAATACACACTACAACTACAGGGAAAAGTCTACAGGAGTGGAAAGTCTACAGGAATGGAATCTATTTAGTAGGTTACCTGACTACAGCAGAGCACACATTTCAGCTATGGCTGGTAACCAACAAAGGGCTTCACACGTTTTGGGTGGGTCACTTGCCTAGCAACACTTCAGCAACAAATACTGCAAATACTGCAACTGATTAATGACAGTTGTGAGGGAAAAGAGACAAAAAAGCTCTTTTCTCTTGTTTAAGTAAGTTTGCTCAATTGCTTTTGTTTTGCTGATTTTGGTGGTTAGACCAACTGAAAAACTTTGGTCAGCCAGCAAGATTTTTGTCCAGGATTAAAGACGCTGTGACCCTTAAACACCTGCGAGGCTTAACTGATTTTAAGTTTCCAAAACACTTTTCAGTGACAGTCAAGCAGCTCATTTCACACAATAAACTACATAGTCTTGCTTCAGCCATAACCTTGCTGTGCTGGAAATCAAGCTCTGTGCATAGTCCAGTGTCCTGCCTGGCAGACAGTCCACTGTTTAAGAGACCCAAAAGTTGCTAAGAGCTGCCTACCTTGAAAGCCAAGCTGATATCTTCAGCACTGTGCACTATTATATTATCTGAACAAGGTCCCCAGGCACTAACTGTACATGGAATCAAGAAGTCTCCTGGAAGGGATGCAGTTGGAATTTTGCCTGATCCACCAGCAACTTCTCGGCCAGGATCAAAGCGATCCATTGTCAGCGTTATTCCTTCCCCATCTTCAAAATAAATAAATAAAGTTAAGAGTCCAAGAGCCACAACTCAGGCTGCTTAACAACAGCTTACTCAACCAACCAACACTGCCTTGTCTACCTCATGTTTAGAATTACCTTCATCTGCTGCCAGGGTCCCAAGCAGAAAACAGGAAAATGATTTCTTTTCATTCTGCTTAGCGTGGCGATAGGCGAGCCGCAACGTTTTCTCCACCAAAGACAATCTGGGGTTTCTAAAAAGAGACAATAGGCAAGTTCAGGTCACAAATTCTTTTTAATGTTTGTTTTTAAAAAAGTACCAATTATCCATAGGGGAAGAAAACGGAAAGAAATTTTAAGTTACTTTAGAGTGATGCACCTTCAAGCCACTGGACTGCGTTACACAAAGGAAAGGAATGGAAACTGAAATCTTTCCAATGAAAATCCCTATATGCTTTTAACAGACACACTGCTTCCTTTTCCTTTGGGTCTTGTCATACAACAGAATCAAAGGCAAAATGAGGCTTTGCATCACACAACCCATTACTTATTTTAACCTTCAGCTTCCCCAAAAAGGTTATGGATACCTGTAATAGGTGACGTGTGCACCAATGACATTGCCCATGGGGAGCGGGTCCCACAGTGCACACTTGGACAGCGGGAAACTGAACGGGACCATCCTTTTGGGAACAAATCTGGGAAGATCACAGAAATAAAAAATGGATGAAGGTACATTGTTATCTTACAGTGTTTAAAAGAAGGAAAAAAGGCATAACACAGTAAGAAAACCAAGAAATAGGATACATAAACTGTTGGTACTTTTTTTGTTTCGAGTTCAGGCCAACAAAGCAGAAACTTTGTCCTACAAAGTTGTCAGAGATACGAAGTCAACACAAAACCTTTATTGTCCACCTGACAGTTTCTTTGTGGAACCCTGGAAGATGTGTAGGACAAAATACAAGCTTGCAGATAAAGCTTAAGGAAAAGCTGCTTGGATACAGTTTAGGGAGCAAAAGAGTTATCACTAATTAGAAACTCCCATGGCATAAAAAACCCTGATTTAGCAAATTTAACACTAGATCAATTTCCCAAAGCCCTATTTTAATCTTCATACTCAAGTGAGCATTCAAACCATTTAAACTTTGAAGACTTCTGAAATAAAGCCTTGGCTTAGCTCAAATAGTATAGTGCAAAACTTGCAGTCAGACTTCAAAGAGCCCTGAAGAAATTGGTATGTAATCACATTAACTTATTCACACGAGCAGGATTAGACTGTTTTGAGGTGGCCAAACAAAGCAACATACAAATGAGGCAAATACCTCAATACCTTTTAACAAATAAGCAAGAAGTCTCTTTGTAGTTATCTCAAGCATGAAACTTTGCCAAGAAAAGGTGCTTCCTCTACATTTCAACTTGCCAGGAAAGAACTTTATTTTTAAGGCAGTCCTCCAAGGAATTCAGCCACCTCTGATGCTTCCAGCAGCAGTTAATTAATTTCCCTTAAAAGCCAAATGCCCAAATAAGCCTCAAACTTAAGTTTGTAAAAGCGGAATTTTTTTTAAAGCCCCACTGTTTCAACTTGACAAGCACGAAGCAGAAGCCCACCTCCCCACCTCCCCTAGCTCTTTATACGCACAGCCGCGCTCGCAGAGGGGCACCGGGCGCGGCGTGCCCGGCGGGGCTGGGGCGATGCGGACCCTCCCGGCGCCGAGCGGGTACCTCAGATCCGGGCCGGGCCGGGCCGGGCCGAACGGGGTCCGGGCAGAGCCGCAACTCTGCCCTCTCCTCTTCACCGTGTCCCCGGCGCGGGGCCCGCCCGCTGCAGCCCCCGGCGCGGCTGGGCAGCGGCCGTGAGGGAGGAGCAGCGCCGGTGACACTGCGACCTCAACTCCAGCACCGCCGCTCCCGCCGCATCCCACCCGCCCCGGCGCCTTCTGCGGCCCCGGCCGGCCCTCTGCCCCGCCGGCCAATCAGAGCACAGACCCCGCCCCCTCCGCCTGCCCCGGCCCAATCGAAGCGCGGAGGGGAACGGCCCGCTCGGCCAATCAGGGCGCGACGCGGAGAAACCAACCGCCAGCGCGCGCGCAGGGGGTTTAAAAAATCTAGGGGGCGGGGAGCACGCAGGCGCAGTGCGGTGATGCGGCGGCGTTGCCATGGCAGCGGGGGCGCTGCCTCTGGGCCGGGCCGAGCCAGGCGAGGCCAGGCCATGCCGGAAAGGGCCGCGCTTGGGCGAACAATGAACCGACATACTCGGGTCCGCTGGAGCGCCGCGCCGGCCTCGGCTTTCCCCAGCCGGGAGCGTGAGTCCTGGCAGAGCCGCCAGCCCCTCGCCCACGTGCCCGCCCCGCCCCGCCCGGGACCCGGAAGCACTTTCCCTCCGCGGGGACAGCGCGGCGGCAGCGGTGCCACAGTCACAGCCCCGGTCACAGTCCCGGCCTCGGCTCCGCCGCTCCCTGCCCGCCCTTCGGCCGCCCCACGGCCGCCGCCCTGCCGCCGCTGTCCTGCTGCTGCAACGCCGCCGCCTCCTTCTCCTCATGAAGCCCGTCGTCGTCTTCGTCCTCGGCGGGCCCGGGGCGGGCAAGGGGACGCAGTGCGCTCGCATCGTGGAGGTGAGGTGGAGGGGGTGCGGGACTGCGCGGCCGGGCCACCCGCGGGGGGCCCTGGGAGTTGTAGGATCCCGCTGTGGGGTCCCTGACTCTCTTTGGGGTGATCGCTTGGGGGTCGTGCCCCGCTCTGCTCGGTGGCGGGACCCCCATCTGCCTTTCGGTCTGGTCTCTTGTTGAACTTCCATCCATTCCTCGCCCCTTCGAGGCGATAAATAAAGATAACTGACTCCCATCTCCCCTTTAATGGGCGAAGCGGTGGGGCGGCCCCCACTCCAGCCCCTCCGTTCCCCTTCCAGCCGCTGTCAGGCCGCCTTTTCCCTTCTCCTGCCTTTTCCTTCAGCCCCGCGGGATCACAGTGTGCTGGCGTCCAGCCTGGGGACACCAGTGGGGTTTTTGCATCCGCTTTGGGGACACCCGCTTGTGATCTGGAGGCTGCCGCGGGCCGTGCCGGGAGCGGCGATTGCCCGCCGTGCCCTGGCGGAGGGGCAGCACAGCGGCCCTGGGCAGGCTCCCGGCTGCCCGCGCCGTGCTGCCTTGTCAGGCCGCTCCCGCGGCCCGTCCCGAGTGGGTGGCTTCGTCCACGTCTGCACGGCCACGTCGGTGCCGGCGGGGCTGCCGCCCGGATGCAACCCGGAGCTGTGTGGCCTGGGAGAGGAGGTGAGGTGTCCGACAGCCATTGGCAAATACGTGCGCTCCAAATGGATCAAGGTCCGTGTCTCTTGAGGCCTGGCCCATAAATGTTGCAGCTGGTACAGTAGATATTGTAGGGTGTTGGCTTTTTGATCCAGTGCCATCTCAGTAAGTCGTGGAAGTAAAAATAGAACGATTTTTTTTTTTCCTGTGACACAGTGTGATAGAGGTCAAAGGATATCCTGATCCCATGGATTGTTCATCTCATTCCTTCTTTTTAAAGAGCCTAAGACTGACAGTGTAATTTGACTAAACTTTCACTTATATTACCAAATCTTAAGTTTTCTAAATACATTTTTTCCAGCCTTTTAAAACAACAAACATCTAAGAAAGAATGGTGGATGATACATGGTGTAGTACTGTCCTTTTAAACACCAAAAACCACAGGGGTAATTACAATGTATCCAGGTGGATAATTAAGGAAGTAGTTAGGGCTGAATGCTTCCAAACGTGTGTATGTTGGATTGGAAACAGCTCTTTTATCTTTTTTTTCCCTTTTTTTTTTTTTTTTTTTTTTTTTTTAATAAACCGAGCAGTTGTATGCACTTCTCTTATTAAAACCATATAGGATCAAAGCTTATCCATACCCTCAGTGAAAGATATGGCTAAGAACTGTGGTGATGTCCATGTTCCTGGAACTTTTGGTGGGAAAGAATCCCAGAACTCCTGGAACAGACACGTTGTGTGTGTCCTCTGCTCTGGTGGTGCCTTGGGAGTGCTGTTACAGTTTATCCACGCTGCTGTTACATCCCAGACCTCAGTGTTATATAACTAAGTTAAGTGAATTTGGTCCAGACTAAAAAATGCCGTTATGACTTTAGTTCTGAAGGATTTAAACCTCAAATTACAGACTCGCATTCAAACCAGCTTATTCATTAAATTAAATTGTGGGATGGAAGGTTCACAGTGCTCATAAAGCCTTTTTGGTAAGGTCAAATTCAGCCCTTGGCACGCAGCAAACAAATGAGCTTAAACTATAGGGGAACCTTCTAGGCTGCCACTAACGGCTTTCACCAAACCATTAGTGTAGCCTCAGGGCTGAAGTACCTTGTGTGGCTGCTGGCCTGTGTTTAGGAGGATAAATGCCTATGGCTGGATAGGCTGATATAATTGGATAAAGACCTCTTCATTAGGAGGAGTTCAAATGAGCCATTGCTACTCAAATCATATTTCCAGCTAGACAGGAAAAACGAAAAACCTTGCTTGTGCAGTATTTATTTTCTTTTCTAAGCCTGGAAAGGGAAATCCAAATTGGAATAAATGCAAATGTGCTATAATTCTGCTAATGCTGTTCACTACATGGAAAGAAGTTAGTGAGCTGACAGTAGAAAGCACTCAGACCTGTTGAATGCAAAGGATAACCCTCCTGCTGGCTCAGACACCTCCACAACTGTCTCTGGCTAAACTGGGAGGCAGAGAGAGTCTGAGGCAGTTAAAGAACAGTTGGACTGCTGGAAGTGTGCTGGGAAACTTTAGAAAAAAGGCACAAGAACAGGGAAGTGTGAGTGAGACACAGCAGAGGTACTGGAAAGCAGCAGCTTTTCTAAGCACAAATCCTCAGCCTGGCCCCTGGCAGCCCCCAGAGAGCCATGCTGCAGGCCAGTGAGCAGCCTGTGTGCAGTCAATGCTGCCTTTAGGTTGAAAGTGTATTTTTCTTTGTGTCTTAAACCCTGTTGGCAGTTTGCCACAGGGAAAAGGGGGCTGTAGCTGAGTAATAATAAACCTCATTCATCCTTGTTGTAAATGGATGGAATAATATTAGTTTACATTTGGAATGAATCTGACCCAGTATCTTGCTGTAGAGCTGAAGGTTGTGCTGAACAAAAAGTCAGTATGAGCTATAAATATGTCTCGGTTGCTATTCATACTGGAGATTTGGGACAGAGCACATCACATGTGGAAGAAGTCTCATTTGGCTGAGGTGAGCTCTTGTATGAATTTAGCATCAAACCATTTTTATTAAAAACCAAGGGTGCCTGTGTTTTGTCATGGGGATATAATGTACTTAGTACGTGGGAATGGTTTCTCAAAGAAGTGTTGTAATTTTTTAGCTGACTGTGCTTCATGTTCCCAAAAAAGGGAGATGAGTATCCCATGTTGTGGCTGAAATATATATTTGTTAAGTACTAGCCTAAATCATAACTGCTCAATACGTGTGTGCTGGAGTCCATGAATGTGGAGAAGGCATGTATTCATGCCAAATTTGGACACAAATGGAGACATGGTTTGAAGGAAGAAGACCTAATAACAAGTGGAAATGGGTATTGACACAATGTAAGAAAGGGAACAGTGGGTAAGTAGTTAGGATTCTTTATCTCCACAAATAAGGTTGGATGAGACAGCTGAACCAGGCTGGTTTTCTCTGATACGGAGGGAAGACTTGACCTCCTGTATGTTCCATAGGCACAGAATTGTCAGGGAAATGCAAATGCAGCAGAACAACTGCTGTTCTGGAGCAGTTCCTCCTATTTAGAGAGGGATGAAGCAGAATTCCCTCTTAAGTTCTTATCCTCTCCCTTCCAGCTCTGCAGATTAACTCCTGAAACCTTCCACAGCTTTGTTAGGTGGAGCTTGCCATCATCTGGGGCTATTGCGTGGCTGTCATGTGAGGCAGAATATTTGAGCTATAGTTGAATGATGTCATCTGAATGCAGGTTCTTGCAATAACCTTCATGCTTTCCACAGTGTATCTTCTGTGACTGTGAGATAATGAAATGTGCTTTATTGCTGACTTCTGAACTTTGCATATAAAAATCATTATGGTAAAGTCAAGGAAAAAAATGCATTTAGCAAATCTGCACAAAATGTGCTTTCTTGTGCTTAAATTTTAAATCCTTATAACCTCTGCCTGAGATGCAAAGCTCTTTGTTTGGTGGGAAGAATAATAACAAAATCATTTGTCTTTATTCCAAGCAAGGTTTGAGTTGTACTTTTTTGTCCGTTTGTTTTAGCAGGGTGATCTGTAGAGATTTGGGGTATGTAAGACATTGCTCTCTGTGTACCTAAAATATAATTCTCCTCCACCACAGCCCTATCCTGTATGTTTGTGGTTAAATCTGAAATTAATTCCACAAACTGGGATGCTGAGCCGTCTCGTTTTTATAAGAGCATAAGTTCATATCCAAATGGAAAAAGCTGTTAAGTTGCTTTGGGATATATGATAAGGAGATTTCCTAGGGTGAAGGAAACAATGCAAAGAAGAATTCATTGTATCAGAAATGCTCCTCTGAAAGTAGCAGAGGATTTAGGTTTTGCTGTCATGTGTTAATTGTCTTCTTGAAGTCTGCTGAGATATAGTGTTAACTTCCTTGAAATAAAAACGGGGTTTAAATTGTTTGCTTTAAACTCAGCTTCTGAAATCTCTTAAATGAGTGTCATGTGTTAGTATTCTACTTAGCCTTAAGTTCTCGTAGGTGATTTTTAGAATATAAATTTATATTTCTGAGCTTTGGAGCTTTTTTTAAAAAACGTGGTTAGTGTTTAAATCTACCCCCTGAAAATTTATCCCTGAACATTTCCATTTTGCAGAACACGAGGCATTAAATTTTGAACTTTCCTGAACATACTGGATGCCTTGTATAGAGTCAATGCTCCTGAAGCACCAGGAGTGCTCGGTTTGCCCCCTCTCCCTTGGAGGCATTGTCAGTGGGATCTCCATTGTGTGTTTTGGTTTGTTAATGTGGGGGTTGGTTTGTTTGTTTTTATTTCCCAGAGACAAGAGCATATTTCAAACTGAGAAAATTCAATTTTTTAAAATTAGAATAAACAGACAGAAGGTCTAGTACTGCATTATAGTCTGTACCCCAAAGATTTAATTCCATGTGCTAGTAGGATAAACAAAAGGTTAAAAAAAAACCCTGAAGGCTGCAGGCTTTTCACAGTTCTATTTTTATTTTAACTAGTTCTTGAATGGTGTATGTAGCAAATTTTGGTTGTTTATTAAGGTTGCCCAAGATATGATAGGTCAGAACTAGGGCAATAAAAGTTTGTATTTTATTTGTTTAAATCTTAAGCCCTGTGACTTTCATTTTCAAACTAACAGTGATAAGCCAAGATAGGAGTCAAGGTCAAAGCAGTAATTTGTGTTTCTCTTGCTTCTTGGCTTCTGCTCTCTTAAGGAAATCTCAAGCTGTGTGTTTAGTGGGGAGATGTATAGCAGAACCACCAGGGCTGGATCAGAAATAAACCCCGTGCCCCTCGGAAGGGGCTGTGGAAGGAGTCCCAGCGTCAACTGCTGCTCATCACCGCTCCTCCCGGACACCCGCGATCCTCCCTGACATCCCCGATCCTCCCTGACACCTCCGGTCCTCTCTGCCTGCCCGACCCTGCTGGGGCAGACTCCGCCTGGTTCCAGCGTGACACAGATGTGACTCATGGATTCCCCTTCCTATGCATCTGTTTATTGTGTTTCCTGAAAACAAAGCGTGTTCTGTCTGCAGAGTGAAAGTTGCAAATCCCGGCTGACAGAAGGAAGCTGGAAGGAAGGGCTGGAGGAGAGTGGAGGGAAGGGCATCCCAGGGAGGCTGTGGGCTCGGGCTGGAATTTGGAGATGTGGAGCACAGAGCTGGTGTGTCCCAGTTTGTCCTGCTATGTGGGGACTGACTCACCAGGCAGAGGCAAAAAGCAAGTGGTATTCTGATCTGCTCTATCCACTGCTGCTTTGATGGGATTGATGGAGACTTGAAAGGAGACTCACCTTTCCATTTCATTGGAATTCTGTTAAAATTTTTTTTAATGCTTTCTTTTTTAAAGCAAAAGAGGAGGATGTCTTGAGTGTTGCTGAAGGCAGCACTTTTCCATTCAGAGTTGATTTTTTAAGTTATATTTGGAGACCTATACTTCAAAAAAATGGTTTTAATAATAATGAGAACTTGTGTAATAGGTAGATGTGGTGCTTACACTGCTCTTGCCAGTTTAAATCATGGTGTTTGGGGCACAAAATTTTCTTTTATTTTAGGTGAGAGAAACCCTCAGCAAGTGTCCTGAATTGGAGCAAATCATTGCAGCACCAAGGGCTAGCACTACTTGTGTAACAATGAGAACTTGTGTAATAGTAACTTACCGATTTAATCTTTTTTCTTCTTCTAGATCACACCAGTCTGACAGCATAGCAGAAAACATTGTCTCTGGAATATGTTTTAGAATAGTTAATTCTATATTTTCTTTTTCTGCTCTGTAATACCAAATTCTCTCCAGATTTTAGGTGCTTGACACCTTTTTTTTTCACGTCATCCTTTCAGTCTGACATTACGTGCCTAGTAAGAGCTGGAGAAACTGCTTTTTCATTGTTTGGCAACCAGAGTCCTGCTCCCTTTTTGACTGCAGAGGATAAGGATTATGCAGGAGTGGCCACATTCTGGAGATTGCATCAAGATGTGTTTGGCACTGCTGGAAAGTCCTGCTGCAACGAGGCAGACCCTGTCAAGACCTGAGTGTGTGTTGAGTCGTGTTTTGTGCGGTTACATCACAGCCCCTTCTGCGAGCCCTCGGCACTGCAATGATTTGCTCCAGTTCAGGACACTTGCTGAGGGTTTCTGTGACCTAAAATGAAAGAAAACTTTGTGCCCTGAACGCCTTGAGCCTTGATTAAAACTGGCAAGGGTAGAGCGAGCACCACATCTCTGAAGCCTTCTGTGTGTGGAGCAGCAGCCAAGCCCTTCTCCCCCCTTGTTTGCATTGTTTAAACCCACGTGTTTTCTTTGGCTCTTGGCTCAGTACAGTTAACAAATAGATGTTTTGCCCCTGAAGGAGAGGTTTGTTTTTCTTATTGCCTGGTTAAGCCATTCTGAGGGTTAGTCTCGAATATAATTTATTATTATCTCAAACAAGTCTATTTGTACAACAGCACTTTAAAACACTTCTATCTTTTACTTTCCAGTTCAGCCGTTAAAAACTGCTTTAGTTTGCTGTTGCAAAAGACGGAGAATACCAAAAATTATCTGACACAATTTTGTTTTCATGCATGAAAAGGGAAATGCCAAGGAAAATTAAATGGTTTGGTAATCCTCTAAAACCTAGAGGGATTATATTTTCTTCCTGTTTTCTCCTTTGTAGAAACCTGATGTTAAAAAAATCATCGTTCTGTAACTTTTGCAAGAAGAACTACATGTTAATTTAGCATTCAACAGAGTAATGTTTCCTGCTTTAAGGGAACAATTTATTCTGGTTTATGGCTTCTGTAGGTTATAAATATTTAGATTTGCAATTAGTTAGGCATATCCAAATGCAATGTACATTAAAGCAAGAGTACAGTGAGCTTACAGAGGATGTCTGTGAAGCTTTTCCTTCACACTTAGTTACAGCAAAATCTTGCTTCTGTTTTTTGCCAACTGTGTACAGTTTTGGAGATTTAGGTAATTATATCCCTTCTTAAATTATGACTATGGCAGAACTAACTTTCCATGCTTTTGTGGGTGAAATTGGAAAGCAACTGAAATGTTTTAAAGTCACTTAGTGGGTTGTGTAATATTTCTCTTGTACTTGGTTCAGTAGCCAAGTTTTTAAATCCTAAGTTCACAGCCTCACCAAGTGTGTAGTCACATTATTATGCCTCTCAGACACCTTGTTTGAAATTTGTTTTGGATGTTGCTGCAGCCAAACTGATAACCCTGAAGTTTTTTGCTGCTTGTTTTGTGTTAAAACTTTCAGATGAGAATGTATGTGTGTGCTTTGTTTTGGTTGTATAGCTAGCTTAGGTAATCACCAAGGAGATGTCTTTATTGCCAGTTTTGATGGACTTATATTTAGTCAAGGAGCAAAGTGCACTTGGTTTGTTTTCTTGCAGTGTTAAATGGGCTGAGAAAATTATTATTTTGAGCTGTGATATTTCCTTTGCAGCAATACATTTCTCTTTGGTAGGAATGTATTTGTGTGCTTGCACAAGGTATCTATTTACAAGGATAAATGCCTGAGAAATTCACGTGTAATAAATACTTCCATCAGTATTTTTCATAAGTGACTATTTTAGCTGTAGTTTGAGGTGAAAGAGCAGTGGTGTATGCTGTTTTCCTGCACACTGCTATCAGATTGATAGATCTGAACCTGATCTCTCTGCTCTCTTTGTTTACTCTATGTGGTGTGACAGAGGGTGTAGCTATTTACCTTCATCTACCATGTCGTTCTTAGGAGAAGTCACTGGTTTTCCCCAAGGGCTGCTCTCCGTGGTCATCCCAGGGAAGGAGGTAGCAGGGGCAGGAGGACTGTTTGTGCTGTAACAGGTGATTTCACCCAGGTAGGGGAGGAAGTTACTGCCAGAACCACAACATGAACATAGGGATTTCTGACTTTTCCCATGCTTGGGACATTCCTCCAGCTCCAAAGCACCTGCAATCACCCTATGTGTTTTCTTTAAGTAGGTAATTAAACAAAATTCTTGTCTTGTCTTGTTTCCAAACATAACAAAATTGCTTTTGCAAACTGTACACATATACCTGACCAAAGCCCTGTTGAGTGTTTTACCCGAGGATGTCCAGTTCTGGGCCCCTCACTTCAAAAAGGCATTGAGGTTCTGGAGTGTGTCCAGAGAAGGGTGATGGAGCTGGTGAAGGTCTGAGAGTGAGTCCTGTGAGCAGCAGCTGAGGGAGCTGGGGGTGTTTAGCCTGAAGAAAAGAAGGTTTAGGGGAAACCTTGTCATTCACAACTCCCTGAAAGGAGTTTGTACCAAGATAAGAGTCGGTCTCTTCTCCCAGGCAACCAGCAACAGGACAAGAGGAAATGGCCTCAAGGTTCGCCAGGGGAGGTTCAGGTTGGACATCTGGAGGAATTTCCTCTCTGTAATGGTTGTCAGACACTGGAACAGGCTGCCCAGGGAGGTGGTGGAGTCACCATTCGTGCAAGCATTCAAGAAACGACTGGATGTGGCACTTAAAACTCTGGTATAATTGTCACAATGGTGTTTGGTCAAAGGTTGGAATTGATGATCTTGGAGGTCTTTTCCATCCTTAATGTCTCTGTTTTTTACTCTGTGTGTTGTGTGCAGAGTGTGCTCTATTGTCAGATTGCACATTGAAGATGGAACTGGTCCATCACTAGCAAGATGCTGTCCCCTGGGTTTTTCTATTGCAAAGCAAGGATAAATAGGGCTGCCGCTGTTGACTGATGTTAGATTTGCACAAATGCTCTGACTGAAGGGAGCCTGTGTTTGTTTTGTCTGTTGCAGAAATACGGATACACGCACCTTTCTGCCGGTGACCTCCTCCGGGATGAGCGGAAGAGGCCGGGCTCCCAGTATGGAGAACTCATTGAGAACTACATTAAGGAGGGGGAGATCGTGCCAGTTGAAATAACAATCAGCTTGCTGAAGAGGGTAAGGAAAGGGCTATTTCCTTGCAGGGTCACTCCTGCAGACTAAGCAACAAAGCAGTGGCTGTGTTCTGACAGAGCTGCCTTTCCTTCGGTGTGAGTGGTGTGAATGGGCTGACATGGAGCTGCCTCTCTCAGCAATCAGTTGTGTTTCTTTTTGACTGCTGGAGAGCTGGTGGCCTCCCATACCTGGGGATCTGTGAAAATGGGTTGTTTTTATCTTCCTTTATTTTTCAGTAGCTCCAGGAAAATCAGTAAAACTGTATTTTTGATTTCCCTGCATTAGCTTTTGAACCTCTTGGTCCATTCAGTCCATTCATATTAGATTGGAGGTTAGAGACCTTAAGGGCACTAAGATTTGTGATTTTTATCAAAATAGATTGTCAGGTGAAGGAGAAAAGCACCTACTAATGTTCTTGTGAAAGGAAAAGCTTCAGCCTCTATTGGATGTCCATGAAAACAATGGGAGTATCTCTTTTAAGTCAAAAAAAAGGCTGCTGTTTGTGGCACTTAATTTATCTGGAGCTTTTCCCTTCAAATTAACTCTAGATCAGGGATGTTCTGGTGTCTTATTGTGTAAAGACACTTCCCAGTATCTTGTAGAAAATAAGCTTTAAAGCTGGGATTTATTACGAGATTTGTTTGTTATGAGATTTTTGAGCTTTGTGAAATAATTAATTCAATTTGAACAATAGCTATGTTGGTGCATCAGTGAATTAACCAGCATGCATTGAAAGTGAAACAAAAGCACATTTTGTAAATCTGCAATAATCCTAAAATAAATGCTTCTCAACTTACCATGTCAACATCTTGGGGGTAAATTAATAAGTAGATAAGTCAACGTATGTGCAGGAGATTGTGAATTGAATTATCTTTTATCAGGCTATGGATCAAACAATGGCTGCCAATTCCCAGAAGAACAAGTTTTTGATTGATGGATTTCCCAGGAATGAAGATAATCTTCAAGGCTGGACTAAGACTATGGATGGAAAAGCGGATGTTTCCTTTGTTCTCTTCTTTGATTGTGACAATGAGGTAATGAAGTGTGTAATTCTGTGACTTCCTTTCTTGCAATATTGTGGGAATCATTCAAGAAGAACAATTAAACTCTGACAGGGAGAATGGACTAATATAAGAGTAGAAGGAAAACTTGGCCTGGGTGTTGGAAGGGTTTTTTGGCAACCTATTTTAGCAGATGAAAAGCTGCCTGTTTTTTGAAATAGACAGTTAATGACACTTGGTATAATCATATGTGAATAAATTATATTGAGGAAGTACTGCAGGCAATTGCATTCTTAAAGAAAATTTATCAAAACTTTAAATACATTTTACAAAATTATTTGGTTACTTTTCAGAAAATATTACTCTGCTTTCTCTTAGTAATTTTTTGTTTAGTCCAAAAAGAATTTGGTACAATGTCTGCTTTAATTCTGAAGTGCAGCGTAGTTATTAACTGTGCTATAGGATAGTCAGTAATCAACATTTTATTCAGCAAGTCATTAAATTACAAGGGCAATTTGACAGTGATGTATTACATTCATTTAACAAGTGCCATGATGTGCTGTCTTTTTAATTTGTCAGTGCCCTTGAGCATAAAAACTGTTATGAGTATCCCAGCACCTTAAGCTGACTTTTTTCCTTTTACCCCTCTCCCCAACTTCCTGAGATTTTGTTGGTTTTTTTTACTTATTTGCAATTGTTTTGTAATCTTAAAGAGTATATGAAGGATTATTATTTTCTATTAAAACCTTAAATAAGACTAAATTAATTTTTTCACTTGTTGGGGCATTAATTCTGTGATTTTGATTTGTTTAGTAGGTCTAAAAATACACAATGCCTAAATGATCTTTACCATGATTGTAATGTATAGGAGAAAATAATTTTTAACTGTTGTCCTCTTGCATGAGTAGGATAAATGTATTCATGGACTGTACATGTGTCAGCTTTGCTTATTTAACTAAAGGTTTGAAAAACTTAGTTCATTGGGACACTTCTAGCTATGGTTAGTTCTTCATTTTTTACTTCATTATCGCAATGTCGGGTAAGAATATTTTCACTGACAATAACTTAGTATTGTCAGTTTGCCTTACAAAATTCTTGAGAAAACGTACAGTGACTTTTCTTTAGTGCAGACATATATTAATAGTCCCATTGGGTATGCTGCTTTTCAGGAAGCCTGAACACGTCCTTGAAAATCAGCTAATTTTCTTTTTACATGTCTCAGATCAAGGATCCAGTCAAATCACAGAGCTTGATGCTGCTTTTACTTCCTCTGACCCCAATCCCATTTTCATAAACTGAATTGTAAACCATCATCCTTCTTCCTTAGAAGAAACTAACTTCCCTTGTGAGTTCTGGTCACACCCACCAGATCTGGACTTTATTTGGTGTGCCAGGCCAGTTTAGATTGTCGGGATTTTGGTTTGTTCCTGCTCTCAGGATGGCAGCTTGTGTTCCTGGCTGTAGTCACCCTTTTGATGATTTTTTGTAGATCTGTATCGGCCGCTGTCTGGAGAGAGGCAAGAGCAGTGGTCGCAGCGATGATAACCGGGAGAGCCTGGAAAAGAGGTACTGTCTTCAAAACTTTGCAGTTCCCTTCTCTTGATATTTTACTATGTAATGTGGTTTATTTTCTCCCTGTGCTTTCTCTTAGAATTCATACGTATCTGCAGTCTACTAAGCCTATCATAGATTTGTATGAGAGAATGGGAAAAGTCAGAAAAGTGGACGCCTCTAAATCTGTTGATGAAGTAAGTATATGTGCCAAAAAAACATGGGGATGACGGGGTGGCAGGGTGCATATTTTTGGCATTCTTCTGAGATGTGTGTGTGTGTGATTAGCCTGCTCATTAAGCATTGATATTATTACTCAGAGATGTTGTGGAACTCTTGATTTGACTCTTGAAGGACTGAGCAAGATGTGAATAACTTGAGGAAATTGATTTGTTCTGCTTGAGTGTGAGCTGGGCTAAACACATCTCCAGTGTTTCTGTGTTTAACAGGGTCTTGGCTTTTTCATTTACATGAGCTTTTGCTCTTCTGAAGTAGTGTTGCTCTTCTGTCTGCTTCCCAAAATTGATGCCAATTTCACTGTTAAAGTTACTGTGAATGTTCTAAAAAAACCTTATATTTTTAAAAGTACTGTCAAATACTGTTTATGTTGGTTTAACTTGGAGTAACTGTTTGATGAATGCTTCATAAAATTCTTCTTTATCTTTTTAGGTTTTTGAAAAAGTTGTACAAATTTTCGACAAAGAAGGCTAATTCCCAGCTTGAAACTTCATTTAAACTTGTGCTTGAATCTTGCTTGAATAGCTGCTACTGCAGTCCACTCTTTGTAATTATTTTAAAAGGATTTTTTTTATTTTTTTTTCACATATCTAATGATAATTGGTAAAACAGTTGATTAGAAATGGATCTGTTTTATAAATAGGAAATCATTTCTTGTGGCTATAGTATACAAGTTTCAGGGTTCTCCATTAGTGCAAGTTCAGTTACTCACATGGCAGAATCACAGTTATTAAATCTTTCTGAAGAAACTGTTTATTCTGTCACAGTTCTGTGTCTGTTGTAGGCAGTCCTTCTTCCTTATTGCTGTACACCTACTTGCTTTTTAAGAATCAACAGAACAGCAGCATTAAGCAATGAAGGACCCATATAACTTGTTTTTCTTTGGATGCTTGGACCAAATTTAGCAGATTTTTTTTTTTCCAAAGTATAATTTTGCCCCCAATTCCCTTGTATTCCCAGACTGAATTCTCTAAATCAAGCTACAGTTACTGTGAGAATCTGTTTTAGCAGTTCTAGTAAAAATAGTTTAATAGTTGTAAAAAACTATTAAATATGCTTTTCAGGAACAGACATACAAAGTACTTTATGGAAAGTGGTGCTTCCTTATGACTCTGGATGTAAACTGTCTTGCAAGTTCTTGAATGACACGGCCCTGGATTTTCCCTTGTTTTCATTTGCAAAAGATTAAGATGGTCAGTTCAGTATTTCAATACTCATTTATCTTAAATGATAGTTATGTTCCTAATTACAGCATGGTCTTCACAAGATGGCAGAGCTCTTAAATAGTGTACAGTAAGCAAAATCTTTTGACAGTTCTGTCTTTTGTAACAAGTGGAAGGGTTTTTCTCTATTATTATTGAAATACTGTGTTACCAAATGCTTTAAGGTTTGTTACCTGGGGAAATATTTTTATGGTCAAACTAGTGAATATGTTTCCCTAAAAATGTGTCATTTTAATAGCTGTTTGTTTGAGAAATTTGTAAGTTATTGCACTTTTGTTACGATATGGTGAGCTGAGGAGAAGGTAATTGCAGAAAAAAGGTTTAATTCCCTGAAACACTCCTGCTTCCTCATGTTCTCTTGAATAAGCCAAGTGCAGTCAGCAGAAGGAGCTGTGGTGAGCAGGGAACTGGTTGAAACAACCTGATTGAAATGTTTGCACAGATGTGGTGCAATTTTGTCATTTTTAAAGCTTTTCTGTCCCCGGTATAGTATGCATAGGTCTGGGAGGGGCCCAACCATGCATTCCTTTCGTGCCCTAAGCTTCCACTGTTGGCCTGAAGATGAGAGTTTTAACTGATTTTAGTGCTAGAGTGGCTGTTCCTACATGAACTGATGCTCTAATTGGTTTATGCTGTGCTAATTACACAGAATTGCAATTTGGAAATCCTGATGCTCAGCTTTTCTTTAGTCATGACTTTCTCTATTTAGGAAAAGGTTTAAATTAAGCTTAGCTTTTAATTAGAATCAGATGTGTTGGTTCTCATCCTGCAGTCCGGTTTGTATTTTCAGGTATTCTCGTCTTGCTGAGGTTGTTGAGGCTGCTGGAGTGGGGAAGAGATGAGTGCAGAAACAAGGGTAAACTGCAGTAGCTTTTCCAGTCTGGGAGGAGTTCAGGCAACGGACTGGCCACAAATAGCTGTTTACTACTGCAGAATATATGGACCATGACAGCTTTTGTGAGTGTGGGAGGCCAATCTCTCACTTTATGAATTTCTCCTTAAAAAACAACAATAAGAAGAGTACCTGGAATTTAACTCTTACTGTATAAGTATGCTGACATGGATAGGATCCAGCAAAACTGCATGTTTTATCATGAAGGTTAAAATCAGGGTTTTTAAAAAATACTTCAGACTGGATTCTTTAATCCAATTAAAAAGGTTTAATTAACTCTTGCTTCTAAGTTATTGGTTTTTACAAGTTCTGTTCAGCATTTTCTCTCATCATATACTTTTCTGTGTATTTAATGCTGAAACAAACAAACAAAAAACCTCTGAAGCAAGTTTTAGAAAAACACCCAACAATGTTTTGGCAGTATTGAATTTGGAGTGGATTGTAATGTGTCTGTGCAAGGACTAGATTTTTTGTCATTTTATTTATTAAAGATGCCATTAAATGTGTTACCACTTCTTTCAAGATGGACTTATGATTGAAATAAATATTAAAGGCAGTATGCCAATGTGTTGTGTCCATTTAGCAGCAAAATTGTATAAAGAATTTGAGGACATCCAATAAACTTTGTTCTGTGGCTTAATGAGTGCTTGCCTTACAGTTATCTGTCACAAGGGATATTTTTCATATATATCCACCTATATAAAGTGAGTATTTATTAGAGTTAAATACTTCATGTGGCCACGTGCACAGGTATGTGTATAAAAGTTCAGATTTCACCATCAAAACTGAAGTCCTGAAGATCCTTTTAGGCACAGGAGAAGATCAGGCTAATGCCTGTGGAATTGGTACCTTTTCTTGATTATACAGGTTTGTCAAATGACTGTATTCATAGAGTTGTGCAGTGATAATTCATTTGGCACATGTGTGAAAGAAAAGCAACTTGGAGGAAACGCAAACCTATTGTGCACCTGCTGTTGGAGACATTTTTGGTCTGGATTTCTCATGATTCCTTGCTCAGCTGATCTCCTGACTGCCATTCTG
The DNA here is from genome assembly GCF_029207755.1 of Chamaea fasciata. Classification (NCBI taxonomy): domain Eukaryota; kingdom Metazoa; phylum Chordata; class Aves; order Passeriformes; family Sylviidae; genus Chamaea; species Chamaea fasciata. The sequence continues at coordinate 24,377,625 of NW_027094095.1, forward strand.
CTGGCTCTGCAGCACATGCCTACGTGCTGTACTCCAGGCTGTTCTTAAAGGAGATTGGCACAGCATCATAGTCTCTAGAAAAGAAACTGAGAGGCTGCCAGGCTCCTTTTAAAGTAACCTAATTTTTGTAAAGGTCTGTTACAAGAGAGGTTGTTTTGTCACATGTAGCTTCCTATTAAACAACTTGGTGAACTTAAAATCGTAGAATCGTTTGGGTTGGAAAAGACCTCTAAGATAGATCATTGAGTCCATCCCTTCCAACTTGAATCTTTACACTGTGAAGATTTGCAGAGCTGGTCTGAAAGGGGTGGGGAAAAGCAGGGGATTTTTCAGTAGTGGTAGGTGCCTTTCTGCTGGTAAACCTGCAGAGACTAAACTTTTGCTGAAACCTCACCCTGAAGTTGTAGCATCTCCTCAGGGGCAGACTGAAAGGGGCAAAGCTGCCCATCAGATTTGCACCTTTTGGACAGAGATTTTGAGTTAAGTCTCCCACTTTGGGAGTAGGGGCAAGCAGAGAACACCATAAGCATGCCCTTAAGGATTGCCTCCGTGTAAGATACCCCCACTAGGAACAGTTTGTCCTTAACAAGAAGAGCTGGCTCATGAGGGAGTTCCGAGGTCTTGTGGAAAATTCTGTCTTAAAACAGTGGGGACATCTGTGTGCTGCTGCCCGGGCTGAACTGGGGAGAAGGGGAGAGTTAAATGGAAAAAATGCTCAGTTCAAACCGGAGCTGCCAGCTGTCGTTACCGGTTGGCAGTTTCTGGCTGCCAGCATTTAAGAAAGTTGCAGCTTAGGGGATTACTTTCCTCCTCTGGTGTGAGATTCAGTACCAGTTCGGTCCCTGCTGTGGCACAGATGTCTCTGAAGGCTAGGATCTGTGACTGCTCTGCTGGCCTTCTGCTCTGGGGGACAACAGTTGGCTCCTTGGCACAAGCAGGTTATTTCTTCGAGCCATGGTGCAGCAGGACTTGGAGACCTGGGGCTGTGCCCTTGCCACAGACCAAACATCCCAGGGTTAATGGCTGATAATGAAAACTGCGAGACAATGTGAAGAGGATTTGCCTGATCAGGTAACAAAGGAGACAGAACATTAGATAGTATAAAAATATGGATACATGGTTTCGTATAGCAGTGGTGTGCACACTCTTGAGATCTGCAGACCTTTATAAGCCTTCCAGTGGAGACAGGGGAGCATGGAAGAATTTAATCTTGCATCTCTGCTATTTTTCATGGATTGCTTAGTTTAAGATGGTGAGTTTCAGCCTGTGCATTTGTAGATCATTTCTGTTGGTAACAATAGCTGTCTTTATTGAGTGTTCCAATCTGCTCAACTGAGGTATGCTCTATCCTCTTTGCTTTCTGCCTTTTAATGCCTTTACCTTACCTTTCTGAATTGCAGATGCCCTTTGGCATAGGGAAGGGGGTGCTCTTGCCAATCTCTATGTGCCTTGCTAAATAAAGAAAACCTTTAAACCTTCATCTGAAGCAATCTGAACCTGTTTCTGACATGAACTTGGTACATAAGCTGTTACAAAACCGACATAAAGCACATTGCTTTTTTTTTTTTTTTTTTCAGCTACAGGAAATCTCTGTGTAGTACCTCTGCACTTTTCTCCTGTGCGAGTCAGATCAACTGTGTCTGCCTTGCTTCAGCACAGTGCTTAGCAGCAGTTGCATGAGAAAACCTCCTCAGTCACTGGATATTAAACCAGCAGTGACTAGTTGTGCATCAATGGAGGCAAGTGAGACGGTTGAAGAGGGGAGGGAAGATGTTTAGAGAAGCTCAGTCATTTCTCCTTCACTTGTAAGACTTGAGAAAAATACCTGTTCTACAGGGCAGCAATGCTTGTGAAGTCCAGCTATTTGATGGTTGTGCTGTATAGAATTTAATGCAAAAGCACTCCCTGCCTACAAGTTCCTCATCTCCCCTCATTGAGTCTGCGACCTTTAAAGCCAGGGGTTGTGGAAGCAGGAATTTTTCTTCAGGATAACACTGTAGAAACCAAACTGGGCAGGATGAAGGCAACATGAGCCTTGCGTGTGAAGTGTGAGACACACAGTGCATTTCACTGTGGGCAGCAATGCCAGGCGGTTTCGTCATCCGGGCTTAAAACTGTGTTCAGACAGCAAAGCAGAAATTTTCTCTTCCCCCTCAAATGTTTGGCAAAAAGCTTGCTTTTGTCTAAAATGCTTCTTAAGAACTGTGTGAACCCTTCAGTCCTAAATACCAGTTTGAGTTGTGCTTTTTCTATCCAATTTACAAATAGGAGGGTTTGGTTTAGTTTCTTGTAATAACTGCTGCAGCAAGACAACTCTTGGAAAATACAAGGCAGCATCCCAAAAGATATTATCTGCTTTACTCTGGAGGGCTTTTTAGCACAATGCTGTTTCTGTGTGGTAAGAAATGGCACAGATTGCTGTGTGACTACCAAAGTGTGATGGGCTGGGTATGGTACGTGAAAATGGTATCTTGGACAACTTCTGTTCTCAGCATGCACTTTTATTTAGTGCCAAGAGGTATAAAAAGAGATTTGTGGATAGAATTAGATCAAGTCATAGTATTAAAGCTTAATCTATGGTGGAGGTCTTCAGGACTATCAGGGTGTTTGGAGGATATCTGGTGGTCCTCTCTCCTGACTGAGCAGAGGGCATCTCTTTAGCTTTCTGTTCGGGGCATTCCTACTATTGTCTACTTAAACCAGAACCAGCTGAAGTTCCCAGCTATGATCACCAGGTATGCTGAGGTCTGCAGTATGTTCTAACTCAAATCCCTCTGTTCTGTCTGAATACCTCCTCCAGCTTCATTTGGATGTGATGGAAATCATCAAGGAGAGAGAGGACTGGCACAGTTAAAGCTGCTGCTCCACCTCATGTTCCACACAGATTTTTGTGAGGGTGAGGTACTTTCTGGGAGCTGTAGTGGCTTGCTTACTTCCATTTTCCTTTCCAGGCCATGCATACTGGATGCACCAGAGTTCCCAAGGTATAGCAGTATCTCCATGCCCCAAGAGGGGAGGTGGTAGCTGGGCCGTGGAAGAAACCCTTTGGGCAGAGAAGACAACAATAGCATGAAACATCCTGGGTGCATTTTTCAAATGAAAGTATAATCAGGAACCACTTTTTTGCTGGGTAATCAAAAGGTCTGTGGAAAAGAAACAGGGATGATTTCACCATGTTCTTTCTAATTTAAAATTTTCTGTGGAAAGTGCATTTGACCACTTCCTTGCAACAGCAAGCGCAGAGATTTAAGTGCTGTTCCTGAAGCAAGCATTGCTTTTGGCTTACTGTGTGTGACTCCTTGTGAAACTTCCCTGGGCTCTTGGATGCTGCTCTTGCCAGCCAGAGTAGATTGCTTCCAGCAATAAACATCCCACAAAATTATGTATGTTCTTTAAGAAAAGTACCAAGATTTTCTGCTAATTGCAAAAATACATAATGGATGCTTTTAGCATCTGTTATTTATTCTCTAACCAGCTTTCATCCAAAAGTAACCTTTAAACAAACATTAAGATTGAGAAGGGTAACTGTTTCAATGTGTCACACGTTTCTGCTCCCTCCAGTTTAATGATGTTTGAAACGTGTGCTTAGATTTGACTTCTAGTAAGAAGCAGAAGTTGTTTATATCGCTAGCTCAGAGACGTTCACAACAGGGAGAAGGTGGTGCTTGGTGCCAGAGATGATGGATGTCTCTGTGCTCTTTTTTGGGAGCCGAAGTCCAGCAAAGAGGATTTTGCTCACATGGCAGTTGCTTCGATGCACCACAAGGAGGGGTGCAAGGCTCGCGGAGAGCAGGATGCAGATTGGAAGTGGCATTCATGGGATGCACAGTGCTGCCCATATATTGAAAGACCTGGTTTTTAGTTCAAAAGCCTGACTATTTTTAATGGCGTAACTTAAAAAAAAATCTTTAAAAATAAATAGATTTTTGATTCTTTTTAGTCGCACTGAGATGGATCTGCTATATTGGTAACCTGACAACAGTCATTGCCATGCCTCTGCTGTCTTTTTTTTTTTTTTTTTTTTTTTTTTTTTTTTTTTTTTTTGTTTAGTAATTTTATTAATTATTTTGGCTGTTCTGTGCAACTACATTTGTGACAGCATGGGCCAAAAGGTAATGTTCTTAGATAATCTTGAGTGAGAGTTTATCACTAATGAAGGAGTTTGATATGTGGCACCATGGTAGACAAGTATTCCTGGTGTATCTCCATTCCTGAGTGCCTTAGAAGTGAGGTCTACCCTGGGATGGCAGAGGGGACACTAAAAGTTAAGCTGCTGGAAGAGCTGAGTGGTAAGCACCTGATTCCCCTCCACAGGAAAATTTTAGAGAGAAAAGACAGTAGCAACACAGTCAAAACCTTAATTGCTTTGTCTGTTGATACATGTTTTTTGTCAAAATCTTCTAGTTTCCCTTCTATCCTATTATTCCTTCCAAATGACTCTGATGGAAAAGCATGGAGTAGTTTACTCTTCAGGCATAGCTGTGCAGATGCTACCCAAGTGTCCTTCAGCAATAACAAGCCCATGCTTTCCCAAAAGGACCTCAGGGTAGGGGAATGGGAAGAGGCAGAATGGGGTTGGCATCTTGGCTGGTGCAGGGCAGAAATGAGAAGAGTGGAGGTGCCAGCAGGGTTAGACTTTGTTATGATAACACTTTGTCCTGGGGCATGATCAGTAATTCTGACCGTGGGGCATGAGCAGGACTGGTACCAGCAGCCACCCCCTGGGCAGGCTCAGCATCTCTGCTGTTCCAGTGACATCTGGATCTTGTGTCACTTCCCAGACAGACAGCAGAGCAGCGCTGCTGGGGGCTCAGCACCAAGGGTTTTGTAGCCCTTTGCAGCAGATCTATTCCTCTCTGCTTAGATGTGTTCCCATTTTCTAAGCAGCCTGTATTACAGACAGGGAAATCAATGTACAAAGGGACTCTCAAATTTGGCAGAAGTATATCGAACATGACTGTCACAAGGAGAAATAGCCTTTGCAATGGGCAACTACTCAAATTTGACCAAACTGGCTCCTAGCTCACCATAGTTAACAGGACAAAGTCCCTTAAGGAGGGCAGGCTTACTGGGGTTTGGGAGAATTCACTGCATCTCTTCAAGGAGCTGGGAATCATTTGTCTCCAAAGTTAGTCCAGGTGTTTAAGTCAGGATGTTAATTCTGCTATTTTTCCAAAAGACTGAGAGGAAAAGGTGTTTTTTTTTTTTTTTTTTTTTTTTTTTTTTTCTGGGAAATTCATCAATTCAATTTTTAGAACGCCTGCTGATGCTGGTACCTCAAGAACAATTTATCATAATTATGGGCAGAGTCTGAGAACCAAAACTAGCTTGGGTGTCCAGTCATCCTTGAAGGATGTGATATCTGTCAGAACTCATGTCCAGCCTGCTGAAGTCCATCTGCACTGCAGAATAAAAGAATAGATAATTTTGTTTCAAATGACGTGTGTTTTTAAAAGTTAAAAACATCAGTTACTGAAAATGATAAGGTACAAGTGACATTAGCATTAATAACAATAATTAAAAGTCATAGCCTTAATTTCAAAAATTAAGGAAAAATGATGCATCCATGAACTGACACTGTGATAGAGACTGCTCCAGAGAAGGGAGATTTTGGGTCTCTTTGGGAATGCAGGTAGGTTTCTGCTGTCTGAGCAGGCACAGGGTCACCACAGCAGCTAATGAAGGTTGGAGGAGGCATATGAAGACCCTTAATTAGCTTGGTTGTTATTCTTCCAATCACGAGCAATTCATTAACTCCTGCCTTATCTACGCGGCTGTTCCCTCTCTGAACTGCACAGTCCCTTAACAATATGAGCTCTGGGGTAAGGGGAAAAAGTGGGGAGATGAGAGGCCCCACAAACAGCAGAGGAGATGCTGACTGCGAGGAAATGGGTAAGGTCTGCGGCAAACACCCACATGTGAGAGTCCTTAGCACAAACGCTGATGTGCTGCTAATTGTTCTAATTGGTTCCAGCAGCGAGCCCAGCCCAGATGGGTGAGGACAGGCGTTTACTAACTGGGCTCCTACTGGTCTCTAGAAGTTAGTGTGGAATTGCTGACAGGATATCACACATAGCGGAAAAAAGTACTGGTCCTGCAGCCCCAGCTTTGGGATCCCGGGAAGGAGCAGAGGCGAGAGCTCTCGGTTTGGTTGTTACTGCACTTGTTTGCTCAGGGGTAAAGTTGCTGGATCCTTTGGGCTGTCTGAGGGGAAGGTGTTTTTGACAGTGTCAAGGATATTTGGCTGAGGAGCTCCCTTTCATAGGGTATTTTTGGAGGCAGAGTGGTCACTGGAGTGCAAAACCTTAGGATCCCTTAGGCAGAAGTCCCTATCAAGCTCAAGTCTTTCCCATTCTCCTGGTCCCTTTTCCCCACTAGTAAATGCTCCAAAGCTCCCAAGTTGCTGAGGAGTTTGATAACTCAGGAGTTACTTAAGGGGAGGGGCTTTTGTGCCCCAAAACCTTCGTGACTGGAAAGCCTGCCAGACACTCAGGGAGCATGAAATCCGGTTAGAAATCATCTGAAGCTTGGGGTTTTTTTTCGTGCTTTTTTTTTTTTTTCTTCTTTTTTGTTTGTTTTGTTTTGTTTCTTTCCAATAACCACAAGGAGTATGAAAGATGGTTTGGATTTTTTTTCTCTTTTTAAGCAGACTTGGATTTCTGTATCATCTCTTGGAGCATTATTCAGAGGAAAAAAAAATCCTATCCACCTCCCTCTGACTTCAGTACTGAAAGCTTTAAGAAAGCACAGTTAGCTTTATTCAGTGGAAAGACTTCCCTTCCTGTCTCTGTACTGATTTAAATTTAAATGGAGAAAATGAGTAAAGGATAACCGGTGAAAGAAATGCCGAAGGTTAAATGAGTTATCACACACCCGTAAGGAGTCAGTGAACCTTGCTTGCTGGAAGAGCTGCCCTGGTTTATCAGACTGGTGGCAAGACCTGCCTGCTGTGCCCTGCCCACAGATCAGCAGCACGTGTGATGTTGAGGGGTTAGTCTTTTCTTGGCTCGGTTTTAAGTCAGAGCCAGCTCTAAGTAATGGGCTAAGTGAGCTGCATGAGTAAACCCTGACCCGCCCTCTGCAGGTGACAGAGGTGAGACACAACGACCATGACCCAGCAGCCCTGTTCTCTGTTTCGTGTACAGATGATGCCATTTTCCCTTTTCTGCTGCAAAAAGGCTTTTTAACACCTGAGAGACATAAGACAAATGAGAACTGTCTGTCCCGGTGCTGAGATGCTGCTGTGGCCCTGTTGGCTGTTGCTGTGCCTGGCTGCAGTGACAGACCCTCTGCTGCCCAGCAAACTCCTGGCCTTGCTCCTTTGTGCTTTTTTCTTATGATGGTGTGAGCAGAGGAGGTGGGTTCTTTGTTGTGCCTAGGATTGGGTGTGCATTAAAACATGGCTGTGTCTAATGGGTCAGTGGAAGGGAGGAATTCTGCTGCTGCTGGCAGTCAGCCTGACCCTGCCTCGTGTAGGACACATGCAGGGTGGTGACAAGGCAGCAGTGAACAAACACTACTGAGCTGTGTATTGTAGGTGTGAAACCCTGTCCGAGGGATGGGTTCACCAGGTGGGTATCCACGGGGACATGGGACCCCTGTCTGGGCTCTGGTCACCCCATCCCCACACACAGACACTGGTCCCCAAAACCTGCTTCTTTGGGGGGGTGACATTTCCAGCTTCCCACGAGGTCCCTGGGGGTGAAGTCACCACCAGCAAAGTTAAAAAGCCTTTCTGGAGATAGATAAAGCCCTAAGCGCTCCTATTATTTTAAAGAAGCTGCCTCCCACGTGTGACCTTGGGTGTGTGTTGATGGGAGCCTGCCGCAAGGGTTTAGTCTGAAACCAAATCCCCTCTCCCTCTGCCTTTCTCCCCGAAATGGGAGCTGTCATCATCCTGCTCAATCTTTTAAGTCGGCCTGAATGCTGATTGTCTCTCTTTACTAAAAGGAAAGTGTATGGGATGCTGCATGAGGCTGCAGCTCTGTTTTAAGGTGTGCTGCCTCTTGCTCTGTGGTATTTGCCAGGTCTCCTCTCTCGTTACTCCAGTGAAGGTGCATTCCTGATGAAAGGTTTGTTTAAGTGAAAGTGGGGCAGATGGGAAGGCTTGCAGGCCTGTGAACAGACCTGCTCTTGAGGCCACTGTGGTCTCTTAGAGTGGACAGCTGTTGGCAGGGAGGGGAGGAATGGCAGAAACTGGGGTGGGTGCAGCTCCCCCACCCTCTGTGGGTGAGAGGAACCCTGGGGGTCATCCCTCTCCTCATGGCTGAGAGCATGGCTCTGGGGTGGATGAGGGTGAAGCAGGCAGAAACTGGGTTTTAGCTGCTCCCTGATAGAGAGCACAATCACGAAACTGCTTGAAATACCCATCATAAATAACAAATGCACCAGAAGCTGCCAGGAAGCTTTTGGGGATGGACCAGCATTGGGACGTTCTCTGCTGAGGCCTGGCTTGAGAACGTTGGGCTGATTCGATGGGGAGATGATATATCCCAGGTGAAACATAATCCCTCTGACAGGGATGAAATAAACTCTCACAGCAGGTTCCTTTCCCTGCTGAGTGTGGTCTTTTCCCTTTCTGGCCCCAGACCCACAGCCTACTTGACAGGACCATCTTTAACTGTGTCAATCAAAGTGCAGTGGAGAAGAGAAGGCAAACAGGAAGAGCACAGTGGAAGGGCAAGTTTGAGTGACCTGATGATGGGGTGGGGACACAAATCATTGGAGCGTGGGTGAAATGAATGGCTCCAGCGATGAAATTCTCAGTCTTTCCGTGAGCACAAGGAGGGAAAATGTGTCTGGCTCCAGGACAATACCTGGTGACTTGTGTTGAGGAAGAGTTCTGGCACCGACCAGTGCATGAGGCTGATGAGAAGTGATCTGGGCAGGTCATTCAGAAAATCTGGTTTGCTGGCTTGGGAAGGACATAATCACCTTGGGCTGATGTTATCTGGGTGGCTGTGTTGAGGAGGAGGCAGTGAAATGGGCAGGCAAGCAGAAGCCTCTGGCTCAAAGTCAAGCCTTGAGGTCCCAGGGAAAGGGTGATAGGAGATGGAATTTGTGTCACCTGTGCTGTGGATGGATGCAAGGCATTGGAGGAGCTGGCTAGGCTAGTCTTCTTTAAGCTGGCTCAACTTTATCTATGTTCTTTCTGATGCTGGGTGCAATAGTTTTCAGTTCTGTTTCTAAGCAGGTTGTTTTAATGTGGTTGGTAAATTGAGTCTCCCTCCCCCAAAGTGAAATTTCATCAAACTCTGTAGTTTTTAAGAAAAGTTTTAGTTTTTAACTGCATGCACACCTTTGAAACCAGAGGTTAACACACCACAGATCCTGGCTGGGAAAGGATGAGGCTGTAGACATCACTGTGTCCCATTAAAGGCTCCAAATCCTACAAGATCCCAAAATGTGGACCTCTGTAGGAGCTAGGCATCTAGCTCCTGACTGGGGGAGCTGAAGTGGTTTTCCCTAAGGTTCTGGGGCACAAAAAGTGAAAACTTCCAAATGTCCCAGCCAACATTAAAACATCAAAATATCTTGTCTCCTTCTTAGCCTGCATTAACAGGCAACAAACTCATGGTTCCTATTAGCACAAAACCTTGTTCATATTGGCTGGTTTAATACTGAAATTGGTGTCTTTCTAAGTTAATCACAAAAAGGTCTTGATTTATTATTATTTTCAATGACATTCGTATTTTCAGATGACAACGTCATGAATAGGAGGGGCCTGCTGAATAAACAGCTATTGCCTTTCTTTGTGAAGAGGTTATTTTTTGTTGTGCTTGCAAAAATGACTTCTGCTGCTACGTGTTGCCCTTTAAAAGCTAAAGATTAATAAATGAGCAAGAAGGAGCATCTCAGATACAGTGCCTATTTGGAAGGAAAAATCAGGTTTGTTATTGTGTGTGTCGTTCAATTTATTTTATGTTAATTTGATATTTTTCTTTTTTATTTTGGTGTAGCCTGATTAGTTCCACATGTTTTCCCCTAAGGTTTGGACAGTAAAACTGGTTGTCTGAGTCATCAACAAGATAAATAATTGGCAAATTCAAGGTCTCATCTCCTAAATCATTCCACAGTTGCTCATGGCCCTCACAGAGCTCGGTTGCTTTTGCACTCTAGTCAGCAGTTCAGTCCCCAGCCTGGGCTTTCACTGGTCCCAGGTGACCAACAAACCTCTGATTACAGAGCCTCACATCGGCTTGTCTTGGCACATCTGCTGGAAGAACGCGAGGAGCCGCTGGGATCCTGTGCTCAGGGCTGGTATTTACAGCCAGGGTGGAGGAGCCTTCCCAAAATGGGCACCCTGGAGTGCACACCTGGCAGCTGTCACCCCCCTGCATGGGGCTGGGGCCATGTCCTGCCTGGAGGTGCTGGGGTGTCTTCTTCTCACTGGGTTTCCTGAGCCCATGGCTCAGGAGGTACTGACTTGTCACCCAGGGGTACCTGGGGATGCCACCACTGATTTCTGTGATTTAACATGCTGATCCTGAAATGGGCCATCTCAGCTTCCTTGTCTCCTCCAACTGCAGGTATCAGTCCCAGATCCAGCTGGAGTAAACATGATCTCACTCCTGTAGAGTAGCCATGAGATAGAAAATGCGAACATGAATATAGCCCCTGGGCTCCAGTCATGTGAGAGATTTGAGATGGACACATAGCTGCTTCTTCATATGTGGTGGTTGTCTGGAAGCATGAATCCCTCTACTTGAGCAAGAGTTGGACTTCTGTTCTTCTGTCCCTGTGGATTATTTCTGGCTTGGATTATTTTTTTAAGATGTGCCACTTGTGTCTAGTGGAAATCATATCCGAAGTGTAACCCCACCATGGTTGGAGAAGTTGTACTGCTGTCCTGGGAATGTTAAAGGAGCTGAACTGGATGGTCCCTTGTCTGGATATGTTGTTTTTGTTGGTTTATTTTGGGGGAGGGAGTATGATTGTATTTTAAAATGAAAGAAAGTGCCAAAAGCAGAATGAGAGACAGCTCAGTGGTGATCTCTGAGCTTAAGGAAAAACGGTGTAAATCTGGAACAGGCCCATAGTCTTCAGAGTGGGCTCCAGGCTTCTTAGCAGCAGAGTCACAGTTTCTGCTGAACTGGAAAAATAAAGCAGCCCAAATGCCTCTCGTGAGAGGTCTTGGCCCCTTGGCTCGAGTCAGGTGTGTTTGGAGCAAACCTGGTGCCTTGAAGGGGAAGGCACTGAGCCCCAGGGAGACCACTGGGGACGCTGGGCATGGGGGATGCAGAGCCCTCCCCTCCTTTAGATGGTGTTGAGGAGTTGAAGGAAGTGAAGCTGAAGGAGAATGAGTGGATTGTGCTTTGCTGGAAAAAAAGGTCACCTTAACACACTGCAATGTGTGACGGTGACACCTGTGAAAGCTCAATCGGCTCATTGAGTTGAAGCTGAGCAAAGCTGTGCACTTTTGTGTATGTGTCCCCAGCAGGGCCTCAGCTACCTTGGCTTTTGTGGTGGCAGTTTTCGGCACGGGCATCCAGAGCCCACTTGGATCCTCCTTTGGCAGGTGCTGGTTTGGATGCTGGGTGCAGGCACTGCTGACAGGGTGGACACCTGCTTGAACTGGGGACGTGACCCAGATCCTGTGATGGTGCTAAGCAGGAGCCAGAGCATTGTCCTCTGTAATGCTTACATTACCCCAATTAAAAAAATGATGAGAAACTCAATGGGCATCTTCCTGCAGGGACTAACCTCTAGTCTGTGGGGGTCTGTCTTTGGTCCTCTCCTTGCTCCCCCTGCTTTTCCAGGAAGCAAATTCATTGTGCAGCTGAGAGCTTTACTTTTGTAGGTCTTGCTTGCTTTTTTTTAATTTTAATTATCAAGATCTTTCTGCTTGGGGAATAGTTTCCTAAGAGAGCACACTGTGTGCCCATGTACAGCACATACCATGGGGTGTCAGCATGGGGCTGGGGAGCTTCACCCCAGTTCTGGAGTTGTCTGGGTGCTCCCAAGAACTCATCAGCTGCTCAGTGCCGGGGAAAGGAGCTGAGCCAGCCCCTTCCATGGATGTTCCCATGCAAATGATGAAGTACCCTGGCAAGACAAGTTGGAGACAGGCACCAAATCTCCTTTTCTTCCCTAATCATCATCTTATACTTAATATAAGCTTTCTTCTTTCTCCCCACCCTCTTAGCATTTGAATTTAGTTCTAGGTCTAGCTTTTCAAGAAAATTGCCCTCCTCTCTATTGGCTGCATATACTCTTCTCATTCTCCTCCTCCAGCTCAGGAAAAAATGGAAGGGTTCACACTCTTCTTTTGGGTCTAGAAGGTGCCTCCACATACAGTGAATATTTGGTGGTGCAGAAGAGTAAAAAAACAGCAGAGGACTGGAACGAGCAATTTGGCAGTCAGTACAACTGGCTGGCTTGAATTACGTGTTAAAGTTTTGCCAGTTGTCAGTGTGAGCATTTTGTATCGTTATAAGATTTTAGGAGTCCCAGTGCAGATTTTCTATATTTTGTCATCTTAGGTTTGTGTGGTTTTCCTCTTGTAGAAAGAAAACTTGCCCAGCAATTTGCTGCACACATTTATGCCCTTCTTTTTTTTAGTGTACAGTGGAAACAGGCATCTGAAATCATTCTTCTCTTTCTGACAGCAACATCTGTAAAACCTTAATGCTGGAGGGAGGCAGGAACCAAGAGATTTATAACCCCCTGCTGAAATATTGGAATGACCTTATTTCCCGGCAATTAGCTTTGCTCAAAACATTTTTGTTTCCTATTAGAAGCAATCTACTAACATTTACATTGATGTGTTTAATAGTTGTTGGCCATCCCTGAATTCAAGCAGGCAAGGCAGGAGTAGAGGGAAGGAATATGCTTTGTAAACCGTGAGAGTATTTGTGTTGCATTGTATGTTGTCTGTGTTGATAGTGGTGAAAACATCCATCATGCCCTGCTCCCGAATGGGAATGACATCGTTTGGGAAAGGGAAGAGACCTGGTGTTGGGCCAAAGCTTCTCTACCACTGCAGCATATCAGGACCAGCTCCAGCAATTGCTGGAGAATGGATCTTGATTCAGCTGCAACCCCTGAAGAGTGGAGAGGTGAGGAAAGAAGAGGAAGGAGCAGCACCTTCATGCAAGGTGGTACAGGAATGAGTAAGATCAGATGGTGAGGAGTTAGGTTAAGGAATGGGTGAATGAATGGATCATTCCCCTTCTTCAGACGATGCATTGATCTCCAGCAGAGACAGCAGCTCCTGAAACCTCTCTAAGGCCATCAGCAAGAAGTAGATTTTTGGCTAGGTGGCTGAGTTTGGGTTTGTTGTGGGTTTTGTTTGTTTTTGTTTGTTTTGGTTTAGCTTGGTTTTTGTGTGTGTTTTTTGTTTGTTTGTTGTTTGTTTGGGGGTTTTTTTCTTAGGCTGTTGAGAGCATGATGTAATGGAATGGGACTGAGAATCAGATATTTGAGACTGAGCTGCAACATGAGGAAAACCTTGTGTCTGAACGCACTGATAGCCTGGGTTGGAAGTGGTGGCAAATACTGTGGCAGTATTGTTTTGTAGCACCAGGGGAAAGAAATGCTTATTTCCTCCTTGGCTTTGAGATCAGGAAGATTAATGTGTATCTAGATGAGGTCCTGAGTGGATCTGAAAAAGATGAATTGTTTAATTGTTGAAAAACGCAATTTTAGGGATGTTGAAACAAAGTTGAACTTGAAATATTGGGGATGTTTAAGGACAGTGTCTTGCGTCTTTGTTTTGAAATTAATGTGCCTTGAAAATGGAAAGAACATAAAAATTACAATTTAGGATATTGTTAACTGGCTGTGGGATGTCCCTCTGAGGGGCAGCATGGAAGAGAAGATTCTTGAGGAAACGCTATAGCCCTGCAGGTGATGGATGATCACCCTTGGCATTCCACAGGCTTTTGTTGTCTTTGCCTTCTGGAGGTTTCCTTCACCATGAGGTATCATTTTAGAAGTTTGCTCCAGGATGGGCGGCAGATGGTGTCAACTCAGTTTTGCTGAAGTCATAGATGATTCACTCACATTGGCTGAAAGTGAGCTTTTCCTGGCCCAGTTACTCTTCCAGCTATGCCCCAGTTCCCCATCCCTTAGGCTATGTGGCTATAAGTGTTTTATAAGGCCAAGTGTTTAGCTGGACGCCCAAATGATCTGGGTTCAAAACTAATCCCATTTGGGGATGTGGCAGCGAACTGCAGCCTGGAGCTGCAGGCATTTGAGATGGTAACTTCTCAGTCTGCCTCTGCTTTGGGAGCCAAGGCTTTGCAGAGTTGAACGTGAATATTCCATCATTCAGATGATCTCTCTTTTGACAGCCTTGGAGAGCAAAGATGTGTGCCCCAAAGAGGCAACCTGCCCCCTCTACCACCCTTGGGATGCTGGTTGGGTTCTCAATGGGGTTTGGGAGACGTCTGCTGCATTTGACTGGCGTGGGAGCAAGGGTTGATATCTCTCTTTGTGGTGTCACATCCAGGTCCACCTGGGTCCTTAGTCTCCATGGATGGCTGGAGCATGAAAATGCAAGCTGAGGACTGAGACAGCACTGATGTGTGGAGACACCAGGGGCTGGGATGAACCCACCTCTCCTGCTCTTTGCCACAGCCTGCTGCAGAGGGAGGGTGCTGCTGTCAGTCATCAGCCTGTCTCACTCCAGGCATTCCTGGCACAAGTCTCTTCAGGTTTGCCTCTGTGCACAGTCTGGTAATTCCTCCTGTGAGGTGTTTATTTGTCTTTGCTTTTTCTTTCTGAGAGGCTGGACCAACCCCCGCTCCTCATCCTCCCCTCCTGAGACACAGCCTGAAAAATTATCCTCCTCTTCAGCTGCAGACAGAGTCCCTGGCACATGCCTTGGGCTGTCCTGGACAATCCCTGCCCAGTCAGCTCCCTGCAGCAGCAAAACTTATTTAAGCACCAGCAGGAGTAACACTGTGGCTAAGCACAGAGGGAGAGAAGGAAGGCTGTTCAGGAATCCTGTTGGTTCCCCCAACGAGGGATAAACTGGCCATGGATTAACTTATGCTTTAAGGATCAGAAGGTGAAGGGCTGGAGCAAATTGAAGTGGGATCCGGTGAGAGGCAAAAACTCAAGTGAGTTTTATGGTAAAGGTTGGTGCTTCTCTGAAAGGGACAAGTTGCCTTAAGAGCCTCTTTAATACATCTTTCCCTGTGGAATTATTTCCATAATATCTACCCCACACAGACTACTTGTCCCCTTAAACAGTGTTGTGGGTAGGGGAGCACCAGGGAGGATTTTTCCCTCGTTACCAGGTCTGTAGATTCCCTTTCCTCCCCCAGACTGTGAGTGTTGTACCTGTGCTGTGCTGCTGGTACTGCAAGGGCAGTGGGAGGACCAAGCCAAGGTTGGATTGGACTCTGGCATCTTGTTTGGTTTGGATCTTGTTCCCAGAGCTTCATCTGGTCACAAAGGATGTGCAGCTGGGAGAAAGGATGCAAACTGCTCCCCACTCTTTAATAGCTGGAGGTATTTGGGGAAGACGATGTGTTCATCTCACACATGGCAGCAAGGACTCATCCCATGCAGAACTGTTCTGCTTGCAGCTGGCCTGGGACAGCTTCCATATGTCCCCCCTTGAAACGGAGGGTGCCCTGCCTTTCTCCTCATCTGCCGGACAAAGAGGCTTTTCAGCAGTGGAGATGCCTTAATTCAGCTGGGTATTTTAACTGAAGGATGTTTCTCTGTGTTTGGGGTGTTCTTTTGTGCCAGAAATTGTCACAATGTGTGGGAAAGTCCCCTTTCCCTTTTCCTGAAGGACAGGTTTCTTTTCACCTCCCAGCTGCAGGCAGGCTCAGCACACAGATTTATTTAGGGCCAGGGATGTGTGTGTACATGTGGGTTTTTTGTTGGTTTTCATTTTTGAAAGTACAATGTTGTGGCGGCCGACAACTAATCCTAAATTTGGGATACCTGACATGGTAATGAGAAAACAAACCTTCCTGCACTTAAAATGAATGACAGGCCAGGTTTGGCCCCAGCAACCTTCAGAACTGGTTTGACCTTGCAACCAGATCTCCTGGGCTGACTGACAGCTTTTTACAGCCGCATTAGGGCTGAGCTGACCTTGTTTATCTGGGGATTCACCTGGGAGACAGCAAACATGTCCAGGGATATTAAGTCTCAAGCAGAAAATGTTTGCTCAGGTATTAGGGGGAGAGTTAATTTAGACTGAATACCTCCTGTGTGGCACCAGGCACTGCTCTGAGGGACACTGTGCCCCCTGGCTGATGACAGTTGGTTCAGACTTTCTTTACAAAGTGGAATCTTCTTTGAGTGGAGCAAGGCAGAGCCCTTCAACTCACTCTGAATTTCCTTTCACATTTAACATTTTTGGGGTTTTGGTAAAACAGAGCCCAGGTGAAGGTGCAGATTGATTTTCCTGCAAAGGGGTCTTGCAGCTGCCACCACGAATGCGTGGACCATGTGGACTCACTTTCGTTTTATAAAATATGACGTGTGAGCTGGCATCTGTCCCAGCTGTGGTTGGTACTTACCAGCTCCTTGCTTCCCATGCAGGGCGATGCCATTCCCCTGCTGCAGTGACTCAGGAAAAGCCTAAGGACAGCAGTTCTTCATCTTTGCTTGTGCAGACCCAGAAGGAGAGGACCAAGCTCTGGAGTTGCCCTTCTCCTGCACCCCAAGGATGGGCAGAAAACAAGCACCCTGTAGATGGTGCTCTGCCCTGTCTGCCCCTATCTACACGTTTGGGAGCATCCAAGGGATGCTGCCTGAAGCCTGATCCATACTGATGTTACCTGCGGAACTAAGCCATCCCAGCAGAATGATTGCATCTGCTGTGTCATTGGTTGCAGCCTTTGATTTCCAGCAGCACACACGTGCTCTGGGCAGGTGGTACAGCCCTCCTGCAGTGACTCTGGGTGCAGGTAAGATGATTCCAGATACAGAGATATCTTGGGATTTAAATTTTTAGAAGTTATTTCTTGGGGTTTGCAGGAAACTAACAGCCCTCAGTGTGTGAGTTAGTGCATGGGTGGTCCTGGCTGTGTCCCACCCCTCAGGAGCACAGAGCATTGCTGTTCCCTGGGGTCAGGCAGGCACCTTCACTGCTGAGATTCTCCAGGTTTCCCTCTCCTGCTTTTTATGATGAATCACAACCAATCCCCCCTTTTTGGATTCCTCTGACAAGTTTATTTTCGTCCTTCACTTTTCAAGAGTGGAGGATTCATGAGCTGCCATCCCATACGTGGGAGTCTGGTCTCTGCTCGATGGGCTTGGGCTCATGGCAGAGAGTGGCCTGGGGGAAATCTGGAGCTGATTTTTGGTAACAACACAGATGTCCATGGTGTGGTATCCTTTGCAGATGGAACCTTTCCCTGCTGTTGTAGGGAAGATTTTATTTACTTATATCTTTTCCCATTTTCCCTGCTGGTATTCCCTGGTATCACCCCCTGCATTACTTCTGCTCAGTTTTCACCTCAGCCCTCCCTCTCCCCTCACACATGCTTTTTTGGGAATTTTGGGGAAACTGTTTGCTCATTGTATTGCATATTTCCACCTTGGCATTGGATTTTTGGTCCCCAGCCAAGGTAAGAAATTAAAATGCCTGTCTAGTGTGAGAGAAGACAACCTTGTAAGGATTCCCTATAAGTAGCAGAAGCTGAAATCTTCAGGGAGAAAGGCTTTAAATCAGATTTCTTTGCTGTTTGTGGAGGCAAGGGATGTTTTTCTTTGACTGTCACAGTTCTACAAAAATGTTGAGATCAGATAGGACAATTAAAAATCCCTCATTATAGGCTTGACTTTATTCAAATGTCATATGTTGTGCTTAAGTGTAAAGTCAGCTGCTGCTCTAAGGGGCAGCCAGCCATGGATTGTCCTGTCTGTGCCCCACACCAGAACTGTGTCCCTTTCCTCTGTACTGTTTCTGTCTAGCCCAGGGTCTCAGGACCCCACAGAGACTCTACTGAGGACCCCAATGTCCCCAGGTAGAGAAGGGAGGGAGGCACAGATGAAAAGCTGCCAAGGATGAGTAGGATGTGGTAGTGCATTCCACAACTGGAGAAAGAGCAAGAAGCTCACTGGGTTATGCAAATACCCCAAATCCTGAATATTTCTCTCCTCCTGACCCACCCTGCTTGTCCTTCTTCTGCATCAAGTTCTGGCAGGTCTCTAAAGGCAGAGAGTTCACATGAGTAGGAAAGGACCTTCAACCAACCTGGGAAAGATGTCCATACCAGCTGGTGTTCCTGCATGTTGCTCCTGGGAGCTGGTGGGGAAACAAAAGCTGAAAGTGCCCTCTGGATTTGTGGATCCTCAGCACAGAAAAAGCACTGCTGTTGGTCCCTCCTGAACCAGTTCACCCTCAGTAACGGGTCCAGCAAAGAGGGGAAGCACTGCAGCAGTGTGGCCTGGAGGGCTGGAAATGTGGCTGCTGCAGTGTGGAGCCTCCCTGTGCTGGGGGAGGCTGGGATCCTGCTGCTGAGCTATTTATTTAAGAAAAAAAATATTATCATTTCAGGCGTTGGCAGCATGGGGTGTATCAGCCATTGTATCAAAGATGTGGTTTTAATGCACTTTCCTCCGCTTAAATGCTATTTGCCTTCTCCTTCAGGCAATTGAATTTAAGAAAACTCTGGTTGCCCAGGTTTTGTTGAACAAATTGGTCCCTGCACACACAATTCCCAGGAGGAGCCAGCTCTGCAGAAACTCTGGGAGCTGTCACTTCAGTGCATGGCTGGGATGGGCTGAACGGATTACCCAGCTCTGCATAGTCTGCTCTTTTATCTGTCTCAAAGCAATGGGAAGCCAGGAATAACCCCTCGGGGTTCCTCTGAGCCTGGCGGTTTCTGGAGCCTGGGGTCAGATGACTGTTATTGTAGCTAAAGGTGTTTAACCCCAATTGATTTTGACAAGCTCTATTAGCGAATCCCACAATTACTTATTGGGTTTGGAGAGGAACGTTGTCGATTTAAGGCTGGATGTTCTAACCTGAGTGCTGCTGACAGGATGGCATACGTACCAAAGCTGTTTCTGCAGGAATCGATGGAAAAACTCCCTGTCAATCTTTGGGGCTGAATTCTAGCCTTTCCCCAGGGTCCAGCAGCTCTCGGGTATCAGAGTCAACCCTAAAAGTCAACGGCTTGGAATGAGATGTATGAAGCTTCCTACTCTGCAAAGTACAGAGCATCCCTGGTTGGGCTAAAATAAGCCTTGTTTGTAGCCCAGCTGCCCACATCCCAGCCTTGGGGAATCCTGCAGGAGCCGTGGGACCTGGTGCAAGGCATAGGAGAGTCCCTGAGGAGCTGCCCAGAACAGGCTGAGGGTTGGTTCTGTTCCCCTGAAATGCTGACTTGTCCCCGAGCTGGATCCCAGCTTGTGGAGAAGGGGGCTGAGGGTGTTTGGTTCCTGTGGCTGCATGAGCCAGAGGGAGCCTGCTCAGCATCTCTGCATGCTCGGGTCCAAGGTTTTTCCCATGGCATTGAGTTCAGAGCCCACAAGCCCTGCAGGCTGGAACCGCTGCTGGGCAGGCAGAGAAACTGCCTGGAGACTTGTGTCTGTGAGAAATATCAAGTGATGAGTTCTCTGAGGCTCATATCCCAAAGACGCCTGAGATCATTTGGACGTGAATGGGAGTTATGTGCCTAAGTAATCTCAGAGGATCTGGGCTTAACAGCATTGCTGGATTTCTTTTTCTTTTTTTTTTTTTTTTTTTTTTTTTTTTTTAAATAATGCAGCAGCTGAGGAAATAAAAGCATGGTGTAAAAAAGGAAATCATTGCATTAGCCCAATATTTTAACGAAGCACTATTGCTCTGCGGGTCAGGTGTAGGTGTTTGTAGGTGGCAGGCTCGTCACCCATCCCGGGGCAGAGAAATGTGGCTGTCACACGTGTAAAGGCAGTTTAGCCCAGAAATTGCTTTTGGGCAACAGAGCAAGCAGCCTCTTGGAAGCCCTGCAAGTTTCACACTTGCTTTTGCTTCTCGGTTTCTTGGGGAGAGGAGTGACCCTCTCAGGGAAAACAAACAGCCGGCATCGCCTGCCCGGCCGGGGCTGGAGCGAGCGCCTGGAGCTGCCGTGAGACTGCGCCGAGTTCTCCGGGGGCTTTTGTAACACCTTGTAAAACGCAAATATTTGAATAGCGACGTTCACGGCTAATGTGCCAGGTCGAGGAACAACTGCTTATGGTTTTTGCTTTTTGTTTGAAACTTAAAGGGTGAACTTAAGGATTTTCCAGAGACAAAGGCATTGAATACACTATTTACATACTCATCCTGCAGTTGGTGGACAGGATTATGAGCCATTTATTTAACAAAGAGACCCTAGTTAATCAGCAGTCTATTTATTGTTTCTTCATAATTTGGCAGTAATTCATAACCATGTCTTGTTTCTCATTATGGGCACAATTGCACTAAGTGTGCTTGCTCCCCATGTACCATCTCTGAACTTTATTTTCCCTTTGAAAATTGCTCATATTCTTAAATAAAGGATCATATTTAAATGGAAAATATTTATTTCAGATGATTGCTTTCAGAAGAACCAGTTCCTTGTCCTGTTTTGTGTTATTAAATGATTTTCTTTGTTTTATTGCAGGCTTTTTTTAGCTCAGCCTCCAGAAACCTGGGCAACGGAGGAGGTGGCTGAAGGTGTTGGAAAGCACTTGGGGTCAACTTTGGTCATCGATGTAATTGGGTCAAGTCACTGAATGCCTAAAGGTATGGAGGATTTTTATGCTGGTTTTAAGGCTATTATTAGTTATCTGGCAATGTGTCTCTGGTCTCTCTGCCTACCTGTGGAGTGTGAAGAAAGGCTGAAGCTGCTGTGCTTCTCCCAGCCTCGCCAACCTTCTCTTGACTCTGGTAGGGTTCAAGCCTGACTGAAGGGACTCCAGACTGGAGTTTGACTTCTATCACAGGAAATCCCATGTCCCAAACTGCTTGGCTGACATTGTGGTTTTCACCTGGAGATCCTGAACCACCGAGGTGCTTTTATCCCTCCTTGGGCACAGAAGAAGTCATTCCTCCTTCTCCAGGGACTTGTCTAACTCAGGACTCTTGATTTCCAGTTGTGTGAGGAGAATGGGGCTCTTTGCCTGCTCCCACTGCCAGGCAGAGAGCTGTGAGAGCAGCATGGCCAGGGAGCCATTCCTGGGGTGCTCAGTGCCAGGGTGAATCGGGCAATAGTGACCTGCAAAGCCTTGTCCTAAGCATTGTCTCTTCTCCCACCAACTGCAATATTCAGGTTAATGCTGATAACAACGAGAAAACTTGGTGATGGCTGGGACGGAAACAAATTATTTTCCCACTAGAAAAAGGTCATCTGTGAAATTTCATGGACAGTTCCCCCCACTTGTTAAACATCCCCTTCCCTTGGTTCTTTTTTTTTTTTTTTTAAATTTTATTATTATCATTTTTTTATGTGTGTAATTGCATGTCAGACCAAGTGCACTCAGAATGCGAGCGGGGTCTGATACAAGGAGGGTGAAATGAGATAATCCATGTTTTCATCATCCATAGGCCTCTCTTTTCACGGGCCGTGGGCCGTACTTTATTAGGCTGAGCAGCTCTGGGCCTGCAAGAAAGAGGAGCCCTTTCTCATCCCGATGAGAATAGTGCAGTGAATGGATTCCAAGTGTTTACTCAGCATTTGTCTCGTGGTTTATCAAAGGAATGAGGAGGAGGTGCCGACAGACCTTTTGTCCTGCTGATGTGTTATGACAATGTTCCATGAATATGCAGAATGGCAGAAGGGATTAGAGCCAGTACAATTCCCCTCCGGCGCTCTTTTTTTCTTTTTCTGTCTTTTTTTTTTTTTTTTTTTTTTTTTTTTTTTTTTTTTTTTTTTTGCCTGGGATGTTCAGGGGTTTAAGAGTGACCTGCTCACAGTCAGGGCACTAAACATCAGATTTTCCTGCAGATAGGGGTGTAAAAATCCCACACTTGTCCAAAGCTGTTAGCATCTGACTTGAAGGTTGGGCTGTCTTAGTCACTTGCTGCTCTTTATGAAATTTCGGCTGGCAGGAACTGCCTGGCTGAAAGCTTTGTGTTTTGGGAGACATGGAGATATTTGGGCATAATTAAAACTTGAGTCAATCAGTGACACGTGAAGCCCAGGGCTGGTGGGGATGTGACCGCTGCTCTCTGTTGGTGTAGGCTGGCAGTGGTACCTGCTGTGTTTTCGTCTTACTTCCCAGAGTCCTGGCCCAGGAGTTTGGGCGTGATTCAACAAACAGTGCTGAGATCAGGCATCTTCATGTGCTGTTTTAGATGGACAGGTTAATGACATAACCCTTGTACACACCTGTGAGGTGATTATTATCTCTGTTTTCAGTATGGGGTACAGTGGGATGATGGGAGCAGACATGTTGTTCCACAGGTGTAAATCCAAACTTTGGTGTTCCTGATTCCTTATCTGAGGTTCCTGCTGAGCCATGGCCAGAAGCTATCTGCTGTGTGGTTTTTTAGGCGCAATTATGCAAAGATATCCCATAGAAGAAATACTCTCCATTGGTTTCCCACATCCCAAGAATCTCTTCTGCCCTGCTGCTTAAATGGCATGGCAGGGAGTTCCCCAGATACATGAGGGGAATGATGACATTGCATCCATGTTGGGTCTAATCCGAGGAGGAAGGGTGTTGGACATGCTCAGCACTGGTCTGATTCTTCTCTTGTTGAAACCAACAGACCAAAACACTGCTGAGAGCTGTTGAATCCACCTGAAATCTACCCTAGACCAACCAGAAGGTTGAAACCAGCCTGTTTCACCCTTGCCACATACAGGTAAACTGGTTGTTCTGGCCCTTCTGGTGCCCTTCTGGTTCTGCCTTTCTGTCTGGGATTTTGGTTGCTCTGTGGAGTATCTGGAAGACATTTGGTCTGAATCAGAAGAGAGGTGGGTTGTAGTCTGCTCTCTCTCACTGAGCCCGTGGGAATCACCCTGCCTGTGATGACCATCTGCTGTGGGGACATCCAGTGAAAGCCACTGAGGAGAAATTGCTATCATATCCTCATGTGCAGGGATATTTGAGCGGTGATGCTCTGAAGGTCATCAAGGACACCAGGCTGCTCAGTTCCTGTCCCCTCAGAATACATGCTGTGCAGGGCTGAGCTCTGGATCCTGCATAGAGCATCCCATGGCAGGCTTAACCTGTGGCTGCTGTTGCCTCTGTTTTTCCCCTGGAAAGGGTAGGAGTGGGGGAGTTTCTTCACAAGCATCAACCTGAACAAGGCCTGTGAGACCCTCTGTGGCATCGAGTTTCTGTTTGCAGAATGAGGCATTTGCTGAGCAGGGGGCTGGCAGGTTTGTAATTCGAGTGTGTGTTGGGAAAAAAGGGAAGAGGCAGAGCCTCCTTGCAAGTCCTGGCACCAACTGTGCAGAGGTACCTCCTGCTGCTGTGGCATGTTTGTTCTCCTTGCTGCAGTCCCTCTCCACCCACCCAGGAGCACAAGCAATAATTAGGTTAATGGATTTTGATGCAGTGATCCCAAGCCCAGCTCTTGGCTGGTGGCCCCATGAGAGCAGCTGGCAGAGGCTCCTGCTGATAATGGAGGGTGTGTGCTCTGATTTGCTCCCTGGGGACGTTCTTGGTTGGTCTGTGAGGAAAAAGTGACTTCCTATCTCCTGAGGCCAAGGACCATTGTCCAGCCAGCACTGACATCCCTTCTGTGGGGTCTCAGCACTGGGATGTGTCCATGATGCGGCTGATATGGGGGACCTGAGGCACCTCGGCCTTAGCTCTTAGGCCAGCCAAATTCTGGAGACTGGATTAAAAGGAAAAAGAGCATTTTATCCCATCTGCCAGCTCTCGCAACCATCAGCAATAGACGATCATTCTTTGACCTCTGGAGCTGTGCACAAAAGACCACAGTTTTCAGGTTATCCTTTGCAATCTGGACTCCTCAGTTGTGTAAGGAGTAAAGAAACCAAAAAAACTAAATGGGAACAAATCTCTCCCACTGAGAAATATGTGATGAAAACACAAGGGTTGGCAGTCCTGGGAAGAAGGGCAGCCTTGGTCTCATGGGACATTTACAGCACAGACACCCCACTGTTGAAGCAGCCTTCAGTTTGCTGCTCATCTTTTATCCTCTGGGACTGTATTGATGGCTGAAGGCTGCATCTGAGTCCCTTTTCCTTAGGGGTGGACTAAGCGGTGGAAGAACAAACCCATGGCAGACACCAGGCTCTGGATTTTGTGGGGCTACAAGGCAAAGCCATTAAGACCTGTTTGCAATAGCTAATTCTGTGTTGAAAGCTGCTGAACCCTCTGGTGGGATCTGCCATGATGATTGCACTCCACAACTCCTTCATCCTGTGGTGGATAAGTACATATCTCAAACACCTCTGTGTTGCTGTGCTGTTCATTTGGGACTTGAGATGGTTCTTTTGACTTCCACTCCACCTGAATATGTTTGGGCCTCTTAGGATTCTTTTTGCCTCTGATGTTTTTTTAATTTTTCTCTAGGAATTTATGACAGGATGTAAGTGTCCAGTTCTTGTTGGTTTGGATGGAAGTTGGATTTCTAACTTTTACAAACCTGTCCCAGACTCTTTATGCTGGAAAAATGATGACCAGATCCTATATCTTTTTCTCTTTTGACCCAGTCCCAGATTTAGCCTTGGTTTCTTCTGTATCCCTCCCTGTAAGGTAGGGGACAAGCTGTCCCCTTTCAGTCTCTTAGGTTTACAAAGATTTGCCATGCCTGCTGAGAAAAACACAAGGCAAGAACATCTGTGCAGTTTGTACACTCCAAGTTCTTGCTGCCGTGGAAAAATAGACATCTTCTGCTCCTTTACCATGGGTTTTTCATTCAGAAAACTTCAACATAGACTGTTATTTGCCAATTCCTATTCAAAAGCTAAATTATGAAGGTTAATCCACCAGCTCCATCCTACAGAAGCATGAAAAACTTTTTCATGCAAACAAAAACTGACATGTAAGACTATGTATGGGGGGAAAAGCTTTTGGATATACCAATCAGATGCATCTGCAAAGTAGATGTAAGATTTTTGTTTCCATCAGAGAGTGTTTGGATGGTGGTTGTGATGATGTCACTGCCTTGCTGCTTTGCTTCAGGTGAGTCAGTCCTTCATGCTCTACTTGCATTAAGAAATGGGCAAAATCATTTCTGACCTTTCCCCAAGGGACATACTGTACTGGACATTTTTTAAAGAAGGGTTCTTGTTTCTGATATTGTGACGTCTCCAATCCTTGCTCAAGGGCTCTCCTTGAGGCTGAGATGATGTGAAGGCAGAGCTCTGCTTCATACTCAGCTGATAAGGGAAGTCAGTGTCTGGTTTTGCACCTGTCCTCTTGGGTATCCAGGATCCAAGCCAGGTTTCAAGACCAAATCTATCTCCCTCATTGTTTATACTCAGGGTGGCACTACCAGATGGAATTGGCCTTGTTGCTAAACTTCTAAATGCACCCTGAGACCACCCCTGGATGCTGCTGCCTCCCTGCATCAAATACTGCCTGTGAGACAGATTCCCATCTCAGCTGGAGGACTCTAGTGTCCACAGCATTTCAGCACTGGCAGATGTAAATGAATTAACTAAACTTCTGTGGACCTCTAAATAAAAGAAATGCCTGTATTGGTTCTCCAAGCTCCAAGCAGCAACAGGCAGGGATGGTTTTGGCTGGGAGGAATGTGAGGCAAATGCTGTGATTCACACTTATCCAGTCTGATTTGAGTCTGAATCATCTCCCTCCCCTTCTTACTAGGAAATGAGGTGATGAACACCAGTCTGTCATGGCTGGAGACTTTTTTCCTGTACCATATGCATTTTGAAGTAATTGCACAGAATCTTAGATTTTGGTCATTTGTGGAGTGGTCTTCAAGACAGATAAGGTTGTCACAACCTCAGCCAACTTCTCCACCAACACAGACATGTGGTGAGCTCTTCCCATTTGGGACTGAAGGGCCGGGCCAGGTGTGAGGGTCTCTGCTCTTCCTTCCTTCCAGATTGTCTCATGGCTTCACCTCTGTGTCCTGCTCCATTCCTACCACCTCATGAGATCCTGTTTCCTACATCAGCCTCCATTCACCTGGTCCCACCAGCTTACCGGGTGCCCTGTCCCTCCTGCTGAAGTTAGTGTTCCCCCTGCACTACCAGGAGGGGCTTCCCAGAGGTGCCTGGCTGGGTTGGGGGGATTAGGGAGTCTTTGTTTCAAAAGCATTTTAAGTAGTGGGAAGAAAAACAGCCTGCAGGTCGGGCTGCAGGCAGATCAGGCTGAAGGTACAAGACAGGAGGGAAATTTTTCATGACAGAGGTGTGCTCCTGGCCTGAGGGGAGGGAAGAGGCTATTGTGGTTGGAGTCAGTGAAATCACTGCTGGCAGGAGCATTAAACAAAGGGGAAAGAGAACAGATAGTGAGCCAGCAAAGTGGGAGCAAAGTGGGATTTTAACCATCTGCCCAGGCTTGCAGCTAATTTGTCTGGTAGTTATGAGGGAGTAGCAAATCAACAGGGAAAAGAGAAAGTTTTGCACTGGAATCCTTGCGTGGGAGCTCTGGTGTCCAGCATCTGGGGCAGTTGGGCATCAGCTCCTCGGTTTCATTGACAAACCCAAGCCTCAGCAGGTTTGAGGAGCTGGCTGGTGACAGGGTTTGGGCAGGAGAAAAGCCTTTCACTGGCAGCTAGAAAGCACTGGGAAAAGGCAGAACTTCTCAGTGTGGGGAAAGTTTGGGATAATATATGGGATTAGGAGGAGGGAAATAGTGTGGCAATGCACAAAACACTCCTGCTGCAGTGCACCTGTCCAGGCTAAGTTTTCCTTTGAGTTTCTGTTCATTCTTGTGATCCTGAGATGGATTTGTTCAAATCTTGCTTGAAAGTGCAGGTTGGTAGGGCAGGTTCACCAAGAGAGTTTTTTTGACAAATGCTGTAGTTACAATTACGAAGCCACTTTGGGTTTCTATAGTATTTAATATTGTTTTATAAAGCCAAATAATTACATATTATTTACTAATCCCATGCATGACCCACACTTTGCTCTTCTCAGTGTCTTGAAGCCACCAGGTAGATAGCTGAGAAACCAGGGAGAGGGACCAGCTTAGCCTGGCCCTTGTGCATGGTCTTCTCTTAGGCTTGGATTCTGGCCATGAGGTATGGCTCTAGGGCAGAAATTTAGGGAGTATTTTGTTCCAGGAAGTGGGAAAATTAAACACTTATTCACCCCAAATACTGAGGTTTGTCTTGAGCAAAAAAAGCAAGAAAATTTATAGAAGTGAAATCTGCAAAACTCCATACCAAAATTTGTCCCCCATGGGTTTTAATAGCTGAAGTCTCTTGTAGTATTTTCTGTTTTCTTCCAAATTTAAACAAAAATATGCTTCTATTAGGAGTATTATTTTTGATAAACAGACAACAAAAAAAGGATTTTTTTCTCCCATCCCCTTTTTTCTATAGGAATAAAAATAAACTTAAAAAATGTTGCATCAAAATGAACTTGGGGAAGAAAATCTGGACTGGGTGTAATGGGGAAAAAAACCCAAAACTTGCCCACAAAGCTGGAGAATAGTTCAAAAGTTTCTTTCTCTAGATTTTTTTCCCTGCTGTTGCACAGTTTTTGTACATGCCTTTATCTATATTTTATGGAAGAAATGATTTTGTCTGGACCTTACTGTGGAGTTGCCTACAAATCCATAAGTGACGCAAAGAGTTAGTTCTGAGGAAGAATTTATTTGCTTTGGTTATCAGTTTCCTGCATCTTGAAGAAATGGAATAGCTCAGGAAGGGTGTTTGATCGTGGCTCCTTTGACCCCAGCCACTGCCTGGTGTCCTGGGCTGGTTTTTGTGTGGCTGCTGGTCCTGAGCAGTGTGGTGGCCCCACTCCTGCACGTGTGCTGTGGTCACAAGCCACAGAGTGGACCCTTCAGGTCTGCTGTTTGCTCTCATTGCTGTTCTCCATCAGATGTTCCACCCCCGAGAGTGGCACCCATGAGGGAAATGTCCCAGGAGGAGAGGATTTCTCACACACTCCCAAGCCATCATTATCTCATGGAAACGTGCTGAGCTCATACGTGGCTCTCCTTGGTGCTGCCAAGAAATAGGACAAGAGGCAATGAGCAGAAAATGATGCACAGGGAATTCCACCTGAACATGAGGAACAACTTTACTGTGCGAGCAACTGGGCAGTGGAACAGGTTGCCCAGAGAGGGTGTGAAGTCTCCCTCACTGGAGATATTCAAGAACTATCTGGATGTAACCCTGTGCTCTGGGATGATTCTGCTTGGGCAGGGAGGTAGGACCAGATGACCTCTGTGGTCATTTCCAGTCTGATCCATTCCATGATTCTGTGGGCAATGTGATACACATTCTGGTGGCAAAGCCTTCCCACTGCACAGAGTACCTGTGCCAGGGGGCTGTCTCAAGAGTCTTTTGAGGGTCTCCATCTGGGAATTCAGAGCATGGATGATTCAGACATGGATACACAGAAGGTGGGAATGGACTCAAGTGTTATGTCAGGGCAGTGCTGCTCATACAGCCAAGGAAGTATCTGAATATTCGGCTGTTGGTAAGTGATGGGGTAATTCAGGGCCATCCTAAGAGCACCATCAGCAGGTTTTGTGTCATTGAAGCATTCCAGGGGCCACTGCAAGCTCCCAGGCTGGAGGGTGCCTTGGATTGTTCACTGTGGAATTTCTAGGGAGAGAAAGCAGAGAAGTCTTTGCTATCAGGGCTCCCACTCCCTCTTTTGCCCTGCACATTCTGGGGAACTGAGAAACAGGTGACTGCTTCACAGGTAATCAGGGCTCTGGAAATAGGGATGATCCAAATGCAACTGTGCCCAGTGCAGACATCCAGGCAACTGTTTTACATAGGACAGGACAAAGCCACTGGTCTCTCAGCATGGCTACATTAAAGATTATGAGCCTTCCACCCAGGTACCCCCATTCTGCATGTGGTTTAATAGAAGATTGTTTTGTATTGGGGGAAAAAAACACACATTTTTCTAACCCATGTGATTGCCAAGTGTAGCTTGGACATGTGGCCTGGGTACCACAGGTGCAATGCCTGCTTGGGTGCATGGGGGCCTTAAAGCAGAAGCTGGCTGAGGGTGCACAGCCCCATTCCTCTGCAGTGAAGCAAGTTCACCTGTGCTATAAAGTGATTTGTGTGTACAACATTTCTAGAGGAGGCTGCAGCTCCAGTGCAAAACAGTTCAGGAGCTGGAGGTTGAAATCTCTGTACTCAGGATGAACTGATGCAGAAGGCAGGAGATGCTGGCAAAGCTTACACTTGCTTAGTAAATGCGATTTATTCCCTTCTCATCGCCTCACTTTAAAGAGAGTTCTGGACCACATTTGTTTGGTAGCCACCATTATTATTGTCTTCCACTTTTTAATAATAGGTCTGGGCCAAAGAGCACCCTGAGTGAGAAAGCATATGTGGGAATCAGAGTCTGTGTGTTCTGGCCTTCCTTATTCCATGGTAAAACACAGCTTCCTGTCTGTGTGCTCCTGCCCACCTCTGTCCTGCTGTTTTATCTGTCTGTCAAAGCTGTTTTGACATCTGGGTCTTAACACACAAGCTGAGAGCAGTTTGAATGATCCCATCAGCTTTAAAGTAACTACTCACCAGCTGGAGTCTGAGCCAGCCCACAGACCCAGAAGGGGCCAGGGCTTCTCCTTCTGTGTGTAAAATGACATGAGATCAGGGCCTGGGACTATAAACACTTAAAGCAGTTGGGTCTTCATAGCCCATTGTCCAGCTGAGATGTTTCTTCCTTTGCTACATCTGTTCTCAGGTGCAGGCAGTTCCAGATCCAGCCAGATTGGTGGATTTTCTTTTTCAACGAATTTTCAGCTGTGAAGAATAAATAAATAATTTTAAAAAACAACAACAACAAAAAAACACCCCAAAAACCCCCCCAAACAAAAAAACCCCACCCCCAACCCCACAAATAAACCAAACAACCCCCCCAAACAACACCACAAACTCCAACCAAACAAGTGGGAGAAAGTGAGGGCTGTTTGATATGATTGAGAAAAGCTGTTCCTCTTTTGCACTCCATAACCTTTTTCCCTCCCAAACCCATTCTTGCCAGATCAGAATACATTAAAATCCTTGCATCAACATGAAAATCCCACCACTTAATGTTTGCAAAGCTGAAGGTTTCCATCTCCCCCAGCTATGCAACTTTCTTTGTGCAGTCTGGAGTAATCTTTAGTGACTCCCTTCTTGGATATCTGTCCTGCCACCCTTTCCAGTGCGTAGAAAAGTCAGATCCTCTGGCTGAATTAACCACCTCCCTTCAGATACTGCTCAATTTAAATGTTCATGTCAGGAGAAATATGAATTTTCCATTCTTTTCCCCTTGGCTCTCACAAGGTGAATGAATGGTCTCAGCTGTGCCTTTCATTTGCTTTCCTCCCTGAAGACCTGGGAAGGAGAAAGGCACCATCCTCCAAGGCTGTTTCACCCTTTTACACCTGCTCTCTGTCCTCCAGCCAGCACCAACATTCCTGTTATCCTCATCTGGCAGAATGGAAACTGAGGCAGTCAGCCGAAACAGCAGTGGTCCGTGTCGGATCAGGATTGGACCCACGATTCCCTACCTGAGCCCTGGAGAGTGGAAGAAGAGCCACAAATATCTGCAGGAAAAATAAAGCATGAACAAAACCACATGCAGGCACAAGAAGGGGAATGAGCAATGGTGCCATTATTCCACTAACAAATGCTTAAAGGAAAGGGCTGAGGACTCTTCACTAAAAGGCTGGTTGGCTTTTTAGTTCAAAAAAGAAGGCAGGAGGATGATACGACCCAGTCGAGCTCACCTACTTGCCTTTGTGGAAAAAGCCTTTCATTGTGCTCTGCCTTTGGAAATACTTTCACACAAGTTGCAAAGTTGAAGACTTCAAGTTTTACTACAGTGGGACTTATGAAGGGAACTCCCACTGCATTCATGGTACTTTTCCATCTGTGTCCCTGGGGCATAGACACACAACTGCACCTAAAACTCTGAGCTGGTTATAAAAGCTCCCCCCGGCTTGTCCAGCCCACCCTTAAGCATTGGCTTCTTTCTCTGCTCTGGGCCAGGGCTCCTTGGGCAAGCATTTGGCTCAGAGGTGACTCTCAGGAGCAATGGGTGAGCACAGTGTGGAAGCTCACAGTTTTTCTGGTGCTGCTCAAGCAGCCCCTCAGCTCTGGTAGTGGCATATGCCGAGGATGAGAGGCTGCAGTTCTACCCAGCCAACCCGCTCTGCGGAACTGAAGAGATTTTCCTAAAACGCAGTAGGGAATTCTGAGACTGGTGTCTTCCTTCAGCTTCGTACTCTCTGCAGTGATAAAGAGACCCTTATTTACCCTGTCCATCTCCAAAGTGCCGTCCCTGTCCCACCTCCTTTGCCCATGCTCTGGGCAGCCGTGAGCTCTGTGAACCATTTCCCATTCTCCTGGGAAAAAAAAAAAAAAAAACAAAACAAAACAAAAAACAAAAAACAAAAACCCCCCACCTTTTCCCAGGATTTCCTTACCTAGGAGGTCTCACCAAGCTGCAAAGTAACTTAACCGACGGGCTTGGTTTTGGAAAGAGCCCCTGGCTCTTGCCGGCGCTGAGTTGGGGCCACCTCTGGGCGCTTTTCACAGGACTAAAAGACAACGAAATCCAAGCGCAGGAGGGATCGCGGAGAGAGGTTACCTGTTTTCCTGCTGGGGGCTGGCAGCGCCACCAAACTCGCCCCGGGCTGGCCGTCGGGACTCGTTTTGTTTGGTTTTTCTCCTGGGAGGAAGAGCCAGTTCCGAGCAAAGCGAAGCGCCGCGGAGAAGGGCCGGGAGGAGATGCGGCCGCAGCGCTGGTCCCAGGACCCTCGGGGGACGGATCACTCGGGGGCATGGCTATGGAAGGAACCCCAGGAGAGGCTGGGGGATTTAGTCGTGGGAGTCGGGACCCCTCCCCGGGGTCCTCCTCCTCCCGCCGGGGGAGAGGGGCCGGGCGGGCCAGCACCGCACGCCCCTCGGGGGGGCGACCTCCCTATATATTGCCAAGCGGCTCGGGACCGACCTCCCCATCGCAGGGAGCTGCCGCCGAGCCTGACCCCCTCCCCTTCCCCTCCCTCTCCCCTTCCCCTCCCCTCGGGGGGACCCTTTCTCCCGCCGCTCCCCCCCATCCTCCTCCAGGAGGAGGAGGAGGAGGAAGGCGAGGGCCGTATATGAACGCGGCCGGCTTCCCCTGCCTGCGAGGCATGTGCACGCTGCCGGCGCCCAGCCCCGCGGCCAGCCCCGGCTCCCCCGGGCCGCCGCGGGGGTCTCCGCAGGCGCCGCCGGTGAAGCCGGAGCCGCGGGGCGCTGGGGGCAGCCCGGCCCCGCCGCCGCCGCCCGAGGAGCCGCCGCCCCCCACCGGGGGCCGCCGGAGGAAGCGGCCGGTGCAGCGGGGCAAGCCCCCGTACTCCTACATCGCCCTCATCGCCATGGCCATCGCCAACGCCGCCGAGAGGAAGCTCACCTTGGGCGGCATCTACAAGTTCATCACCGAGCGTTTCCCCTTCTACCGGGAGAACCCAAAGAAGTGGCAGAACAGCATCCGCCACAACCTCACCCTCAACGACTGCTTCGTCAAGATCCCCCGGGAACCCGGACATCCCGGCAAGGGCAACTACTGGACACTGGATCCGGCCGCAGAGGACATGTTTGATAACGGGAGCTTCCTGCGCCGGAGGAAGCGCTTC
Organism: Chamaea fasciata; assembly: GCF_029207755.1. NCBI lineage: Eukaryota > Metazoa > Chordata > Aves > Passeriformes > Sylviidae > Chamaea > Chamaea fasciata. The sequence continues at coordinate 24,410,247 of NW_027094095.1, forward strand.
AAGCGCACCGACATCACCACCTACCCCGGCTACATGCAGAACTCCAGCGCCTTCACGCCCCCGCCCGCCGGCCGCCCCACGGCACCCTCAGCGCCCTACCCCAATGCCCTCTGCTCGCCTGGCTACGGCCCCCAGCTCTCCAGCACCGTCTTCCACCCCTATGGGGCCGGGGCAGCACCGCCGGCGCAGCATCCCAGGATGTTCAGCATCGACAGCCTCATCAGCGGGCAGCAGGCCCTGCAACCCTCTCCTCCCTCCGAGCTGGGCCACCCATCGCTGGGCTTGCCCGGAGCCGAGCTGGCTCCTGCTTGCTCTGCCGGCAGCTCCGAGCCTCCCTGCTTCCAGGCGCAGCCGGTCAGCCCCGGCTTGCTGGGCCGGGCCGGCCCCAACTCCCTGGCGTACCCCTACGCCGCCTCGCCCCCACACCTGCCCGTGGCTCAGGGCAGCTACTCGCCCAGCAGCCCGCAGCTCTACGGGGCTCCCAACAGACTGGCCCTGCCGGCCATGCGGCCCCCGGCCTGTGCCGAGCACGGCGAGCAGCTCCTGGGGCTCTCCGCCTCGCCCCTCGGCCAGTTCGGCTCCGGCAACACCTACATGAGGCAGCCCAACTTCCCCGCTGGCCTGGAGCGGTACATGTGATGGGGCTGAGGGGGCTTGGCTGGACACCCTCAGGTTCCCACGAGCGGCTCTGGACAAGCGGACTTCTCCCTCCTGCGGGGGTCAGCTGGGGTGAAGTCAGGGGTCCGCGGCCCCCGGCTGTGTGCAGACACACACGAGTGGGAGGACTCAATTCCTCTCTCCCAGCTTATTCTGAAGCGGAGGCAAGGTGATCTGTTTATCTGCTCCGTTCCTTCCCGGAAAAGGTGTTTTCTGACTGCATCTGCGGGCAGGGCTTCCCACGCGTGTGCCCTTGTGCCCAGCCCGGCCCCGGGGATGTCGCCCGCAGCAGGACACCCCGGGACACCCCAGGGCGAGCAGGAGCACACTCCGGAGCTGGGTACATGGTGTAACACGCAGCAGCTCTCTCTCAAACGGGCTTTCTCCTCTCTTCCCTGAGTGCTTCCCGTGCAACTGGAACGAAAGTTATCCAAAACCCCCCAAACCACTAAACAAATTCACTGGATTTTAAATGAATATTTAAGATGTTTATAATTTCCTTTCCCTGTAGGAAAAGAACCCCCAACTTGACTACTTCTTTTTACTATTTTTAAAAATTACTTTTATTGTTAGAAAGGACTTTTTTAAAATAAAGCTTCTTCTTCCAACATGACCAGTGGTGCTGTTCCCTCTGGCTCTGGATGGATCTTGGCAAGAGGAAATTATAGTCTTGTAACTAGTGGGAGATGGAGTCGTGCTGTTGTTGTGACACTGCTGTATCTTACATTTTTAGTGACGCTTCTTAAAGCTCTCTATTTTATTATGATTTTCTTAAAACCAAATGGTAATTCCTACAAGGCTTGCCCATGCTGCTCTTACTGGAGTTGATAGTCTCCATTTGCATAAAGAGAATGTGTCTTCCCTTCAAGGAATCCCTTGCAGGTGAAATTCTGCTTTAGCCCATCAAATTGGGAGATCAGAGTTTTTCTTCCCAGCAACAAAATAAATTAAAATTTTAACCTGTTCACTGGCAGGGCTGCTGCTATTTATTTGCAGGACTCCCAGTCAGACCACCTGACAAGGTTTGAAGGTAGAATTCCCCATTCCTAGATTTAGATTTTTTTTTTTTTTTAAATTTAAACATCCTTTGGGTTAAAGTGCCAAGCTAGGATTTCTCTCCTTTTTTTCAAGAGTGTCTTCTGAAGCAGAGCAGTTTTCTCTAGTCCCTATTGCATTTTCCTCTCTAAGGAGTTGGAAGTCATCTGATCTTCGGTGTAAATCAGCATCTCATTCCCCAGCTGCTAGGCATGACCAAAAGCTGGTGTGCTGGCAGGTACCCACGGAATCAGCTTTTGTCCACAGCTTGGGACCTTGTGGCTTTTCATTCTTTCATTCTGTGTACTCCACAGAAATGGAGAGTGGGTTTAGTATGAGAGTGGAGGGAAAAAAATGCTTTATTTCTTCTTGGTTTCCATTAAATTCGGCCTCCATTTGTCTCTAAAAACTGGTCTGCCATTTTCAGCAGAATTACTGAGTGCTGAGTCTCCTCTCTGGTTCTTCCAGCTTTACCATTTCCCAGCTACCTGGAACTCAGCAGCTTCTGTGCTTTTCCCCTGGAAATAACCTTGCTCAGAAAGGGTGTTGTGAAAGAACTTATCCCTTGAAATACTTTGGCTCTCTCCACACAGTATCTATAGGCAGACATCTTCTGTCTAATGGAAATTTGCAACGTGCCATTCCTGCCTCTGACACACTGTCTGCAGAGATCACTTCGGGGGGTGCTGAAATAATCAATTGCAAGGACAGTCAGCAGAAACGACATTTGTCATAGCTCACATTCATTCCCAGGGCCCGATCCTGCAATGTTTTGCTAACAAAAGAACTTTTGAAATCTTGCCTAAGTACCCCGGGTGTCAGAGCCAGGCATGTGCCAGAGGCACTGGGTCTGCCGGCTGATGGGGCTGTGACTCCTCTGGGTTTGCACCGTGAGCAGGAGGGCTGTTGAGACAGGGGACAACCAGGTACTGGCATGAAATAAAGCCAATATTGGCTGTAGGGGGTGGGCAGGAGATGCTGTGGTTCTGTCTGGGTGGGATGCCCTGGAAAGATTTGGTCAAGCTGTGACAACTCAGACCAAGCTGAGCTGGCTCATCCTCAGTCACCCTGGAGACTTGCAGCAGCAGGGAGGTGGTGTTGGAAAGGGCTTTCCAAGTTCCTGGTGTCCCTGAGTGTTAACTCAGGTGCTGGTGGAGCCACGAGGGCTGGGCTGTGACTTGCTCCTGTCCCCCAGCTGCCTGTGCTCTCCTGCTGTGGGGCTTTCTGGAAAGCGGCATCCAGCTCCAGATTTAGGGATGTGTCTGCAAGAGATCCACCCCACCCCTGTGCCTGTGCAAGAGGGGTCTCTTCAGCCAAGGTGGCTTCTGGTGTGAAGTGAGTCACCACAGTGGACTGACTGCCCCAAAACCTGGCTTGGAGAGGGCGGATGACCCTGTCCTGGTGTGTTGAGACAACCCCTGGTGGGCAGCACTGGGTTGCACAACTTCCCTGGTACATCCCAGCCTGCCCGACAGCCCCAGCCCAGAGCCCCCTGCAAGCGTCAATAAACCACCCTCACCACGGGCCTTACACTGCCAAACAGCTGGAAAACAGGGGGGAAAACCCCCCCTTTTCTTCTCTTTCCTGTAGATATTAATCCTCACATGCACAAAACTCTGGCAACTTGTATTGTGATTGTCATTAAACTAATGCCTTAAGAGTGTCTTCTTGGTTAAGTTAATGTATCCCAACGAGGCTTTTAAGCTTCCATTTCAAAGCTTAGTTTACAGTTAGGGTGAATCTAGCAAATGACTAGGATTAAGGTGTCATGTAAAGCATGAGCCTTGCTGGGACAGAGTAGTTTTAAGCTTTGTAAAGTCTATACCTGAGCCCTTCATCTGTTTTAGTGTGTTTTCGATGTCCCTGTTTAGTGAATAAGAGGGATTTGAATGAAGCAGGAGTAATTATCACTCAGATTTCTGTTGTGAAACCAAGTCTCCTTTGAAATCCTCCCCTCTTTATTTAGGGAATTTAGGGAATATTATGGAATGACAGTTGTAACAATCTAGAGCTCACACAAAAGACAGAGGCAAAACTCTCTGTGCTTTCTGAGATTGTGGAAAGAATGTCATACCTCAGGATGATGGCAAGAGGTACTCTGGACTGCCCCGTGGTGGGGAGAGCTTTGTCCTGAGCCTGTGAGATGCTGATGGGGGAGGTGGAATTGACCCCGAGCACCAAAGAGATTTAGTGGTGATCTGGGCTATCTTCTCTGACTTCTCGGGGAATAACTCTTTGCTAATCAGGCTGATTTCAGATAACTCAGGCTGCACGTTCAGAAACACACAGCCAAAATGAGCTGCCACTTCGAAAAGATGTTTGTTTTTCACTGGGAAACTCTGGCTATGCAGGGAGGACTGACTGAGATGCTGTGGCTGTCTGTACAATGGCATTCTACACGTTTCATGCTTGTAACACCCTCCTGATGCTTCCAACAGGTTCAAACAAGCAGTAAGAAATGCTCTTTCCAGATTATGTTCCCAAACTAAAAATAGTGTTTTCCACCCTGCTATAAACAAACACACCACTAGCTGAAATTTTCGTTGAAACACATTTTCTGAAGAACTTAGATTCCTCTGGTAGTGTTAGTTTTTTTTTCTGGATGCTGCCAGCAGTCTCAGTGCTGGAAATGTTACACCATAACTTGCTGTTATTCTGTGTAATACTTTGCCCTTTGCAAACGCACAGCTTGAAGATATTCAGTGATGTTTCTTAGAGGTCAGGATGGAGTCGGTAAAGTCAGACTGATGGGGAGATGGGCAGTGGAACCAGCTGAGATTGGCTTTGCCAGGTAATAATGAGATTTTAACGAATTAGCATCCGAGAGTCAGGACTGCCCAAGCTCTGAGCTACATCTCGAATTATCGGGGGTCCACCACTTCTGCCATGTCATGTTTAGACCCTTTACATTTGCAAAGTTCCTACAAGGACAGGAGCAGGCGATGGAGCCGCTGTGTTTGTCCAGGGCAAGAGCAACGCTGCGCTGCCCTCCGCCGCTTCTCTCCACGGGTGTAACGCCGCGGCGGGGGGGTGACAGGGGCCAGATGGCCCCGAGTGACAGCCGGCGTGCTCAGGCCAACACTGACCTCCAGTGGAAAGCCCTGGGAAGCCTCTCGCGGCTCCCGGGGGGATGCTCAGCGCGGACCGGCAGCATCCCGGCCTTTGATGCGGGGGATCAGGACATCGGGGAGTTTTGTGGTGCTGTCGGGATGAGACACCGTGAAGTTTGTTCGGGGAGGGTCGCTGTGAAGCACGGTGGGCTGGATGCAACCTCCGGGCTTAAAATACCGGTTGCTTACTCTGGCGTGGTTTCAAAGGGAAAGGGTTTCTCTTATCCTTTACCCTTCACCCTTCTTTTACCCTTTTCCTAAGCCATCGCTGGGCACGGGATATAAGATTGTGTTGGCTGTCCCCTTCAGCTCTTCTCCCTAGAGTGAAAATAGAGAAACGAGTGGAAGCACAGTGAGAATCTGCACCCTTGATGGAAGGGGAGGGGTTGGTGATGACAGAACACCCCTCTGCAGCAGCCAGTCTCATTGGCAGCCTGACTTAGTGTTTGAAATGTGCTACACGATGGTTGAATGGCAGAGCTGGGGGCTGGCCTCGCTCTTAACAGCACCCAAAGTGCCAGGCAGAGCCTGAGCATTGGCAGCACAACACCTACAGGCTCTTGGGAGACATCCGGGGTGCAGTCATTTCACAGCCTTTGTGCTTGTGGTTGCTCAAGTGGTTACACTGCAGCAGTTGGGGTTTATGGATGTAATGAATCAACTGTGCCTTCCTAGCACCAGCAAGCAGCTCTGGCTTGTGGCAGCTCAGGGTGTTGCATGGAGAAAAAGTGCACCACTTACACACGCGCCTGGGAAAAGTTCATTTTCCATTTGCATCAGCACTGCTGAGCCAAAGGCAGCAGGGTAAGCCCCCTGCAAAGAATGGGCCCGATGATCTCAGACATTTTTGGGTGCTTTCTATCTGCACCAGAGTCATCTTCATCTTGGTTTTAAAGCTCTCCTGCTAATCAGGTGTTGGAAACCAAATCAAATCTGTAGACCCGTTTTCAGAAGGTTTCAAGTGTTCTAATCCGAGTGGAGCAAAATGGACCTCAGAAAGCACAAAATTGTCCAAGCTCACTCACTACCCTGGCTCTTTGCTCAGAGCAGGCCATGGGTGTCAGAAGAGGAATAAGTTCACCTGTGCAAGTCAGGCACACCCAGGTCTTGGTTATACCCTTTTCAGATGTTCTCTGCTTGAAAGACAAGAGTCTGTGTAAAGCTAAGGGGACTCTGCTGCGCCTCATTATTTTCAGTTTCAGAAACATGCTTCTATGAAGCTGTAACTCCCACCTGAGATCATTCTATCCAGCACTCCTCTGTAACAGAGATGTGTTTACCCATGGGAAAACAGGGTAAACAGATTGCCAAACCAATCTCATCGTTTGGAGCCTTCACCCTCAAAAAATCACAAGTTTTGCCGTCCCAAAGACACAAATAGGAGGGGACATTTCCTTGCCAGACCCCAAACGCATCCCAGCAGAGCTTCTTGTGTCCCTAGAGATGTCTAAACTGGCCACTTGGTCAAGATGCTACCTTCAGGTCACCATGGAAGCGATGGGAGTGGGGTGTGGTTTTGGCTCCTGCACTGTGGGCAGCACCCGCGAGGTGGCAGCCAGGTGACAGCCAGGTGACAGCCAGGCCAGGCCGTGTGGCCCACCCTCAGCTCTCCTGCCCGGACCCCACCAGGCGCAGACCCTCTCCAAGCAGCGTTTGCTCCTCCCTGGTTTTCTTAGGTTTTCCACAGTGTTGATTTAAGCACGCAACCATCCTCTCCCGGCTCGAAGCCCTTTTCTTTCCAGGCTGTCTGCTGCTTGGATTCTCCCCGAGCTGATGCTCACCCTCTAAGTATAATTGCAATACAAAGTAGTTTCAGAATAGCGTGCAATAGTGGCTAATTATTTGGAACAATTATACATAACAAAGACAGAGCCAAGCAGCAAGAGGGCTTAATTGTCTGGCCAAGCATGAAATAGCACAGGATTATCGCTCACAGGGGGAGGGGAGGCAACAGAGGAGAATTGCCCCATAGAATAGGCAAGAATCCAGCCTGCTCTGGAAGACAAAGTTCATTGAAGAACTTGAAAATTCCCTGTTGAAGCGTCTTCTGAGATGGCAGGGAAGACATGAAAAGGATAATGACCCAGAATATGGGCTTAAGGCACAAATCCCTCCACTGACAGACTCCAGGCCTAGAGGCGCTTAAGAACATGCTTAAATTTTAAGCACATGAATAGTCCCCTTTGACGGCTCACGTGCTTAGAGTTAAGCTCAGGCATAAGTGTTTGTAGGATTAGAGCCCAGATTTTTTATTGCAACTAGGCTCTTCTCAGTAATGACAGGAAATAAGAGATGCATAAAGTACACAAGCTTCCAGGGCAGTGCCACGGAACCCTTTGGTCCATGTGAGTGACAAGAACCTGCAGTGAGCCACGGCAACATCCGCACCTTCCCTCCCTGCCATGGAGCTGGGGGAAAGAACAGCAACTGTGCAGGGAGAGCAGCATCTCCAAGTCATGAGTGGAGCCTGAGAGTCCACAGGTGTGGGTAGAAGGTGAGGAGGTCACAAAATGGGAAAAAGATCACCATTAAAACCTGAAAAGTGCTGTGAGTTTTGCTGGAGTTCAGCCTTGCTTGAGAGTACCAGAGAGCAATATCTTGGGGAACTTCTGAGATGGTGTGGACAATGAAGATAATCTTCAGTAAAAGTAATGAAAATAGATGTTAAAAAATCCTGCAGAATATGAGCAAATCAATGCAATAGCAGCTCCTCTCCAAATAATCCCTACTTAGGCATGCAGCTGCTTTCTCTGCAGAATAAGGTTTCTCTCGTGTGAGATTTCCCCTGCTTTTTCTCCACCTTGGAAGGTTTTGGTTTTTTGCAAGGCTTCCTATTTTTACAAGACAGCTACCTGCTGGGCAGTAGCACTTGTTCCTCTGCTTGAACCTAGATCACTGTTTTTCATTTGTCTTTAGGATTGGAAGGATTTGTTTTTGTTAGAGGTACAACAGCCTTTTGTTGGCGACTGCAGATGTGCTATAGTGGTGGTGGTAGGAAAAGTGAAAATGTGGGATATAGATGCTGTGGGCTTCAGTGGGCTGGCTGAGTACAGGACCTATGGATGTCCCATGTCCCAGACTTACAGCCATGCATGAAGGTTTGGATGAGGGTGCCCATGCCAGCAGCAGCATGTGAGAGCAGTCCAGCCTGGGGACGTAGCTGTGGAGGAGATTTTTCCTTAGGAAAAATGAGTGGACATGTGGATCTGCCCCACAGGAGGCCAGGCCCCCCTTCCCACTGTTGGCTGTACCCTGCACACCCCTGTCAGCCCACCAAGGGCTCCGCAGGGATGCGCTCCACAGGGTGGGAGCTGCTGGTGGAGGAGGTGGCCCCACCACTGCCTCCCTTAGTGCATCTGGGACCTCAGCTGTGGCTTGGCCATGGGCGCCCCTGGGTCCAGGCCTGCTGGCAGCCACTGGAGGGCATTCCATGATCCATCCAGCCTCCCTGTCCGGCCACAAGTGCGGCCTCCCTGCCTTTCCCAGGCGCAGACACGTGCTATGGAAATTCCCACGCTGCCTTTTTCTCCTTTGTGCCCATACAGGGCTGGGAAGGTGGGACTGGGCAGCTGACATCGCGTCTGGAGAAGGTTCAGGCCAGATGGTGCCAGTTTGGGCTGGGATGTCCCTCAAGCGCTCAGGACCTTCCCAAACCACCCCAATGCCTCCATGCATTGCCAGCCTGCCACGACGTGCCTGTGCTGCAGCTTAAAGCAGCGGGGCACGGGAGGAGGATTTTCTCTGAAGCCAGAGGTTAATTATGCTTTATTGGATAATTTTCAGCTGCCAGTGCTGGCAATAAAAGGGATTTCCTCTAGATGGCACGCTTATCTCTGCACTGGGAGGGAAGCCCACCAGCCTGCATCCTCTGAAGGATCCCAGTGATGTTTTTTCGGGGAACAGATAACTTATGTCTTCTTACATCACAATTTGAATGCTCAGTAGCTAGACTATACAAAAGCCTGGAAAATAGCAATAAGAAAAGGCATTTCATATTGAGCACTGTTGGGATCCAGTTAGCTGGGTGATGCTAAATATCCATCTTGAAGAAATCATAGAAATTTCCAAGTAACATAAAGCCAGATGTGAAAGATCAGCCTTTCCTTCATCAGCCCTCAGTGTTGCTTCTTCCATGTGAGTGATCAATTTACCTCTTCCCAGCAAGAATGGGCGGAGGCTTACCTGCAGTATGTGAAAGAAGTGGGGATGTGTGTGTATGTGAAGCCTCAACACCCCCAGAGTGGCTGGATTAATTTTAATCTGTGTGTTGACAGGTTTCCCCTCTCTTGCCCTTGTGCAGCTCAGGGTAGCAATTTCTTCTGGTGGTTTGAAAAAAGAAACAGAAGTTCACACCCATCTGGAGCTGAGGTTCACCCTTCTGTGCAGATTCAGCCACAATATTTAAGTGATGCAGTTTAATAAGTTTTCCACCTGACAGTCCTTCACTAAATAAGGGGAGAGGGTTAAGGGGTTTGGTTCTGCCTCTGCTTCTCTGCATGTGTGAGATGCCTCACAACTCTTCCCTTACTTTAGGTTGCATTTTTTTTTCTCTCTGTTTATTCAACTCCTCCCAAAGATGGGAACAGGGAAAAGGAGCTCTGTGCTGTATTTCTGTGCAATCTTATGTAAGGTCAAGAGGCAAAATATATTTATGGAGCTGTTTTCAAGGCAGCTCCATAGATATCAGCATCTACATGCAGGGCTGATTTATCAGAAGGATACAGCAGATGGACTCAGATCTGATCCCCAGCTGGAGATTGCTGGATCCTTCCACAAAGACTTCTATCCCCAGCCTTTTTCTACATGAAAAGAGAAAGAAGGGAAAGAAAAAAAAAAAAAAAAAAAAAGGTAAAAACTTTTAATACTGATCAAGCTATATTCCAGTAATTTTCCACCTTCTCTGTAATTTCCTCCTATGAAGGCCCTCTCTGTATTGCTTCTGGCACCCAAGTTGAAGGTCCTCAACTGGCACTTCTGGCAGAGGTGGACTTTTGTGATCTCAGTGGGTGAGGTGGGCATGAACTGCTGAATTGCTGAATGCAGAAAACTCAGCATCAGGGATTTCCTGGACAAGTTTGGCATGATCAGGTGCTAACATGGAAAACCTAGGCTCAGAAACCTCATCATGACTTTCTAAATCCTTGTGGATCTGGCCATTTATTCAGGTTCTTGCAGTGGTGCACCCACTTTTGGAAAATCTGATGCCCTCCCACATATATCTCTCACCTCCCAAAAAACCCCTAAAAATCCTTCCTTCTATTTTCAAGGGATTTTGGAAAGAATGAAGTGATTTAGCAGGCTTGTTTTCACAGGGATATTTTTCCTTGTGTGGTAGGCACAGTTACCAGGCTGTTCTATACACATTGCCATGTGCCAGAGCACATAATTGCCTTCCACACGCATCAGCCTTTGGCTAATGTGCTTTTTATGGCAACCAGGAGAGCTGGCTTTGGTGAGTCTCAAAAGTGCACCTGGTGGTTTATGGCGTGAAATCGCTGTGTTTCTCTGAGTCATGTAAGTGTGTGTATCTCTTTTCATGACATATAGCTGAAGAATGATATGAAAAAAGGGCTTAGATCAAGTCAGAGTTAATCTGTTGAGTGTTAAGCTGTGCATGAGCTTGCCTAGTGGTCTTCAAACCCACATGGGATGGGATCAGTTTTGATGAGAGAGCAGGAGGCGAAGTTTTGGAACTGCAAGCCCAAAACTAAAGTCCTAAAGTCAGATCACAGCACTTAAATGAATGTGTTTTCAACATGTTCTCCACTTGTCTGAGGACCAGAAAAGACAGGGATAATTGTGCTCCAAAGTTTCATGGGAACTCAGCCCTGAATGAAGGGTTCCTGGGAAAAGGCTTCATTGAAATCCAGGCCTTTTTATGTGGATTTTGAGACACCTACATTTGAAAAGTCAAGTCAACAAACCCGAGCTGTCCAACATCTGAACGCTGCAGGGATGGATATTGGCACTCGGCTCTGGTGGTTTCCAATCTGGGAATTTCATTTATCTCTCACTATCTGTCACCACCATTCCCACTGACCTCCCTGTGCTGGGAGCTCATGGTGTGCAGGCTGCAAACTGATCTTTGCAAGCTGGGAGCTGGCAGTGCGGGGCTGGAAAAAGGCTTGAACTGCAGGGAGCACTGAAGGTCTGAGCCTTGGATATGGAAAGAAGAGAAATAATATCAAAGGAAATCACATAAGTGGAAAAAGAGCCCCCTGGGGCAGCCCAGGCAGCAGCAGGTCTGTCTTGTTCATGTTTTCAGAGAAGTTAGAGGTCAGCCAAGCTTGATAACGAGGTAATAAAGAAAAAATCCATCACTGAGCCTTGGGGGACTTGTAGATGCCGTTCTCATCAGAATAAACGAATTTAGATACTGCTCGGCAGAAGCAACAAGAACGATTATGGATCACAAACCCAACAGATCAGCTGGAAGGGTCTGGGAGCAACATCGGCTGAGCTGGAGCTGAATTTTCCACAGTTCCCAAGGGCTTCCCTTCCCGAGGCTTTCCCCCCACTCCGCGCCGGGAGATGCTCGGGGCAGGAGCAGCTCACTTAGGCGTGGGCATGACCCGTGCCAGGGCAGGAGCAGCGACCACACCCTGTGAGGCTCCGGGCTTCGTGTTCTGCCCTCCGACTACACCTCCCACCAAATAACGGTCTGGGAGGACAGTCAGGGCAAGAGTTTTTCCCTGTGGGGAAAAACCCCAAAGGTGCCCGGTCGTTGTGGCTGGTTTTACAGCTTCCAGGAGCTCCGACCCGGGCGGTGGCACTGGGACACCCAGGGGGAAAACCTCGGCCGTGGGGATCCACCTGCTGAAGCTGTCAGCAGGGCATCAAACACCGACTCCACACGCCTGGATCAAACACCTCATTAAGACAAGCGGGAAAGACAGGGAAAATCAATTTAAAGGAGAAAAAAAATCCTAATGATCGGTTGATGGCCTTTATTTCCCCCCCACACTTTTGAGACTTTTTGGAGACTCTCTCCACTCCAGCAGCACTGATCCCCGCGCACGTTTGATTCCGCAGTTTAACGTGAAATGTAAAGCAGGGTTGGGTTCAAACGGGAAGCGAGGCTCTCTGTAAGGAAATACTGCAGGGAGGAGAGCAGAAAAATTAAAAATCTGCCCGAGGAAAAATGCTTCCCTCCCAGCCTAGCATGCCCGGGCTCAGCGGGGCGATGACAAAGCAATCTTTTGGGGTAGATCAATAGGGTTTTTCTTTCGGGAGACCACATCACTTCTTACCCCGGAGCACATTAAAACGCGCCCGTCGCTCCGTGTGTGGATGCACGGCCAGGAAGTGTGTGTGTGTGTCTGTGTCTGTGTGTCTGTGTCTGTGTGTCTGTGTGTGTGCACCCTGTCTGGGATCCGACTATCTGGTTTGTTTCAGTCCAGGGTTTCCCTTTTCTAAATCATCTCGGGACCGGTGTAGTTTAGGCACTTTTTCTCGTTTTGATTTGTTTGCAGCCGATCTTGCGTGGCAAAGCCGAGGCTGAGACCGACTCGGCGAACAGAAGCCGTTCGGAGCCGGAGCGAGGGGGATTCATTCACTCTCGCATTCCATTGTGGGTCATCCTCGGTTTCAACGGGGACCGTATTGTGCCTTGAAGCGGGCAGAAATCGTGTTGGTTGGTGCTGGGGGATCGGGACACGCTGTTTCTCGAGCTGCGGCGCTCTGGGTGCGCGACGCTGGGCGGGAGAGCCAGGTCCAGGCGGGAACAGGACAAGGCACCGGCCGCATCCCATCAACAGCGCCTCGCATCAACCCTTCTCGCCTCCCCCGTACATTTTCGACCTCACTGGGTTCCCTATGACCATGAGTACAGCAGCAAGCGGCTCCACCCTAGTTCCCCGTTGCCGGGGGCTCCCCTCGAGGTCTGCCCACCTCTCCAGACAGGGGGAGAGCCGGCAGCCGGGGCAGGGCAGGGGTGGGCAGGGAGCAGACACCCACATCTGTTTCCCTTGGAGCCGTGCGGGACCAGCCTGCAGACGGAGCGATCGGGAGGCAGCCTCCCTGCGAGCGGGCTCCGCGGGGCGCGGGGGGTGGCCGAGCATCCTCTCCCCCGGAGCATCCCCCGGGCTCTGTCCTCTGCCCCCGGCCGCTCGCAGCGCGTCATTTTGCTGTCCCACTCCCCCCCGCCCTCCCCTTCGCCGCCCTGCAGAGGCACAAGGCGCAGCTCCCGGCGGTTCCTCGCTGCCATGAAATGCACCAAGTGGAAATTCAATCGCCCCGTTGTGTGTGTGGTCGAAATCTCTGGCAGCTGCTTCGGAATTTTTTATGACACTTTCGTTTATGTAGGGGAGGCATAACTATTATTTTACTTAATAAAAATGGAAAGCGGCTCGGGTCTTTTCCCTCTCCACTCTCTTCCATTTGTTCTTCCCGTCGCCTTTCCACCGGGCTGATGAACGGAGAGTTTAAACAATGTTGGTAGGAAAGATGCGGCATTTCCGAGGCATTTCTCCGTGTTAGACAATTATAGATACGTGTATATATGAAAAAAAAATCGGGAAAAGAAAGAAAATTATTATAGGTATAGTTGACTATATGTATACATGCAAACATAAGAGAGGGAGATATATGCGTACGTGTTGTGAACACAGGTTAGGAGCATGGAAGAAGTATAAAAGTGAAAGCTCAGGAAAGCTCTCACAGAGCTGACACGCGCCCGCGGGACAGACTTCCCACTTTCCCGAGAAACTCTCAGCACAGTTTTCCCCTCTACTTTTTCCTCTCCGATCGAGAAAATCTCCCCGATGTCCGCGCTGGCGGCGAGGAAGGAGGATGCGACCGACTCCGGGCAGAGGCTCTGGCTCTCAAATCGGTCCTTCCACTGGAGATGTGCGGACGGAGACGTCCGCCTCTGCCCTCTCCTCGGGGTCCCCGCGAATTCGCCGAGCCTGTGCACCGAGTCGTTAGGGCTTGAGTAATTGTGACCGGCATTTGGAAGCGGGGCCGCGCAGCTGTTTGGCCCGGCTCCCCGGTATTAGTGCTGGAGATTTTATCACCAAATGCTCGCACCTGTTAACGGCAGAGACTGGCAATTCATCACCGCGGATTCTCACACTGCCGAACGTGACCCTGGCGGGGGGACATCTCCTCATGGTACCCCCTTGGAGGAACCCACCCCCTTCCTCCCTCCCCAAGCATCCTCCCACGGGAAGGCAGATATGTGTTTGCAGAGCTTCCGAGGGAAAAAACCAAACCAAACCCAAACCTAACAGTGCGAGCGTGGTTCAAAGTGTCCGCGATAGAGACAGGGACAACATGCTGTCACAGCCACCTACGGGACACGGGCTGGGCAGCTTCAGCCGTGGACGTGTTCCGCGGACTGTGCGAGGGCAGCTGCAAGGGGGGCAGCGGGGCTCTGCCACCCGCGGGGCCACTGCGGTGGCTCCCGGGGACCTTGTGTGTCTCTGTTTGGAAGAAAATTCTCCCGCTTCGCCTGCAGCCCGCGGCAAGGTGGGTGTCTGCTGCCCACCACCTCCTCCTGCCAGCCGTCAGGAAAGCGGAGGCAGGAGAGCGGCTGACGGGAGATCCCGAGGCCGCAGGATATTCCCCTTCCCGCAGGGTTCCTGGGGCCTGGCCGGACTCTGGGTGGGCCGCCACAGTGGTACCCAGCCGGGCCAGCCGCGCCGGGTGGAGATGCAGGACTCGGGTACGGTCCCAGCACCCCGCGGACACGCACAGCCTTTGCTTTGGTAATTTCTGGCGGGGGGAGAGGCTCGGCAGAGCGTTGCTCCTCGCCCTCCGGGCCGCACCTGCCGGGCGCAGCATCCCTTCCGCGGCAGCCCTTGGAGGAGGTGGGTTTCCAGGCAGGGTGCTCCGGCCTCGGTGACGTCTCGGTGACGTAAGCGCGTGGAGAAGGGGAGCGGGGATCCCCAAATTCACACGACCTCTCAAGGGGGCCGGAGGCTCGGTCCGGGCAGAGTGAGGGTCCCTGTCGGCGAGGCTGCGGGAGGTCTGCAGCTCAACTCCCAGCTTCGGGGACACGCAGCCCTCGGGGGCAGGACGGACCCTCCGCGGACTCCCGCGCCGAGGAAGGCGACCATCGCATCGCGCAGGAATGGGGTCTGAGAGCCTCCAGCACCGCGGGGCGCTTGGGGCGGGGAGGGGCTTTATCCAGCGTCGATTGCCCCCACCCCCCCGCCCCCATAGCAGCCGGCTCCAGACGAAGCCCAGGGGCACCCGAGCGCCAGAGGAGCGGGCAGCGCCTTTCCTCGAAAGCATCTCGGGCGGGGGACACGCTCCCCGGGGACCGGGCCGGGCCGGGCAGTCCCTCATCGTGCCCCGTGGGGGCTACGGCGGGCGCCACGTGATGCCGGGGCGGCTGTATAAAGGCCTGGGGAGCGCTGGCAGCGGGCGCAGTGTGGGAGCGTTTCCACGGGGTCCCAGCCCGGGAGGGGTGGGGAGGGGGGAGCCGCCTTCCCCACTTCTGCCCTCCCCCCTCCCTCTTCCCCTGCCCCTCCCTTCCCCCTCCCCCTCCCTCCCCCCAACCAGAGAAGGAGACGTCGCAAACCCCACTTTTCTTTTTTTTTTATAAACGTTTTTTTTCTTTTCTTTTTTCTTTTCTCCTGTTTCTCTCCTTTTATTATCATTATCACCATTATTTATTATCGCTGCTCCCAAGCGCCCTGCCCAGCCCACGGGCGCCCCGTCCCCCCGCCCCCGCCCCGCGCCCCCCTCCGCCGCCCCTCCCTCCGCAGCCACCACCCCGCAGCCACCACCGCGGCCCCGCCAGCAGCGGCGCGGCGAGCGGGGCGCGGAGCGGAGCGGCGGCGCCGGGGCGCGGAGTCCCAGCGGCGGCCGCAGCCCTCCGGCACGGCCCCGGGCCCATCCCGGGAGCCGCCGCTAGGTGGGGGGGACAGCCCGGCCCCGGCCGCCCCGGCCGCACAACAATGACTTTGGGCAGCAGCGGCGGCGGCGGCTGCGGGATCATGTCCGAGCGCTCCCCGGAGGAAGAGCCGCTCTCCGAGGTGGAGGACGCAGATATCGACGTGGTGGGCCCGCCCCAGGATGGGGGCAAGTACAGCGAGGAGGAAGAGGACGACGAGGACGAGGAGGAGGAGGACGAGGAGGACGGCGGCGATCCGCTGGGGCTGGCGCTGCCGCGGAGCGGGGCGGCCAAGGCGCGCATGGGGGGGTCCCCGGAGCGGCTGTCCCCCGCCGGCGGCTCGGAGCCGGCCTGCGCCCGCGGCGCCGCGCCCGGGGAGAAGGCGCCCGCGGGCGGCGGCGGCGGCGGCGGCGCGGGGGGGAAGAACCCGCTGGTGAAGCCGCCCTACTCCTACATCGCCCTCATCACCATGGCCATCCTGCAGAGCCCCAAGAAGCGGCTGACGCTGAGCGAGATCTGCGAGTTCATCAGCGGGCGATTCCCGTACTACCGGGAGAAGTTCCCCGCCTGGCAGAACAGCATCCGCCACAACCTCTCTCTCAACGACTGCTTCGTCAAGATCCCCCGGGAGCCCGGCAACCCGGGCAAAGGCAACTACTGGACGCTGGACCCCGAGTCCGCCGACATGTTCGACAACGGGAGCTTCCTGCGCCGGAGGAAGCGCTTCAAGCGGCAGCAGCAGCTGCACCCGCCGCACCCCGAGCTGCTGCTGCGGGCCGGGGCCGCCGACCCTGCCGCCTTCCTGCCCGGCTTCGCCTACGGACCATACGGCTACAACTACGGCCTGCAGCTCCAGGGTTACCCCCACCACCACCACCACCATCCCGCCGGCGGAGGCGGCGGCGCCGCGGGCGCCTTCCCCTTCCCGGCGCCGCACTGCCCGTTACCGGCTCCGCCGCCTCCCGCCGCCGCCTCCGTCTTCTCCGCCGCCTCGGGGCTGCCCTCCTTCCTGGGCGGCGAGCTGAACTGCAGGAAGTCCTTCTACCACCCCCAGCTGAGCCCCACCGCCCTGCCCGCCGCCCTCCTCCAGACCCTCAAGCCGGACCCCTCGCCCGCCGGCGGCGGCGGCGGCGGCAACGGCGGCACCAACCACCCCTCCCGGCCCTCTTTTTCCATAGACAACATCATCGGGGGGGCCGTGCCCCCGCCGCCCAGCACCAACCCCAGCGTCGCGCCCGCCGCGCCCTACCCCGCCGGCCAGGCGGGCCCCCCGGCTCAGGTCCTGGCCGTGCTCAGCCCCGCCTTGGCCCCGGCACAGCCCCAGGTCAGCCTGGCACACGAGCCGCTCCTCCAGCCGGCCCAGAACTTTTCCAGTAAAATCACAACCCTCAGCAGCTGTCATTTTTAAAGTGTGCTGGGGACTGGGGAAGGGGAGGGGGATGGGGGGGGGGGGGGGAGAGTCGCGAAGCAAACGGCCCCTTTCCAGCTCTCCTCCGCTCCTCCGAAACTGCT
Source organism: Chamaea fasciata (assembly GCF_029207755.1). NCBI lineage: Eukaryota > Metazoa > Chordata > Aves > Passeriformes > Sylviidae > Chamaea > Chamaea fasciata. Next base: position 24,427,401 of record NW_027094095.1, read on the forward strand.
CCCCTTCCCTCTCCCCGTCCCCCCCCCCCCCCCCATCTCCTCCTGTTGTGTTTTAAGGTAGGAAATATTTCCTTTTTTATTTTTTTTAATTTTTACTTTATTTCCAGGCTCAGCGGCATCCAGATCTGTTTATCTCTACTCGGGGAAAAAAAAAATAAATCAATAAATCGGGAGGGCGGGAGGAGGGAAAGAATAACACGATTTGGTCCTACAAGTGCCAAAGCGTATTTATAAAGTGGCCGTAACATAAGCTGGGACCTGGGCTCGTTGAACACGCAATGTCTTGTGAGGGGCGGAGGGGGGGCATGTGGTGAACGAAACGGTCTTAGGGTCGGCGATGTTTCCTTTGAGAGGTGCGGGTTTTCCGCGGAGCTCCCCCAGATCGCCTGGGAAAGCGGCCAGGGGAGTTGCGGACGCCCCCGGTCGCAGCGAGCGCGTTTTCGTTCCTGCGAGTCTCTCTCTCTCTGCCGGGTGGTTTTGCCATGTGTGTCTGTCTCTCCCCTGCTCTCAAAGAAAATGTTTTAATGGTCCGATCTTATTTTTAGTTTCTTTGAAGCGTCGGGTTTGGTTTTTAAAGGCACTGTTTAAGGTTTCTTTGTTTTTAAGAAGAAGAGAAGTCGGTGAAACTCAGGACTGCGGTTTATTTTTTTTTTCCTTTTTCCTTTTATTTTCCCCCCCAGTTAGACATTCAAATGCACGTTTGAAAGAAAATCGGATCCGTCAGGAAGTTTGGAGAATTCCCATACTATTTTTTTTTTTAATCCCCGTTTCCCCACCCCCTCAGTGCGTGGGTTTTTTGGTGTATCGGTAATTATTTGTATATAGATTATTCGGGAGCTAATGAGCGGAGTCCAGTTAACTCTTCACTGGTTGTGCATCCGTCATATCTATTTTATTGAGAGAATCTGTGAATAATTTGATGTGGAAAAGGCAACAGAATTTTGTCCACCGTTGGTGTAAATTAATAAATGTTTGTGACCTGGTTAAAAAAAGAAATACCAATCCAAATCGTTCTTTGCGATGTCCTTTGTCACGGTGAGAGCCGAGAGCCCCGCTCGGGCCTCGGGGAGGCGAGAGGTTCCCAACCTCGGGCCGGCGACACTCGGGTGTTCGGCAGGGACTGCTCCGCGCCGCCCCCCTACCCAGGCTGCGGGCTGCCACACCGCCCGGGCCCCGCTGTAGGTCCACGGGCCGGCAGGCGAAAAGCTCTCCGGATACTTTTTAAATTTTTTTAAAATTATTTTTTATTTCTTGGATTTTAGTGTCTCCTAGAAAAAAATATAAAATTAAAAAAATATATATATGTACTCTGTGTGTCTTCAGGGGGAAGGAGGTGGCAGCCGGGAGAAAGGTTCTCCCTTCTTCACCCCCTCCCCCCCAACACCTCCTTTTATTTTGTTTGGAAAAGTTGACACATGAGAAAATAAGTTGGAGGGTTTCCCCCCCGCATACACATCCCCCTTGGGCCTGCAGTATTTGAATGACCCAATGAAACTTGATCTCTGCCTAAATTTTGCAACAACTTACAAAGTAAATAAACATCTTAAAGCGCTCCCTTCTCTTCCGAACTTCTCCCCTCCAAAATTATTTATTTCAGGGACCAAACGTGGCTCTTTGGTTTGTTTGTTGGCAGGGAACCTGATCGAAAGAATCGAGGCCTTTCTGACCGGGCAGCCAGCTGAAGGAGGAGAAAAAGAAAAAAAAAAAAGCTGATCCGTACGAGGCAGGGAGCGGGGGACGGAGCCGGTGCCCGGGCAGCGGGGCTTTGTGCGGGGCCCTCCGGGGCTCAGGCAGGAGCAGGAGCCGGGCGGTGTGCGCCGGGGAGCAGGGGGGGATCCGCTTTTCTTTTCTCTTCCCCCACTCATCCCTTTTTTTATCCCCTCTCCGCTGCCCCTGTCTGTGCCACCTCGAACCTCCGCGCAGTTTGTTGATGTTGTTCCTGAACGTGCCGCCTCCCCGCAGCGAGCGGTCTCACATCTCGCCTTCACACACATTTGCTTTTGAAAAGCGATCTTCGTGTCCGGCACTTGGTTGTCTCCCTTTCATGTCCAGCTCCTACAAAAGGGGCTACAAGACTCGACATGGGAGAAAAGAGGAGGCCAATGAATCTATTTTCCAGATTGCCAAGCACATGGTTGGAAATTGAAGGGGCTTTTGTAGCATTTCCCCTTCCTCCCTCCCTCCACTCTCCTTTTCTTTTGCTTGTGTGCAAATTGTTCAATTGCTCTGGCAGGGGTGTTCCTGACAAGCTCATTACTAGAAGGTGCCAGACCCCTCCTCTCCCTCTCCCCCGAAGTCTTTGATGAAGTTAAAATGCGCTGATAGCTGCTCTCGGGGCTATCTTTGTTCAGCCTCTTTTAATAACCGAGCCTGCTTTGAGGAGACGGGATCCGAGGGAAGAAAGCGATGTGCAGCGAGGTTGGGTGGTGCTTGTGTGCCTGGCAGAAGGGGGGCTGGTTATTTTAATACGAAGTAGCGATTTTTTAATAATTTCTGGCTTGTTTGTTTGTGAAACGCAGGAGGAGCAGGAGCCAAGGGTGCCAGGAGCGGATAAGAAATGGCAGTCGATGCCCGTAGGGATGAAGGAGGCGTGTGGCCCCTGCAGCCCCGCTGGTGCAATGGGTTCTCCAAGTTGGTGGTCTCAGGGCTTGAGGGGATGGAGGGGGGTCCTCTGCAGGGAAGCGGTGTTTCCCTGGAGAGCCCCCTGCCCCCACACGCTCAGGGGAGGGGGATCGGGGGATGGGGGGTGTCTGGGACTGGGACACCTTTCCCCGGCTCCGTTCATCTCCTTTTGCCTTGCGGACTCATTGTGGGTTTTTAAGCCGCGGTCGCTGGACAGGATCGAAGCTGAGCTGACTTGGGAGCGGGGGGATTCCCCCGCCTTAACCGGGAGCCGTGGCACCCACGCAGGAAGGGTCGGGCTCGGACCTGCGGGGGCTGCGAGTGCAAGCGCCGTCGAGGTTTTATTTTGGGGGGGAAAGAACCCCAAGCGTCTCTAAAATTAGAGTTTTCCCCATTCCCTGAATTTCCCTGAAGCACCGCAGCTCGTTCCGTGCCCCGATCAGTCTCACGCCGCCCGCAAGCGTCTGCGTGGCTCGGGGAGGGTCGGCGGAGCCCCCCCGGCTCTGGAAAGAGGGTGGCGGGGAACGACTCGGGGGTCTCCCCTGGCTCCGGAATGCCCTGGCTGGGTTCGGTTCGGGGGTTTCAAGAGAAATTTTACCTCGGCTAGGCGGGACGGATAATGGCCCCTAATTACGGGGCTGGCTGGCTCCGC